>NC_062213.1:26088382-26716954 GCF_902686445.1 Sciurus carolinensis | reverse complement strand
AAAATAACTACTGTTCTCTAGCAGTTTATAATCATAAGAAATTTAATGCTAAAAAATTAGTTCAAATTATTATAAATTTAGCTGAAGTAATCATTTTGGATTCAAATTCTGATAAAAAATTTTACTTTTTACAGTGCTTTCCTTTCAGATAGCAAAACTGTTTTCATAGTTTTGATTTCATTGAGCAGTGATTTCTTTGTATATTTTCTTCAAATACCCAAAAAGAAGTCTTAATTGAGTTACCCATCAATTTTGTTACCTGTATTCAGTAGTTTCACTGATTTCCAGGATTAATTTAGTAGAATTTAACACTTTGTATTTAGTCCAAATAAATTTACCCAAACAGATTTTTTGGATTTTATATTATATTTAAAAAACTTACTTCCTAGAAACATTACTTTAGAGTCAAAATAGCACCTAAGAACTTAAATAGTACTCAGTAATAAAAATAATTATTAAAATTTTCCATCCTTTGCTACCTACTTAATATGCTCATTTATTATTTGTCAATAAAACTAAAAAAGGAAATAGAGCTATTGTTTTCAATGACATAAAAAATTAAGCAAAAATTTATGTCTTAGTGAAGTTAGATTAATAATGTTCTGATTTTTTGCATTAAAAATAGCTTGAGAACAAAAATTTTCTTGAACGAAATAACAATTGGGGGGGGACAAGACTTTCCTTCTCAGACATATACAAAGAAATGTGAATTAAATAGGATGTTATGATCAGCTCATCAAATTAACACACACATCTTTTGATGCTAATATCTAGTATTAGTGAAGTTCCAGAAATGTATGCCACATAACCTGCTGTTGAGAAATTAATATTGAGAGCTTTAAAGTTGACCATTTGATTTATCCCATTCATTATCTCATTGAGAGTTCTTGTCTAAGCAAAAAATCAAGAATTTTGGTTAAGGAAACTATGTTCAAGGTATTTTTGAAGTAATAGTTATAATGGCAAGAACAACCACCTAAGTTTGCAACAAGCAGAAGAATGCATAGAAAGATATAAAATTAGATAGACATAGACATTATGGCTGTCCATATATAAAATAATGTAAAATACATAACAGATAATATGCATATATAACAGCATAATGTATATATAACATAATGTAAAACTGTTATAGCTATCCCTATACTAGCATTTTCAAAGCACATTTACTCCCAATGAGAAATACTCAGGTACATTGTCAATATATGTACAGATTTTGTAGGAAAATAAACATGGGTTCTCATGGCTTTTGACAAAATAATTAGGAAGAGTGATAACAGAGCCTTGCTATTCAAATCTAAATCTTTATTGTGTTTATTTCTAGAGCATGGGTCTATTGATGATTTTCTTCTTTTTTAATTACTTAAAATTTGTAAAATTTTAAAAAATATTGTTTTGGCAGGTAAGTATGTTTGCATATGTATTGCATAAATGTGTACATGTATTTCACCTTCTTGGAACACTTTTCAGTAATTTGGTGGTATAACAACTGATCATCTTCCATATAAAAATTAAAATGCCCCTTCCTCTGATTGGTCTTGCAAAGGTATCCTGCCTTTGACAAATATTAACTTTTCCCTTTTCATTTTCTGTCATATTCTTATCCTTCATAATACTTCTCAATATTTTAGTAACATACTTAAATGGGGGCATATTGGTTAGATGTCTGACTCCCCCCACCAATTCTGTGTTTTGTCAGAGTGAAGATCATACCTATTATGTATCCATTGATTGGGATTTAATTAATGCTCCATTAATACTTGCATAATGAATTAATTCTGAGTAAAACTTATACAAGTTTCTACAGTCTATGTTTACTGATTCATTAAGAAATCTTGTATTTCAATTCCTTACTTCACAAATAAATTATTTAAGGGATGTATGAATAGTTCTGCATTAAACATTGATATGCATATGATGATGATTCCATTTCTTCTGGATATATACCCAGTAGTGGGATTAATGGATCATAAATATTCTACTGGCTAAAATTATCTTATTAGTAGTACTCAGATTTAAAGAACTTCAGAATTGTCATCACACATAAATAATTTAGTTCACCCCTTCAATTTGGAAATGAAATAGCTAAAGCCAACTTTTTTGTGTTTTCCTTTCACTTATATTTGCCATTTCTTACTACCTTGAAAGAATTAATGAAGTTTCACTGCTAACATATCAACAGTTTGCATTTTATCTCTTCAGTAATGAGTGACTCGTAATAATTAACATTAATGTATGAAGAGCTCACATTTTTCTTTCTTTCCAGTTATTAATTTGTATATTTCCCTATAATTTTTAACAGTGAACTCATATGCTATAGAAATGCTTCAAGTATAAGAGTTTAAATTTAATTTTGGTTGCAAATTCATAGATGAATTCACAATATGCACAGTAAATATTCTTAAAAAATTAATTTTTGTGTCACTGAAAAAAATTACTGGGAAAATGCTGAATGAATCACTTTGATACAATGAAGAATTTAAGAAATTCAGGTTTCAAACAAGCGATTAATGGTCTACTTAGGATAAAATGCAACATGGCAGTTGAAAGAGAAAGAGATGACGTTTTTCAGTGACTGATGTATACTTAAAGGAAATGCACAAATGATGTATTGCCAAAAAACATTGCAGAGATGCAAAAAAAGTCTTTGTCTCATAAAGTTGGATATTAAAATATCTTACTTTGAGAAAATCAGAATGATAGAATTTAAGAAATAGCATGAAAAATGTCATTTACTTCATATAACCTTTTATCTCTACTAAGCTCAAAACTAATAGGCCATTTCCTATATACAAACAACAGGTAGGATAGGAGATCAATTGAGTTAATGAAGATTGATTGCATTAAGAACTCCAATTCTTTACCTCTGTTTGTATACACACTCCTTGATAATGTCACTATAGTTCCTCTTACCTGAGGGACATGGTTTATTTTTCTTTGATCTGATTCTGAAGTTGGTAAGGTGATTTGCTTTGATCAGTGTTATGCTAATAGATGTGATCCAGGTGCAGACTTGACTGAGCATTCCTAAGTTCCACTTTATCTCCTATGCCTTAGCCATCACTATGACCACATGCCACATCTATTTCCTACCACTCCAACCCTTGACACCATTCTGTTGAAAGATCATCCTCCCTCTTGGGGGTCATAGACATGGCATGTCTCCATGTGCAGTTGCTTTTAATACTAATAATCAATATATCCTTAGATTCAGATTATAGAGAATACTGGGAAGATTTCATGGTGCTGGGACACAAAATAAATACAATAAATTTTAATATTAATACTTAGATGAAATTATAAATAAGCAATTATGATTTACTCAAATTTGTAAGGAGCCGGTGATTTCTTTTAGTATACAAATTCTCTAAAAGTTATATATAAGTATGTGAGAGTATTCCTCTGAGATTTGATGTGGTGTTTGGTTTTCATTGCTTTCTCAGTGTTTATAATTAAGTTTAAGGATATTTTTCCCACTTAATAAATAAATAGGTTAATCATAGGTACAATTTGTATTCTTCCTATGTCTACTTAGAGTTTTAGTCCGTCATTGAGTACATGAAATAGAATAAATATTAACTATAATTAGCTGATTCCTCTATTAACTATATATAGCTGATTCCTCTGTTCTCTGTTAGTAATAACAAAATACATTCCACTGTTAATAACTAACTTTAGAGTTCTTGGAAGGGGTAACTTCTACAGAAACTTAATGTCGTATTCTTTCTGGGAAATTAAAACTAAATGGAGCATAGTGCCCTCTACCTTGCTGGGTACTGTTTTTCTTTTTAAGCTATCATACAGTAAAAACATGTTTATTGAATAAGATCATTAATTATACTCTTGAAGATTCTTTACGTAACATTTCCTTGTATTAACTATGAAATGATGTAATCAATACCAAAGAAAAAAACATACAAAAAGACTGTAAACAATAAAGATTCAGACGCAGCCTCAGAACACATGGTGTCTCTGTGTGCTATTTCTCCACCCCACCGACACCCCTCATCCACCTCCAACCCCCAACTGCTGCTAGGGCTGGACGCTGGCAACCACATGCCCATGTTTGCTTCTCAGGAAGTCGAGGCAAATGGATTAGAACCAAGTATCAGACTCAGTTATCCTCGTTTCACTGACAGCAAGTAAATCCTGATCATGTAAATTCAGCTAAGACCACAAGAAAAAGTAAACTACCTTCCAGACTTGTAAGCTAAACAGGTGTATTTATATCAAGTCATTGCTATTTGGAGTGGTTTCTTACATAGCATCATTGTACAATATTGTCAATTACACATAGACATGGTCTTTATTAAATTTCAAATTGTTACTCTTGATAGTTCAAAATATAAACTGGTCATTTCTTTTTATGTATTTTCAGTTGTAGATGGACACAATACCTTTACTTTATTTATTTATTATTTATCTATCAATTTACTTATTTATTTTTATGTGGTACTGAGGATCAAATTCACAACCCCAGCCCTAAATTAGCCATTTCTTCACTGAGAAAACTAACTGTAGGTACTAAACAAAATCCTGTTAATCAGCACATATTCATCGACTACTTACAATATGCAGTGAATTGAAGCATTTGATATAGGTATGTTGATAAAAATCCTGGTGATCCTAAGACTGTCTAGATTTTGATTGAAAAATAAAGCCAGCCACCAGAGAATGTTAAGGCAGAAAAATGAGGTAGTGGTGAAGTGGTTAGAAGTTTAAACACACACACACACACACACACACACACATACACACACACACTAGCAAATAAAACAACATCAAAACAACCAACTAATCAAAGAACATGAACAGAGAAGGAATGAATATGCTAATATATAAGAATGGAATAAAAACAGTTTTCATTCTCATATGTACACTGTTATGATTTAGATGTGAGGCATTCCCCAAAAGCTCATATGTGAGATAGTACAAGAAACTTCAGAGGTAAAATGATTGATTCATTAGAGCTATAACTTAATCAGTGGGTTAATCCACTTATATGGATTAACTAGGTGGTAACTGTAGGCAGGTAGGGTGTGGCTGGAGAAGGGGTTCACTGAGATCATCCCTTTGGGGTTTATATTTTGTCCCTGGTAAACAGAGTTCTCTTTTTCTGCTTCCTGTTGCCACTTCCTTAGCTGCTTTCCTCCTTCATGCCTTTCTGCTATGATGTTCTACCTCATCTGAGGCTTAAAACTATGGAGTTGACTGACAGTGCACAGAACCTATGAAACCAAGAGCCAAAATAAACTTTTCTTCTTCCAAGTTGTTCTTGTCAGGTTTTTTAGCAACAGACCAAAAATCTGACTAAAGCATGTGGTAAGTGACAAGAAAATTGAGACACCTAACTTGTCAGTTAATAGAACATGACCTAGAAAATCATTGTCACAGGGAAAATTTAACAAATATATTTCAATTGTTTCAATTGGGGAAGCAGTTGCACTTACATTTTCACACTTAATTCTCCAAAAAGCCTATATTGTATTGCTACATAAAAATGGAAATTGCCTTTCAGGGAATTTAGAAAGCCAGCCGCAAAGTACGCAATTAGTACTATAAAGGATGGACTTGTACCCATTTAGAAAAAAATATTTTGTTTTGTTTTGCCCCCAAGTCTTGTAATCTTCCTTTCACAGTTTTTTTCACTTTAGTAGAAATAGAAGACTAAAATTATTGGCATGTTAATCCTATATTAGTTATATAATAGCTCATGGGAGGAAATAGAAGCACTGTAGAATACAGGTTAGAAGCATAATTTTTCTTTTATTGATATAATAATTGAACATATTTATGTGGTACAGTGTGATAATTCAGTGCATACCTATAATGTATGATGATCTAATCTGTTTAATGAGCATTTCCATCTCCTTAAACATTTATTGTTTCTTTGGGTTTAGAGCTTTCAAACTTGTCTATTCTAGTTCTTTACAAAATATATCAATGTTGTTGTACACTATAGTCATTTACTGTGCTATATAGAACATTAGCATTTATTCTTCCTGTCAAAATATATTTTGGCACCTGTTATCCAACCTCCCTCTTTCTCCTTGCCTCATTCCCTTCTTAACATCTAATGACTGCTATTCTAATCTTCAATCCTGTGAAATGAATGTTTTGTGGTTTTATATATAAGAAAGTACATTCAGCATTTCTCTTTCTGTGCCTGACTTATATCACTTAACACAGTATCCTCCAGATTTCTCCATGTTGCTGCAAATGACAGAATTTCATTCCTTCTTGTGACCAAATAATATTTCATTACAAAAATAACCAAACATTATGCATTCATTGATAAACACCACTATCAAATATGGTTAATTCCATATTTTGACTAATGTGATTAGTTTTACAATAAACATGGAAGTGCAGGCAATCTTTTTGATATATTGCTCTCATTACTTTTGATATGTACTAGTACAGGTATAACCAAATCATACTGTAGTTGTATTTTTCCTTTTTCAAGGAACCACTGTGCTGTTTTCCATTATGACGATATTAATTTACATTACCTTTAACTGTTTGTCAGTGTTCTCATTTCTCCATATTCTCATCTGCTATTGCTATTTTGTCTTTTGTGTGATAGTTAATCCACCTAGAGTACAATGATATATTATTTTGGTTCCTATTGGAATTTCCCTGATGATTAGAGATGTTGAACTTTTTTTCATGTATTTGTTGGTCATTTGTACATAATCTTTGGAGAAACTTCTGAGGTCTTTTGCCCATTTTCTCATTGATTTTTGTTGCCTTTTTGTTGAGTTTTTGTGATTTTTGATATTAGATCCTAGATTGAAATGACTTTTTTCTGTGCTGGTATTATCTAGAAAAATTAATTCAGTCTAACTCTTAATTTTTTCAGGAAGGAAAAATAATAATAGAATTTATTTCATAAGTGCATTTAGCATAGCTCCTCAAGTGGTGTTGGGATTCAGTGCGAGGTCTGATTTTTGATTGTAGTAGTTATTTTAAGGTAGAAAACCTGAGTGCATTGTACCAGAGTAAAGGACATATGTTTAAAATTTACAGAAATTGTTTGATAATCTGGTCCCAAGATGCACTGTGACTCTTAGAATATGATGTAATCACTCTAAGATTCAGTTACTGCTTCTTCAAATAGAACTAATATTTTAAATGTAGGTTTGCATGAGGCTTAGACAAAACAAACATGAAGTGCCTGGTCCAGTACCTGACTCACAGGTATCAAGAATGGTGATTTAGCATTTGTTTAGGGTGTGTGAGGTCCTGGGTTTGATCTTTAGTACTGGGTTAAAGTAGCACTAATGACATTTTAATGAATAATGTTTACTAATATCTAACATGTATTAAGTGACTTATTAAAGTAACATTATAAAGTAGTTGCATTAGTCCTGGCAAACAGCATAACGAGAAAATGTTGCTTGAGTGTCCCCAACTACTTGCTCAGAGTTACAGGCATAAGATCTCAAGATTCTATGGAGATATAGAGGGAAATTCAGCCTGCTAGCACCAGTAAGCATTATGACCTGCTGAATTTCAAGCTGGAAGGAAACTTGGAAGACACTTATGTGAAAATCTATTTTATATATGAAGAATGAGAGTTTTATTATTTTGCTGAGGTCATTTAAGCAGCAGTGACAAAGTTTGGACAAAAATTATTTTTTTCTGATACTCATTTCAGTATTCTGTTCACAAAAAGAGCTGGATTCCATAAAGCATCATTCAAGAAACTGGTGGTGAGAATATAATGTTCCAGGATTTAATCATCTACTAAGGATATCCATTAATACAAGTGAAAACTTCTGGCCTAATCTTATTTATTATCATCATTATTATCAGTATGGTTGGCTTCCTCTCTGATAGTAGTAGGGCTTGAAGAAAAAATTTTATTTAAAACCTGAGATTTTTCACCTTTACTATGAAAAACTTGGGCATCTCTCAAATACATGTGTGCATATTGATATTAAAATAGAAGTAAATTATTTTAGAGAAGAACTGTAAGATATTAGTAGAGTTAAATATTTTACCTTACTAGTAAATTATTTATTAAAAAACAAAATACCTGCAGTATGCCATAGTAAAATATTTCTTTTAAGTAGGTGATTCATTTTTTATAGCCTACCTTTTTTTTTAGGGAAAATGTTTTGATTCTAAACATTAAATTATAATCCAGGTGCACTATTGACTTCAAGGCAGAATAGAATGACTATCCAAGCATTAAATACAATTGCACCCTCTGAATGTAAAGACCAATTTTTCAGTCCTTACTCAGGCGAAACTATCTTTAGAATCAGTGGGAGTTCTTACTAAATTAGGAATGAATTGGATTTAATAAACTCACAGCTGTGTCCATTTTATCATTGCTTCTTCCCTAGAATTCATCATAGTTTTTAATTTTAACTAATGAAAAACTGTTTTGTATTACAAATATAATGAATAATTAAACAACCAATGACTAATTTTGACAACTCTATTTCTGAAAGTCTTCTTTAAAAGATAATATCACTAGAGTAATGCAGAACACATGTGTAAAAACAAGGGTCTTATTCAAAATCTAATATTTTAAATTTTGTTTTCTTTCTCTTCTAGTGTATCATCTGAAGTGTGGTTTCCAAGTCCAGAAAAAAAGTCTTTAATCTAAAAATATACATTCCAAATAAATAAAAATCCAGAAATTACAAAAGGAAAATATATGTAGAAAACCTAGCAATAGCGCTAGGCTGAATTTTGGAATCTTCCCATTTTCTAGTCTTCTTTCTCTTTTCAGAGTACATAGAAAAGAAAAGGCAGTAATAAGACATTATTGCTTCCTATGATTACGAAGTTCTAAAGGAAAAGCAATTTTTGCATTAATACCATGAAAAATCCTTCTGTAACATCCAGTAACAGCTGCTTTAAATTCATCCATAGCAAATGTGAAAGTAAATACTTCTTTTGAAATTATGATGATAAAGGCTCATCTCACCAATCAGACATCATTTTTTCTCTGCAAACATTTGCGTGTGGCTGAAATTAGAAAGCACTTTCAACTCCAAATGATAGAAACAATCGAATTGGCTCCCACAGAGAGATGTGAAGCAGAGTAGTTGATGTCTCATGGAAAATCCAGAAATGTCATATGTTCTTTTCTCATGTACAGTTTTAGTTTCAGTAAAGGGAGAGTAAAAGATCAACCCGCCCAATAATTCCCAAACCCATTCAAAGAAATAAATATGTGGATTTAAAACATTAATAACTTCCTTAAAATATGACTTTCTAAAAATTTCTCAATCAAAACTGTTTCCTGTATAATCATTAAAATGACTCTAATAGACAACATGTTTTTCAGTGAATATAGAAAGGTAGATTGCAAAATCTGTTCTATACAACAAACAAATCTATATCCATATTTAAATATGCTATGTACCGTTAGAAATGAGATATGATCTCAAAATAAAGAATAAAAAGGGCTAGGACCATTTCCCTCTAAGAAAATAAACTTTAAAATCTTAAAAAATATTTAAGTTTATGAATGGAAATTAAGTACCAGAAAATATTATTTCCTTAATTTCAAAAAGAAAGGTGAAATGCTCATTTGCTTTGTTTAACATTTACCATAAGTTAAATTTATCATGTAGATTACTATGGCTTACCTGAATGTTATTCTAAAACTTATCTTGTAAAGTAAATGTGTCAACAAATATTCATCTATTTGTATCTTAGAAAAGAATAGTTAATGATAACTTCTAGTTTGCATAGGAAATACAGAGAATATTCCCTGAATAATGTGAATAGTATGTTAAAGAAAAAAAAGTTCAGTATTAAATACCTGGGTGATTATCTCCAATAGGAAATCTGTCAATTGACTTTATTACTCTTTTCCTTCTTATTTGAGTAACATCTAGAACTTGAAGAGTACCACTCTGACTCCTTTGAGAATCTTGGCAGGGATTTAGCCAACTAGATTAAGGGTCACAAATGGCTTAAACTAAACAGCATACTTAACTAAAAATATGAGACGAAGAGGGATTTGGAATTTGAATGAGCATTGCTTCCTGTATCCAGATGTATCCATTTTTTTCTTTGTATTCATCATAAAATGTATACTGTATTTCAAATATAATATTGAATTATGAATTAAAAAAAAAAGGAATAGGGATATAGCTTAGTGGTTAGGTGCCCCGGGTTCAATCCCTGGTGCTTAAAAAAAAATGATATGCAAAAAATGTTGAAAGAAACAAGGCTCAGTAAATAGTACATTTATAAGAAAATAAATAAAATAGACAATATAATATACAATAATGGATTACTATTATCCTGGCTTGATATATAGTAATCATGGATAAATTCAAGATGTTCTAAGTTGTTTAAGACAGCTTTAAACATTCAATGAATAAATATGAATTTAAAAACGCAATCATCAAAAATGAATAAACATAAGTTTTTACATAAACTATATGAATTTTATACACATCCCAGGAGAATTTAACCTTAAATTCCTCTAAGGGTGGATACTTTTCCTTTTCTCTATCTGGGCTCTAATTAAGTGACTAAATTTAGTGCGTTCTATACTTTTTGTTATCTATAGAGATAGTATGTTATAAAAAGGGAAACATCTATATTACAATTCTAATATGAAATCATGTTATCTGCTGAAATAAGATGTCTGGTAACCCATCAGTTATTCAGCAAACATTTTCACACATACTCACCCATCCCCGCAAATGTACACCATATACACAGGAACACACTCCTGTGTACCTGCTTAAAAACATGACACAACCATTTGAGGGGACAGAAAAAAGACAAAGGAACAAGAACCTAAACATCAGTGGCATACTCCTGATTGCTAGAGTAGTTATTGAGTTAAGAAAGTGCTTTCCTATTGCATTTGAAATAAAAAATTGGAGAAACAGGGACTGAGACTATAGCTCAGTGATAGAGCATGTGCTTTGTATATGCAAGACCAAGAGTGTTCAAACCCCAGTATCAAAAAGAATCATATAAATATATAATTTTGATGCACTAATTAAAATAATAATAATGTAATGGAGATCAGTAGAGTAAAGCAAGATGATGAGGGAGAGGAAGGAAGGGATAGAAAGGAATGGTAATGGGGAATGAAATTCATCAAATTATGTGCACGTACACACATGGCATAATGACTCCCACTATGATGTATAATTATAATTTTCCAATAAAACATGAATCAAGCTGACAGTCATTTAGTGCTTTACAAAAAATATGTGAATTATGTGTGTTATATGTAAGACAATAAGATTTAGGTTCTGGTTATATAATTAAAACAAAAGTGATTCCTGTCCTAATGAATTTTTTTGTGGCCAGTGAAGAACCTAACTGTCTAGATATGCTTGGATTTTCAATCTGAGTCACTGATGATAACTTAATACATTGTTGAAAATGTCTTCCCTTAGCAATTTCATAAATCAACGAAAGAGACTTACTTTGAATTTAATCTCAATATCCATGAAAGGAATGTTGAGTATTGTCATACATGCATCATTACTCTTAAAAAAAAGTTTGCATAAAATTAATGCAAAAATATGATATGATTCCAACATTTGCAATCAGAGGCAGAATTTTGTATTTAGAAATGTATGTTTTCCTATGAAAATAACTAGATTTGTATCACATGCCTGCCATTTGAGAGGTAGGTAGATGTGGACAAATTTTTTAACAGTATGTTACTTTTTTTATTAACAAAATATGAATCATATTGCCTATCAGTCTAAACAGTACTTATAAATGAAAATAGTTATAAACTGCAAAGTGATGTTATGTTATTTTTATTGATGAAAAAGATGAAACAAAAGAGGTAGGGCCTATTAAAATATTTTAAAATTTTGGAATTATAGGGGACTAAGCTAAGTTTCCAAAGAAATTACATATAGTAGTTTATATGCAAAAGACTTGGAGGGTATGAAGAAAATTATTGAGTAAAGACAAATGCAAGTGGCATAGCTTCATGATCAGTATCAGACAGACCCACTTCAAGGATAATCTAACAACTGTGAAGATTTATATGAGCAATGGCAACAGTAGCAAAAATAAAATTCCTTTTAGAAGTTATCTTCAAAATTCTGAATGAAGAAGCAAGATTTCAGTGTATGTTCTAGAGTATATAATTATTATGTGAACACATGCCTCTTATTGTCTAATTAGAAAGATGGTAGCATGGTCATGACCAAGAGATTTGATGCTCAGTATTAATGAGGGGCTTACTTAGAGGACATTAAACTTTTTTCAAAGGCTTGCATTAAACTACCACACTGCATGATAAAACCTGCTGATATAATCATATAATCATTACTATCCCAGAACCAATAGGATTTTATCCCAGGAACAATTCCACAATGAGACATTTTGCCACATCATCTAAGTTGGTTTAGTCCTATATAGTATCAGTATAAGGCAAGTCCTAGTTTGCTATGTAGCTTGACTGTGAAGAGAGAGGCACTGTGAATTCTACAAGAGTATATGTTGGTTAATACTGGTTATTCATGTCTAGTGCAGCTCCTGGCAAATAATGAAAATTGAAATATACCTATTTTAATCAATGACACAGAGATAGCCACATTTCTTAACCTTCATGACATTCTTAATTCAGTTTTGGAATTAAGAGACTGGAATTCTTTTCGTCAGCCTTAACCTTGATAGCACTAACCTTGATAGTAGCTTTTTAAACCCCAAATAGCCATAATTATTTCATTTTCACATAGATAAATACCTTGTACATTTTGCTCTTTTTTAAATGACTCATTGCCTTATATCAATCATCATGGGTGCTTACATGTTCTTCATATTCTATGCATGATAAATTCTCTTAATTCTTTTCAAAAGGATATGGACACTATATGTATGGGTTAGTTCTTATTTGTTTGTTGTTGTGTTTTCTGGTTTTCATTAGTACTATATATTTAAGATCTGTCATAATTACCGGGGCTCTTACAAATCTTGTCTTACTCACCCTTCCAATAGCCTACATCAGAGGCTCAGAAGGAAAACTACCGCTGTGTTATCTATATTTTCTACTGCCATCTCCTTAATGCTGTGTAAATTGATTTATGCTTCCACTATTCTACTGAGACTGCTCATTGAAGAGCTTATTAATCAACATCCAAGTCCAATAATCTTTCCTAAGTCCCCTCTGTCCTTCAACCATTAAGTTTTCAGTGTAGTACACCTTGTCTTTCCTCCAGTGAACCCTCATGGCTTTCTTCCAACCTCTATCACTTGTTCTTCCTCTTCACCTACTTTTCACTCTTACAAAGGGGAGATTCCCAAAGTCCTATCCTTAACACTTTAAGTTTTTGTATTGTTTATGCTCCCACTACTCAATACACTCAAGAATAATAATGATCAGGTGAGAAGTTACCCAAATGCAAGATGGTTGTGAGGATTAAATGAGTTAATGTACAAAGAGCTTGGAAATGCGTCTGCCCAGTCAAAATATGCTAACTATTATGATCTTTCCCTAGACACCAAAGTATACATTTTATATTTTTCACTCAATATTAATGAAAAGATGTCTCTCTAAATTGAATCTCTGAAAATCTAATTGTTCCTCTTCTGCAACAATTATTATTATTTCCCCTATGTCATTAGTCTCAGAATCCCTTTCATTTAATTTTTCATGTGTAAAGCTATTTACACATGAGAGTGGAAGTTAAGTGTCCTGAACAACAACAAAAAAGATAGCTATTTGAAGTAATATCTATGCTACTTAACTAGATTTCACAATATATATATATTCAAAACATATTGTACATTATAAATACAATTTTATCAGTGAACTTAAGAAAACATTGTTTTTAAAAAAGAAATCATAAGCCATAAAAGTTTTAATCTGTGGAGTGAATATGATTACACAGATCATATTACACAGAATATTTCATCTACATTGTGTGCGACTATAGAAATGAAAAGTTTTATCCCATTTGTGTACAATGAATCAAACTGCAGTCTGTAAAAAATAAAAAAAATTAAAAAAAGAATAAACTTTAGCCACCCAGCCCAACTTCTTCATTTTATAGAAGAGGCAAGTGGAGTCCAGAGTAGTTTAGGTGATTGAGGTTAAGTGAGCTACAGATGTTCTCACAGGTGTTTCAGACCAAATCAGATTTGCACCTACAATCTTATACTTTTTATGGGAAAGGATAGTTTTAGAAAACTATTTATCAAATAGTCTCTTATAGGAGAGCAGTTTAGTCATTTCCTTCTAAAAAAACATGTCAGAAGAAATTGTTATAACTCAGGAGAAACTGCTGATTATCAAGCATTGGTTGGTGCTCTATGGTTGTCTCTGGGTACGCATGGTGTCAATTGATATTCTACAAAAGACTCAACCCCTGAGACCCCACAGCCAATACAACCTTAACAGGAAACTGTTAATCGAGTACTTACGTGACTTAATGAAATCATCTGTGCTGCTCATTCTTTTCTGACCTATGCTCCCAATCAAATAAATAGATCTTTAAAACTGAAAAACACCCTCATTAAAAAAGAAAATATTCTGTTTCTTCATTACTATTAATAAAAATATATATCATTACATGTATTAATTCTGAGTTATGATTGGATTCTTTTAAAGCCATAAATTTTAGTAAGAAGTTCACTTTGTAAGATTGACTTACCTAAGCTAAAGTTTCTCAAAATTAGGACTCTGTGCTTTTAAATACATAAAACCAGAAAAACATATTCATTCCCTGCACTTATAGACTTTATAGCACCTAAGCCAAAGGAAATATAAAACTTATATACTCAAATTAACCATATTAATTTAAATATGGTGGAAGATGTTGGACTGCTGAACTAATTCTTCACTGACAATTGGATAGGGCAAGATTCTTTGGGTATCTTATGTAAGTTTTATGATGGAAAATCTTTTCCCTTTTAAGAAAATTCCAATTTTATAACTCTAAAATGTCCCTATCTGAAATACAGTGGTTATGACTATGCATTTAAAAGTTAAAATGTCTGGGCTGAAATCTTGTTTCAACCATTTACTACCAGTGGACTCAGGCAAGTTATAATGGCTCTGTGCCCCAGTGTTTTTATTTATAGTATGGGATGAAATACATACATCACAGTGTTGTTGTTATGATTAAGTGATCTTATGTAAGCCTCATAGGGTATTTGATATTATAATAGTTTTATGCATGAGAGGAGAAATTACTAGGCACTCATAAGTCAGTATTTGTGTGTTTTCATATTTTTCTGTGCCAGGACTAACCTTGAGCCATACTGATACTTACATGAGCATTAACTTAGGCATTGAAATTTTATGACAATATGGATGGATGAGATGGGCGCCCCTCTCAGAATCTTTTCTGCAATTCTGCCTTGTCTTTACTCCATGTAACTAGTATTGGTTGAACTGGGTGCATTTGAAAAGTTGAGAAGTTGGGAAAGTTAAAATTAGTTAACTTTCTCCCAGGAACAATCACCATAGGCAATTTTGTTTGCTTTTCGAAAGATGAAATAAACACTTTGTTTGAAGTTTTGCTAATCTGTGAATGATCTGGTCTTACTTGCTGTTTTATAAATCGAAACATCCAAACTCAAGGGGGATTCAGTGAATGATGAAAGATGATATATTAACTTCATACTTAAATGTATGTACGGGGGTATCATTCTTTCTAGTACAAGTGATTATATATCTATATGTATTTATTTCACTTATTCTTACTTAAAACTACACTATAAAAATGTTTCATAATATTGTACCTATCTCCATGACCACCCCTTCTTTCTTCTTTGCACAAATGTACAATGTTACTAAACACTTTTGCTTTACAAGAGCACCGGGGCCTTGCCTATGTGAGGTAAGTGTCCCACCACTGAACTGCACCTGCATCTCCAACCTGTTATCGCTCACATTTGCACCTGATAACATGGAAGTCAGAGTCATCACAAACAAATGAAGAAACAGCAATCCTTTTTGGATTACATTTAATTAAAAGGACACAATGAATTAACCATCACCATCTGAATTATTCATATCTACTTTGAAACTATATTTATTCAATTTTCATTTTGGATTAATTACAAAATGGATCTTTGGTTAACTTTACAGTTATAAATTCAATCATAATTATTCTGAAATAGCTTACCATTACATAACAAGATCACTTAAAAATACGATTTTAAATATTGCTTTGTAAAGACACATAACCTATTTTAACAAATTAATTCTTTTTAAAAGTCAGAAGAATTGAAAACAATTTTATTTTATTAGGCCTAATTTTTAATTTAATTTTTTCTTAGCCAATAGATAAAAACAAAATTTACATGTTAATGGAAATGGAGTAATATGTGATGTTTTGATAACTGTGTACATGTGTAATTAGGTTAAACATATATATTGCCTAAAAGACTTATCATTTATGTCTTACAAAACATTAAACATCTTTTTTGTCTAGCATTTCGAAATATACAACACATGCTTGCTATCTATAGGGATCTGCTGTACGATAGCACACCAGAACTTTACTCTATCTAACTGCAACTTAGAACTCACTCATCAACCTTTCTTTTTTTTATCCCTGCATGAGCGTGGTCACTTAGGTTGTTTCTTGGCTATTGTGACTAGTATTGCAATGAACATGGGAGTGCAGATGTCTCTTCTATTAGATAATATTTTATAATTGTTTTACTTAAGATATATAACCCATTTCAAGATAAAAAAAAAAACTGAAGCAGAGTAAAATTTTTTTCTGCTAAATACAAATTTATATTTTGGTAACACTACATTTCATTTTGCTTCCACAAACAGCATGTAATTGCTTGATCATAGTTCATTTCTCAAAAATGTGCGCAGGATTTTAAATGTTATAGATAACATGACCTAGTCAATGCCAGTGGGTAGACACAATTTAAATTATTTTTTTTCCTAGGCACCCTTGTACAATTTTAATGTGTTTATCTGAATATTTTAGTAATCAAAAAGCACAAATTAGAATGATGCCTATAAAAACTGCTCTTTGGTAACAAAATTAAAATTTTAGTCTTAGCATAATTTAATTTAATTTTTGACCTGATAAATAGCAGCATTTTTAAACCTAAAACAACAACAAAAATACAACGGCCCTGAAACTTGTACACACACACACACACACACACACACACACACACACACCTTTTCAGTTATACAAGTTTGTTAGAAAAGTATGAGGCAAAGACTAAAATCAACCATCTGCAAAAAGTAAAGATTTTCATTGAAGTAAAAAAAAATTGCATAAAGAACTCAAGAATTTCTAATATCAAATTTCAACTGATATGAAATTAGAAAAGTAACAAGTACTGTACTTTTAGAGGTAGCACAAAATATGAGACTGCGCAAATTGTAATGATATGTATTTTGTTCAAAGGACTTACAAATTCATGAGGAAATATAAAATTAGCTATTTCACAAATTTAGTTATTTAGGATATATTTTTAACAAAATTTATACATGTCAAAAAAATTGCAAAGCAATAAGATTTAATTAATTTCTATCATGACAGATAGTTTTCTCCAATGACAGTATCTCAAATATCAGAATTTGTTAAAATTTTAAAACAAGAAATAATAGGTCATTCTAGCATGATGGCTATAGTTTTTGAAAACCATTCAATATATACATGTACAAGCCATGAATCATTATTGGTTTATAAAACTATTAATGGCAAGAGAAGACAAAGAATTTGAAGATTTGTGTTTTTGCCAATTCTTGTTGAGTTGTGGATGCATTTTACAAATACTTACTATTATGTTCTAATTCAAAATTGTCTTTAAACAAAAGGAATATTTGCAGAACATATTATAATCAAAGACCAAAATCAAAAGTGTAATTTATGTTTCCTCACTGATATCATAGTAAATATGTCTGAGTCAAATTTTAAACATCAACTAAAGGAGAAACTAATTTGCTAACTTCCTAGAAAGATATGCAAATTTACATTGAAAATGAGCATTTTATACTGCAAAGATATTATAATGATTTTACATATATTGACTTGAATACATACATTATTGACACAACCATAACATTCTTACTGTAGTTAGCAGTAATAAATTAATGGACTGCAAAATCTCTAATATCAAGACATTTTATTAGTACAAATAAATTTAGAATTACTTTCAATGTAACAATAGCAATTTTGATGTAATATCGATAGAACAGATGACACAAAAGTTAAAGAATTTGCATACATTGGATATAATTAGTTGTAAAATGTATAATTTTGCTTTTAAGTCACGACAAATCAATTTCTTTAAAATTTGATGAATAAATTTTGCTAATTTATTATTATTATTTTGCTATTATTATTTTGAAAGATAACAATAATAAAATACTTTGTCACAACCTATTTATTAGAATTTTTAAAATTACCTTTGAAATACTTTGTTATGAACTACTGTTTGACCATAAAATTTACAATATTTAAATACAATCAAACAATTTTATAGACCTTTAATATCTGGGGCAATGTGCTATAGATAAAAAAAATATACAGTTGATTTAAAATATTTTGTAGGAATTAGTTCTGGTTTTCTATAGTATAGTATGGTAATTATTGGATAAAATGATCTATGCTATATTATAAAATATTAAGAAAGAGTATGAAATTCCCAACACATTAAAGTGAAGAGATATTTGAATAAATGGAAATCTTTATTTGATTATTGTATGTCATATACATGCATTGAATTACTATATTGTACCCTATAGATGTACTAGTATCATGTATCAATAAATAAGTAAATAATTTTAGGGATGAAAATAAAGTAATATCCCATTTTCATATTTTATATTCATTGTGTGAGAAATGAAAAATTTGGGGCATTGATGAAAACAAAATAATAATTTATCATGTTTCTACTATGTTAAATTACTACTAAAATTTTTGAGATTCCACAGAATGCTCTCATTATATTATTATCACACAAACTTAAGTGCTCACACAGAGAGAGAAATATTGAATTTCCATTTTCTGAATTGGGTAAGTGGCAGTATAATGAAAGTATATAATATTAGATACAAATTCAATATCCTGAATTTGGGTCATTAGAATTCACAAGTTACTTTTGTATTTAAGGAGTTTCAAATGTCTCAAAGTCAATTTATTGAACAGTGAAATATAGGTATATGTGTGTGTGGAGCTAAAAATAATCTTAAATGAAGACAGTGATTTCACTTTGTTGTGTGACCATGAGCATTGCAGAATGGAAATCAGGTTATCCACAATGTTTAAATACCAGGCCTGCAAAAGCAGGACTATGACAAACTCTACAAAGGATTAAGCATCAATGTGAAAGAAAACAGAAAGCAGAGTATTTTTGTTTTCCTGGTAGTAAAAGCCTTCCAAGACTACAGACATTTTACTTAAAATTAGATTTTCAAATGCTATTCAAATACATTAATAAATTTCTACAAATGATAAAAGTTCTACACTGTAGAAACTCTGGATGTTCTGCAGATATCAAAAACCATTTTGATCTTGATACATTTTCCAGCAAAATTTCAACCTTGGGGCATGGCTCAAAAGAAGTACAAATGGCTAACAATTATATGAAAACATGTTCAACATCTTTTGCCATCAGGGAACTGCAAATCAAACAACTGAAAGTTGAACTACCACATGATCCAGCTATACAGCATCTCATTATTTAGTCCAAAGAATTAAAGTCAGCATACTTTAGAAATACATACACACCCATGTTTTTCACAATAGCCAAATTATGGAATTAGTCTAGGTGTTAGTCAGGAGATGAATGGATAAAGAAAATGTGATATTCAGCCATAAAGAAGAAAGAAATTATGCCATTTGCAGGAAAATGGATGGATCTGGAGGGCAAATAAGCCAGACTGAGAAAGACAAGTGTCATGTGTTTTCTCTCATATATAGAAGCTAAGGAATAAAAAGGAAATAATGATGTCATGAAAGTAGAAGGAAAACCATGGGGTAAAGGAAGGGGATAAGTCGGAAAGAGAAGAGGAGGGTAAAGAGTCACTGGAGGGTGAAAGTAATGAAATTATGCCATATACATATGTGAATATGCCACAATGAAACTTACCACCTTATAGTTAATACATGCCAATAAAAAATCGAGCATGCTTTTTCAAAAATGCAGTTTTGTAAAACATAATGATAAAAAAAGATTCAAAACTCATTATATAATATCATTTTCATTTTGGCCTAGGGATGGTATTTTCTCTTACAAACAATTTTTTCCCTTAACTTTATTATGTGATGTGAATATTTATCAAAAATATTAATACAAAGTAATAGTATATTTCTCTTTAAGATGCCAGAGGACATAATGAAAGTCAGTTTTAAATATTGAAGTAAAATATAAATGATCTATTAATACTTCTTTTAACTGTTCTATGCTATAAACCATTTAAGTTCTCCACTATATAAACATACATCCTAAAATAGCAGATATATCACATTTGCAGAGAAAAAGAAAAAAATGTAAATGAAGCCAAAGACTTTTTAAATGCTTTGCTTTCTTCTTATGTTCTAAGTAATTTTTATTATATTAGAACATTGTGAGATATATAAATAAAATCATAAAATCTTTCAAATCAAATTTTATGATTTAAATAAATCTTTTCACAACTAATTTTTAGCATAAAGCAAAATGATGATCTGATTTTTAAAAGTAGGAATAAGAGTCAAAGTCAACTCTAATATCTGAAAATTTTCTCTTGTCCATTTTGTTATTGTTGGTTGTTTTATAAGAGCATCGAATTTTGCTCCCTATAAGTCATATTTTTACAACTATTTTATGTTGCTTGCCAATAACATTAAAATGTAAGTAGTTTTCACTAAGTCATCTTAGGCAATCCATTACATTTTTAAAGTTGAAAACTTGGCATTGGAAATTATTGCATCTCTAAAACAAAATGTCAAATTCATTCATGCTGTGTGAAACTTATAATTCCATTTCTATAAACTATGTCAGCCTTGAAAATAATCACTCACCTGTTGCATCCACCCATGCACTGAAGATTTGTTTTAAAATCTTAACATTCCCAGTGCTTCTGAAGCACAGGAATAGAATACATTTGCTGACATATACCACATTCAACCCTTGCTGCTTCCTTCCCACTTAACCAAGAAGTCAGTCACAATACAGCAAGAGAAGGGCAAAGCCCACACTTACATTTAAGCATTCACCTATGTGATTGGCCTATTGTAAACCATTCATCTGGTCACAGCAACATTGTGAATACTAAGGTTGGTTTTTATAGCAAAATGAGTCAGTTTAAATGACTTAGCAAATACCTGTTTAGTACTCTGAATCAGGAGTACAGAGGGAAGCTAACAATCATAAACTGGTATCTAGTATCAAATAGGCAAACTTGATGCTTATCCTATGTTTATGCATCTACTTACAAATATAAAATCATATTACAGAATGCTAAGCAGTGTGGATGATTATCATATATTTTTGGCCACTTAGAGACAAGATAAGAATGAAAAGAAGCTGGCTGTCATGTTGCGTGCCTGGAATCACAGCTACTCCAGAGTCTGAGACAGCAGGGATATCAATTTGAGGGCAGCCAGAGAAACTGAGAGACTCTGTCCAAAAATAAAAATCAAAAGGATTGTAGGAATGGGGATGTAGCTAAGTGGTAGAGTACTTGCCTAACAAGTGCAAGGCCCTAGGTTTGATCCTTAGCACTGAAAAAAAGAAAGTAAGAAAACTAAAAAATCAGTAAATCAACTTGTCAGATGTCATAGTAACAGGCAATAGCGCCTCTCAAAGTAAAGTATTTCATAACATCACCATCCTCCAAAAAATCCCATGTTCAAGAAAAAAAATTGAAATGAGAAATATGATTTGTTTACATAAGTTGAAAAAAGAAAACAATTCATGAAGTAAATATTGCAAAAACAAAAAGAACAATTTTGATGAGTCATACTGTAATACACAGATGCAAAATTTTCAAAATGCACAGGATTTTAAATACGTATTCCAACTCCCACAATTTAAATACAATGAAGTGGAGATTCAGGATAAAATAAAAGCAATGAACCAGGCATGGTAGTTCACGCTTGTGTTCACAGTGGCTCAGGAGGCTGATGCAGGAGCATCATGAGTTCAAAGCCAGCCTCAGCAACAGCAAGGCACTAAGCAACTCAGTGAGACCTTGTCTCTAAATAAAATACAAAATGGGCTGGGGATGTGGCTCAGTGGTGGAGTGCCCTTGAGTTCAATCCCTGGTACCCAAATTAATTATTTAATTAAAGCAATGAAGCATAGATGGGGGGAATTATTTTATTTTTTGTAAACTGAAAGACAATTTCAATGTAGTAGGAAGTTACATAGAGGATTTTTCAGGAGCAAACCTCAAATATATCAAACACAATATTGTTTTATTCCTCAAAGAAAAATATAAGTACATGAAAATAAGAGCTATGGATGAGTTGGAGTGACATCTTGAAAGAAATGAAAATACCTAAGAAGATAGAAGTAACACAAGTGTACATAATAGGATATCCATTTTTATTTTTTTTCTTTTTTGAAAGTAAAAAATGTGTAACAATGTGCCCTTAAGTTGTCAGAAATACAAGCTAGATATCAAGACAGCTCAGATTCTCAGTTTAAAAGACAAGCAAAAGGTACTTAGAACATTAATATAAGATAAGTTTAATGGCATAAAATTAAGTCAAATGGCATATTGCAAGATGTCTTATGAGAACTAAAACTCAATATAACAAAGAGTAGAAATAAAAGAAACATAAACTTTAAGTTATTAATGAATTAGCTAAGAAAAGTAAAATAATATACAAAATAATATTTAAAATGTCATTAAATTGTAGGTCAGCTAATGTTCTTTTGTATTTTGGTCTAATTTAAAATAATCAACATATATTAAATTTCGACCTTGTTAAAGCACTATGCAACATTCCATGAAGATGTAAGATGTTAAGAATATAGACATTGACCTCCACATTTTTCTGTTACAGAGGTAGATAAAAAATGCATAAGGTAATCAAATGCAAGGCAGATTATGGTAAGAACTATAATTCTAATACAAATGAAATTTACAGTAGATATGAAGAAAGAAGAGTTGAACTTCAGCTTGAGACTTCTAGAGAACTGTATCTGGGGACAAGAGACGGCATTTCCACAAGATGGACAGGCAGAGGAGCAGCTTAGTACAAATACATGGTGATTTAAGAAAACATCCACTTCACTACTGAAACTGGGCCATGTGACTTTAAAAGAGTGGTAGGAAAATACATGGTTGGAGCAAGAGTCCAATTATGAAATGTATTGAGTATCACAAAGATATTTTAAACAACAAAAAGAATCCACTCTAGAAATAAAATAAATATAATAAAAAAGCACAGTAAACATGCATTAAAAGAAAAAAAAAAACTAATGACAAAGGTCAGCTGTTTGAAGTGTTCTATCACAAGTACTAAGTGCAGATTGATTGAATTATGTCCTGTTGTTCAGGATCATTATTCCTCCATATACTCTCCATATTTGTGAGCCACTAAGTAGTAAAAGATCATATGTAGGAAGACTCTGTTCGAACCCCTAAAAATTACTTAGCAATATTTCAAGAACAATATTGGAAAATGAAACAGAAGGAAGAAATGCATCAATGGTCAAAGAAGAGTGGCAGTAATTTAAATTAGAACTGTGTGCTTAATCTATGTAAAACTTTGTAACAGAAGAAAAACTTAACAGAAATTTGGCCAGGAGCAACCAATTGCAGAATTACAGAGAACTGTATTAACTCCCTAGCTCTACACCTGCTAGAGATGTAGTACCATCTTGGTAAATGTTGGATTGGTTAAATAGGGATACAATGAAATTTTCCTACATTAAAGCATTTTCTCCTACATTAAAAGAGAGCAATTATCTAAAATGTGTTGTACCTTTAAACATTACCTTCCCATTCTCTTTGTGTGTACACATGTATATGCAATTTATTTATTTGTAGTGAAAGCCAATGATATACATTTCCCAAATAGACATGTATTACCAGCAACATCACTTGATGTTTTGTTGAGGGACTAACTTTGCCTGAGAGCTCTGCTTGGAGAAGGGGATAGGTTTTGAGAGGGTTAGATGAAACAAACAAACAAACAAACAAACAGTATTTGTTTGTGTTCTTAGTCTGGAGTGTCAGTCTCCTGCATGCTGTGAGTTCCCTTCTTGGAAAGGTCATTGCTCAAATCATGACTTTATCATAAATTTCACCTTTTCATTCTCATCACAGTTATCATTCTCTCCTCTAACTTGCATACTGCTTTTATCTCCCTGTACAATAGTGTTCAGTAAAGTACATGAAAATTATTTGCTCATTAACTTTTCTTTCCCATTACAATGAATTGTGAAATCTTCAATGACATAGAGAGATCATTATTCAACTCTTTATTACCCTTTCAATCCTACTGTTCTAATAGTAGACTTGAAAATAGAAGCTTAATAAATGTTTATGGAAGTGAAAATGTCACAAAAATCCCATTAAAACTTAAAATTTACACTTTCCTATTTCGGACAACATCCTAAGAAAATACTTTAAGAACTAATAAAAAGAGCTGTGATTGAGATATATAATAAAAATTGAAGATCTCCAATGATACTATAATATACAAAGTAGAAAAATTATACTGACATAAAGAGGACTTGAGAAACAAATGAGGCAATAATTAAGTTGATCTCAAATTTATGTAAATGATTTTTAAAAACTATTTATATTCTGGCAAAATAGATATATTTAGTAAGCCAAAAAGCTTAACTGCCCATCATGTAATATCAATCTTAATACAACGTCTTAAAATTACAAATAACAATACATATGTAATTGTGAAATAAAATAATCCTCATGAGTTCTGGTTGAATGAAGGAGGAGATTCATAACCTAAAAGTAAAATAATTAAATAAATTATAAACAGTTACATTTACATATTTTCAAATGTGTACTCTAAAAAGGGACTTGTGTGTCATACTAAGACAGAAAAATAGAAACATAATGGAATGCCTTTCCCTAAAACTTCCTACAGCAGAAAGCAAAGAAAATGAGTAAAACAAAATGGAAATAACATTAGGGAAAATACCTAGTATTTATATTTACAATTTTATTTCCTGAAAAAAATTAAAAAAAAATTTGAAATATGAGTTAGACCCAAAATAAAGTAAAATGGTATAAAAATAAAATTTGGAAAATAAGTTATTATATGATGATGACATATGAATATTAACAAATCATTTGGAGGAATATTATTCATAGAAAGAAGCACAGTTATACAATTAGTCACAGAAATAAACACATTATCAAATGTCCAAATCAATGCCAAATGTTTTTTAAAAAAACAGAAACTACCTAAGAAAATAATTTAAAGAAACATGCTTTTCATGCTTTGACTTTCTAAGAATAAAAAGAAATACTTGTTAATGAATCCAGAGTTAAAATGGTCTGAATATTAACAAATAGATTACAATCACATGTGAAAGGAATGGTTTACCCCAAGACTGCAAGGCTGTTACTACCCAGGTCAAGTGATTAATATACTTCAACATTGCAACAGGCAAAAATAGTAAATAAAATATGTAATTGCTACATAAACCCAAGAGAATAATCTGTAAAGTTTAATATTTATTTTTAATTAAGAGTCTAAGATGGTATAAAGGCCACCTTTTAGAGTCTAGTAGTGGAAGGAGAATGGGAGAGGGGAGAGAGGACAGGTGGGAAAAGGGGCAATGAAAGTGGGTATCATGAACTGAAATTGATTTTCATGCATGGATGAGTTTGTCAGGATGAATCCAAATACAAAGCTCTAAAAAAAAAAAAAAAAAATACCACCTTTGAATGTTTTTAATTAATTGGAAAGAGTATCTATTTTAATAAGCCCAATACATAAGTTTTTTTGATTTACAAAACTAATTCTTCAGATTTAAATTGTAGTTACTCATTTTTTATGGAGGAGTCTACTGATTTAAAGTTAACAGCATCTATATGACTATCTCCAGAGTTATCTTCAATAGCACATTATTGGAATGCATACAAAAGACTTTTTAAAACCTAAATTATCTCATTAAATGCTTGAAAAATATCTTTCATTTTATTATCTTAATATATTATTGAATTAAATTGAAATAAGTATCCTTAGATATTTTCAAGTTAAAAAAGTGGTTACTATTTTTACAATAGTTATAATCAGTGGCCATGTACTGTTTGGTTCAAAGTGCTTTCTTATACTGATTCAACTGAAATAACAATTGTGTAAAGTTTATAGAATATATGAGGTGAGAAAGTTAATCCTAAAAGACATGCTGCACATTAAACCAGTAAGGATATAGTTAATATTAAAGCAAATGTTCTTTCCTACAAGATCAGGGATTCAAAATAATCATAATAAATATTTTCAAACTAATTTTCTCTATGTATGTGTATTTCTTGCAATTATGTTCTGAAAGGGCTTGGGATGAATAATTATTTCTGATAGCAAGGCTAATTTACCAGGGCTGAACAATTTGGGTAAGTTCTCACTAAGATGATAATGGAGATAGTGATATTTTGAGCTGAGGAACTTTACCTCTTATCATCCAAGTAGAAAAAACTGAGTTAGTAGATAATGCATACTTTTGCATACTGGAGACATATATGACATTTTTTCAGATTTTATATCCTAGGATACACTGGTTATCTAAATCAATATCAATAGCCACTGATGATGGAGTTATAAATATGTGAAATATATTGCAACTGAAAGATGAAGTATATTATAACTAAAATTGATGTGTCAATGAGTACAAGTTTGACCTAAACTAAATTATCTACAACCCAAGTCTCCAAATATTTATTCAGTACCTACTCTGTTCATGAGTTACTATGTTAGGATTTGAAGGTACATTCTAAGTGATTTTAAAATTTTCATGATACTCCTTTTTGCTCAGTAAAAGTCATGAGCTAAAGAAAGATGTTTCTTTTACATTTCTAAAAACCGAATTCACAGAACGTTTTCCATGAAGTCTTGTTTAAAATAAAGGAAAATATGAATAAATATGAAATGATATATTACACACACAATACAGTCATGGCCCTTTAAACCTGTTTAAATTTATGTAAAGGAAAAATACATTATCAAACAACATTAAACACAATGCCTAACTATAATCTTGACACCTAAGTTTTTTCAACAATATGCATTTTTATCTTAATTTTGACAGCAAACTAACCTAATAAAGGATCCTATAAAAGCATGTCCAAACACTAACATGAGGCCTGTCTCTTGGCCATGTAATAAGTCTAATCTTTCTGAAGCACAATCTCTGATTTTTCCTGTTTCTATTGGCTTTTCTTCATTTTGCAGCATGTAAAATAAATTGTTCTATATTCAGAAATAAATGATTCCAGGGACAGAAAATCCCTTATGAATGTGAAAGAATTCCAAAATCATTTCAATCTATGCAGTGTTTTTCTCTCCAAGTCCAGGAAATTCTGTTTGATGTGATGAAAGAAGCAAGGGTGTTGATATGACTAGTCCTGGTTTGAAAATGATGATGAATACATCAATTTCCTTCACCATTAGAACCTTTTAAAATATCTATATGTATCCTATAATATCATGTTGTATACACCTGGACATAGGGGTGCATGCCTGTTATTCTAGCTATTTGGTAGACAGAGGCAGGAGAATTCTGAGACCAGCTTAAGGAACTTTGCAAGACAGGCTCTAAATTTAAAAAAAAAAAAAAAAAAAAAAAAAAACAATAAAAATGACTGGGGATGTAACTCAGTGGTAAGGCACCCCTGGGTTCAATACTTAGTACAAAATATATGTATATGTGCATATGTATTATATACACATATATATGCATGTGTGTGTAAAATATGTGTGTATAACATGAAATTTTAAAACAGGAAGAATCTGATATTCTGTACTTGAAAGCTAATTTACGTTGTTTTCTCCAATTTAAAAAGGAGTTAAGTATACCTATCATTCAAGGTCAAGATGCTTAAATGAGAGGCACTCACTATTGACAGCCCTGATAGATATGACCCAGGTGATAACAAACATTAGTTTCTTTTCCTGCTATGAAGACGAGAAAAGAAATGAAGATGCATAATAATTAGAAATGCCTAATGATTTTTCTGAAAGAAGTGTTTTCATAAGTTCTTCGGAGAAAAATGAGCTATTATAGAGATTGATACACAACACAGAAGGTAGAATTCATAAATTATAAACATTTGTGATTAAATATGCAATTAATAAGAATACAGATATGATTTATTGTACATTCACTTTTAATAAATTTTTGTTGCCTGCATTTAATGTAAGGTTTAAAAAGTACTTGCGTGTGTAACAAATTTTCCCCTTTTATCCAAGCACTCTTCTCAGATAACATGTTGAATAAGCATAGCTCATTTGATCCAAACCTGAACCCACTTATTTTCATATAGTGATTTAAGTCAAAGCCAGTCAATGTGGTATCCACCTATAAGTTTGAAATATATAAGAGACTCTGTGTTACAATAAAATTTTGGGGACATGTAGAGTTTGCTGCAGAAGTCCCCAGTTAAGATTGTGAGAGCAGAAACAAGATCGTGTCCCAGCAAGTTGACCTGCAGAGGCGAGAAAAGCAACCATGCACAAAATTGGACAAGTGACAATGTGGCCCAGAAAGTGTGAGAGGGAGATAGAGAAGGAAAGTGTTTTTAATGGCTTTCTAGTTTTCATGAAGGCTGGCTGTACATCTTACAGGTGGCTTCTCTGAGATTCCCTTGTGTATCAACAATAAACAAAGTAGATGGAGAGCCACTCCACTGCATTTTAGGTAAGAGTCCATGTTATGAAAATGTTGTTATACATAAATTGTTAGTGACACTTCAGAAATGAAATATTTGTAACTTAAGAAGGAAAAAAGAAAGTGAATTCAAAGGTACTCAGGCCTTGGTTATTTTGTGTGTGTGTCTGTGGAATATAGCCTTGTGAAATGTAAAAAGGCCAACTTTGGCCTTGGTTGAAAAATGAGAAGGATTTCAAACATTAGCATGTGATGTTGGTGGAATCATGTTAGCATGTCCTGAAAACTACCCTACATGCATTAGCATGATAATTACTATGAAGAATGTTGGAAGACATGGAAATTCTGTCCTTCAGTTTCAGCAAGTTAAGTAAAACAATGCAGGTTACTCAAAGTCATTTTATCTCAAACTTTTCATGTTATTCATGTTATTTTTGAAGTAATCAAGCAGAATATAGTTCATCTATGGAAATGTATGGTTTTGTTCTTACACTAACAGTCAAGATTTTTTGCGTGGGAGGGTGAATATCAGGGATTGAACTCAATGGAACTCAACCACTGAGCCACAGCCCAATCCTATTTTTTGTATTTTATTTAGAGACAGGGTTCTCACTGTGTTGCTTAGTGCCTTGCTTTTGCCGAGGCTGTCTTTTTTTTTTTTTTTTTTTTTGCGGTACTAGGGATCGAACTCAGGGCCTTAAGCTTGCAAGGCAAGCACTCTACCAGCTGAGCTATCTCCTCAGCCCCCGAGGCTGTCTTTGAACTCCAGATCCTCCTGCCTCTGCCTCCCTGACCCCGCAGCCGCTGGGATTATAGGCCTATACCACCATGCCCAACAATGGTCAAGATTTTGAGGTTTAAAAATAGGAAGACTATGTAGTGTTTGTTGCTTTAATTAATATAAAATCTGGTTTCTTACACATTAAATTAATATGATATCTCTAAGAAATGATCTTTACAGAATGTGAAAGGGAATAGAGAAATGGTTAGACATTTGTGAACTAAGGTATTGGTGTAAATGTCAGAATAACAGGAATCAACTAAATAATATACCTGGGAGTATGAGAAAAATATAATATACCAGATGAGATTTGTTGACTCTCCTAACCTTTTAAACATAGATCATTCGATTAAACCCTTAGGTAACAAAATTGGCATTCATGCAATGTCAATATTTCCCCCATTAACTACTTATGTATCTTTCTATTGCTTTTCACATTACAGATTAAAAACAAAACAAAACAATCTACTTGTTGAAAAATTGAGTTTCCCCGACATGTCTCCAAATAAATACAAAATATATGGAATATGACAAACGAAGACAGAATCTGTTATATTCTTATTTGATTTTCTTTGTCTTGCTCTTTGCATGTGATGATCTTATTAAGTTTGCTCAGGGTGGGTAAAAATCTAAGTTTAAATTGAAAATGTTAGGAAGCCAGGGAGAAGAACTAAGAATGAAAGAACTAAGAATGAAAGGGAAAAAAGGGGGGAGGGTGAAAAGAAAGATTTGCTGATCACAAACATTTATAGAATTGTACTTATATTATTACAGAAATACATGAGGAATTTTCATTAATACTAGTTAAATTAGATCAGTTGACTGAACAAATGGGAGTCAATAAATATTTTAATTGAAAATTATAAGGGAGAATTAGATTAGATCACAAAAATGATGTCTTTCTTTAGACAAGTTTCAAGCAATGTCTATAGGATTTTATACTTACCCATCACATAATAGAATAAAGATTTAATATATACAATATGTAAACCAATGTTATATTAATGATATCAATATTTTCATGAGAAGAGAATTTCATTGAAAGACCAACAAATTCACAGTACTGAGATTGGTTTGGTATTATTCAAAGAAATCTTGCTCAAACAAAAGATTAAGTCTTCTATTAAGGTAGCGACTACATTTTCATCTTTTTATTTTCAAAGTCTAGGCAGGTGACTGACTTGTACTAGGTAGACTTCAATAACTGATAGAGGATAGAAGATATTTATGGATGAGTTTATGTATGGTTGCTTCTGTGAAAATTAAATCTACCTTCATAACTTAAATGATGTCAATGCCACAAATTCAATTCAAAATCATATAATACTATTGTAATAAAATATTTAAAAACTAAATGTGGCTTGTATTAATAGAAATATTTAAGTTGATGTCTACTTGAAACAATATACAATATGGCCTTTCTAACATCTTCCAACTTCTTGTCAGGTGTTAGAAAATGTGGTTTTTGAAAGAATTATATGATTATAGTCTATACTGTTTCTAAAATAGGGACCTTTCAAAAACCTTTGCAAAGACAGGTAAAAATAAGTAGTGATCTTCAAATTGTTGAAAAATGGCCAATTTCTACACATTGGTAATATTTAAAAATTAAGTTAAAATGTCATTTCTGATATTCATCTATTAATATATTAATGAACACTGTCAAGCTAATACAGATATTAAAGATTTTCTAACACTTGGCAAGAAAATTGATTTTAAGAGTTTCTGTTTGACCTCCTTTAAAAAGATTTAACAGATAAAAGAGCACTCAAGTACTACTAAGATTTATGAATGAAAGTTTTTTTTTAAGCCACAAGAAGAGCATCAAACATGAATTTTATCCTTGCACATTTCATTTCAGAGTTTATCCTCTTCATCATCTTAGAAACTACACAAAGGTGGAAGTTGGCACACAAATTAGCAGCCTGAATGCAAATTTGTTTACACAAAACATTTGATTCAGTTCAGCTGTCTTATTTTTGACAACAGCCAAATATTAAAAAGAAAAAAACAACAAAAAGCCCCAACAAATAAAAAAAACATAACTCTGGGTCTCTCCATATATGTGAAAACTGAGTAAATATTTCCTCTAGACTACATAGTTCAGTCACTTACAATATGGAGCCAATAAATTCAAAGGAAAGCATTTCTTCTCATGGAAATTCTGTTGTATTTCTTTTGCCAGCTCTCCTAACTTTGATCTGCTATCTTACAAATGCAGACTTTAGCCATAAAAAGTTTAATATTAGAACATGCAGGTAGCTGGGCATAAGTTCATTACCAAACATTTGGGGAAGAGTCAAATTATACTTCTGATAATGGATTTAGAAAAGTCATCTCTGTATGTGAAAATATAGTTTAAAAACTGAAAACAAAAATTGCTTCTAAAAATTACAAATTAGCTAAGATTAAAGATTCTTTTGATGACATCTTATTACACTTTACAGGAATAACAACAGAGTAAAGTTTTATTTACTTTTCCATGTTAAAATACTTATAATAAAATACAACTTAAAATTGTAATTTTGAATTATTGACTCAGTTATAAATTGCATTATGTATGCACACATTTTGTATTATCTTAGGAGAAAAATGAAATTAGCATTGTTTTCCTCTGATTTCTTTCAAATCAGACAACCTCCAAATGGAAAACAAGCCAAAAATTAAAACGTGTCTGCATAGAAAATGAGATATATTTGAGGAACTAAAATAATATCAAAGAATTAAGCCTAGTTGGTGATTTTATTAACTAACTATAAGTTAAGACATCAATGGCTAATGGGGACGTGAACAAAGACATTTTAGATATCATCAGTCTGCTTCCCATACCCTCTCACCAAGATCATGAAAATTAAATGTCAGGTTAATTTGTGATTTAAGATTTCAATTATAATAATAATAATATTGATTTTAAAATGGAGAACTTAGCTGATAACTTATCCATTTTTAACATTAAATAAGATCATGAGGTGCATAAGAAACTGACTTGGAGAAAATTGTAGGTGGACCTTCATCCATAACTTTTACAAATTTGGAGAAATCTAAGGTCGTATATCCAAACTGTTTAAACTAAGAGTGCCCCATAAAAAAAGAGTATTAAATATAGTAAGTATACTTTATGAATAATATATGTGAGAACCTTTTTAGAATATATTAGCCTTAAAATTAAAAAGTTAGGTTAATGACATTTCTGAAATATATCCACAAATGAGATTTTAATAATGCAAGTAGAAAAAGGCTAGTTTATATTGACAGTCTTGTATAAAGTTCAGAAAAGATGAGTAATAAATAGTTACATATGAAAACACATTTTATCACCTTCACAAGAAAACACAGCACAAAATTTGGCACGTAGGTGAAATTTAATAAATTTCTTAAGATTTTGATGTAATTTTAAATGTCCCTAATCAATGTTTAAGTTATTCTTCAGATTGCATGTTAAGATTTTCATTTACCTTTATTATTGTACTCATGTATCTTGTCCTCTTACACCATTCCTTCAGGAAGTATTGTTTTATGTCTAGTCAGGATTTGGGGATAGGAACAGTGATCTCTCCCATAAACCAATTAGGACTAAAAAGAGATGAGACAGTGCCTAATAAAAATAAAAGTGCATTAAACAGGGAATTTAAAGACTTGCTTGCATTTTCTGGGTAAGCCACTCCATATCTCTGGGCTGTCTCCTCTTTTATGTGAAGATACCCAGCTATCCTAGTACTTTAACCAGGTCTCATTTATGTAAGGAAGTAAGCTTTGGGAATGGAGCTGTGATAGACATATTTTTAAATACTTAAAAGTATGTTTACCCTTGCAAATAAATCTAATGAACATTTCCCACCTAGTGGTCAGTCAATAGACTAGATGAATTGTAAGAACTTCCCCATCCTTAAAATTATGCAGAACTAAGAAGAATATTAAGGTACCAAATTGAATAATTTTATTTGCCAGGGATATGATATAACTGGTAAACATTTTATACGCACAAATTATTTTGCATGTTAACTCCATAAATTCATCTGCCTGCATAATTTTAAATTTTACTCAAGAGCACTGAGTTAGGACCTAAGGATTATTAGTTTTAACTTTGTTTTTTGTACTTAGTGTGCTTTTTTTTTTTTTGCACATAGCATGCTACTTTTATGTCTTATAGTGACAAGTTAATTTATGTGTTATTTATGCATTTGCTTCACTTACTAATGGTTATAAAAGATAAAAATAGCATTAACATCTATTATACAGAATCATTAAGAGGCCTAAATCTAGGCAAGTTAAGTAAAATATGTTGAAAATTGCAAAACAAAGTTTTTAATTTTACTATAACTATGATATATATATGTGTGTGTATATATATATATATATATATATAGCATGAATGTTAATTTTAGGCTTTCTTCTAAATTAAGTATATAAGGGCTGAGTTTCTTTCTTAAAAGCAAAGAGGTTTAATTAGTAATTTATTCATTTATATGCTTTTGATTGTGATAATTCTATAAGATTCAAAATCTAATATTATTTCATATTTCACTTAATCACTAGGAAATGACATGATTCTGGCAAGCCATTGTACCTCTCTGCATGCAGAAAATTGTGGATTATTTTTAAATGGAGATTATAATCTGTACATAGAAGATAATAGCTATTTCACAAGATTCTTGGTTTAAGGCTCAAGACAGTAATATGAGGGAGGGAACCATTGCTGGAAATGTAAATAAAACTTTGTGTAAACAGAGCTTAGCACAGAGCTCTACACACCAAAATGAAAATAAGAATTTTACCCTACAACCATTTCCTAAAATATGATATTATCCATATTCTTTCTATAAACCAAGTATCTCTGAGTGTTCTGAAATCAATAAGATGACAGAAAATTATAGCAGGAGCCCTTACTTTTCCAAAGTTTCTTTAAAATTTCATAAATATAGTTCTATGGAGTCTGTTTCCATTTGTAAACTTCCTTCGAAAGTGGTATTTGACCATATTGTTTTAAAATGTCATAGTTAAAAAAACCCTCAATGACTCTTTAAAATATATTATCATAAATATTCCTTAAAAATTACTAACATAAGACAGAGAAAAGAGAACTATATAATGTTGAACATTATTAACTCAGCTTTTAAGGGAATCATTCATTAACTTTTACATATTTCAATCACTTTCTGAACATTTCAATTTTTCAAATTTAATAGAATTCAATATCTATACAAATGTTACTCCCATATCTAAAACAGACTTTTAAAATATTTCACATACTACTAAAATTGAAGATAACCTCTTAGAATTATTGATGTGTCTTGCAGTAACAATATTTATACAATGTATTATTATTTCTACAGAAGTTTTGAATGATATCATTGTCTTGTTTAAGATATGTGAAAGAAATCATGCTGATGAAAACAAATGAGAATTACAAATCTCATCTAAATATGACTTAATAAATAAGAATTTAATTTCAAGTGTTACCCCTCAAATTTTTTTCTGAGATATGATAGTTTATATACTGATTTTATTTGTAGACTTATAATATAAAAAAGGATAGATTTTACTGAAAATATGATTTGTTATTCATTTGATGTATATATTATACATGTCTTAGAAAGTGTTTTCATTCCATAATCATCTTTTTTGTTTTCTACCAAACAAGTAGTTACTATTTGTTTTATTTTACCATGAGCATATCACTAATATTCCTTTGTGACATTAGTTGATAAATAGTACTTAAGTATTAACTTTCGGGATGGATTATATTTGTTGGTTCCATCTGCCCTAACTCTGCAGTAAAACTGATAGGGTATAGGAAAAAGAGAGTTGAACATAAACTTGATTATCCAGTAATCTAGTCTCATTTCTGAAGCTAACGATCTTTGAAACCTGGTGAAAATCACTTATCCTTTCTAGGCATATGCACTTACTGTATAATATATGAGGCAGTGAACTAGCTGATATATAAAGACCCTTCCAGCTCTATGAATGCCATGATTTTTGACAAGACGAATGAACAAATTCATGTAAGCACATTAAATAATCAATATTAAAAGAAATCAATATCAGAATGCAAGGGATGAAATCAGCCCAGTAGCTGGGGTAATGGTTTTCAGCTACAGGTCTGCTCCTGATTCATAGAGCCAGCACCAGGAGTAAATGTATGACAGTGATAAACAGAAGTTTCAGAGTATTTCTCAAATGTATAATAGCCCGGGAACTTAGCCAAAATGAAATAATAGCTAGTGAGAAGAAGCTGCACTTTGTATTTACTATTATGGAAAAGTTAAGATAGTGGTGCCAGGGATGAAGCGTGTGGCAGTTCATATAGGCTTTGCACATCCAAGTTTATTTTCATAGTATTGATGACAACTACTGAGGCAGACACTGGACTACATATGTAATCTCCTGATATATCCCCTAATATTCTAATCTTTTTTTTAAAAAAATAGTAATGAAATTGAAGCTTAGAAAAATTGAGTTACTAGTCTAAAGGTAATTGCTGACAGAATCATTATTTAATTTTCAGATTTTAGTGGCTCTAGGGCCCTTGTTTTTTTCCACCGTACTGGAGTGATTCTTAAACTTTAGAGTGCATCACAATTGCTAGATGACTGTTAAAAATACAAATCTATCTGTGCCTAACTTCCTGAGAATCTGATTTAACAGATTTCAGGTAGGACTCAAGATTTTGTATTTTCTACAAAGTTTCTAGAAAATACTGGTGCTACTTGTTTGAGATACCCTGAAAATTACTGTAGTACAAACATTTAAGAACCAATAGAATAATGAGATATCCAGTGCTGTATGATTACCATTGATATTGTTTTTATTTACCCACAAGTTATACGATGCATATTCTAAGTAAACTTAGACTTTTAAAGGATATTGTGAATTGGGTTGTGGGCAAGAAGCTATCATATGTAGAAAATATTAACCCTTAGGAATTCTGAGATGAGGTTAAAACAGTAGCTTAGCCTGATGACATGAAATACATTTGATGACTGCAAGATTAGCGCTTTAAAAGAAGGAAAGATGGTTACTAGCACAGAGATGATGAATACTGGTATTCAACAAATTTATTTTTTTTCAGTGGCATTTATTTAAGTAATTTCCCTAATGAGAATAAGTCTAATGAAGAACCTAATTCTGAGAAAATCTTGTGGGCATGAATGTAGGTCTGCCTGGAAAAATACCATGAATCAACCACCTGCTTATTATAAAAGTGAAAGATGAATTCCATAACCACAAGGCCTGTCCTATCATCCTTCCTAGACCTCATCCAAAATCCAAATCATAGCTTCCATTGTATCCCTAAACTACATAGCTCTTTGGATTGTGAGTAGAGGAAAAGGAAGAAAGAAATAAGAGAAAGTAGCTAAAGCTAAGTTTTAATGTATATGTAGATAAAAATGATCTTAAATTTATTTGTATCTTACACATTTTTTTCTTAATTTCTTCATTTACAATCATTTTACTTCTGATTTCCCAAATCTTGAAATTCAAAGTACAAGATGGCATATTTTCTCAAATAGTCATTTTGCCTAAAGGAACAGACACTGTTTTAGTCAGCTTGTTAGTTGCTGGGACCAAAAGACCTGACAAGACTAATTGTAGAGGAGGAAAAGTTTATTTGAGGGCTCATGGTTTCAGAGGTCTCAATCCATAAATAGCAGGCTTCTTTCCTCCTGGAGGCAGAACATCATGGCAGAAGAGTGTGGCAAAGTGAAGCAGCTCACATGATGATCAGAAAGGGGGGGGCCACTCTTCAGATACAAAATGTATACCCTAAAGGCATGCCCCCAGTGACCCACCTCCTCCCCACACCCTACAGTTATCCCTCGGCTAATCCCCTCAGGGGAGTAATTCATTCCAGGATTGGGTTAAGGCTCTCATAACCCAATCATTTCTCTAAATCTTCTTGCATTGTGCATTGTTTCATACGTGAACTTTTGTGGGACACCTCACATCCAAACCATAACAGGCACCTAACTAAGCATATTGTTTGGTACTATAAAGTTAATTCCCCAACAAGACCAAATATTTCAAGTGTTTGAAATTCCAAGTCTTTCTGTTAAGTAAGTAGAAGAAAGTCACCTCTTGGAACAGATGGAGGACATTTATAGCAAGGGGAAGGGAAGTTTAGTACCTTTCACTTATTTGCAATTTGAGATCTTAGGCAAGCATTTTACATTAGAGTTTATTTCCATGTGAATACAAAGGTAACTGCTCTACCTCTCTTACTTTGTTGTTTTATCAGATCTTAGGATATTTTTACTATAATTAGAACCATGTACAAATAAATGCTGCCAGTTTACTTCATATCACTTCTTCTATAGACACCAGATTTTCTGCTGAGGGAAAAGATATCTATATCCAAAACTTATTCAGCAAACCCACAAATAGAAACGCTAATTAATATCATGAACAGTAATAACTACTGAAATTAATCCTATGCTCCTGGAGTACTTAATTTATAGAGTAATTCTAACCCTTTTCTCCTTGAAGGATCTCAAGGGAGCAGGCATCAGGTTTTCAAGATACTGAAACTTGCTTCCTTAATTATTTCTGCTCACATACTCATCCAACTAGGGATTGATGCAGCACCTCCCCCCATCCCCACCTCCACCCAGAAGAAACATGAAAGTGAGGTGCTGAAAAAGGACATTTCATGTCTCTGCCAAAGAGTTAACTGTCCAGGAGAAGGAAGTTCAGCTCCGAATTCTGGGAGCTGTGCAAGCCCTGTCAGACCTGTGTATTCACTTGGCTTAGCAACTCGGTTGTTGCAAAGCTTCCCCGTGGACTACGTGTTCCGAGAGAAGGGAAACCGCTTCATGCCTGAGTCGATCTTTCTCTTTGGGGTTTTTCTGCTTTATTATTATTCTGCAATGCGCAGCAATCGTCCTGTGTTTCAGTCTTTCAGCCCTCAACTGACCTCTACAAGCAGGACTGCGAGAGGAACATCTCAGGGACTAGAAAGATTCCGAGCTGCTTCATTTCTCTGCCCCTAGAGTCCTGCTCTGTGGTTGCTGGGATTGAAACCTGGTGCATCCGTCCTGCCTCCCTGTGCCCCCACCACAGAGTAGTAGGGAGAAAGCGCATCATATAGGAGCCTCGGTCCTCATTACTTGTTCCCACGATGAGCTTTCCCAACTCTCTCCGTGTGTTTTAGAGGAGTTGTTTGAGGTAGCGTTGTGGTCTGCTGGGAGAAAGGGACTTCTTTCTCCGTGACTCCGCGGGATTGTGCGACAGCAGTGGTCGCAGATCCATCGACCATCTGGAGTGCAGGCGAAATTAATGTACTGTTAACCCGACAGGCGTTTCCGCCTAAGACACATACCTACCCTTGAGGCCTCCCCAAGGCTGTTGAAGGCTCTTTGGTGTCAATGCATTATCTTCCCTCCTTCCAGCAAATCACACACACACACACACACACACACACACACACGCACACACACACGTTCACTCACTCACCAACTTCAACCTGGTTTGGTCCACAGAAATTTTGCGGAGTCTGGTGTTCTAGAAAAAAAAATAATAATACATATTCCCAGAGGAAACAGATAAAGGGAGGGACATCTGTCCAAAGCCACAGTTTCAAACACAAAGGTTACCTCCCAGCAGGTGTATTAATGATGCTAATCTTGGGGGAGTGTGTTAATGATGATGATGACCCCTGGTGATTTTTTTGTTTGCTGTCAGTCTTTTGTAACGTGTTCCCACTACCCCCTTGGAAAAGCTCTTTTCAATATACTACATGTTTTATTCTAACACCAGGTAAGACTATAGCCTTGAGGCTGGAGAGAGAGGGTGTCAGTCTCCGTGGACTCCACGCGGCTAAGACCTCCAGGCGCGGCCAACCGGGTGTGGGTGGAACGTGCTAATGAGCTCAGCTGTAGCTCTACCCCGCCCCCGCATGGACACCCGCGACCCTTTCCAGTGGGAATTAACACAGGAAGAGGGTGCTAGCCCCACTCTTCCAGAAGAGCTCTATAGCCAAGTATTATAGTCCCAGAGCAAGAAGAAACGCACATCCTTCGTGAAGTCCGGAGTCCTGCGAGAGTCCTTGGGATCACGCCTTGGCACTAGGTGCTGGAAGCTACTTCCAGGTTCCCACCTGCTGCAGACCAAGGACTGTGCCTTTGGTGCCTTCGCCTCAAGTTGTGTGGGCTCCCTCGGGATCCCCTGAGAAGGAGCGTGGGAAAGCACCCCGCGGGTGTCTCTTTATGTGGGCGGGGCGCTTAAGCACGACTTGGATATTCACAATTTCTGTCTGGTTGAGACCTAAACAGACATGCTGCAGCTGGAAGCTGCATTTCAAAATCTCTGCCCTCGTGTCTGTCTGTTTCTCTCTCTGTGTGTTGTTTCAGCTAGAAATAGATATGGAGCAAGTCTAAGAAGCCTCCGCCCCGCTACCTTCCAATTTGGTGCCCTGCATAGCCTTTTATTTCAGATGACGACTATGGAGATAAAATATCCAGGGAAGGTTAGCTCCCTTTTTGGCCCCACCCTAGAGGTTCAGGCCTACCAAAGACCACTTTATCTTGCCACTCTGAGGCGTTTCCTCCCTCTGAACCTCTTTGTCATTGCTGTTGCACGCAGAGGTGAGATGGTGGAGGGATGAAAACTATAGACAGATGGTGGAATTCTCATGGCCGAAGCTGTTCACATGGAAAACTGCGCGCCTCGGACCTCCTGAATCCTCGTGCTAGCCTAAGTCAGGACCTGCAAAACCATCGTGAAGACTTCTCAATCGTTTGCTGTGGGCTTGAAAGTCCAGAATAAACAGTGTGGAAGACGAAAGAGGGAATAATATACATTTTGGCAAATATTGTTTAAGGCATTGTAGAAATCTTAGAAAAACCTTGAGACTGAGGTGAAATTAAAATTTTAAAAGAATCAGAAACAACTGTCAAAACGGGCACCTCCCTGTGATTGGAAGCAGATCTACAGCATACAACCTATGCAAGTTTCTCAGAATTTGAGGACAGCGTTTCAAGTTATAAAATGTAGGATATGCCCTCCAAGTACCAGATGTGTGGCAATGAAGAACTTTATTACCATTAAAAATGTTTTAACGATCTGTAGCATATTGATTTTGGAAGGGGCCAAAGCAGACTGATGTTCCTTCTCCACAGTTTTCCCAAAGCTGGAATATAATCAAAGGAAATCAATTTTCTCAGTCCACAGTATGAGCGCTGTGAAGAGAGGGGAGGGGTCCCGTTGCCAGTGCCATTTAAAGCATATTAACGCTCCCTTCCTTTCCTGTGGCGCGTTTTATTCGGAAAATACGGTAGGTACGGGCTGCCGGGGCTGTAATTGCAGCCAGCGCGGCTCAGCATTTGTCAGACTGGAATGCTCGCCCGGTTTCGGAGACTCACTCCCCTTGTTCTGCCCCCCAAATGTGTTTTGGCTCAACAGGTATCACGTGAAAACTCGCACTTAACCCCCGGTCATCTTCTCGAAGGAGACACTCCTACGTTTTACTGCCGGGGTTGCTGCTGGTTCCCTGCGCCTCCCCCACGCGGAGCGCTCTTCTCTAGCAGGCAGCCCCAAGGCCATCCATTAACCGCAGACTCCCAGTGGCAGGCAAACTAAGCATAAATGTGTGGTTCTTCACACGTCGAGTTAGCGGCGAAAACCCCTTGTAAGCAACCTGAGACGCGTTTTGCGCACTAGGCTTTGTCGCTACACCACTTAGGACAGGGGTTTATCTCAGAGCTACGCTGAGGCTTCAAACACACACACACACACACACACACACACACACACACACACGAACAAGCTTTAAGGAAGAGGTCAGGATTATAAGGCAGTTGCTGCCACAGAGACTAGGGACGACTTCTTGCCATTTAGGGATGTAAATTAAAATTCGATATGTGCCACCCATCATTGGTCATAGTAGAAGGAGAGGTAACCTCTTCAGTTTCCTCCTCCCAAAACATGAATTATCATTTCTACTGAATGCAAATGTGCTGCCTTCTGTGGGGGGACAGCCAGCTGCAAGCTGGACAATAAACTGTTTCATAGAGACGCGGCCGGATTGCGGTTCAGAGGCACTCCTTTACAAAGGAAGAAGCGTCCAGTTTGTGTTGACAGCCGTGGCGCGCCTGGGCCAAAACACCCCCACCCCAAACACAGAGACACCCGGGATTTGAAACCAGCTCCTCTAAAAGCGACATCTATCGCTTCTATTGGAGCTGCCATGAGTATGGAGAAGTGATTGTTCAAAAATGATGGCATGAGTCATAAACACCTCCTGAGTATTCTTTGCAGCAATTAATGGGCAGCAGGGTGCAGAAGTTGTGGAAGAAAGCAGTAGATCTATTTTCTCCCTGAGGACAGCTCTTCTTCCAGTGATCCTGACTGTCCCTTGCTTTTCTGCTTAGGAATAAATTTTACAGCCCACTCACCCCCTCCCCTTGTCTGTACATGTGACACTCACTCTCTACCTGTCTGAACGCTGAGACTTGCTGGGGATTTTCTTTTTGGTCATCAGCTAATGACTTTCTTCCTACCTTCATTCATCCTCAAAGGTGGATCTTTACACTTTGTGGCATCTCAGACGGTTTTAAGACTCTAGTTTTGGCTAAACCTTTACCACAGGACCTAAGGAAGCTCCTCTACATTTATCATTGCACAGAAGCCCACGTAGAAATAATTCAAATATGTATGCAGACGTTCATGTTGTGTGGCATTGCTTGGAAGACCCTTGTATCCTAATGCATTTAAAATCAACACCTTCCTAGCATATAGGTAACTTTGTTCCCTGAAAGGGTTAAAAAGCATTTACACCAGAGTCTCTAATACCAATATTCCACCGGAAACATCAAACCCCACTAATTTGACAAGAAATCAAGGTAATTCTCACCACCAAGGAAAGTCTTGCAGAGGAATTCTGCCTGGATATCCACTAGTTAGAGGCAATACTAACCAACTCACGTATTCGTTTGAGCATACTGCAAGAATATTTATTGAGCACAAGCTCAATCACCGCATTGAACGCCAAATCTGGCAAGCAAAATGCATTTCCTATCTGAGGGGGGGGGAAAGAGCTGTGAATCAACTCCTTCATCAGAATTATCATGATTATTTTATCCGTGCAAATTACAAAGTAAGCTGCTAAGCCTCGCTCAAGCGACAAGTCAGCCCACCTTCATCCAAAGCAGAAGAGACCCCCGAAAGCCGACCTACCTTTCACACAAGACACCGTCAATAAAAAGACGAGGTTCCAAAACGTAAATCCACTTTTAATCCCCATTTTCTTCATCAGGATGAAGTCTAGGCGGCCACATTTAGCGCATCTTCGCGTGCCAGACTCCCGGGGTTTGGATTCCTTTGCTCGGCTTTCCCCTTTGCGGATCCCTTTCATATTATTCGCGAGCTCCTAATTCCTGCTCCTCAGCCCGGCGCAGTGGAGTTGTTGCTGTTGTTGGTGCGCGGTCACAGCTCGGAGTGAATGGTGTTTCTGGGATACCACAGCAACCTTGACGAGGACTCAACCATCTCTCCAACGGGGGCACAAAGTCTCGGCTACTCTGGATTCTGTCTTTTCTTGTGCGTTTTTTCCCCTCCACCAAAATCTACCTCAATTCTAGCTCATTATAGCAACCACCAGAAACCACTAGTGAGACTCTTAAAGCCCAGCTCCGCTCTCTGATAAACTCCCCACAATATTTGAAATTACGGGGCTTGGTATTTTTTCCCCCGAATAGATCAATTCTGCCTGTAAAAACAGCCCAAGAAATAAAATGTTAGTGAGCTCCCCATCGCAGCCTGCGAATTCAGAAGCACGTTAAAGGAACATTTTAATCGGAAGATCTGCGTTGCTTTTGATGATAATGAATCGGGCTCCATCGATGCCCACGTCTTTATAATGGAACATGTGTTACTACTGTAGTTGCAGTATATTTCAGGCAGCCTTCTCGCATTTATTATCCTTTGATTTAATTGAAAAGGGAAATCACAGAAGAATTTATTTGCACACATGCATTTACATATTCAAATACCTACGTGTAAACCCGTAACTGGGTTTTTAAGATTCGGTAAACGGATTTCATCCGTGGCCGGGGCGGGGGTGGGGTGAGGAGGGAAGTCAGAGTCATTTCCCCAAATAGTTCATCCTTTCATCCTCCCAAACCCTTTTCAGCTGATGTGTACTGCAGCTAAACTACTTTATCTGTGGTCGTTATCTAGAACACACTCATTTGTCTTAATTCTGAATCTGTCCCAAATATGTAAATGGGAGTTTTTTTTTTTTTTTTTCCAAAAAGCAAAATGTATATATCTATACATATGGACTTGGCAGTCCCATACACCACTGAAGGGTTAAGATTGTACAAAGGAAGAGTTCTTGCGCCATCTACTGGCCAACTCCAAGCCACCCATTTCTCCTTCACTCTACCAGGGACCCTGTTTTCTCTTATCCCATGATGTGGAGGAGCTGCGTCCCTGAGACCAGCGTGTTTTGCTCCTGTATGCCTGATTCCTATTATTTTTTGGTACAATCCTGGCCCAGATCTTTCGACGAGCACGTTCCTTAGACCAGGCGCCGGATTGCTGATCTGACCGTTTCGGGAATCTGGGCCCATCTCAGGAGTGGGAAGGGCTGCAGTGCTGTTTTGGAATTGGTAATTGCTGCTGCCGGTGGCCCTTCTTGCATGCCGGAGTCTATCAGGGGATGATCGTCTTTATACAGGATTTAGTCAAAAGGACTACCCAATTTGAGTTTTCAGCTTCCTCTCTTGCCCACAAATCATGAATCCTGTCCCGTAAACCACACAGTTACCCCGGCCAGCTTTTGTTCCTGGGCTTGCATTGGAACTGCAGGCTCAGTGGATCTAGGTGGTTGCCTCTGGCGGGAGTTCTGCTCTGGGAAGTGGGCACTGTGAGAGCGTCCTTAGGCGTGAGTGGCGGGTAGGTTCAGTGCACAAGAAGGATTCTGAGCTCTCTGGGTACATGGCATTGTGTGGGTCTGCCATTCAAGAAGCGAGAAAAAGGAGAAGCGGGGTGGGGGCGGCGGGGGTGGGGAGCGAGCAAAGGAGCGCTGACAAAGTAGTGAGGAGAAGGGTGCTTGTTGATGGAAGATGATGGAAGGTGTGATTTTCTATGCGTAGGTGTTTTCCCAAGTATGTTTTTGCAGTGTATATGCGTGTTCATGCGTGTGCGTGTTGAGAGGGATTGCTGTCCTGTGCAGAGATAGCAATAAGGCAAAAGCTGTAGACGCCCAACTGACCTCATTAAATTCCAAGAGGTACATTTAGGAGTGGTGGGGCAGAATATTGTTCTTTCCCAACGGTGCTCTTTTATTGTCTGCATATGCAGATTTCTAAAGGGAGTGGGCGACAAGGTTGGGACTAGACTGTGATTGGGAGGATCAACATTGAAAACGTCATTAGCCTGCTCAGCCACCTTGGCAATGGCTCTGGCATTGATTTCAGTGGAGATGTCAGGGTGTGTTGTTGCTGCTTTGCTTTTGCTGGGCTGAACAATGAGTTTTATGCAAACAGGTCCTTGGACTCAATAAGGTCACATAACTAACCTAATAGGTGCAGAAGCTAGTCACCTCAACCAAATTCACTTTTTATTAAAAGGAAACAAAAATCTCGGCTTTATGCAGTCTGTTTGAGCACATGACTACATATCCACACAGGTGGACATCAAGCCAAAAAAACTTAATTTCTCAAAACTCAGAGGTATTTTCATTGGAATTATTGTGCACAAATAGTTTGATTATGGGACCATGAAGACTACTGCAAAGATACCAATTTCTGATACTTATTTTCAAACACATTGCTAATCTTATAATCCAATTATCTTTCCCTGCCCATCATTTCAATATGAGATTATTAAAAGATTTATCAAGTAGCTTATAATACATTGAACAATACTATGGTTTTTAGTTTCTACAGCTCACCATAAATTTCAAACCATTTTTCACTCACATTTTTCAGCTTCTGAGACAAGATGGAAAATCGTATTTTACAGTCAGAAAAAGTTAAGGCATGAGGAAATGAAGTGGTTTATCCAAGGTCGTCATTGGAAGCACTGGATTTTAGTCCAACACATTTAGTACTGGATCACACTTGCCTTTCATGCTCAGCAGGCTTCTCTTCTAGGGAGCGTTTCCAAAGGTATTCCAGAAATGTAAAATTATCAGCCAAAAGAGAAATCTTTCAATTTCTCCAGAGGGGAAAATACAATACCTATATTTGGAAGGAAGAAGTCATTTGTTGTTGCTGATCTGTACAGACGCAACGCAGTTCAACATATATTTAAGACTGTTGGTGAAAAAAAGAAAGAATAGCTAATGTAAGAGCAAACATTAAGTACCTACTGTATATCAGACATTGTGTTATATTTACATTCCATGACTCATTCAATCCTCACTACAACATGTTGAGACGACCACAATTATCTTTGTTTCAGAGGTGAAAATATCTATACATGATGAAGTTAACATTCTTGACTTGTCAAAAGTAATAAATCCTAGAAACTATGAAAACATGATGTCTGATTTCTAAGTCCAGGTGCTTGCTGACTGTATCTTATGCTAGCTCCCAAAGATGCTTGTTTTAAAAGTGTAGTAACAGCGACAAAAATATTTTCATGGTGTTCCCATGTAATTGTAGAGAAGCAAGGATTTATAAGATAATTTAATAGTGATCAATTTTTAAAACTTGTATATATAAAGAAAAATGTCTTTATTTTTCTCTTGGTCAATCTTTACCATTTTCTCCTTGTTTTCACCTTTTTCTACTTCATGTAGCCTATTGATCTTCTCACATACAGGTCACAGAAAAGAGTGACTTGGCAAGGATAATCAAGACAATCATAATGATTAAGAACTGTAAAGAGCTTTTAAAAGGGGTTTAGGTCAGAAATGGACAGGTTCTTTAAATTGCAAGTGCCAGAATTCCACTTCTTTTCTGTTTTTCCCCCAAATACCTATGGAATACAATTTCTTTGATCTTCAAATGTGTCTGAATTTTCACGAAAAGGGAGAAAATAAACCTTTTTCCAAAAATTGCCCAATATTATCATAACCCCTTGACATTCAACTACTCTTTTAGCATGACAGGGGCCATGCCACAGCAAATGAATAAACTGATAAGACAGAAAAACTACACTGAAAAAACTCTAACAACTTGTCAAGGAGATTATCTTTAATTTTGGAAAGGTGTATTTATCCTTTTTTTGTATTTGTACTTTTGAATGAAACTTAGAATGTGTTTTGACTGAAACTTTGAATGTGTTTTTCCTCATTCATGTTATAGATATATAGGTTTACATAAGGCTTATTGTACAAATGTCTTTACTTTGTTGCAGAGGTATTCCTGCTTATTAAAGCTGAATGCTCACTGATTGTATGTATGCATTGATCAATTAAAAGACTCAATTTCAAACCTGTGTGTGGGGGGGGGAAAATCCAGAAACTAAATTAGAATAAAATAAGAATGCTCATGATTTACATATGACCAAGCAGGCATTTCCCTGTTCCTTCATTTTTTTTTTTTTTTTAATAGAATTCACTGCCAGGAGGGGGGGGTAGGCGGGGATTTAGGAACTGAATTTTGCATTTTACTTAGATGTCCATTCTTGGATCAGTCATGTCTGACTTCTCCAACTCCTAGGAAATAAAATATTTGAATTTAAATGTTGACTTTAGAATAGAATAATAATGGAACTCCAGTTCAAGTTTATGCATTTTTGTGATTAGTAGTAGTCCCTATTTGAGAGGTGGGAAAAAAAAGACCTAATATTCATGATAAACTAACTTTTAAAAACTCAATCACATTTAAGAAGATAAATCAGGTGGATCTTACAATATCAGTTCTTTTTGCTGCTAATCAGGAAACATTGTGGAGAGATGTAAAATAGCTGATTGTGTTACCAAGTGTGCCTTCCTAGGGGTCATCCCTCTTATCACCTGAGTCCTCTGAGCAATTTCATTAATACAGAGGCGCAATAGGCATCACAGTCTTTTAAAGCTTTTTACCAAATTAAGAAAATCACTGAAGTTTCTATGTCACATAAGGATAATAATATTGTATTTTAAAGAATGAGAGAACAGAAATGCACTAAAACAGAAGACAAAGCATATTAGACTGACTAAAAAGTGTATTTTTGACATGAGCCACACAACTAATTATTTAGGACATTTACATTTGTGTTTTCTCAACATAGTTTAAAATAAGCTATACACCAGATTTGTTTACTAAAATAAGAGAATCATGGTGTTTTGTTAGGGGACATGTTGGTAATGCTCCTGGAAGAAAAGAGATAAGATTCTATAAAGACCTGTTGGCTGAGAGCAGAGGTGCTGACCTGTAATTCCAGTGACTGGAGAGGCTGAGGAAGGGGAATCCTAAGTTCCAGGCCAGCCCCTAACATAACGAGACTCTGTTTCAAAAAAGAGGGCTGGTGATGAAGGAAATGGAGTTCAGGGGTGCAAAACACCCCTGGGTTCTATCCCCAATACTGCAAAATAAGTAAATAAGTAAGTAAATAAATTCACTTTCTTGATCATGTTGAGTTGATATTATTTATCTCTGTGTAGAAAAATACAATTAAACATAAAATTTAAGCAAAATGGATCTTTGCTAAATAATCATCAGTAATAAAATTGTCTTGCTGACATTATGTGAATAAACCTTAATTCCCAGTGCACCAGACATTTTCATCATCATTTCTTTAATATAACTATGTACTATCAGTTTCAAATGCAGTTGAGAATACATAAATAGAGAACATGCAATCAAAAGTGTTTATATCAATTTTATCAAAATGTAGTACACATTTGATTTTATGCCCTGAAGCTATCTGCCAACAATTTATTGTTATCTCTTAATAACTCAATACTCTGAATTTATCATCTACATATTCTCTGCTAATTTTTAAAAAAAGACAATTTCTTGAGGTACATACATGTTTTCAATTATCCAGGGTATAGTAAAACCATTAATACATTTTATTTTGTAAATTTCTAGTGTATCTTAAATTAAGTAATATGTGTAATGTCTTTTGTATATTTTGTTTCATTCATATACTTAAGGATAGGTTTTTAAAAAATTTTTGCTGTGAAATTTAAACATCTTTAATAGCAATTTTACCACTGAAAGTCAGTTCTATAAAAGTGAGTTTGTTTTTAAATTATGTTTGATAATAATTCCAGAAACCTCAACTAAGTGAAACAGCCCACAGGTAGAAAGCAAGTAGGTTTCACCTGAGCTCTGCTGGTAGACCAGAATTTATTACCTTTTTGTAACTTTTAGTTATGAGGCTAATTTTCCCAAGTACTTAAAACTATTAAATGAAAGGAACCATTAAATAGTAAAACTTGTTTCACAAGTTTGAAATCTATAATTCACATATGTTCTTATGTTTGAACCACATTCATATTATGAATACTTGTCGGTTTGTCCTGTGTGTTTATATCTAATTTTAAACTTCCCCCATGATCACTAACAACTCTGTAATTTCATTGGTTTTTCAAATGTATCTTAATATTAAGAAATGTTGAAAGATTTTTCAGAATTGAAGCACAGGAAGCCAAATGATGTAAGCCTCATCTTTTCAGATAGGAAGATAACAATGACCTTGACTTAGAATGATCATTTTGGCTACAAAAGGAAAGAAAATCAATGCAGTTGATTTTGGTTTGGTTACACATAATCCAATTTGGATTGTAAGTACAAATATCTGTCTCATCTGAACAGGGATCAATTTCATCTCTACTCTTTGTATAGCTATTATTATTTTTATTTGTGTGTTCATTCATTTATTTAAGAAGTTATTTTGCACTCCTGTTACAAAGAAATACATACAGGAATTACACATTATTCTGTCCTCAAGGGGCTTATGGTGTAATAGAAAGAATAGAATGTATTCTCAAACAGCAATAGTGTCAGTGTCATGTTGAGAGGTTCCTGTAAAATGATACAATGATAGGAGATTATTTATAGTTGGGGAATTAGAGAAACCTAAATGGAATTGGTAAACATTGGAGTCATCTAGAATCATGTGAGGATGCTTGATAAGAAAAATCTTAGCAAGGAGACTGTTTTCCAAAACACATTCAGGGTAAAGTTAGGAAAGTTATATGTGTATTTAAATTTTAGTCAGTTAGGATTGACTAAATTTAAAAAACCACACGACAGGTTAGAGAAGTATAGCCAGGGTGAAATTAAAATTGAGAAACAGTCCTTGCAATAGGTCCTACTTTTATGTTTTTTATAGACTGTAATGACTAGTCAATTCATATAAACTTCTAATGGTTCTTTTTTAAAAAACTCAGTTAATGAATTATTTCACTGAATAAGCAAATCATATTGCTGTTTTGAAATTTTTGTATACAGTGGTTTATAAAAAGCAATCAATTTTACACTTCAAATTAATTGAAGACATCAGGTACTTGTTATAAACATAATTCAATAATTATTAGGGTTAAATAATAATTAAATAAATATAAAGTAGTAATTACACACATATATTTTTGTCTGTGGTTATTTATAGTAACACTATAAACATATCCTTTATTTATAATTGTGCCCAGAATTGGCCTATTTAGTATATGAATATTAATCTAAATTTTAGAAGTTTTACATGTTAGAGAAGTTTGAATGGATCAACAATCTAATGCATGGCATAAGAGTTTTATGAGGGTACTATAGCAGCAGTATCCCTGAGGAGGTTACATTTTCCAACAATTAGAATGTAATCATTAGTCGCTTAATCTCTTCAATTTTGGAAACAGTATACATTTCCTGGGACAAAAAAATAATCTTATTTTTCCCAACTAACTTTGCCTTCTTTCCAAATCAAAAGACAAACAAAGTAAACAAAACAATAACAAACCCCCCCAAAAAAGCACCCACAAATTCAGCAAACCAAAACTCTTTATATCTACTTAGAAAATTTGCACACTAAGTGGTTATGAAAGAGTGTGAAGAAACATTATCAAAAACTCATCCAAATCCAAAGGAAAAAATAATAAAGTTAAACACTTCGTTTGGTTTGGCTCAGCATACATAATGCTTTGGAAAAAGTTGGGGTTTGAGAATGCATTCACGGTAAGCTGTCACTTTTTAATAACCATAGGACAATATACTTAGAAGCCCTCTCCAAGGTCATTTTCTTCATCTGCAAAATGGGGGAAATTGCAAATCTCAGAGAGGTCTCATTCATTCTCTCACATGACTAAGAGTAGTATAAATTTTCTTATGACCTTAGTACTTCATACCTTTTTTGGAGAGGGCTGACGATTAGTCTCTCAAAAGATGTTTCCAAGTCTTAGTTCCTGAAATCCAAGGAAGCGATCTTGTTTTAGAAAGTGACAAGTATGTGAGGGGATGGCTATATTAATTAGCCTAACTTGATCACCCTACAATGTATACATGTTCCAAAACATCACATTAACTCCCATAAGCATATACAGTTATTATTTGTCAGTTAAAATATAACTATGTAACTATATTAAGGATGTTGTGATTCCATCATTCTGAATTTAGGGGATGCTCCAAATTTAATGGTAAGTGTCCTTATAAAAGAAAGGCAGAGAGAGATCTGAGACACATAGACATGGAAGAGAAAGCAGTGTGTAAAAGAAAGCAGAAATTGGAGAAATATGAGGCAAGGAACACCAAAGAATTTTTTTGACAATCATCAGAAACTAGGAAATATAGAATGGATTCACTCAGCGCCTCCAAAAAAAAAAAAAAAAAAAAAAAAAAAATCAAATCTGCTGACATTTTCTCTTTACACTGTGAGATAATTAATTTCTATTGATTTAAGACACCAAAATTCTGGTAATTTGTCTTGGTAGCCCTGGGAGATTATTATAGTACCTGGGACTGCTGACAACACTGGTCTTATGGTATGGCTACTGCATTTCAATGTGATCTCTGATGGGTCCATTTTTTCCCGCCTGATGAAGTTTTTGCTTCCTTCCTAATCCAACTAAATGGGAATAATCTTCACAGTCATATTCTGAGATCTCCAAAGTTTTCTTTAACATTTTATTTCAATATGCTTTGTATTCTTTTTTTTTTCGTTGTTAAACTTCTTTTATTTCTTTTTTTTTTAATTGTATACAAATGGGATACATGTTGTTTCTCTATTTGTACATAGAGTCAAGGCATACCATTTGTGTAATCATACGTTTACATAGGGCAATGATGTTTATTTTTTTTCCCTTCCCCCCCACCCCTCCCACCCCTCTTTTCCCTCTATACAGTCCTTCTTTCCTTCATTCTTACCGCTCTCCGTATCCCTAACCCTAAACCTAACCCTAAACCTAATGCTAACCCCTCCCACCCCCCATTATATGTCCTCATCCGCTTATCAGCGAGATCATTCGTCCTTTAGTTTTTTGAGATTGGCTTATCTCACTTAGCATGATATTCTCCAATTTCGTCCATTTGCCTACAAATGCCATAATTTTATCATTCTTCATTGCAGAGTAATATTCCATTGTATAAATATGCCACAGTTTCTTTATCCATTCATCAACTGAAGGGCATCTAGGTTGGTTCCACAATCTGGCTATGGTGAATTGAGGATAGATTCAAACTAAAAAGCTTTCTGTCAGCAAAGGAAACTATCAGAAATGTGAAGAGAGAGCCTACGGAGTGGGAGAATATCTTTGCCAACCATACCTCAGATAGAGCGCTAATTTCCAGAATCTATAAAGAACTCAAAAAACTCTACACGAAGAATACAAATAATCCAATCAACAAATGGTCTAAGGAAATGAACAGACACTTCACAGAAGAAGATGTACAAGTAATCAACAGATATACGAAAAAATGTTCAACATCCCTAGTAATAAGGGAAATGCAAATCAAAACTACCCTAAGATTTCATCTCACCCCAATTAGAATGGCGATTATCAAGAATACAAGGAACAATAGGTGTTGGCGAGGATGTGGTGAAAAAGGAACACTCATACATTGGTGGTGGGACTTAAAATTAGTGCAGCCACTCTGGAAAGTAGTGTGGAGATTCCTCAGAAAGCTTGGAATGGAAACACCATTTGACCCAGCTATCCCACTCCTTGGCCTATACCCAAAGGACTTAAAATCAGCATACTACAGAGATACAGCCACATCAATGTTCATTGCTTTGTATTCTTATGACTATCACTTCTGCTAGGATGTTTGACATAAACATCTGTGTATGATCTAGCACTACCAAGCCCTAGGTTGATCCTGGCCATGTCCATTTTGGGGTTTCCTAACATCTCAAACTCAATATGGTTAATATTGCACTCATTCTTTCCATGTACTTCTCTCTGTTTGCTTCTATTTGAACTCCATAATCATCACCTTTGTCTTACGAACTTCTCAGAGTCAAAGCCTTATTTATGCTTGTGTCCCATTCTTATATTTGAAAATATTTCCTTTGTTTGGAACTCCTCTGTGTCCCTTTCTGTCTATTCTACTGCTATCACCTGAGCCCAGAGAGTGGTTATCTCATGCATGTGTTGTTGCAAGGACCTCACTGTCACCTTGATTCTTTTCAGGCTTGCCACTATTGCTCCATTTTGTAAAGCACTTAGTGTAATCATTTCACCATGGCTTTTATCTTATCAACAACCTTGGTTTCCCATTATCTTCAGGATAAATTTTTTTTTAAATCTCATAGTTAAGATCCTTCAAGGATGTTCCTTCATCTGGTAAATCCATTCCACTAAGTGTGCACTCTGGGTTGGCATTTCCTCCTTGGAGCACTTGTTAATATTGCTCCCTTAGCTTGTCATATTTGCTTATCTTTTTATTGACTTGTCCACAGTCCGTATTTCAACTATGAATTCAGATATAATCTTTTCCAGATTTGATGTATTCATGCATTCATGCAATGAACTTTAAGCATTCTTCTTTTTAAGTTCATAGATTATCTTATGATATTTATACTACTTTGCTTTACCCTAGCTTTATTATTTACAGGTAATATCTTTATAAATAGATGTATTTTAGTTTTTAAAATTTTATCTTAAAAATATCAACAATAAACTATTTTTATCCTACATACTTAGTGTATATTTATTGAATGACTAGTACACTGTTTTTTGACAAATCAATTACTTGAGTTTATTTTTTATTTAATCAATGTAAACATTCTTGTGTGTATGTGTATATGCATGTAGTGTGTGTGTGTACTGGAAATAGAAAAAGGTGTGTGTGTGTGTGTGTGTGTGTGTGTGTGTGTGTGAGAGAGAGAGAGAGAGAGAGAGAGAGAGAGAGAGAGAGAGACAGAGAGAGAGAAAGGGAGAGAGAGAGGGAGAGAGAGAGGGAGAGAGAGAATATGTTGGTGCAAAGAAAGCAGTGAAAGGAAAGGTTTGTGTCCACTAACATTAATTATAATAAAAGGTTTGATAACTAATGCCAGGAAGACTTCTCTCATTTCTTCCTTGGCTCTGAGACACTCCAATTTCACATGCAAAAGCAGTTCTGTCTAACTGTTTGGCAGATTGTTTGAGCTGGAATTAAATGTGCACAGCTGGTACCATCTGCTGCAAATTCTTTAATTCTTGTTATCTCTTAAACAGCTTTTGGTTTTGTCTTATTCATAATTCATTTATGGAGGATGAGGAAGACCTATCCAGCTCTTCGCATTATTCAAAGGATGCATTGCTAGTTTTCAGACAAGCAAATCATGGTAGACTCTGGTTTATTAATATTGACTAAGTGTCTGTCTAGTTTTATGGATGACCATACTGGGTCTTTGAACCAAAACCAAGATCAGTTTTGGATAGTTAAACAGAATTGATTCTGAAGATTACGTATTGTGATAACAAGAGTTTTTCAAATATTTCTCCTTATATTTTGTCACTTTAACTTCTTTTCTTCATTATTTCACAATTTACAAGTCCAAAATTTTTGAGTTATGATTTCCCAGCCAGGTGTAAAGCCAGAACCAAGATGCAATTCCTTATTCTTCCCTTTCCCCTACTTCCTTTTATTCCCATTTTCTTAATATCTTGCAAGTCAGTGATCACTGACTTTGTGCAGCACTCAATACTTCCCACCCCTCCCCCAACTCAATGCACCCTCTACTCAGAAGTGATCTTTCTCAAACATAGTTCTGATCATTTTATCTTCCTACTTAAAATTGCCCAAAGTCTTTATGTAAGACTTCCCTGAAAACATTTGGGATAAATCAGTGCATTGCTACAAAATGCTGCTGCTCCCCTTTCCTGGCAGTTGTAGTCTTATTTCTGCTGAATAGGTTTCAAATCAAATTTCAGGTGACCTCTTTTTTTTTTTTTTTTTTGGTAGAACTTATTTCTTATTCTTCTAGTTCTGAGCAAAATGACTTCCTATGTTCCTGTAAGAACATGTGCATAATCTTGTAAATTAATGAATTGATAACTGGATTTATAGTGAAAATGGCAGGAAAGTTTTCAATGCATAGTGTGTAAGTAGATACTTTCTTGTAAATGATAGCAAGAAAAATATGGTTTATTCCTTGTAACAGAAAAAAAGTAACTTTTTTTTCTCATTTTGTTTTGAAATTATTCTCAAGTAATTTGACCCCAATCAATTAAAGGTCTTCCACCCCTTCAATCAGTGAAAATAAGGGCTCCTAAGGCAGTCAGGTGAGGTGCTTATTTCTAAATTTAGTTTAGTATTGACAGAACTCATGCTGGTTTGTTCTCTTGAGTTGCTACTATACACAGAGGCAAGTGGCTGGTTTTTCCTTTTGTCTGACATTTGTCTGATCTGTCATGGATAAAATATATTATGTCCAGGGCATTCTTCTTAGGTGCAGAAAAAATATATGGGGAGTCTTGGTCAGGGAAACAAAATGTATTATTTTCTCTTCAGACTATTTGAGAAGATAGAACATGTAAGAATAAACTATGCATGAAAACATAGCAAATTTTCCATTATTGTAGAAATCATGTTGAAAGCCTTCCTATTTATGGTGTGTTGAGATTCCTGCCAGTCATTCTACAAAATACTAGAAAGAATACTATGACAATATCACTATTTTCTGGCGGATTAATATTTTGTTTTATTCAAATTAAGGTAATGCTCAGTGGTCTTCCCTCTGAGAGTAATAACTGGATTTTTTCTGTCTCATAAATAGGTAAACTAAGATTTTGATGTCCATCAAAGTGACCTGATGAGTTTATTACCTTATACCAGGTCCAAGACTTCTGAATCCAGAGGAAGGGATTTTTAACATTTTTAACATGTTTCTTTACGAATAAGACACTGAATTTCACAGGGGTCAGTTTTTTAGAAAAGAAATCCACACAAGGAAACATGTAGGTATCATGAGCTACTTAATGAATGACAAAAGAGGTATAAAAAAGACAAAAATCTAAGAAAAACATACCTTTTGTTATAATTAACTGTGTCACATAGATAAAAATAACCTATTTTTAAAACACAGATTTTAAAACCAAATTCTTGACATGCCGTGATAATATCTGGAAATCATCTTATCAGTTAGTATGATGTACACACCCTGGGTGATTAAGGACAGAAAGGAACAGGGGGAAAGGAACATACTGCTAAACTATTGATAGTTAAGCTCCTGTTCAAATAAACATGTTTGAATAAATTATTTGGTAGCTAAGCTCCTGCTCAAATAAACTGTTTGAATCAATTATTTGGCTCTGCCTAGAAAATGTACATGTAGAAGAAGCCTGAAATTGACAATCTTCATATATACAGCACAGTCAAATGTTTAATGGAACTGTAAGCTTTGATTTCCTTCACCCTTTGCAGAACAAACCAGTTTTTACTTCAGGAGTAATATACAATCAGAAGCCTTTGAAATTTACCTTAATTGGAAAAATTTGCATGTATTAATTTTTTAGAAAAATTAATGAATGTACTATTCTAAGTGTTTACTGAGTTCTAAGCATTGCACTTAAATGTTGTATAGCTGGATAACTCTATCAATTCCTAATATTTTTATAGGTCATGTATATAATTTTGACATGACAAGTTTTTAGTATTATACAAATATCATGCCAAAATTGCGGTAATTTAATTTTTTAGGTCATAACTCCAAATAGCTGAAGGTGTAGATTTAAGTATCATTCAAAATATTAAATGACATTTAAAATAAATATTATGAATAGGAATTGCTCCAAAATGCATCTTGTACTTCCTGTGTTTACAATCATTTTGATAATTTAAATAGTAGGCATTATAATCAATTTCTGTATAGTGATTATGGATCTTTGATATGACTCTCCTGCTCTGGTTGCCAAAAAAATTGAATTCCATTTGCAGCTTAACTCTTCTGAACAGTTTAGAGGCTACCAACTTGCTTATTTTTCACTCTCATTTTGTCTTTGATTCTGTGATGTTACCAGTAGATATATAATTCCTCTGTTATGAGCTGCAAATGACTCTTGTCTAAGCAATGTCCACTTAATAGCTTTTGAGACACTTATTTTAAACAATTTTTGAATTTATCTTATTTTTTGTTTTTCAGGTTCATTTTGTTTCTATAACATAACTTCAGCTTTTCCTTTTTCAAATTATCAAATCTTGATTTCCTTTTTTAGTTATTACTTCATTCTTATTGTCTGTAATCTATTTTTCTTTCTTGGAACTGGGTATTGAACCCAGCCAGGGCTTTATGAACGCAAGGTAAAAGCTTTACCACTGAGCTATATCCCAGCACTGTCTGTGGTCTTTATGAAGCAGTCTGTCAAGATTTTTGAGCATCTTTAGCCATACACAAGCACGTACCTGCCTTTGTTCATTGTGTTCATTCAATTACTTTGTTGATTTGTTAATTTATTTAGGAAACTAAGAATCTTAAGCAGAGTGTCACGAAGACTGAAAAGTGATTAGAAGTGATTGTGTGCTAGTAGAAGAAACCAAATTTAATTCTGTAAATTACTTCTTATTACCAATTCTACCTGGCAGATTTTACAAATCTTTTCATTTGTTTGGTTTGCTTTTTACCTTTAAAATTGTGACTTATGTTGGGGGCCATATTCAGTTAAGTCGACGCGCACAATGCATGCACAGGTGTTCCGCAGCAGCCTACTTGGGCCTGCTTGTTTTAACCCTTGCCGTGATAGGGCAGCTGGCTCCTCGCCTGATTGCAACTGGCATGGCCCCACCCTCCACCTCCTGGAGGGAATATAAGCAGGCAGTGGGCGGGGGCACGACAGTAAGGAGCAGCAGCAAGCAGAGCAGCAGCTAGCAGAAAGAAGCGGAGTAGAAGCCATTAGCAGAAAGGAAGAAGAAGCGGCAAGCAGATAGAAAGCACCTCTGAAAAGAAGCACCTCAGATAGATGCACCCTTAGTTCACAGGATGCAGGACGCACCTTTAAGAAGAAGCAGCAGAACTAAGAAGAAATAGATCTCTGATAAGCGTAGAAGCCTCTCTTTCTCTAAAACTTTCTCTCTAAGCAAAGTTTCTCTTCCTGATAAGCAAAGTCTCTCTTCCTCTAAGCAAAGTCTCTCTTCCTGATAAGCAAAGTTTCTCTTCCTCTAAGCAAAGCCTATCTTTCTCTCAAAGTCTCTCTTCCTCTACGAATTAGTGAATATAGGAAAAATAGTTTATTTCCAGGCCCCTCCGATAAATACCTGCGCAATTGTTGCCGCGGGCGGCGACAACTTACTCCAGGGTCTCTAGTTCCTTCTAAGGAATTCCCACTTTTTAATCTGCTGACCAGAATTTATTTCTGTTATTTACTTCTCAAAATAATAACAGTCTGATAACGTCTGTCAGGTCAAGATGGATGGGGGGAAAAAAAAGCTTAATATTTGAGGAGTTTTGAATTTAGGACTAATTTTAAGATCCATTTCCAGTTATATACTCCCTAGAAGTCTTAAATAGATGGAAAAATACGTGCCTCAGGAAAGCAACTTTCTTTCTATAGAAATGTACTATTTTGTTCAATAAGGGATATTAGAACCATGGTCCAATACCAGTCTTACGGCTCAGTTATTGATTCTTGCTTTTATTTCTTATGCTTTGGGAGTCATGTTAAGGAAGTCTGGTCCTAAGCTGACATGATGAAGATTTGGACCTACTTTTTCTTCTATAAGGTACAGGGTCTCTGGTCTGATTCCAAGGTCCTTGATCCATTTTAAGTTGAGTTTTGTGCAAGGCGAGAGATAGGGGTTTAATTTCATTCTGCTGCATATGGATTTCCAGTTTTCCCAGCACCATTTGTTGAATAGGCTATCTTTTCTCCATTGCATGTTTTTGGCACCTTTGTTTAGCATGAGAAAACTGTATTTATTTGGGTTTGTCCTCTATTCTGTACCATTGATCCACCTGTCTATTTTGGTACCAATACCACGCTGTTTTTGTTACTATTGCTCTGTAGTAGAGTTGAAGTTCTGGTATTGTGATATACCCTGCTTCACTCTTCTTGCTAAGGATTGCTTTAGCTATCCTAGGTCTCTTATTATTCCATATGAATTTAATGATTGCTTGCTCTATTTCTGTGAGGTACGTCATTGGGATTTTAATTGGAATTGCATTGAATCTGTATCCACTTTTGGTAGTATGGCCATTTTGACAATATTAATTCTGCCTATCCAAGAACATGGGAGCTCTTTCCATCTTCTAAGGTTTTCTTTAATTTCTTTCTTTAATGTTCTGTAGTTCTCATTGTAGAGGTCTTTCACCTGATTTGTTAGATTGATTCTCGAGTAATTTATTTTTTTTCGAGGCTATAGTGAATGGGGTAGTTTTCCTAAATTCTCTTTCTGAGGATCCATCACTTGTGAATAAAAATGCTTTAGATTTATGAGCATTGATCTTATATCCTGCTACTTTACTGAATTCATTTATGAGTTTTAAAAGTTTTCTGGTGGAATTCCCAGTTCCTCTAAATATAGAATCATGTCATCAGAAAATAGGGGTAGTTTGAATCTTCTTTTCTTATTCATATCCCTTTAAGTTCTTTGGTCTAATTGCTCTGGCTAGAGTTTCCAGGACAGTGTTGAATAGAAGTGGTGAAAGAGGGCATCCCTGCCTTGTTCCAGTTTTTAGGGGGAATGCTTTCAGTTTTTCATCATTTAGAAAGATATTGGCCATGGGCTTAGCATAGATGGCCTTTAAAATGTTAAGGAATGTTCCCACTATCCCTATTTTTTCTAGTGTTTTGAGCATGAAGGGATGCTGCATTTTATCAGATGCTTTTTCAGCATCTATCAAAATAATCATGTGATTCTTGACTTTAAGTCTGTTGATATGGTGAATGACATTTATTGATTTATGGATGTTGAACCAACCTTGCATCCCTGGGATAAAACCCACTTGATTGTGGTGTACTATCTTTTTAATATGTTTTTGTATGCAATTTGCTAAAATTTTGTTGAGAAGTTTTGCATCAATGTTCATTAAGGATATGAACAAGGAAATATCACGACAGACACGATTGAAATACAAAACATAATGAGAAGCTATTTTGAAAATCTATACTCCAACAAAATAGAAAATCCTGAAGACATCAACAGGTTTCTAGAGGCATATGATTAACCCAAACTGAATCAGGAGGACTTACACAATTTAAATAGATCAATTTCAAGTAATGAAATAGAAGAAGTCATCAAAAGCCCACCAACAAAGGAAAGTACAGGACCAGATGGATTCTCAGCTGAGTTCTACAAAACATTTAAAGAAGAGCTCATTCCAATACTCTTCAAAGTATTCCATGAAATAGAAGAGGAGGGAACCCTTCCGAACTCATTCTATGAAGCCAATATCACCCTGATACCTAAATCAGACAGAGACACATGGAGGAAAGAAAATTTCAGACCAATATCCTTAATGAACATTGATGCAAAAGTTCTCAACAAAATTTTAGCAAATCGCATACAACTTCTTATCCCAGATGACTACATGCTCCTCTTTCTTTTTTTTTGGAAGTTTCTATGTTATTTAAAATAATTTCTTCTGAGGTTCATAAAACTTTTTTTTAATGTGTTAAGAAATGGTTGCCTTTGAAAGCTGAACAAATGTACCCTTTCAACATCTTGTGGCTTATTTATTAGAAATAAGTTTTTAAAAGAATTTTATTTTATTTTTAATTGATAAGTGTATATGGGGTACAATGCTTCAATTATATGCCTTGTGGAGTGATCCAATCAAGGTAATTAATACAGCTTCACTTCAAATACCTATCAACTCTTCATGGTGATAGTATTTAGCATTCACTTTTAGCAACTTTGAGACATGTTATTATTAGCAATAGCCAACATGCTGTGTGGTAGCTGAACAGAATGCATCCCTCCTAAGTGAAACTTTATAGTCCTTGACTAGCACCTCCTTTTCCCCACCCATTACTCCTACATTTCCCCTCTCATCATTCTACTCTGTACATCTGTGGGTTTGACGTTTCTAGATTCCATGTAAAACTGAGATTATTCAGTATTTATCTTTCTCTATCTGGTTTATTTCGGTTACCATACAATCCTCCAACTTCACCTATGTTGGTGAAAATGACAGAATTCATTTCCTTTTAAAGTCTAAGTAGTACTCCCTCATATATCTATACCACATGTATATTTTTATTCATTCATCTACTGATGGGACTTTGGTTGTTCCCATCTCTTGGCTATTATGAAGAATGCCATTGTGAACATGGAAGTGAACACAAATACAGACAAATTAATTCAAGAGTTGGAGTCAATTACCTATGATTTTTAACATTTTTATAATTCATGCTTTTCTGAAAAATGATCACTTCTTTTTTCTGTCCCTTCAAGCTGTTTGTCTGCACATCTGTCTGCATAGTTTATTGCCAGCCTTATTTGTTTATTCTAATTCTGCAAGATCTTGAAAACCTCACAACTACATTCTATCATACAGACTCAATATAATAAGTAATACAGTTTTAGAAAATGACAAACATGACTACAAATACAGCATATGAGTTTCAATGTGTACAATTTGGAATATTTAGTCACTCAGAACCCATTTAGGCTCACTTGTTGGTTCCTCTGTGTATGCATCCTATTAATGAACATTGTTAGATAATGAATTTGACACGGTGAGGTAAGGTACTACCTTATGTTTGCTGTGTATACCAATCAGTTGGATTATCAAGATAGGACTTATCTTCATGGAGGTTAAGTTGCTTGCTCAAGGTCATAAAACAAATGTAGTAGACACTCAAACCAAGTTAATTGTTGTCCTAGCCAGCTGTCTTTCTGCACAGTGACAGTGATTTTGCTGTTAAGACTTGCACCTGCTTCCTTCTTGAGACCACTGTCCTTAGGTATCTTTATGGAAAAACTGAAGTACCTCCGAGTTTTTGTCCTACCTTCCCTGGAGGTGGGCCATTGCCAATGCTCTGCTGATCTGTGGGTAGGAATCCTAGTCCCTTTGTCTCAAGATGACCAATCTTTGATGAGTAATTCATATTCCAATATTTCTAAAAAGAATATTCTGGATCTGAGATTTTTGTCTTAAATCACACTTTCCTTTAGTCTTTTTCCTTACCTTGCTACAGTATGCTGAAGTACGTTGGAACCTGAAGCAAAGAGAAAATTGTGTATCCATACATATATTTATCAAAATAGTCTCCTGTATTTTAAACCAGGTGGAAAAAACGAATGTAAACATTATAATAAACAATGGTAACATAAAATCCCATGTTGTTCCATCTCTGCACACCATTATCATCTCTCATAAATGTACTTGGCATGTGGGTGGGGAAAACTAGGCTGATTGAAAAACTTTCTCCTGTTGCATATTAACAGACTTAGAAAACAACGAACTATACAGAAATCTCCCTTTATTTTTAAAGCTGACATTTTGTTCCTCATGACTTTTTTTTCTATTTTGGTTTGTATGTAATATGGTGTTAAAATGACTTGTCTTGATCTCTCAGTTTTCTGATATCCCCTTAAATTTTGCTCCTCATTTGAGTGTCTCACTCGCCTCCCTCTAATTCAGAACCTACTTCTTCAACTCCCTTTTCTGGTTGCTAAACTATTTGGGCTTAAATCTTCAGTTCAGTGTCTGTACTGAGAAAACCTGGTTTAAAGTAGCTAGTATACACAATTTATATTAATTCACAGATTAGGGACCTTTGGCCAGTATTATTTCTACGACAATAAGTTTTGCTTTGTGCCCTAGTCCATTTTGTGCTTTTGTAATCGACTATCAGAGACTGGGTCATTTATAAAGAACAGAAAGTAATTTCTCATCGTTCGGAGGGCCACAAAGTCCAAGACCAAGGTACTGGCAGGTGTTTCTCATTTCCATGGTGGTGCTCTTTGGCCACATTCTCTGGAGAGGAGCCATACTGGGTCCTCACAGGGCCAGAAAATGGAAGGGGTGACCTTCTCTCATAAATGGTTTTTATGGTGGTATAAATCTGTTCATAAAGGTTCTGCTCATATAACCTAAAATCCTTCCATTAGGTCCTACTTATCCTACATTATGATTAAGTTTCCAACACGTGAGATTTGGTGGACACATTCACACCATAGTATCTTGTAAAGTAATTCTTCCATTGTTTGAAGTTGCCTCAAATTTATATATCTAGTTAAGTCTTACAAGAAATATATTCATTTTTAACTAATTTACATTAATTATTTATTGTGCTTTTACTTAAAACTCAGAGCTTATTTTTGTCTCCATGAACACTAAGTTACATAAAGATGAGTGCATTATTATTCTACATTCTATCATTTATAGTTCTAAATAATCATAAAACTATAAATAAACATTTGCTGTTCTGAAACCTTAACTTAAGCCATATTAGAAACAAACATTTGATGTTAGTCAAATTAAGACATTTTATTTTAATGCAAAAATCAAGGTAGTTTAAGAAGACAAATTTATTTTTCCAATCTGATAAAAATACAACCTACCCTGCCAAATCTGATACCATAATTTAGATTTGTAACATTAAAGAAGAGCAAATTAACCTGGTAACCTTGGAACAATTTGAGGTCCCTTTTATTAGCAGAGTTTAATGGAATAAAGTAAAACATGTTTAAGTTATTTAAGTTTTGTGGTCATTTCCCAAATATTCAGCGTAAGTCAATTTTAAACATTTCATGGGACTAAAATAGCATTTTAAATTATTTTTTAAACTGAAAAGACCTCATAAGAATTTCATATAATTCAAGCCATATACAAGTGGGAGGACTTAGGTTTTCAGGTGAGCAGAAGTAAACCAAGAAAAACTGCTGGAGGTGGCAAAAGTACAGGGTGTTTACCAAGTTCCCTGGGGTGGCAGCATTTGAACATAGTAGCATGGGGTTTGTCACATGCTGAGCCAATCCAGTCAGCATTACTTCAATGCAACTTTTCCAGATCTTCTAAGGCTCGATCTCTTAGTTTTAGATCATTAACTTAAACTTTCAATAATTTCTGACTCTTGAAGTGTTAACTTTAGTGGTCTCCTTTCTAATGAATTTTGTGGTCTTTACAGTTATTAATCTAATGCTGAGGCAATGCTAATTAACCATTTAATCTTTTTATTCATTTATTCACTTGGAAAAGCCATTTATTTCATGACTTCAGTGTGATAGACACTATATGCCATTACCGTTTGAGTGACCAACAAATAAACACAGCCGTGCAAGGTTTTTGCCTTTAGGGAATTTTAAATCCAGTGTATGACAAGTAAAAGCAGAAGCCCAGAAGATTAGAGTAGACATTATCACTGCTGTGATGAGGGACTGTAGGATTCAATGACAGCATGTTCCAAGAGCATTTTTGCAGAGTCATAAAAATATCTTTCATCTGGAACTTTAAATATGAGTAGAATTTAGCCATGACATATTTTATTGATGAATCACGGGAGGGGTGGCAATTAACAGGCTGATGAAATCCAAAGTCTCACATAGTTAAAGTTTAGAAGTTCAAAGAAGCAAAAGCAAAGTTCTCTTGACATTTTACTTTTTTGAGAAAGTGATATCACTCATAACATTTGTTCAACCATCTACTAAATTCTTTAATTTTAGCTTACAATTATTTTTAGATTGCTGCAAAACTTCCTAATTCATCTCCTTGCATTTTGAATACATAATAGGATTATGGATACTGGCAAATGTATATTTGAGATGAAGATTCCTAAAGGTGGATAGTAAAGGGAAGTTAAGGGTAGAGAGGACAATGTAGAGATTGAGTCTTCATTATGTTAATGAAAAGGTGGAGCAAATATAATTGGAGAACTGAATTGGTTGAAGTAGATGAAACAGTTCAGTGGGTTATGATACTGTCTAAGATATGGCCATGGATGCAGGTAAAGTTGAAGAAACTAAAGAGGAACTGGTCATTACCTGAGAAATCAGGGTGTTGGGATGATCATGTACATAGACCCTGAGTCATCTAGATGTTTGGAAACCTGGATTATGAAAGACAATTTTTATTAAGGGAAAGAAAAGTGGCAGTTAATGGTTTTGCAATGTGGACACAGGAGGTGACAGATGTAAATGGTATACCATCTATAGAATGGCAGAGTTTGTGTTTTGCTTTTTTTTTTTAAGCAGAGCTTCAAAGAATAAAGATAGTTTTGGAAGATATGTTAAAGTCAGAAGATATAAACAAACCTCCATTTTGATACTGAAGACAATTTATGAGGATACTGTAATGAAGGATGCTTTCACAAGCAAGAAAGTCTTCATAGGCTAATTGTGGAGTGCCTCATGTTTTTTGTTATATGACCACATTAAACTTTTGAAACATAATTTGACTTTTTGAAACATAATTTGATTCAAATCCAAACATTTGTGTTTTTAATTAGTGGTTCATTCAGCAAATAGGATTTTATGTACGTCACTTAGCAAGGTTACCAGGATTGCCTTAGTTGTTATTCTTCAAAAGAAACATAAAATAATTAACATTTAGTGAAGATTATGTTGAGTAATCTTAAGGGAATAGTATAATGCATGATACAGACCAGTATTAATCAAAAATAATGTTTGTTTTATTAAAGGAAGGAAATATACTGGGGGCTAGTTAATAGAACATATTAAAAAATATGCTGAGGGGAAACTACAGGAGACCAGAGATAGGTGAACAAATGAGGAAAGAAGGATGAAATTGTCATCCTTAAAAATGACCACAAGCAGAAAGCAAACAAAAAAAGGATGTTTTTCAAATAAATATGCTAATAGAAGTGAAGATATAAATATCAGGAAAAACAGTTTAAAGAGCTTTCAGTTATCTATTGGAAGAGGAATTGGAGTGAAGAAGGGGTAGCCCCAATTGCTATTATTCATTTGAATCTTTGAGGTTTATAAATATATATATATATTCATATTCATTATATGTACTGTTAACTTAAGTGTTTTCAATGATTCTGATAGAATATCAAGTAAGAAAACTAGGTAATCTTCAGTGTACTGAATTCACTGGGTTCCAGAACAAAATATCATTGACTTGGATTTCTATTTTCTTACAGTTCTGAAGGCTAAGTCCAAGATGAAGGTGCCCACTGATTTAGTTTTTAGGGAAGACCCCTTCCTGGCTTGTCAATGGCCGTCCCCTCACTCTGCCCTCACTGTAGCCTTTCCTTAGTGCATGCACTGGCATGGTTCCTTCTCTGTCTTCCTCTTCTTATAAATCCATCAGTGCTATTGGATTAGAGCCCTGTCCTTAAAAGCCCTATATCCAAATGTACTCACACTGGGAATTAAGACTTCAATACATAAATTTAGCAGGTAAGACTGTTCAGCCCATAGCACCCAGCATAACCTAAAGTAGCACACATATTTATGAAAAAGAAAAATTCCAAAATGTAATTGCATTGTAAAAGATGTAAAACAAGGATACATTAAAAATAAATGTCTATTTTAGTCTGTTAGCTGTATTTTAAGCATATATTCTGATAATGTACTAATTTCAATTGCCTATTTCTTAGTTAGGCTCTCTTCTCTGATAAAAACAGCAAAGGCAATATAGTAATCAAATACAGATAAACTTTACTAATCTACTAAGAATTATTCTAAATTTTGTACTTATTTAAAAATAATAGTAAGAAAAACAATTTCTTATGGAGAAAATTATGTATCTCTGTCAAGGGAAAATAAAAACAACTAAAAGGAAAGGGATTTAATTATGTCACTTTAAACTGAATGAATAGAACTGAAAAATTTATTCCAAGTATGATATAATGCTATGTGATATGGGAATACTTATCTGATATTAAAATAGGGAAAATATTTTTAAACAAAAAAGACCATGGTAAACACAAATTGATTGACAGTTTTAATTATATTAAGACACACAAAAAATTCTCATGTCAAAAATATCAGAAGAAAAATTAATGACAAATTACAAGTAAAATCTTTGCAACATATTTGACAAGAAAATCCTTATATTTTACATAGAAATCATTCTTCTTAAATAATCAGAAAAATAGTCCTAAAGCCAAAATAATATTTTTAAAAAGTTTAAACTCCTACATAACTTAAAAAAGAATCCTGACTTAAAACAAGCAATGGAAATTGAGGGCAAAGAGCCAGGTCGTATCATCAACAATATACATATATTTTTCACTTTTCATTTGCCACATTTAAAAACAATACTACCCAGTTTGGAAAAGTTTGTAAAAAATAAAACAATAAAGATTTTCTTCATTCAAAAAGAGAAATTTAAACTGATTGAGATCTTTGAAGTACATTTGATAAAAATAACCAAGAACCTTGCATTTGTTTAGTTATTTTTATATAATATTCAATACCAGACACCTGTCTTGTAATAGTTAGAAAAGCAAACATAAATTTATATAAAAGTAGATTTTTCATTACATTGCATTTTGATTTTCAATAAAAGGAAGCCAATCACACATCCTTTAATAGGAACTGACGAAAAAATTATGATGTATTTATGACAAACTGATTTGCAACCATTAAATAATTTTTAGAGAAAAGTTAGTAACAGAATAAGTATTACTTGATGAGAAGTAAAAATCAGTAAGTACATATCGATATTTCAAATTTAGATTAAAGAGAAACAAATTATGAAATGTTCATAAAGTTTAAATTAAAATTTAACTAAGATTTTTAGGGTCATGTGACTATTCAAATTATATATAGACTCCCAAACATAAAGGTATGAATATTTGGGAAATGTCAGATTATTCATTAAATAGTGATTGGATAATTAGAATCTCCTATGGAATAAAAGTTTCCGTATTTATTCAAAGGCAGTAACAGGCTAGAGCACAGGATTTTCTGTCTGAGGCAGATAATGTCACATGTTCATTGAAGTCCACATTTCAGTTTTATAACATGGAATTGGTCCAGCCAAGGGAGATGTTTCTCAGTCTCCTTTTCACCCTATAATCCCATGAGAGTAGTCCCAGTGGATGAAAGGTGAGATACATATACATCTTCACTTCTAGTCCAGAAGTTTTAAGAAACCAGGGAGGTGCCCCCATTCTCTGCTGGATTCATGCACAGGACATTAAGAATCTGAGGATTTTAGTCCTGAAATGATGGGGACTCTATTCTATGGAAAGACAGCTGGAACGCACATTATGAGTTAGATCTCTGCATTATAAACAAGGTGCTATGATAGTGGTTGACACATGAATTATGTCAGTCAACAAGAATTTGGAGGCTTGTTCAATAGTTACTATTAACCATACTGATATATTTGCTATAAAATAGCTAACCTTCCCCTCTCAAAAATAAAATCAAAATGGATTCAAAACATAAATGTAAGAATCCAAGCCATAACAAAACTAGAAGAAAACACAGGGAAAACACTTCAGTACATTGGAAAGGGCAAGGATGTTTTGGACAAGACTCCAAAAGTACAAGAAGCAAAAGCAAAAATGGACAATTGGGATTTCATCCCACAAAAATCTACTGCACAGCAAAGAACACAATAAAAAAAAGTGAACAACCTATAGAATGTAAGAAAATATTTGTAAATCATATATCTGACAAGGGGTTAACATCCAGACTATATAAGGAATTAAAAAAAAAAACTCAATAGCAAAAAACAAATAATCCATTTAACAATAGTCTTATGATACTTGACAAAGATCCCTAAAACACATCTTGGAGAAAAGATAGCTTTTTAACAAATGGTGCTGGGAAAATTGAATATCCATATATTAGGAAAGAAACTATATCCCTTTCACCCTATACAAAAGTCATTCAAAGTAGACCAAAGACCTAGGAATTAGACCAGAAATTTTGCAACTTCTGGAAGAAAACATAGTCTCAAGACTCCAACATATTAGGACAGGCACTGACTTCCTTTTAAGACTGAAGGCACAAGAAATCAATAAGTGGGATAACATCCAACTTAAAAAGCTTCTGCACAGCAAAGGAAACAATTGGAATGGGAGAAGATATTTGCCAGCTGCTCCTCTGACAGAATATTAATATTCTGAATATATAAGGAACTAAAAAATCTTAGCACCCAACAACAACAATCAACAACAATGACAAAACAAAACTAAATAACCCAGTCAAAAAATGAGAAAAATAACTAAATCAACATTTCTTAAAATATGTAACAAATATATAAAAAATTATTAACATCCCTAGCAATCAGGGAAGTACAAATCAAAATTACATTGAGATTATATCTCATTCCAGTCAGAATGGCAATTATCAAGCATACAAATAATAACAGATGTTGGTGAGGATGTAGGGAAAAAGGTACATTCATACATTGTCTATGGGACTGAAAATAAGCACAACCACTCTGGAAAGCAGTATGGAGATTCCTTAAAAAACAAGGAATGGAACCACCATATGATCCAGCTGTCTAAGTCCTTGGTACTTATTCTAAAGAACTAAAATTAGCATACTACAATAATATAGCTTTATCAATGTTTATAGCTGCTCAACTCACATTGGCCAAGTCATGGAACCAGCCCAGGTGCCCATCAACCGATGAATAAAGAAAATATGATATAAATACACAATGAAGTTTTACTCAGCCATGAAGAAGGCATTTGCTGATAAATGTTGGAACTGGAGAACATCATTCCAAGTGAAATAAGCCAGACTTAGGAAGTCCAGGACTGAATGTAATGTTTTCTCTCATTTCCAGAAGATAGACCAAAACAAGGGAATGACAGGCCAGGGAAAATCAGTGAGCAGAGGATGAGAATTCAGTGGGAGGAGGAAGGGATAGAAAGAGAGGAAAGGTGGAGTGAAATTGACCAAAGTATGCTATGTAAGTATATGAATGTACCACAGTTAATTTCACCTTTATGTATATCTCTAAAGAAGTAATTAAAAAAAAACTCTTATAGAAGGAAGACCAGTAGAATAGATGAAAAGGAACAATGTAAGGGAAGAGGGAGAGAAAGGGGAAGTACTGGGGCCTGAAGTGGATCAAATTATATTCCATGCTTTTATGTTTATGTCAAAATGAACCCCCAATTATGTATAACTATAATGTACTAGTAAAAAATAAAATTAAAATGGGTAATAAACTTAAATACATTTCTCAAAAGAAGACATACAGACAGCCAACAGGTATAAGAAAAAAATGTTCCACATCACTAATTGTTTGGGAAATGCAAATCAAAACCATGGTAATACCTCAATCCAATTGAAATGGCTCTTACCAGAAAGACTAAAGATAAACAGTACTGCTGTGTCTGTGGAGAAAAGGAAATACTTGCCCACTACTGGTGGAATGTAAATTAGTATAGTTATTATGAAAAACAGTATGGCAGTTCCTCAAAAGATAAAAATAGAACTACCTATGACCCAGAAATCCCATTTCTGGGTATAAACCACAGGATATGAAATCAGTATATTAAAGAGACATCTGTGCTCCCAAGTTTATTGCAGCATTATTCTCAACAGTCAAGAAATGAAAACAAACTAAATATCCCTCAGCTGATCAATGGATAAAAAAAAAGTGTTACATATATGCAAAGACATACTATTCAACTATAAAAAAAAATTGAAATTCTGTCATTTGCAATAACAGAAAGAATCAGAAATCATTATTTTAAATGAAATAAACCAGACACAGAAAGCCAAATACTGCATGATCTCAGTCACATGTGGATTCTAAAAGCATTGATTTCAGAAGATGAGAGAAGAATGGTTGTTACCAGAGGCTGGGAAAGTAGGGAGCAGGCTGGGACAGAGAAATGTTCATCAACAGGTACTAGTTATAGTTAGATGGGAGTAAAAAGTTCTTGTGTGCTGTTTATTGGAAAATAGAACAACTATAGATAATATATATTTCAAACAGAAGAATGATTTTGAATGTTTCACAAAAAAAGATATAATAATGTTTGTGGAAATAGATATGTGTACCATAATTTGAATGTTACACAGTGTATATGTGTACTAAAATGAGCAAACACTTCACAGAATATCTACAAGCAATCAATAGATATATGAAAAAATGTTCAACATCTCTAGTAATAAGAGAAATACAAATCAAAACTACCCTAAGATTCCATCTCACCCCAATTAGAATGCCAATTATCAAGAATACAAGCAACAATTGGTGTTGGCAAGGATGTGGGGAAAGAGGTACACTCATACATTGCTGGTGGGGTTGCAAATTAGTGCAGCCACTCTGGAAAGCAGTGTGAAGATTTCTTAGAAAACTTGGAATGGAACCACCATTTTATCCAGCTATCCTACTTCTTGGCCTATAACCAAAGGACTTAAAATCAGCATACTACAATGATACAGCCACATCAATGTTCATAGCTACTCAGTTCATAATAGCTAGATTGTGGAACCAACCTAGATGTCCTTCAATTGATCAATGGGTAAAGAAACTGTGGTATATAAATACAATGGAATATTATTCAGCCATAAAGAAGAATAAAATTATGGCATTTTCAGGTCAGTGGATGCAGTTGGAGAATATCATGCTAAGTAAGATAAGCCAATCCCAAAAACCAAGGCTGTATGATCTCTCTGATAAGTGGATGATGATACATAATGGGGGTGGAGGAGTGGGAGGGAGGCAAGAATGGAGGAAGGATGGATTAGATAGAGGAAAAAGAGGGTTGAGGAAAGGGTGGGGGGAGGGGAAAATAACAGAATGAGACAAACATCATTACCCTATGTACATGTATGATTACACAAATGGTACAACTCTACTCATGTACAACCAGAGAAACAACAGTGTACCCCATTTGTGTACAATGAATCAAAATTTTCAAAAAAATCACATTGCTCTATGAAAATGCATAATTTTTATGTATTTGTTAAAAATAAATTTAATTTAAATTTTAAAAAGTGAATGAATATAATTTTAGTATTTGTAAATATATAAATATAAAGTTATTTAAACAAATAAAGGATATAAACAGACTCTTCATAAAAATATAACTATGACTAGTTATTGCCTTTCATAGATGAATATAAAAAGAGATTCTTCCATTCTATATCCCTAACAGATTGGTTGATATTTGAAGTGATGGTAAAGCTGGGTACTTACTTACCACTATTGAGATATTAATTGCTATATACTTTTTTGGTAGAAAATTTTGTAGAATTTAGCAAAACTTCATAAAATTAATCCACTGTCTTCCTAGTATCTGTCCTTGAGAGATTATTCCCACCAACACATTGTTACAAGAACAGGTACATCTAGCACAACTTTGAAATAACTAAAAATTTAAAACAACCAAATATTTATGATTATTAAATGACCTAAGAGGAGGGACAGAAAGAAGTGAGTTATGAGATACCCAAACACCCTTGGAGAGGAGGAATCAGTTCTGGCTTTCTGAAGCACAGTAGGGCAACCAATGGTTACAAAAATCTTTGCTGTTTCAAAATAACTAGACAGGAGGAATATGAAATTCCCAACACAAAAAGTGATTAATATTTGAAAATCTGGAAGTGCTTATTACCCTGATGTGACCATCACACATTTCAAACATGGATTGCATTGTCAGTCTTGTACCCCATAAAATGTATAAACAGGTAAAAATAAGTCTCAATTTTTAAAGTGGCCTAATCCATGCCAGGACCATGAAAAGAATTAGTGCCTTTAGCAAAGAAGGCCTCAGAAAGTTGGCTTCTTCTCTCCACCATGTAAAGACACAGGAAACTGCCATTTATGTGCTGAAAAGTGGGGTCTTACCAGACACAGAACCTGCTGCACCTTGATCTTGGACTCCCCAGACTCCTGAATCATGAGAAAGAAATCCCTGTTGTTTATCAGCTTTCTCAGTTTAGGGCATTTTGTTATATCAGTCTGAATGGACTAAGACATACTCATGTCTAACATGTTACAAATATAAAACTTTCAGAATCAAAATCTTAATCTCCAGTAGGAAAACTTTTACAAACATGTTTCACTTTTATTCTTTAACATGTTAGTCCCTTTAGGGATGGCATACATGACTCAGTTGTGGCAAAGATACTGTGTCTAGGCAGAAAAAATGATCCCTAAGATGAAACTCAGGTCTTAACATTTATTATTTGATTTAATAGATTTCCTAGTTTTAATTATCATGGTTCATCCGTTATCACCACATATTTTAAATTGAAATAAATCAGATCTTCTTTGGTGTTCTCCTCAAATCATTAAATAATAAGTAATAGAAAAATTAGTGGATATAATTTTTTAGCGAATATCATACTTATTTTTTCCTAAGACATTGAATAGAGACCAACTATTTTTACTGGAATGTGCTGAAATACCACAGATGTGCTTCCCTTCATGTTTAAAGATTCCTAATTATGGCACATTCATCCTTTACATAATAAATCAACATTATAATAGCAACTAGTGTTGGTGGTGTGCATCTATCTACAGTTCAGTAGATACTATCTTCCAGATTGTAGTACCAATAATACACAAAAATATGATGTGCTATGGTTTGATAACATAATCAACAATCTTTAACAAGGATTACAGAAAAAGAAAGGTATTTAGACTGAAGTTTTATTTTCATGATTAATGGGTTATTTCTCAAAAGTCAATTCTTGCTCTGAATTCATATATTTCTACAACATAGAAATTTAAGTTTGCATATTTCATTTTAGACATTAATTGGGGAAGATGATGCTGACAAACATTTACTGATTTGCCAACATTCACATAGTCACTTATTTTGCAAGTCAGTTCTAGAACTGAGACCTCTGACTTTCCATCTCTGTATATATTTTATTTCTGTTAAACTACATATTTTGGAACACTTTTAAATGAAAATATTAGGACATAATTCATGGAAGAATATAAATATGTAATTAATTAACTTTAGAAAAACAAAGATAATTCATATCTTAATAATTTTTACCTTACCCTGGAGAAAAACTATCATGTGCATTTATGTCCATGACGGAGACTGTGAATATTGACTTTCTGATGCCTCATCCATTTAACCTGACCTCAAAACTTGGTAGATTAGCACCCACATAGATTTGAAGAAGGCCCAAAACAGCTGCTCTTATTTGAGAGAACAGATAACAGTACATAGAGAACAAATTCCACAATTGTTTTTAATATTACTTTTATTAAATAAGTGCCTCCTAATTATTCCTTTATTTCATCCTTTTCTTTATCTCCATATGTGTACATTCCTTGCAGTCTCCTGGGCACTTGTCACTTTAGTTGACACTTCTGTGGGTTGTTTCTACAATAGCATCTCTCTCCCCAACTAAATTCTTTTCTATTGAATGTTGCCAGAAGCCATAAATTCAGCACACTTGAATTAATTCACCAGCTTCTCCTTTCAGACACATTTTTTTTTCTGCATTCCCTATTTTTGCTCAAGGCATCACCATCCTTCTAGAAATTCAGACGTGAAAGCCAGTGTGTTATTATGATTCCCCTTCATAGCCATTCAATTCACATGCAGCAAGTGGCTTTCCAGAGTACTGCGGGATGTCCTGACTTTTAAACCAGAGTCTGTCAACTTGTAGTTCTCAATCGAGTGGGTGGAGAGAACACATGATATTATAGTGCCAGAAACCTCTAATTAATGGGGGAAGTGAAAAAAGGCAAGACAGGATTGATCAGAAGTCAGAGAAAACATCCTGCAGAAGGTGGTGCTAAGTACCTGGCAACTGCATCTCTGCAAGATCCATGGCTGTTGCCTGCATTCCACCATTTACTTTAGGTAATTCTAACAGAGGTTTTTATTTCTTGTGCAATACACTGCTGCAATTGTGACCATCAAATACCACTTTCCTCTTGTTGTTCTGTTCCTGTCTACTTTTTCATAAGAGTATCACTTCTTGTTCCTCTTAGTATTTTCTTTTTCCTCTTTTTCTTCTTCTTTTTCTCTTGCCATGCTGTAAATCTAACTTAGGGCCTCATAAATGCTAGGTATCTCTCTGGCACTATGCTATACCACCAGACCCATCTTGCTATTTTTTATATTTGTGCTCTTAATATTCTTTTCTAGAACGCTTGAAATATTTTCTATTGTTTACGAGTCTGTTTCTCAATTCAAACTCAGCCTTACTTACTAAAGTCAAATTTACACACCCTGTGATTGTAATGTTCAGTATGGTAGTCGCCTGAATCGTGTGGCTAGTAATGTCCTTGACTTAATGTTAATTCTACTTAGCAATTTTTCAACTCCACACTGATGCAAAAATGTATCCATACAACCCTCTGTTTTTCACTTTCATTACAGTATTCAAGACAATATATGAGACTGTCAATGCTTTATCATAAATTACGCTTCGTGTTATGTGATTTTGTCCTACTGAAGGCTAATGTAGTACTCAATGTGTTCAAGATAGGCTCAGTTATGATGTTTGGTAAGCTACGTGTGTTAACTGCATTTTCAGTTTATGATATTTTCAATTTATAATGGATTTACATAATGTAATCTCATCATAAGTTGAGAAGCACCTATATTTCAACTTCAATTAAAATAATTAGCATGACCTATAATAATGTATGTAATACCTTAGTCACACCATCTACATTTCAAGTGTTCAACAACTGTATGTGACTGATTGCTACCATATTTGATAACATGTGTACAAAAGATTTTCATCCTGAGTTCCACTGTGTAGCAACCACAATTTGAAATTATTTTTCTTTCCTCTATACAGTCTACACAGCTCACTTCTTCACTTACGTATTGTTCTCCTTCTGATTCTTCCTCTTATCAGAATGCTTTTATTTCAATCTCTTCTTGTTTAAATGATAGTCATTCTTTAAAGTTCAGATAGTGCTTTCTTCACCATGATATTTTCCCTGATTTCTATGTCCAGAGTGCTATTTTAATTTCACAATTTTCACAATGTACTTTCCTCCATTTGTCATTTATCACTTTTTATCTTGCATTGTAGATCTTTGTGTACTTGTTTTATTTCTCAAAAACTCTCTGGCACTCGCATTTTATTTATCTTTGCATTTTTTACATCATATGCCATATTCATCAAAGAATATCAAACATTTGTTGGATGATTAGATTTCAATTCAGTTCAGCTTGTTGATTTATTTATTTGGTGTTCATATTTATATATTTTTTAATCTTGAGAAAAAATTTTAGAATATGAGTACTTGAAGATTTAATAGAAAAATCTCTGGAGGGTTGTAATGTTATTACTTTTGTGTGTTTGAACAAAGACAAAATGCCTAAAAATATAATTAATCCATTATCTCTCAATTAGAGTACAAGTAATTACTTTGGTAGACAAGAGTAATCCCTATTGGCAGAAACTTAACTGCATTTCTATCTTTCTGTGTCCTTTGTTATTCTTGATCAGAGAAGAAATAGATTCAGTCAATTTTTTATTCCACTTTGACATTTAATTTCAAAATATTGGTAATCCATATCCTTACTGTCTGATTTGCAATGAAACCACTTTCCAAATATTATTTTTAAGAGCAGGTAGCCTTGCATTTCCAGAACTTATCACTGATTTTACTGATTTATTAGTGTTTCCTAATAGCTAATTTCACTGATAACAAATTCCAAGAATAAAGATTTCAATGATATGAATTATTTTTTAAGACACATAAATCTCAGTCTAGTAACTCAGTTGTATAAGAAATAAAATTTAACCTTTCTATAATTATAATTCCATATCAAATATGAGTCTTTTTCTATATGTAAGCACTATCAGTTCAGAGTTTTCTCATCTTTTCCCCAGAGGCTTTTTATATATGATTTTGTAGAAAGAACAAAATCATGGCTGGAGAAAGAAGAGTGGCTTTGGGTTCATGCACATCATGAGGGTCATTTGCACTGCTATTCCTGCCTTCCTATTGGGTATCTGGACACTTATTCATGTTAGTCGCCTCTATGCCACCTTCAACCCCTGACCAAAAGTTTCTCTTTATTTGGTTCACTCTCTGCTTCACCTAAGTCCTTCTCAGGGACACAGAAAACTTTATGCTCTTTAAATTCCACTGTGTGAAAAGTGAATATCCATGTCTAAAGCCCTTTACCCTTTTATGTCAGTTTTTGGTGACTTCTGAAGTTTGATGTATCCTTCCAAAACTCATAAATCAGAACTTAATCCCCAAGGTGATGGTATAAAGAGATGGTGCCTTTTAGGAAGTGATTAAGCCATAAGTGCTCCACCCTCACAAAGGGTTAGTGCTGCTAATAAAAGAGTTGGAGGAAGCGTTCTGGGGTTTTTGCCCTTTGATCTTCTGCCACTTGAGGAAGAAGCTGAAAGACAACATCATGGAAGTAGGGAGTAATATTCACCAGACACTCTGAATGTGTTGACACCCTGATCTTGTACTCCACAGTCTTCAAAATGCTAAGAAATGAATTTCTGTCGTCTATAAATTACCAGTCTCAGGTGTTTTGTTATAGATGCACAGACGTGACACAGTGAATGTTTAATTATCATGAACTTAGCTAAGTGCTGTGAATTGTGAGACCATCTTTGAATTTTGTCTGAGACAAAAGTATATAAACATTATTACACTTTTACCTATGCTAATTATAGACAACCTTGGGATCTTGCCTACCCAGATTTTCCTAGAAGAGAAGTGTGCCACATTTCTGTTTCTGCAGACTGAAAATCTATATACAGAGTGAGCTCTGTAGTTCACTGTAACACAGAGCTGAGTCTCCAGATTGGATTTGATGTGTGAAAATATGATTATTGTTTGCCTTAATTTCATCTGAAGTTTTTTTCTCTTTCTTTTCTGGAAATTAGTTTGGGTCTTCAATTATTTCATTTATTCTTCTAAATCATTCCCCAAAGGAATATGTTTTTAAACTTAAAAGCTAAAAATCTATTTCTATATTTCACTCTATCATCTTTCCTCTGAGCTAATGGATGTTGAAGTTTGAGATGCTCATAAATCAGGGACTGGGGAGCTAAGAAAGTGAGGAAAAGAGAAGCACAGGGCTAATGGTGAATATCAAGGAAAAATACAGCATTGTCTCATCTATTCAAGACTTTATCCTGTCAAATAAAAGTCAGTTAGCATATTATTCAACACAAGTTTTGAACCAAAGTACTGAGAATTTTCCAACACATATCTTAAATTTTAAAATAATCCAACAGAAGTATGCTATTTCATTTGAGATCCAAAAAGTCTAAAGCACATGCTCAAGATTGCACAACTAGTAAGTAGAAGAGGTGAGATTGAACTCAAGCATTATCTCTCCAAGTCAGATAATGTAACTCATATTGACCTATGCTGACTATATTGACTGTATTAACAGTTCACTAGATCATAGACAAATTCCTTGATTTCTCTTTATGTATAAATACCATTTATTTAAAAAGACTTCTTTAGGATTTCCAAAATAGAATGTTAAAATAAACCAAAGCTTTCTGCATTTCTCACTTCAATATGAAAATCATGCTGCTTTATTCCTAGTAGATTCACTGCTTTGCTGTTGCAAAAGGATCTATCTATATGGCAATTATAGGATTTACCACAAAAGGAGCAAGAAAGGAAAATGTATTTTTCTCTGCTTTAACTTTTCCATCATGATGTGAAAATTACTTAAGGCAGTACACTCTATGATTAGACACAGATTTTCATGGGTTTACCAAGGACAGTTCTTAGTTTTTCAAACGGATGCAGTGAATTCCAACAAGGTACTTTTATTTTATGATGCAAAAAATATTCTTGATTAACCCTTAAAAATAAGTACCACCATAGGTAAACACTCCCTTATATAAACTCTAAAAACAAAGAAAGAGGATAAATACATATTATATTTAACACCCTGGAAAAATAAGCCTTAAAAGAGTATTTTACCTCTGGTATATAGAGTGAAATTACTGCATGAGAAGTAGCATTGAAAATAGCTTTAAAAGTAACGTAAAACCATTTCAAACTAAGCATAACTCAAAAAAATGACAAATTGACAGGTTAAAGAAGCCTCAAGTTTTATCCTACAATGTTCATTTTTCTTCCACTTTTCCACTTGAAGATGCTTCTGAAAGATAGACATCATCAAAGTAATCCTGACAACGCTCAGGGCATCGAGAATGAAGTTTCCCTCAGTTTCAAAGTTTGGATGAGCATCAGATATAAATTTTTACATTAATCTTTAAAGATGTGCATGTATTTGCAGAGTGTTGTGGGTCTGTGGTAGAGAACCTCCCTACCATGTGTGAAGCCCTGAGCTTTATCAGCAGCTGGAAAAAAAGGGCAAATATTTATTTTAATTTTAATACTGGTAGCATTAGAAAGTATTCTTGTCACTTCTCAAAATATCTTGTTTAACACTGACATTGTTGAACATTTTGTATCTTTTGAGAGAGGAAAATCTTTCAACCTAATGGGAATAACCATAAAGCCAAAAGATACCTATCTCTCAAATATGAAAAAAATAATATATGAAAATATATGTTCATCTTATCTATGAATTTATAAAATAGTCATTGTCATTAAAATGATGACTTGATTTTGCAAAAAAGCAAAAATTTTACCCTGAAATAATTAAGTGGAATTAATACAACTAGGATGTCATAGTATAACATACTTGCAATGTTGTATTATTCAGGGTTCTCTAGAGGAATAGAATCAAAAGGAAGTATGATTACAAGAATGGGATTTATTAGATTAGCTTACACAACCAGAAGCTGGATAGTTCACAATGGTCATCTGCAACTGAAGAACTGCAAGAACCAGTAGCTGTGTAGTCGAAGAGGCAGAAGCCTCAGAATAAGAGGGATCAACCGTGCTACCCTAGTCTGAGACCAAAGTTTCTGGAAACTACCTGGAGAATTACAGGCAGAGTCAGCTTTGGAAGAGTGAAGAAGCGAGAGTCTGATATCCTCAGATGATTGAAGCAGCAATCAAGAAACCATTCAAGAAGAGTCGATCTTGCATCTGCATCTGCTTCCTTGCTTTTCTGACTTTTATTCCATCCAAGTCACCATCCTATTGGGCAATGCCACCCATGCTTAGGGAGGGGTTCTACTTCAGTTCACTATCCTACTGTTCCAATCATTCCTAGGCATGCCCTCGTTGACCTAGAAGCCTCTTAATCATTGGCATATCTTAATCCAATCAAGTTGACAAATGTGTAATCCCCATTTTGAACTACCTGGGGAAAGTTTATTTTCATTCAAATTTACATGGGTAGATGCTTTGTCCTTGACTATAAAGACAAATTAAAACAAGGACAGAAACATAAAGATGTTTGTGTCATCTCATGCAGTGCTGTTCTCCTGTGCCATGGAATGGATATTGCACAAAAGTAAATTTAGTATATGCTTTTTCAAGTGAAAGTCATGTGACAATCCAAAGCATATAAACATGGAAAGAGAAAGGTTATTTCCAATTTGCATATTTTTCATTATTACCATGAATCATTGTACTATATTGAATGTTGAATATTTTTTAAATAAAGTGACTGAAGACCTGTGTTTAAAGCATCCCATGGTTTATTGAAGGAAACTAGCATATATCATTATGATCATTATGATCAGGTATAACATTATGATCAGGTATAACATTCACAATTGTGGGGTGAACACAGAGTTATAAGAACGCAAATTGCTTTAGTGACTATATTGCCAGGGAGGGTTGGATGAACTGACATTGAAAATGTTTAAGAATGATGAGAATTAGCTTCTTTCTTGCTTCAGGAATGAAGGAAGGACAGCATCACAGCAGGAGATGGTACATGGAAAAGAAGAATAGTAAATGTCACTTTGGGTTTGTCTTCTTTAGAGATGATATTTACGTTAAAGAGGGGTTAAATATTTTACTAGTATAGTGCATTCTTTCCCTTAAGTAATTTAAAAGAGAACATATTTTTTTAACGGCTTTGTTGAGATATAATTCATATGCCACACAACTTACTCATTTAAAATGTACGATACAATAATTTTTAGCATATTAAAAATATATACAACATCACTACAGTTAATTTAATTTTACTTCTTTGTAAACATTTTAAAAAATTATTGTTAACTGATACACGAAGACATAAAATTTTACTTAGTTGGTATCATGTGATGTTTTGATATACATATACACTGTAATATTCAAGTGATGATACACTTATCTCTTTAAACATTTATCATATTATTTAAAATTCTTTATTCTAACTGTTTGGAATATACATTGTTGTACATTATTGTTATCCACTATCATCCTTCTGTTTGAATATACATTATTGTATATTCATTTCTACAATTCAATTCATATTTTACATTATTGTTATCTATAGTTACCCTAGTAGATGAGAATGTCTTACTCATCTCTATCTGTAAGTGGGTACCAGTGATCAGCATTTTCCCCTACCATCCTCCCTTATACTCCCTAGCTTCTGGTAACAACCATTTTACTCTCAGTTTCTGTGTGATTAACTTTTTGATTCCACATGAGTGAAATAATATATTGTTTGTCTTTCTGTGCTTGGATTATATCATTTAACAAATGTTCTCCAATTCTATCCAGATTGTAATAAATGAAAGGACATCTTGTTTTATGTAGTTGAATAATACTCCATTGTGTAAAAATGCCATATGTTCTTATCCATTCATAAGTTGATGAACAGGAATTGATTCTATTTCTTAGTTATTGGTAATAATACTGCAATAAACATGATTTCATTTCCTTTGAGGTTATTAGATTGTGTAGTATTCCTATTTTAAATTTTGGAACAATCTCCATTCTATTTTCCATAATAGCCACACTATTTTATATTCAACAGTGTGAAGGTTCTTTCACATTTTCACTGGTAAGTTATCTTTAGTTGTTTTGATTATAGTCTTTCTGACTGCACTGAGGAAAAACTTACCATGTTTTTGATTTGCATTTCCCTGATGATTAGGGTTGCAGCATAAAAGCTGCAGCAACAAAATGACTAGACAAGAACAATTTTGTTGGAAGAAAACATTATTTGGTGCTCACAGTTTCAGAGGTCTCAGTCCACAGACAGCTGACTTCATTCCTCTTTGCCTGAGATAAGGCATAACATCATGGCAGAAGGATTTGATGAAGGAAAGCAGCTGTGGGCAATACACCAGGAAGCAGAGAGATAGAGCGAGCTCCATTCAGCAGGGAAAAAATATTACCCCCAAAGGCATGCTCCAGTAACCCTCCTCCTTTAGCTGCCCACACTTACCACTCAGGTAATCTATTCAACTGGATTAATGCATTGATTAGGTTAAGGCTCTCAAAACCCAATCATTTCACTTCCTTGCATTGTCTCACACATGAGTTTTTGGGGGACACTTCATATCTAAACATAAAAGATGTTGAATATTTTTTATATATCTCTTGGCTCTTTGTACATTTCTTTTGAGAGATGTCTTTTTAAGTTTCTTGTCCATTTATTAATTGACTATTTTTCTTACTGTTGAATTGTTTGAGTTCCTTAGATATCATGGATATAACTCCCTGTCCGAGGTACAGTTGGCAAATATTATCAAGAAATATTCTGTTGTCTCTTCATTCTGATGATTGTTTCTTTTGAAACAATTTTATAAGCTGAAGCTTATAAGTGATGCAATCCCACAAATACATTTTTTCTTTTGTTGCTTGGGCTTTTGGAATTTTATTTAAAAAAAATATATCATTGCTTATTACAAGGTCCCAAAGTGTTTCCCCTGTTTTCTTCTGGTAGTTTAATGCTTGAGGTCTTACATTTAAGTATTTAATCCATTTAAAACTGATTTTTGGAAGTGGTGAGAGTTGAGTTCTAGTTTCATTCTTGTGCATGTGGCTATCCAAATTCCCCAGCACTGCGCAACAGAGACTGTCCTTTCCCCAATGTATGTTCTTAGCACTTTTCTCAAAAATCTATCAGCTGTAGATGCATAAGTCTACTTCCTGACTATCTGTTCTATGACACTGGTCTGTGTGTCTGTTTTTATGACAATATTGTGCTGTTTTGATTACTGTGGCTTTATAGCATGTTTACAAGTTAGGAAGCACAATTCCTCCTGATTTGGATGTGATGTGTGTGTGATTCCATACACATTTTACGATTTTTTTTTTTTTGATTCTGTGGAGAATGTCATCAATATTTTGTTAGGAATTGTACTGAATCTGACCATTGGTTTGGGTAGTGTAGACTTTTTATAATATTGATTCTTCTAATCTATGAATATAGATGTCTTTCCATTTGTTTTTGTATCTGCTTCAATTTATTTCATCAGTACTTTAGAGTTTTCAACTTCTTTGGTTAAAAGTTTTTTTCCAGGTATTTTGCTTTTTATGTTGTAGTTATTATAAATGGGATTGCTTTCTTGATATCTTTCTCCAGGTAATTTGTTATAGATGTACAGCAGCACTACTAATTTTTCTATGATTTTGTATCTGAAAATTGGCTGAGTTTGCTCATTAGTTCTATATGTTTTATAGCTCATTTTTTCAGAGTATGTGTGTATGTGTATACATATACATACATGTATACACACACATATAAAAATGATCATGTCATCTACAATCAGTGACAGTTTGTCTTCCTCCTTTCCAATTTGGATACCCTTTACTTTTCACTCTTATCTAATGGCTCCAGAGAGGACTTTCAGTACTATGATAAAGAGGAGTGGTAGATTCTTATCTTGTTCTAGATCTTCCCACATTTTCAGCTTTTCTCCATTCCATATAACATTTAACTATTGGCTTCTTTTATATGGTCTTTATTATGTTGAGGTATGTTCCTTCTATAATGAATTTGTTCAGTTGTTAATTATAAAAGGATGTTGAATTTTATCAAATAACTTTTCTGGGTTTATCATTCTGTTATGTGGCATAAGGTGTTTTTTATTTACAGAGGTTAAATCATCCTTGCATCCCTGGAATGAATCCCAGTAAACATTGTCTTTCAAAAACTCTTCATTTTGGTGATCTTGTTTTATTTTTTTAATTTTTTCAATATCCATTTTACTTATTTCTCTTATTGTTTCTTTCCTTCTAATTTTGGGTTTGGTTTTTTTTTTTTTTTTCTTATTTTTTCTAGTTTCCTGATGTACTATTGCAGAATATTTCTTGGCAATCTTCCTGGTTTTTATTGTAGGTATTGAACTTCCCTTTTAGTATTGTTTTTCCTATATCCCATAGATTTGGAAGATTATGTACCTTCCAAATTTATTTATTTATTTTATTTTCATTTTATTGTAAGAAAATTTTTCAGTTTCCTTTCTAGTTTCTTCTTTGACACATTGGTTTTTCAAGAATATGTTGTTTAATTTTCACTTATTTGTCTAGTTCTTGAAGTTTTTCTTGGGATTGGCTATTAGTTTCACTCTACTGTGATCAGAAAATATACTAAACGTGATTTCTATTTTTAAACAATTGTGTTTGTTTCTGCCATATGATCTGTTCTGAAGAATATGCCTTGTACCGTTGGAAATCCTTTATATTCTACAGTCATTGGATGGAATGTTCTGTAGATGTGTGTTAGGCCTATTTGGTCTAGGGTGCTTTTTAACTCTGCTCTTTCTTCATTGATTTCTTTCGAGATGAGCTGTCCATTGCTGAAAGTGGGATATTAAAGATACCTACTATTATTGTAATAGAGTCTCTACCTTCCTTTAGATCTATTAACATTTAATTTATATATTTGGGTGTTCCAATATTGGATGAATATATATATTTATAGTTGTTATTTCTTCTTGCTGAATTGCCCCTTTATCATTTTGTAAAGACCTTCCTTTTATTTTCTCATGGCATTTGATTTTATGTCTATTGTATAACAAATGGTTATAAGTATGGCAATTCCTGCTTTCTTTTGGACTCCATTTGCATGGAATTTATTTTTCCATCTCTTCATTTTCATTCTATTCATGTACATAGAGGTGAAATGAGTTTCTCATAAGCAGGATATTTTGGGGTCTTTTAAAATAATCCATTCAGTCCCTCTGTCTTTTACTTAGACCTTTAATTCATGTACATTTAAGGTAGTTATCAATAGGCAAGGTATGTTGTTCTTGCTTTCTTCTTTTTCTGTAGTTTTTTCTTCTTATCCTATAGTCTTACTTTGTAGCAAAATGATTTTCTGAGCTTTTGGGGGGGGGATGTGTATTTTGATTCCTTATTTATTTATTTATTTATTTAATTATTTAATGTATCTATTGTAGGCTTTTACTTTGTGTTACCACAAAGCTTATAGACAAAAGGTCTTGATGATAACAAACTATTTTGAAGCAATAATAACTTAGCATTGTTTATAAAGCCAGGGGGGAAAAAAAAGAATAAAAGAGTGAAAAAAACACTATTTTTCTTTTTATTTTGAATTTTTTATTTTCCTTCTTGTGTGTTTTTATTTTGCCTATATTTTAACATGTTAATATAGTTATTATTTCAAATTGTTTTATTTTTCACTCTTCATACCAAAGATAGATATAGTTTATATTAGTAGCTTATTTTGTTTTTTCCTGCATAGTTACTTTTACCAATAAAGTTTCGTAATTTACAATATTTCTTCTTATTCCTAAGCATATTGTTCTTTCAGTTTAAAGAACTTCCTTTAGTATTTCTTATAGGACTGGTCTGGTGGTGATAAATTCTCTCAGCTTTCATTTGTCTGGCAATGTCTTTATTTCTGTTTCATTTCTAAATGTTGGCTTTGCTTGGTGCAGCATTCTTGGGTTTGTTTGTTTTTTTTTCTTCAGCATTGTGAAAATTTTATAGCACTGCCTCCTGACCTATAAGGTTTCTGCTGAGAAGTCTTCTGTGAGGCAAATTGGAACATCCTAATGTGTTATTTGTTCCTTTTCTCTTTTTTTTTTTTTTGAGAATCCTCTCCTTGTTTTAGACCCTTCAGAGCTTGGTGGAAAATGTGTGGTTTTTGGGGTATTTTTGGTTGAGTTGAATATGACTGATCCCTTTTGACCATTCTGTATCTTGAAAAACATATTACAAATTCTCTGATATTTGCACATATTGGTTAAGACATGATCTGTTTCTGCAACCTTATATTGGTCATTAGGTGAGAACGTGATTCTCTGAAAGTTCTTGATGTTTATTGGTATAACAAATTGAATACACATTGGAAGGTTAGGTATTCATTCCAGTGTTTGTAATCTGGCTTTATTTGTAACTGCTCTTCCTAAAATTCTAAGCAGGCTGCTTATTATCTCTTAGCCTGTGGTCACTGCCACTATTTCAGCACTAGATGGTACCCTAATTCCAGGTTTGCTGCAAATATGCAGTTAGTGTATCGTCAGCTTTAGCACTAGAGGAGGCCCTATGTCCAAATTTATCCAAAACTTCCATTTGGTATCTCATTCTTACGGATTGCAGGAATGCCTAAAATGTGTAGTCCATCACCATAAGCCTCCACCTGGACTTCCAGGGAATTCAGTTTCCTGGTTCACAGTCACTAGTCTGTGGTTAGGAATGGGTGCATTCTCTTCCAACACTGAACCCCACTAATCCACCTGTCTTCCTTTTCTTTCCCCAAGCTGATAATGACTCTTTTCCTGCATTGTCATCTGGAGTTACAGAAGGAACAAGATGAGCAGTTCCATGGCCACTGGTATCGTAACACTTGGTCATACATCAAAACCACATCTCATGGAGGTAAACATAGAACAGAGGTAGAAGTAAGGTCCCTGCTGCTGTGTGTACTAATAGCCCATGACTATTGCAGCCAGTCACAGAGGATTTTGGCTAGAGTAAAATTTTCCCTGACTGAGACCATGGGTCCCCACCTGGCACTGGGGTGAGTCTAAAGTTTCTCCCTGTAGACTCTGGCCTTAGGACAGGGGACAAAGTATCCCTCCAGGTTTAGGATTTCATCGGCCTGGCACTGAGTTTCAAGAAAATGTCCTGTGCTTACTCCTTGTCCCATTTTCTAGCAGATGGAGACTTTATTTGAACCATGCTGTCCTACTTCAAGGTAGTGTTTTGAGGAAAAATCCTTTGGTTGCCCGGCTAGTGCAGATTAAAGGACTGTCTCTATCAGCACTGAACTTGGGACAGAGGCTGCTATCTCTTCTCAGTACTGGGTTTCACTAGCCTATACTGGGTTCCAAGTCTGATGCCTGGACTTACTTCCTACTCTCTTCTCTGAGCTGTTCCTCACCAAGTCTCAAATTGGAGCATCCAAGCAGTAGTATTGTCAAATGGAAGTGGTATGTATATGATTGGCACAAGTGGGTCCAGAAGGGACAAGTAAGATACATGAAGAAATGGTCCACAGACCACAGTTACCACTCCAGCTACATTACCTTTTCTCTTTAAGCTTATTATGGCCTCATGGAGGATTCCTGAATCTGGTTGCCCACTTTACTTAGAAGGAGAAATAGCAAGGCATTCACTTACATACTGGTTATTGGGCTGGTCAGTGGTTTGTCTGGATAGTCAAAGTTTATGATGAAATGAATGGAAATTTGTGACAAGAAAATTGGGGGAAGAGATACATAGCTAGATCTCTAACTGGACAAAGTACATGAAGATATGTTTGTCTTCGTGAGTGCTTACCAAAAGGTAAATTCATCAGAGGAAGATTTTAATCATAAAATGGATAGAATGGCCCATTCTATAAATAAAAGACTTTCCCCAGCCACCCTGTCATTGCCCAGTGAGCTTGTGAACCAAGTACTGATTTGGCAGGTATGGAGGTTATACATGGGCACAACAACATGGAAATCTGATAACTCACCAAGGTTAACCTGGCCAAAGACACTGACAAATGTCCAATTTTCCAGAAGCAGAGACCAACATAGAGGTCCTGATATTTCAGCATTCCTTGGGTAACTTGTCAGCTACTTGGTGGGAGACTGACTATATTGGACTACTCTAATCATGTGAAGGGTATCATTTGTTACTTATTTAATTTCTCTGCATGCAATTATTTTGTCAAAAGTACCATTAATAAACTTTTAAATATTTTTTATCATCTTAGTATTCCACACAGTATTGCAAGGAACTAACTTTGTAGCCAAAAAAAAAAAAAAAAAAAAAGTGTGGTCCTACAATGTTTTCCCACATCCTGAAGGAATTGGCTTGATAGATGAATGGAATGTTTTTTGAAAATTCAGTTACAAAGCCAGAGAGGTGGCAATACCTTACAAGTCTGGGGCACAATTCTCCAGAAGACTGTATATGTCTGATCAATATTCAGCATGTGCTGCTATTCTTCCACAGCCAGAATTCACTGATTCAGGATTCAAAGGATAAAAATGGGAGTGGTACCACTTACTCTGGTTCCTGGTGACTCACTAGCAAAAGTTTTTTTTTTCCTGTTTTCAGGATTTCATGCTCTGCTGGCCTGGGGGCTTAGCATTACTCCAAAAAGAGTAATGCTTCTTAATTTCCATTTCTTTATGTTTTGGGCACAAAACAAAGCTGCCATTGAACTAGAAGTTAAGACCACCACTTTAGATTCCTCATGCCTCTGCACTAATTGACAAAGAAGGAATTTCTGTGTTGTCTGGTATGCAATATTTTGATTACCAAGGGAGAACTTAAACTGCAATTCTACAGGTAAGGAAGGAGGTAAGGAAGGGAATGGCTGAAATAAGGCAATTTCTTAGAATGTATCTTTATATTCTCATGACCTATAATTAAGATCAGTGGAGAAATGAAGCAACCAAATCCAGGAAGGACAGCTAATGGTCCAGACAATTTGGGAATGAAAGTTTGAGTCACTCCACTGAGTAAATGACAAAGAATAGTTACTGTTCTTATTGAAGGCAAAATGTATACAGAATGAATAGTGGTAAAAGGGATTTTTAAGTACCAGTAATGGCCATGTGACCAGTAACAGAAAAGACTATCTTTGTCATGAGTATTTCTTACTTATTTTGATGCATATGAATGTATCAAATATCTTTGTTTTCCTGCTTCTCTTATTCCATTATCATGTGATATCATATTTTTGAGTTTTATTGATAGGATTAGAGTAGTTTTAATTTTTCATTGTTGTAATTAAGTTATAGGACATCAATAAAATGATTAAATATCACTCAAGCATCTTCTCTTTGGGGTGGAATGTGTTTTCAGTTGTACTCAAGATAGTTGTATCAAAATTGGAGAATTTTGTTGTAGGCAAAATGGCAGAATTGCAGAATTCTGTCCTTGTTCTTTTCTTTATTTGGAGGTCAAGTATTATTTGAGATGGATACAGGTGCCAGGTTGATAAGGGTTAGACTTGTTATGGTTCATTTTATGTGTCATCTTGACATAACATTGGTGGACCTTATCCAATCTTTTAAAGGTCTGAATAGAACAAATACTCTGAATAAGAAACAATTATCTCTCTCTTTGCCTCTTTCTTTCTTTGGCTGACTGCCTTAGAGCTCCAATGTTGGTAATCTTATATCTTTGTACTCAGACTCAAGTGGAACTTAAACCATCAACTCTCTTGCTTATCAGGTCTTTTGACTGAATTGAAACCATACCATGTGCTTTCCTAAGCATCCAGCTTGCTGAAAGTATATCTTGGAACTTTTCAGTCTTTAAAACTGTGTTAGTTAATTATTTGCAATCAATATAAATAAGTATATTATATACAAGCATATTTATATACTGGTTCACTTTGTAGAAGAGGTAATATTTTTCTTATTATAAGGTAGTATTATATATATATACATATATATATATACTTGTTATATTAGTGTGTGTGTGTGTGTGTACTGGTTTTCTTTGTATATACGCACACACATACTGTTGCTTCTGTTTCTCTGGAGAACCATGATGAGGACAAATATGTGTGTATATGCATATATTGACATCTGTATTTTATATTACACAGATATATCAATGTATAATATATATATGTATTATATACATGGTTTACCATATAATAACTTATTAGAGCTTCAGATTTATATTAACTTATTTCCAATAGTATATAAAAGTGTTTCTCTTAGATAGCTTTTTTCCCAGTTTTTGTAATATTACATTTAATGTTACACAATGATACTCTGATATAATTACTTTATCATGTGTTATAATTTTTCTTACTTCATTACGACTTTGATCCCAACTACTTTGTATGGTTATTTTATTTTCTATAGGTTATAAGTTCACCCAACCAAATATAATTGATTTTTAAATCAGTCCATTAAGGACAGGAAGAGCACATACATTAATATTGACTGTTTCAATTACATAATTACCATTGCTGGTTCTCTATGTTGATTCAGATTACCACCTGGGGTACCCTTATTTCCTTCTGAAGAAAGTACAATAGAATTTCTTGTAAAGTGTTTTTTGTTACTAAGAAATTCTCTGCTTATGTTTATCTGGGAAAATCTATATTTAATTTCCTTTCTGAAGGATAGCTATGATGGATATAGAATTCTTTGGTGACAGTATTGTTTTTTGAAATCTTCTAATACATCATTCCACTGTGTTTAGTCTCCATTGTTTCTCTGAGAGATCTATTCTTAATATTCCTGGGGTTCCCTTGTAAGTGACATATCATTTTTCTCTTGCTGCTTTCAAGATTTTCACCTTCTCTATAATTTTCAGTAGTTTTACTATGGTCTATCTATTTGTGAGTCTCTTTGCATTTATCCTACTTATAGTTCGTTGGACTTCCTGAATATGTAGATATTATTTTAAAATAAATTTATGAAGTTTTCAGTTTTTTTTTTTCATTTTTGTCTCTCATATCTTTCTGATAATCACATTATCTATACGTTAGTTCACTTCATGGCATCCAAATTTCTCTAAAATTGTTCATTTTCCTCATTTCTTTTCTCTCTGTTCTTTAGCCTCCATAATTACTCTCAATCTTCAAATTCATTCATTTTTCTTCTCCCATTTCAATCTATTATTTAGCCCTCTACTGATTTTTTTTTCATTATTGTATTTTTAGTGCTATATTTCTATTTGGATCTTTTTCAAACTTTTTACCTTTTTTAATGACATTTTCTGTTTGATGCAATGTTGTCATTATGTCTTTGCTTACTCCATTAACCTTGCTTTCTTTTAGTTTCGTGAATATATTTCTAGTTGTTTCTTTGAAACATTTTCCTATTAAATCCAACATCTGGGCATTCTCAAATGCAGTTTCTTTTGCTTGATTTCATTCTAGTTTACTGACTATACTTTTTCTGTTTCTTTACATGTATAGTACTTTTAGATTACAAAATATTAATTTTAATAACATATTGTAGCAACTTTGATTACTGTTTCATCCACCTGAGGTTTTTCTTTTTTTTTAATTGACTAGCTACATCATTTTAGTAAATTTTTTTCTTCTCCATCTTTCCTCGAGTCTCTATAATTTTGCTCCTCAGAGAAGTGCGGGTTTGGGTAGGCCTACATTCACCTGAGATGATAGTTGTTTTGTCAGATTTCTCAAACTTTTTCTGAACACACTCAACTGTTAAGCTTCACTAATTGCTGGTTCATTGTTCTATTGTTTACAACAGTGCCCTGGGGTATAAAGCCCTCAACAATATAATATAATTAAATTGTATGTACCTATAGACAACAGTCTCTGAGGTATGACCTCAGGAGAACGTTTCCTAGATGCTTTATCCCACCCCTTTCTCTCCTGAAAACCAGCAGCCTTATAATTAGTCTGTATTTTTAATCACATCAATAAAAATTTTCCCAATTCTCTTCACTAAAACCTCCATTGACTTTATTTGTGCTGTGAGGTTTAAACTTCTCCATGTGTTGTTACCGATGAAGTCAGTTCCTTCAGAAAAATATCAGACTGTGTTTTATTATTTCTTTACTATATCTCCCCACCCCTGAGCTCCCCCACAATATTAATCTATGAGCTAGAGTACTGGATCTGGGGATGGAGACAATGGAAACATTCCAGGAGACATCTCCCTCTAGGAGTTGTGGAGGAATACCTCTAGGAATAACCAAAGTCTCTCTCAGGTCACCTGTGTATGAAAAAACTCAAGAACCAGGGAAAGGACTCTATGGATTCCAAGAAACTGCAGTCCATGATAAGCAGAACCTCCATTCCATAAGTGATGTTTGGTGGAAGAACGGAGCTTCCACTTCTCAATTACACTGGCCCTGAAGATAGGCAGCTGGAACAGGATGGGGAGATATTGAAGTTCTGTTCCTTCTAGGGGGAAAGCCCACAAGCTGGGAGCTTGGGAAATGTTGGGGGAGGGCAGGGAAAAGAGAGAACTTTATTCTTGTCTGAATAATTCTAGACTGAGGTTTCCACCTCATTGATCGAGGAGTATAAGGGAGAAAGCATGTTGGTTAGAATACTAGACTGTCACAGTTTTTACCAAATTCTATTAGATTTTATTCAATAGATATTTATTTGTTGATTTTGCTTAGGTGCAGAGGACAAGTTTCAAAATCTTTGAATGCTTTTTAGAAAGGGTAATTTCCGTAAGTTTCTTTGTGGATTGAGTAAGCAGAGCTCCTCATGCTATAACAGGGACTTGGGGGCTGCTTTTGTTAAAAAAGTACTGACTCTTGGGCCTCTAGATGTCTAGTGGGTAACTAAAATCAGGATAAATACATGGCATCTCTGCCTTCATTTTTGCCTATGTCTCCTTTGCTACCTTAAATATTTGGTCAGATTCCTGCTCAACTCTGTATTTAGACATGTTTATCATTTAAGGAGTATTCATCTCAAACTGGCAATTTCCCCTTCTAAGTTTGAAAAAACAATATAAGAGCAACTAAAATATTTTCTGGGACATAATCATCACCAAATTATTAACTGTCAGCTTTTACAACATCCCGTTCCAGCCCAAGGGTGGCACCCTGAAGTCTCCAGTAATTGATCTGAAGGAGGACTCAGTCATTTTTCTAATTTCAGCTTGCCTTTGTGATTTGTTCTTCCTCTGAATCATTTTCTCCTGTGGTCACCATGGATTCCAAGAATAACGGGTCTGATCAATAATCATCTTGTGATAAGTGTAAAAAATACCTCCAGGCAGCAGCAACTTTCTTTTTACTTACAGGGCTCCCCAGGGGCAATCCTGAAGTAATGATGCACCAACCATACCACAGTTTGACCAAGATTGCTTGACTCTGCATTGTTCTGTCCCCTACTTTTCCTCTTTCCCTATTGAAAATGGAGTTTGAGAGAAAAACATATCTTCCACTTCTGCCAGAGTGTAGGGTATGTGTAAAGAATAGCCCAGAGTAGCTGAGAAAGCCTGGTTTAGTGTCAGCAGGTGATCACAGTAGGGAAATTCCTGCTGGTGTCAACTCCACCAGTTGCAGCCAGCAAAGCAGAATTCTTCTCTCCCACTACCACAGGCAAGCCGCAACTCTCACTGGTGGTCTCAATCTCCCAGTATCGCAGCAGCTCAGAGTCAATTTCTTTGTAGGTTCTTGTCTCCCAAAATTCAGAGGATGAAATGTATGGACAAGGAAGGGTGAATGTAAAAGAGTAGACTTTATAAATTCCTTTCCTAATTAACTTAATTGATTAAACCATTTTTTTTCCCACTTGTTTCTTTTGGTAGGAACCCCAACCCCACCAACCACCCACCAGAGTTAGGACCCCCTGGCCTAACAATTTTGACTCCAGTAACAAAATTGCAATGACAAATGGCCCTCTCCTAGGATATGAGTACTTTTACATAAAAGAATTTACTAAAACTTTTTCCTTCCTTCCTTCTTTCCTTGCTTCTTTATTTCTTCTTTCATATTAACAAATATTTTTTTTATTCCTTTGTATATAATAATTAAACATATGTAATTTAGTTACAATTTCAGGTTTGTTTTATGAATTTGAATCTCTCCTTCATCCTGAAAAATTATCAAATCAACAGGTAATATAGTGATGCTATTTTTATAAAATAATTATTCAGTTTTAAAAGTTGTTGGTTAAAGACTGAAAATGAATATTAATTATATTATAACTCTGTAAGTAAGAGTATAATGTGAGCTTGAATTTTGCATATCTTAATTAAATGAAGCTCTTTTTCTTTTTATCTCATGATAGTTTATAGAATAAAAGAAACATTTTGTAAAAGCAAATCAAGTAATTCTGAAGCAACTACAAATTTCTCAGCAAGTATGTAGTATTTTGGTATGCTTAACTCCTTTTACTTTTGATATGCCTTTTGGACTTTCGGCCATATCTCTTGGTTAAATGTGAATTCTAGTTTATCAATTGGTTACCCAATTTTAAGCAAATCACCTCATGTTCTAGTCTATAATTGATATTAACAAAGGTACATGAGTGCTTAGCCAATGACTACATAGTCTCAGATATTGAAAATGATATATGTGGCAATTACTCATATAGATGTATCTATTTCAAGAATAAAGAAATAGTCATAGAAAGGTCATATATACAAAGGAAGAAAAATGTAGGAACTCTCAGAATTCTCCCCTGCAACATGAATGACAGTGCATAATAAGAAACAAAAAAGATTCTAAGAATTTAAGGGAAAAGATTAATGATCAGAGCATTTTACATCTGGCTAACTCATTTTTCATGTACTAATTCAAAGTTGGTTTTAAATAAATGCAAAAGGCTAATGGACATCTACAAAAATATAGAAGATGCAATGAAAACAAAATTTTGTTTTTTAAAAATCATTATACATATAAATAATAAAAAGCATTAATTCAAAGATTTGGGCATTTTTATAGATATATTTGTAACAATGTATGCATTGTAAATTTAGTTTTAAAATGACAAAAATATTTTATAGAAATACTAATGGAAAATAGATTAAATCAGGCACAACTATGAGTTAGGAAAAACTAAGTGATTCCATATTTTCAATGGGAGGAAGTTAAACAGATAGTGATTATTTGTGATCAAAATTAGAAAAATATAGATTAAAGTATGGTTGCACTTACTGGTTGTTACTTAAAATATTAGAAATAGGAGCTAATAGTTCAAATTTATATAGAAAAGTATATAGTAAGTTAGCAAGAAAAAAGTAATTTTCTGTAAGATAAAAAAGAAAATATATAAAAGCTTCAATATTATAAGAACAAGTGTAAATAGCTTTTCAAAGCATACACTCATTTTAGGTAAAACACACATAAAGTTCATTTCTTGTTTCATTAAATATACATTTCTGAAACATTATTAGAAATAACCATTTTTAAATAATGTGGAAAAATATTGCTGCATCAGTTACGATTTTAATATCACCATAAAGATGTTCTTGGCAATTCATGATAAAAAACACTGAAGAAACTATGGATAGAAGGAACCTACTTTAACATGATAAAAGGTATATAAGAAAAATCCAAAGGTAATGAATGGGGAAAGAAATGAAACCATTTTCTTCAAATTCTGGGACAGAATGAGAATGTTCACTCTTACCACACCTATTCAATACAGTACTAGAAATTCTACTCAGAGAAATTAAGCAAGAGCTAGAGCTAATAAACAAATTAAACAAAGTGTCAGGTTATAAAATCAACATACAAGTCCAATAGTTTTCCTATACACCTATAATGCATCTGCAGAAAGATATCAGAAAAGCAATTCCATACAAAATAGTCTCCAAACAAAACAAAGCAGAATAAACAAACAACAACAACAAAAACCTAGGAATAAATATAACTAAGGAAGTGAAAACCCTTTACAATGAAAACTATAGAACGCTGAAGAAAAATTGAATAAGTCATCAGAAGATAGAAAGATTGCCCATATTCATGGATAGGTAGAATTCAGTAGTATATTAGTCAGGGTTCTCTAGAGGAATAGAATCAACAGAAAGGGTGATTTATTAGATTGACTTTACACGACCAGAAGCTGGAGAGTCCAAAATGTCTGTCTGCAGCTGGAAAGCTGGAAGAACCAGCAACTGTGCAGTCCAAGACACAGAAGCCTCAGAACAAGAAAGATCAACAGTGCTACCATAGTCCAAGACCAAGGCTTCAGTAAAATACCTGGAGAATTACTGGAAGAGTCAGTTTTGGAAGAATGAAGAAGCAAGAGTCCGATATCCTCAGTCAATTGAAGCAGCAATCAAGAACCTATTCAAGAAGAGCTGAACTTGCATCTACATCTTCTTCCTTGTTCTTCCAACTTTTATTCCATCCTATTGGGCAGTGCCACCCATGCTTAGGGAGGGGCTTCACTTCACTTCACTGTCCCACATTCCAATCATTCCTAGACATTCCCTCATTGACACACCCAGAGACCTCTTAATCATCAGCATCTCTTAATCCAATCAAGTTGACAATTCAAATTAACCATTACAGGTAGAAATAATATTGTTAAAGTGGTCATACTACCAAAATCAATGCCAATCAAAATACCTATTACATTTTTCACATAACTAGAAAAATACACAGTCCTAAAATTCATTTAGGAAAATAAAAAACAAACAAAAATGCTGGAGTCATCAAAATATATGACTTCAAATTATAGTACAAAGTAATAGTAACAAAAGCTGCATGGTACTGGTATAAAAACATATACATAGATTGGTGGTACAGAATATAAGACAGAGACAAACACCCACAGATGTAGTCAACTGATCCTTTCCAAAAGAGTCAGAAACACACTGGAGAAAAGATGGTCTTTTAAAAAAACGGTGCTGGGAAAACTGGTTATCCATCTGTAGAAGAAGAATGAAATTACACCCTTATCTCTCACTCTGCACAAAATTCAACTCAAAAGGAATCAAAGACATAGGAATTATATAAGAAATTATGCAACCCCTAGAAGAAAATGCAAGGGTCAACAGTGCAACACATTGACTTAGGTAACAACTTTCTCAATAGGATCCCAAAAACTCAGGAAACAATTCCAGGTGTTAATAAATAGAGAGATATTAAATTAAAAATCTGCAGAAGAAATAATTAACAATGTGAGGAACAAACTTTCAGAATGGTAGGAAATCATTGCTAACTACTCTTCTGACAGAGGATTAATATCTAGGATATATCAAGAGTTTAAAAAACAACACCAAAAAAAAAATTAATAAATGGGCAAATGAGTTAAGCAAACCCTACTCAAAAGAAGAAATGTAAATGACCAACAAATATATGAAAAAAATGTTCAACATCTTTAGAAATTAGAGAAATTCAAATCAAAACTACACTGAAATTTTTATCTCATTCTGGTTAGAATGGCAGCCATCAAGAATAAAAACAATAAGTGCGGCAGAGAATATGGAGAAAAAGGAACACTTTTACACTGTTGGTGGTGGGATTATAAATTAGTACAACTGTTATGGGGCATAACTTAAGAACAGACTGATCACCACTGAGAAGTCCAAATTTGAGAGTCTTTATTAAGCCGGCAGGTTGACTGTCTCACACACTGCCCCAAAAAATGGCTATTGGGAGAACAGCCCCGACCACAGTGTTGTATAGGTTCTTATACCAAAACTCACATTAATCATGTATCCGTTTCTATGATTCGAAATTACAAACTAATATCATGAGATCATCGACAGAGGGGGAAGTGGGTCAAAATGACCCTTACCTAGGTACAAACTAAAGAATGGTTACTAACATCCACACAATCACTGTTCACATGGTACATTGTTTAGGAGCATTAGGAATCAAAAGAGAATTTTTCTTTACATAGGAATTATCATTCTGTATTGTTAAACATGTCACACTAAGTAACTGATGATAGGCAGAGGCAGGGTGTTCCCATGGGAGACACTTATTTGCTACATAACATGGAGTTTCAGAGCAAAACGGAATCTGTTTAGTCATTTTCCTTAGAGTCTGGCCTATAACATTATCATGGAGCCAGATCTGTCAGCCCATCACACAACCACTCTGGAAATCAGAGTGGAGCTTCCTTAAAAGTCTAGAAATGAAATCACCATATAGACTCAGTGTTTTAGTCAGCTAGTTCACTGCTGCAACTAAAAGATCCAACCAGAACAACTATAGAGGAGGAAAAGTTTATTTGAGTGCTCACAGTTTCAAAGGTCTTAGTCCATAGAAGGCTGGTTCTATTCCTCAAGGCTCAAGGTGAGGATGGACATCATAATAGAAGAGCATGGCAGAGGGAAGCAGCTCACATGTTGATCAGAAAGGAGAGAGAAAGTCTCCACTTTCCAGATAAAAAATATATACCCCACAGCCAACCCCAACCCATTGAACCACTGCCTCCCACTGTTCCCACCTACCTCATTACCACTCAGTTAATTCCATCAAAGATTAATTCACTGATTAGGTTAAGACTCTCACAGCCCAATCGTATCTCCTCTAAACCTTCTTGCATTTGTCTCACATGTGAGCTTTTGGAGGACACCTCACATCCAAACCATAACACTCAGCTATTCTACTTCTTGATATTTATCCTAAAAAATTAAAAGCTTGCATACTATAGGAATGGATGCATATCCATGTTTATAGAAAAATAATTCGTAATAGCCAGACTGTGAAATGGTCCTAGAAGTCCATCAGTGGACAAATGATAAAGAAAATATGGTATATATACACAAGGAAGTTTTTTTTCAGTTATAAAGAATGAAATTATGTCATTGGCAAAAAAAAAGGATGAATTGACAGTATTATGTTAAGTGAAATAAGCCAAACTTAAAAAGTCAATTGTATGTTTTCTCACATATGTGGAAGCCACAGAGGAAAAAGGAAAAGAAAGGTGATGGGGAGGGATCTTATAAAAATCTAAGGGAGATTAGTAGAGAAAAGAAACCAGGGGGAGGAAGAAGAGGTGGGAAGGGGAAATGGTCAAATTTTATTGTTATATTTTGTGCATGTAATGAATATATAAAATATATAATGCACCCATAAAAATATGGAAGAAAATTTTAAAAAATTAAAATGCTTAGCAAGACATGGTGGTGCATGCTCATAATCCCAGTAGTTCAGGAGGCTGAGGCAGGAGGATCATGAGTTCAAAGCTAACCCCAATCATATATTTTTAATGTATAACTGTTTACTTGAAATACATAATTAATCATGTAAAGGAAATTATATAGATACAATTTATGTGATTGTTTTTCTTTGGCTTAATATATAAGAATTATATTATTATATACATTATATAATTATATTATAATTCAAATTAAATATATTTGAGTTATATAAGTAGAAAATACTAGAATCACTCTAATAATTATTTCCCAAAATAAAATATATTTTTGTAATGATTTAATATATTTTTGGATGTCATTATTAATATCTTAGAACATTTAAGAGACATTCCTACCTAACAGTGTTATTTGATATTTGGAAAAGATGTTAAGCTCCCATATTTTGATATCAGGCTAAAATAGGACTTTAGATATGAATATGGTATATTTCTATTTTCAACACATATAGTTCATTTATATTTATATTTTTTCTTATAAATTTGAAAGCCAAATGCAAAATGACCTAGACCCAACTCAGTTTTTAAATCTGTTCATTAAACAACTTTTAAAAAATCTTTTACTGAGTAACTTTTGCATTTTAATCTAATCCTGTTAAATATTTCAGCTTAAATTTTACAAGACATTTACTCAATTTCTATGGTTATATGCATTTCTTCTTCATATCATGTGTGCTTCTAATATTTATTTTTATTCACCTTTATTGACCAAACTTTACACTGCATTTTAGAATGAGCCAACTCTGAAATGTAACTATCAATTCTGTAGATAAACTCCAACTATCCTATTTTGTCAACTTTTCATTATCACTTATGTAGTGGCACTTGAAGTGTCAGTGGCAGATAGGGACGCTGTCTGGATCCTTTGGCAGGTCCCTATAGGTGAATCACAGAGGAGGTCATTACCCTTAGTGACCCAGTAGGAAAGTGTTTGCTTCCTGTCCCTGCAACCATATGTTCTGCCGGCCTATAATTCTTAGTTCCAGAAGGAGGAATGCTTCTGCTAGGAGATACAACAATGATTTTATTAAATTGGAAGTTAAGACTTCCCCCTGGCCACTTTGGGCTCCTCATGGCTCCGAGTAAACAGGCTAAGAAGGAGTTACAGTGCTGGCAGGGGTGATTGATTCAGATTACCAAGGCAACATTGGACTGTTTTTCCACAACAGAGGTAAGGAAACATAATCCTGGAGTGCAGGAGATCCCTTACGGCGTCTCTTGGTATTACCCTCTCCTGTTATTAAAGTCAGTGGAAAACTAGAAAAACCCAGTCCAGGTAAGATAACAAATGTCTCAGACCCTTCAGGAATGAAGGTGTGGGTCACACCTCCAGTAAAGAGCCAAGACCTGCTGAGGTGCTTGCTGAAGAGAGAGGGAATACAGAATGGGTAGTAGAAGAAGGTGGTCATAAAAACCAACTATAGCCAGATGACCAAGTTATGGAAATAAACATTGTAATTGCCATTGATATTTCTTCCCTATTCCATTAAGAATAATTTTGTGCATACTTACACATGCATTAAGAGGAAATGTTGGGTACTCTCCTGTTATTCATCATGTAACATAATATTGATTGACTTAACATCAGTAGTGTTTTTGTTTTTTCTTCTAGGGAAAGAACTAGCATATTTTCAATTGTAGGAAGGATAGTTATTTATGTTAGGCAGAATTATGACCTTGTTATTGTGTTTATTTAGAGATTAATTATAATGTAAAGAGTCATTTGGATATCAAGTTGACAGGGGGAGGAATTTTAATGGTTAATTTGAATTATCAACTTGATTGGATTAAGAAATGACAATAATTAAGAGGTTTCTGGGTGTGTCAGTTAGGGTGTGTCTAGGAATGACTGGCATGTGGGATAGCAAACTGAAGTGGAGACCCTCCCTAAGTGTGAGCAGCACTCTCCAATAGGATGGTGACTTGAATGGACTAAAAGTTGGAAGAACAAAGAAGCAGAAGGAGATAGAAACTCTTCTTCAGTGGGTTTTTGATTTCTGCTGTGATACCTGAGAATATCAGATTCTAGCTTCTTCACTCTTCCAAAGCAGACTCTTCCAGTGATTTCCAGGGAGTTTCCAGAAGCCCTTCAGTCTTGGACTAGGGTAATAGTCCTATTGTTGTTCTGAGGTTTCTGCCTCTTTGACTACATAACCACTGGTTCTTCCCTCTCTCTAGCTTGCAGACGGCCATTGTGAACTATCCAGCTTCTGGATGCATAAGCCAATCTAATAAATTCCCTTTTTATAATTATACTTCCCGTCGATTCTGTTCCTCTAGAGAATCCTGACTAATACAACTTACTTTTATTTGTTGTTAATTTTCAAATTCATTTCTGGTTGAATGATTTATTATTTTATTTTCTTTCTGATTGCTAAAGGAAACATTTAAATATGAGAATGTTTCCTGGTTACAAGTTCAGTGCACTTACTGTTTTAATTAACTATTTTTTAAAATTTTTATGTAGCAGTTTTAATTTTTGCTAGATTTAAATTTTTTAAGAATTATTTTCAATTGCTATGAAGTTTGAAATTTCTTTTTTCTTATAGTTTATGATCTCTTTATTAATTTAAATAATTCACCTAACACATTTAATTCTGTTTCAATTTAATTAACAGTAAATATGTAAAATATACACACATGTATTTGTATATATTAAAATTCATGTGTTGGATGTACTAATATGCTAAGATTACTAAGCAAAGGAATGTTATTCTATCCCAATTCTGAGGGCATAAGTTCAACCTCCAGGTATTGACAGCAGGGTAGGTTTCTTCTGAAGTATTCTTCTTTGGCTTGTAAATGGCCACCTTCTCATTGTGTCTTCACATTTTCCCTCTGTAACTATCTGGAAACTTTCTTTTCTTTCAAGGACAGCAGACATATGCATTTTAATTTAGTTACCTTTGGTGATGGGGTTTGTCTTTGATTGTCATCAAATATATATTTAATGCATGTTCTTTGAGGAGTTTCTAGTAATATTCTTTCTTACTATTCTCCCACCTTTTAAAATTTAATATTAATTTTGAAGTCTCACTTTTCTAATCTAAAAATGAAGTCCTTGCCACTGTTTTCAAAACTGAAGAAAGGAATATATGTGCATAGTTCAAAAATTTTTTTTATATTTAATTCTTTCCACTAATATAATGCAATAATGAATTACAACAGTACTTTTTCCAACATATTAAAAAATTGAAATCTTAAAAATATCCTTATCGGTCCACTTTTGTACAAACATGATTATTTAAAAATAGTATTCAAATAAATATTTCTTCTTTTCAGATTAAAATCTACTTTCAAAATGAATAAATAAAGCATTAAATTATGCATTAAATTCAAGTTAACATTTGAACATTTTGTCTGTGATATTTCATGATCATGCTCTATGGGAAAATTAGTTAATAATTTAACTTCATTTCAGCTAAATAATTTTATATCAAAAATTGAATTTTATGTGACATTTAAAAAGATTGTTGTTTTTTCATTGATAGTTGAGTAAGTGAACTGAGATAATTTTCTTTAAGTGGGTAAAATTCTGTTAAAATTTTAATGCAGAGTTTTGTTTAGTGAATTGTTTTGCACATTTGGCTGATCTATGGCAAAGCAACGTGATGAATCTGTTCCAAGAAATTTTTTAAAATCAGGAAATCTGTGCAACAGATACATTTATAAACCTTTACAATGCAACCAATATGCTGAAAATATAAAATGTTTTATTTAATATTTTTATTATCTTACAAATTGCTTCTAAGTTTGTATCTTTATAAAGTGAAAACTAAAAAGAGATTAGTTTTATATAATCTAGATTACATGAAAAGAGAATCTGAACTAACTTTTCAGAATAGTTTACTATTATGTATATTATTTAATAACAGAAGCAGCATCTGTGCGTTTCACAGTGCCTGTGGACATTTCAGAATGTCCAGTCCTTCATGTAGTTGCAAGTGTTAGGCCCACTTTGTATTGTGAGTAAGGAAATTGCCTTTATCCAAAAGAAAATCTTAATGAATATTAGGCTTGGATTTTCAACATCAGTAAAATGAAAGAATCTTATGTATGTGTCCTATTTATTATGCAAGTGCATGTAGTGATGGTGATGTAAGCAAATTAATTGAAAATGTATCCTGAAATAAGGGAAGTTTTTCTGTCTCCCTTGGGAGACAAGTATAGATCCTAAGACGAATCAGGAGAACCAATTCATGTAAGTAGGTTTTACTGAATTTTTAGCCAAGTAATTAAGGAAAACAGTATTTCCATATAAGGTTAAGAAATTCACCCTATAAAGTAAGTTTAATGGGAAAGGAGGAAAAAGCAATAAGGCATATGGAAACAATATTAATGTCTTTATTTATATAACTATATCTTAACTGACAGTTTTGAAAGACCTAACTAAACAATTGAGTAAACTTTAATCTAGCTTTATTTTGATGAACCTATGACTTGTTCCACTGAATTAAATATCAAGTGGGCAAAACAAGATGCCTATGCATGTATATATTTTTTCTTTGAAATAAATAGTCTGGTTGAGAGGCCATATTATAAATATTAATTAGTCCTGTTATGAGCACTGATTTCATGGTAGATTTAGTGAGATAGATAAAACTTTTTGGTGAGATTGGTTAGCATTGTTAAACTATGTTCAAAAACTTATGGATCATTTTGCATTCTTGCTAGCAATAAATGAGAATTTTTATTATACTATATCCTAGTCAGCAATTAGTATTATCAGCTTTTAAAATTTTAGCCATTCATAATAGCTGTATAGTACTATCTCATCGTTGTTTTGATTTTCAATTCTCTATTGTTTTAATTTTAAATTCTCTAATGATTTATGAAGTTGAACATCCTTTTTATCACTTATTTTTCCATCCGTATATATTCTTGGATGAGATACATGTTCAAATATTTTGCCCATTTCTCTAATTGGATTGCTTGTTTTCTTACATTTAAGTTCTAAGTGGTCTTTGTATAGTTTGGATACAAATAATTCATTGGGTGTGTGCTCACAAATACATTCTACTAGTCTATGACTAAATCTTTTTTTTTTTTTTTTTTTTTTTCTGGTACCAGTGATTGAACTCAGGCACACTCAACCACTGAGCTAGATCCCCAGCCATATTTTGCATTTTATTTAGAGACAGGGTATCATTCCTGCCTTGCTTTTGCTGAGGTTGGTTTTGAACTCCAGATCCTCCTGCCTCAGCTTTGCAAGTCACTGGAATTACAGGCATATGCCATGGAACCCAGCATCTCTTTCTTCTTTTAAGAGAATATTTTAATTTTATTAAGACCTAACTTGCCATTTTTTTTTCATAGATTGTGCTTTTGGCATTTCATCAAAAAGTCACCAAATCTAAGATCACTTAAAGTTCCTTCTATATTTTCTTTTACAAGCTTTAGTATCCTATATTTTACATTTTATTCTATGATCAATTTTAAATTAGTTTTCATGAAAGGTAAAGGTTTGTGTCTTGCTTAAGTTTTTATGTAAGGATATCCAGTTGTCCCATCATGATTCATTGGAAAAAGTATGTTTCCTTTATTGAGTTGCCTTTGCTCTTTTATAAAAGATCAGTGTGCTAAATTTCTGTGCCTATTCTAGGCTATATAATTGGTTGCATTAATCTAAGTACATTTTATTTTTTCCAGTAGTATACTGTCTTGATTACTATAACTATATACTAAGAAAGTATTAGACCTGGAAATGCAATTTCTCCAGTTCTGTTCACACCAGGTTGGCTATTCTAGATTTTTTGCTTTCCATATAAAATTTAGAAAATTTGTGTTGACATTTTCATAATAGCTTTCTGGGATTTTGATTTAATTGTGTTGAATCTACATATTACATTGTGGAAAACTGACATTTTAATAGTTAAATTTCATAATCCATTATATTTATACACATCTATAAAAACTCATATATAATGTGTGTTTGTAATAGGTGGAATATGAAACAAACGGCAAGGAGTATCAACATATTCAGTATTTTGACTACGCAGTTACGGATAATGGGGAAGAACACAAAAGCACAAAATATCAACTCTAAACTGACAGAACATGAAAATGTCTTCTTTCCAGAAGATTATGTATTCATGTCACTATTTTACAATGTATTTAACATTTAAATTGTTCAAAGAAATGAATGTTTTATATCTGTCTTTTTCCATTTGCTTTACTGTACCATTTTACATATTACTAATTGCAAAATAAATAAATAAATAAATTTTAAATTATAGGTTGCTCCTCCAATGAGAACTTTTTTTAAAAGTATCTTTGACTATACACTCCAACATTCTAGAACTGGTTCTAAATTCTAGACATTCCTCTTATGAATATAAATTCAAAAATAAGAATAAAGAAATCTGAGCATTTCTTGAGAATGCTAAAGATTTTTTATGTACATAATAATTAGTGTTTCAATTAAAATCTTATGTAGTTAATAGGCAACAAAGAGACAAAGTCTTTGAAGTTGTATCTCAACTTTTTAATGTCTTTTATTATCTCTTTGTCCCTCTATCACTTGACATTTATCACAAGTAAGCTTAATGTTGAACTTAATTGCTAAAAATCCCTGACAATATAAATATGTTTATTGTCTTTGTCTAAATCTTATTGTCTAACTCTTAAAAAAATGAGCATGCTAGAAAATACAGTGCTGCAACCCACACAGCACCAGATAGTTCTCTGAGCACGGGCAGAGTCAGATTAGGAAAATTAGAAATCATAATTAAGAAAATAAGGAATTATAAGAAAGACAAAGAATCACTTATAAGTGAAAGAGGAAGTTTGTGAGCAAAACAGCTTAGTTGGGAGTTTATCAGTTTATGCCCATCTTGTCTACCTCCTCCAGGCAGCTGGGATTTGAACTCTAGGCTTTTGAACTTAATAAATTCCATGACAAGCAAGAATTCTCCCTATCAACAGGAGTCATCTGCAAATGGGTGTGCTCTTCCACAATGCTCTTGTACTAAAAGGATTCCCAGGAGAGGCATCTCACTGTCCATGGTAACATAGTTAAAAGCAATTATTCATTCCCAGCTCCCGACAATACAGCTAAATTAATATCTAGGATCATTAAAGATGTTTACAACTAGACTCCAAGTTTAAGTGGGATATTGACTGAAATCCACAGTTTTGTAATTCTGTGACGTTTTACAAGCTCAAATTCATAAACAACATTAGTAAATTTATTTCTCATTGAGGTCATTTTGTGTTTAAATATCTCCCAATATCTTTTTAACTTTGTCATTTTAGATTCAACTCTAGAGGTTTTAATATACACATTAAAACATAAAATATTCAGTAAATTATTTTTACAGAAAGATCAATTGCAGATGTTTAACATTTTGCATGAAATTAAGACATATCATATCTGCCTGCATGATTTTGCTTTATATTAGAGCCACTTGCATGACTTCCACAAAGGAAGAATACAAGGGCACATTGTCTGGTAAGCTGGTAGAGGTAAAATTGTTTTGCCAAATTTCAGGAAGTCCACACTCTTCGTATTTTTCCTGAATGTGGGCAGGGGTGCTGCATGACACATGAAAGTGCACTGACAAGAATCTCCCAAGATTTGGTACTTCAAATTCACTCTCTGCCTGTGACTTGTAATAATGGCTCTTGTTTTGTTTATAAAATTAGTATCTGTGTTCATGCAGGAAACTTACTATGCCAGAAAGATTTTTTGTTTATTTTTCATTTTTTATTGGTTCACAATAGTTATATATAATATTAGGATTCATTTTGATGTAATTATAAATTTAAAGAATATGATTTGTTCAATTAAGTTCCCAGTACTTACCCTTATCCTCTCCTTTCTCCTTCCCCCTCTTCCCTTTTCTCTACTGATCTATTTATTTACATTTTTTTGTAAAATTAACATTTTACAGATATACATAATCATGAGATTCAGTATAATAAATTCATATGTGTACATTGAAAAGTTAGATCAGATTTATTTCACTGTTCTTCCCTTATCCCATTCCTCCTCCTCCTTCAATGTCCTTTTTCTACTCCCTTGATCTCTTCTATGTTGATGGAATCCCCCCATTTCTTCTCTCTCTCTCTCTCTCCTCTCTGTCTTCATCTCTTTCTTCTAATTTTAGACTCATTTGTGCATATCAGAAAAAACATTTGATCTTTGATTTTTGGAGTCTAGCTTATTTCACTTAACATTATAGTCTTCAGTTCAATCTATTTACCAGCAAATGACATAATTTCATTATTCTTCATGGCTGAATAATAATCCGTTATGTATATATACCACATTTTCTTTTTTCATTCATCTGTTGAAGGGTACCTAGGTTGGTTTCATAATCTGGTTATTGTGAATTGTGCTAAAAACATTGATGTGGCTATGTTCCTATATTATGCTTGTTTTAGATATTTGGATATATATCAAGGAGTGGGACATCTGTTTCATAGGATGGTTCCATTCCTAGTGTTTGAGGGAATATCTTTAGTGCCTTTAAGAGTGGTTGTACTAATTTGCAGTCCCAACAAAAATGTATGAATGTGTCTTTCTTCCCATATCCTCATTAGTGATTATTATTATTTGTATATTTGATGACTGCCATTCTGACTGGAGTGAGATGGAATCTCAGTGTAGATTTTATTTGCATTTTCCTAATTGCTAGAGATGTTGAGCAATTTTTCATATATTCGTTGATCATTCATATTTTCTCTTTTAAGAAGTATGTGTTTAGTATTTTTGCCCATTGACTGACACAATTATTTATTTATTTGGTGTTAATCTTTTTTATTTCTTTATATATTCTGGATATTAATGCCCTATTTGAAGTGCGGAGGCAAAGATTTTCTCCCATTCTGTAGACTCTCTTCACACTTATTTCCTTTGCTGCGCTCGTACTTTTTAGTTTGATGGCATCCTACCTATTGATTTTTATTTTTTTTTTTTACACTAATGGGTCTTGTTAAGGAAGTTGGTTCCTGTGCCATATTGTTTGAGTATTTGGCCTACAGTTTCTTCTAGCAGTTTCATAGTTTCTGGTCTTTAATGTTATAGAGATTCAATGCAATGATCATCAAAATATCAGTGACATTCTTCACAGAATTAGAAAAAGAAATTCTTAAAATTCATTTGCAAAAATAAAGACCCAGAATAGCAGACAACATCCTGAGCAAAAAGAGCAATGCTGGAGGCATCACACTAAGGGAACCAAAATTATACTACAGAATTATACTAACAGAACCAGCATGGTACTGGCACCAAAACAGACAAAAAGACCAATAGAATGGAATAGAAGATACAGAGACAAAGCCACATAAATACAGTTGTCTGATGCTAGACAAAGGTGCCAAAAACTTACATTGGAAAAGACAGTCTTTTTAACAAATGGTGCTGTGAAATCTGGATATCCATACCAAAGGGTTTTGTGTTGCCACTATGGCATAAAGGGAGTCACTTCCTTTAAATGCCTGATCTCCTCTGGTAGAAAGAATCCTTGAAACACACTCAGAAAAGACTCAGCATTGTACCTCTTTTGGGGGCTTTATTTGCTGTAACTCTACATTTTCTTCACTTCACTCTTAAACTTTTCTTTTCACTTGGTAAGTGGGGCCATTATATTAGAATACCATGGACTGGGTATCTTTTAACAGTGAGAAATTATTTCTTATAGATCTGGTGTCTGGTAAATTTAATATCACATTGCAAGTCAATGTATCATCTGATGAGTTTCTACTTCCTGGTTCATAGGTAGCCATACTCTAGCTCTGTGCTCACATGGAAGAAAGGGAAGCAAACTCATGCGATTTTTATAAGAATTCTAATTATATCCATGAGGGCTTCACCATGTTCCCACCAAATCCTAATTATGTCCCGAAGACCCCACCTTCTAATACTATCACATTAGGGGGTAGTGTTTTGACGTATGAGTTGAGGGTGAACATTTATTTCACAACAGGATCAATGATTGATTTTGCTACTTCTTACTTGGCTTATTTCTTTTTTGAGGTTTTCACACAAATGAGCAATCTTACATTGGGATCATACTGATCCCTCTTACTTAGAAGTAGTAGGTTTGAGTCATATATTTTAAAATCTATCACCAAGAGGGAAAATATGTTTTTATTAGGACTTGTCATCTTCATGAGGTTTCAGATGCACTGCCATCCCCCATCCCCATTTCAATTCATTTTGGTATCACCAAAATTATATCAGAAATATGTCAGTGTGTTCACAAGGCCATATTAATTTAATATACTAGGAGGCATGAATAGATCAAAATTTGGCAGTTTGTATTTCTTAAATACACATTTAGTTGGTACATGTTCTACCTTTTTCTAAAATTACATGGTAGTGCTTTGGGTCAGTGATGTTCAGTGAGCAGATATCCTGACATCCTCCACTGAATGGGATGGTTCTTAGGATGAAATGTAGTCCCCAGAATGATAGAAATGCCACAGTTGAAGAACACTGCATTCCTGGATGAATTCTATACATAGATTCACCATATTTTAATCATCAGAAGTTTCAAAAAGTAATTTCTTTTTGTCTTTTCTTACCAATTAAAGTTTTCTGTCTCAATTAGGTACTTTTTCATTTGCACTCAGAGGCCACCTGTTCTAATTAGAAAATTATTTCTGATTCCCAGTCTTCTGAATACCATCATTTGTAACCCAATTAGCTTGCACAAATCATAGTGCTCCAAGGTCACTGCACTCATTTTAGCCTATCTGCAAAAGTGGCAAGAATAACTCCTGTATCTTGAAAACAGAGTTACAATTAAAAGTCATTCCAAGACTTAACTTATCTGTGTCTTTTCTGTGATCTGACCCATCTCCTCCAAATCTTATCCCTGCTGCAGTTAGAATTTCATCAGTTTGAGGTAAAAGTATTTCTTATCCCTATAAAACTTTTCCATATCTAATACTTCAGCAGTTTGCAAATGAATGCCTAGAAAGTTGTTGCCTGCCAGTCTGGGTTTAAAAGGTCCACAGGACTTCTGCCATGCTCAGCACCACACAGTAGCTGTCTCCATTCCAGCCACCCAGACCACAGTTTTAGTATCTGCCTCCTTGCCAGTCAGACACCTGATCCGGTGGTTTCTTGCTTTTCTCTTTTGGAAAACCTCAGGTGCCTCTCCTATTGAGCCAGTAGAAGCCACAGGGAAATTATACATTTTGCTTACTTGAGATTCTTTTTTTTTTTAAAACCACTAAGCTAAAGAGCTAAAAAGCCTGTACTCAATAAGGAAGAGAACAAACTTTTGTAATTATTCTTCTTACTTCATAGTTATGTAGTTTTTGTTGCCTAGTACCAAGAATGGCTACAAATCTAATACCCCTTTCTTCTAGGGTCACATCATTCCACTTCCTGTGTGTCTCTAAGACAATGTGCAGGAATATGAAGTTTTGCATTAAATTTACTTTAGGTATCAATCTTCAGGGCTTCTGTTACAAGAATGGTACCAGAAATATGTGCAAAGGCTCAGTCAAATAGCCTAGGTCCTTTAATGCATACAATTGCTACACAAACTAAGGAAAATAGTAGATTCAGCCTCTCTCTTTCAACAGATTTATTGTGGGCTTTTGTTCATGGAATTACAAAATCCTTTGATCTTCTATCTGCAGCAGGGGAAGCAGAAAAGCCAGTGGAATGATGTAGTCTGAACCCCAAACCTTGAGAACCAGGAGCGTCAGAGAATTCAGAGAATGTTTGAGAGCGGGAAAGGTGGTTGCCTTAGCTCAAAAAGATAGATTGCCCTTTCTCTGGTTCTATTCAGACTCTTAATGAATCAGATGATTGTGAAGGTTAATCCAAATGTTAATATCCTTTCTGAAACACCTATACTGACAAACCCAGCTTTTTGGTCATCCCTTAGCACAGTGACTTTGATACATAAAATTAATTATCATAATTGCTTTTGAAAGTATGTTATCAAAATAAAAATTTCTATTGCTAAGTAACACAGCTTCTAAATGTTACCAATTATTATACTTAGCACATTGTGAAACATATGATAGAGATTATGTTATTTGAAATTAATATTTTATAGAAACTCTTGAGAATTTATTTCCTAATCAAATCAGGCAATTGGTGACTTGTGTTTTGAACAAGCTTCACACCAAATGGATATCTGGAAACAATGACATCTATACTATATACTGTGCAGATATGGACTCTGGGCTTTTAGGGAACTATAACTCAAGTGCTGGTTTAGATCTATTTTCTAAAGGAAAATTCTAGTCAGATTTGCTCTCTTTCAAAGTAGACCTTTTTTGAAAGTTGGGGCATTCTTTCTAGATCAAAAACAATGTTGCTAGAATTTCTTGATGTTCCTTTTAGAAAGGTTGCCCTACCAACTGTGGATCTGGCAGCTTTGTCTTATTTTCCTACCATCACCTATATAGAATAGCTCCATACCAAAATTATTGTGTCAAATAATCTGCTATTTAGTTCTGTTCCTTGGATATAGGACTTCTATTCTTCTTTCTTTTATTACATTAGATCACAAGGTTGTTCATGTAGGGCATTTTTTTTAAGAACTGCTAATTGTTACACCCTTATATCAAGAATTATCATAGAAATACTTAAATGGATAATCCTTACATACTTGTACAATTTCTCTAATGAGCCTAGTGGAACTTAAAGGTATACATTAATATTTTCCTGCTTAAAATTTCTTCTACAGTTTGGTAGCAGAAAATAACTCTTTTGGATTTGCATGGTTTATCAATATTCTCAATGAAAACTCAAATAATTTTGTTTTTTTGTTATAGTTCTGACTCTCAAAAAAAAATACCTTACTTTTGGACAAGTGGACGACTAAATAGTTTGAGGTCTTATTCTGAAATAGTACAGGTATTTGATGCTATGTAAGAATTATCCCAAATAACAACTATTTTATTTGCTCACGATTCTGTTTCTTGACTAACTGGTTCTTCTATTGGTCTTGCGTAGGTTTAATCACGCCATTATGTTCAGTTGGGGGTTAAGTTGAGCTGAAACATTGAAAATGTTTGACACATCAGTGATTCTCCATATAACCTCTATTTGCTAGCTAGATTGGGTATCTTTATAGCAAAGTGAATAATCAAATTTCTTGAATGGTGGAAGTCTTCCAAGAAAAAGGTAGAGCCAACCATACTTCCTAAAGCCTGCAGCTGGAAATGAAACGGTGTGGCCAGCCGCCACGCCGCCATGATAAGATGGCGCTGGTTTCCGCTAAAGCCTGAGGTGCATTCTAGGTAAACAAGCCCATTTTTGGTTATGCCAACTGTTGCATATGGGAGCACCTATGAACATAGGCCAAGTGGCAGGAGTAGATTGGCTATTGCAAGAGTATAAAGGTGTACAAATTCGGCTCAAGGGAAGAAGAAGAAAATCCATGGTTGTATAATAATAAGGTCCTGATTAAACTGCTGAAGGAAGATTCCTGTGTCGTGCTTTCTTGCGGGCGAGGGACACGACAAAACGGCATTACTTTAACTGTCCTCCACTGATCACAAAAAAATTTAAAACTACTTCAGAATTAAGAGAAGTGGAAATGAACTTTACTTCTTGATGAATGAGATGCCATGTAGTTGGGGAGGACTTGATGGAGATCATCTCTGAGGACTTCACAAGGAGTTTGTAGGGTAGTGAATTGGTAGACTTTGTTGCAAACCAGTGGACTTCTAAAAAATTTTTGATGAATTCTTAGACAATTGATATAGTCCTAAAACAATTGATAAGTCCTAAAACAATTGATAAGTCCTAAAACAAGGAAAAAAAGCATTAAGCAACTCATTAATTGATTTTTTATAAAGATGATACAGGTAGTCTCTGCCATTCAGATGTTGGACTGAGACTCTCAGGCAGGCTTCAGTATTGGTGGGAGTGGTCTAGCACTCATGGTTAGGTCTTAGTAGAATACAGACAAGACCATTCCATGACTCTGACAGATTAAAACAAATAAAATTAGCAAAAAATTCCATTCTACAGTCATGTTTGAACAGAAGCAAGAACATGAACAATGTCCAAACCAAAAACAAAACAAACAAAAATAGATGATGTATTCTTCTAATATGGTCGATAAAAACCACTGCAACTACTTTACTGATATTAACTGTGGCCTTTGATGAGTCTTACCTTCTCCTAGATAGGATGTATTAACATACCTAATCATGGAATTAACATTATTTCCTCGTTTTTCATAACCTAGAGCAAAGTCTTGTTTCCTTAGACCTGCCTCGAAGTCTTTTAACACAAACCCAAATCCTGTAATAAGTTCTTCCTAATATTCTTTTACTAAGGGACCCTAGGGTTCCCTGTGATTTCCCTTGCTTCAAGTGTCTTAAACCCCACTTGTTTGAGTATAAGTGTGTTTCTGGTGATCTTGGGCTTTGTTCAGTAGAAATGAAAGAACCAGAAATGCCAATTGTGTTTCTGGGAAATGGTAAGCATTAATATGCTCTAAAAAAGATACACAGTATTCTTAACAAGCCTTAAAGTTGCTTGGAGTGGAGACAAACAAGGAAATAAGCAATTTCACTTCAGTATGATACGAGAATTGATAAGAGCACGTAAGGAGGGCTTCTAATCTTGTCTATCAGGCATTATTAAGAAAGTTCCAAAATACAAAATTACTGACGTATTAAATCCAGATTTTAAATATACAAATTGATTTCCTTTTCCATCTGCATTCTCACAGATTCATTCTAGAGGTCTTAAGTATGTGATGAGTAGAGATATAGGGATAGCTCATATTTTCCTTCATAAACGTGGTTCTGTTACATTTATTCTGAGGGTTTTCTCCTCTCATAATTAGAATTTGTAATGTCCACTGTTGTTTATTTTGTTTTCCTTGCATATGCTTGATAATAGAACATTTTGCCTTAATATTTAGTTCTAGTTTGTTGTGTCAAGAGCATCTCCTAAACAAGTTTTACTAATTTTTATTTAATCAAGACATAGAAAGCATTACTAGACTTATATTGTCAAGAATTTTTTTGTTGTTATAGTTGCTTTCTTCTCAGAACTCTCTTGTATTTTTCTTTTTAAAATAGATGCAGATTTATACTGATAGATTGTTAATGTTAACATTCTCTTTCTCTCTCCTTTAAATTCATATTAACTAAATTTGTAAATTTAAACTCACATCTGGAGTAAATTAGAATTCAGGGTTCACTTAAAGGAAATGGCAAGAAAACTCATTATATTTTAAAGTGCTTTATTCACATATATTAGAGTTTTAAATATTTTAATTGCAGATAACCATCAATTGACATACCAATTACATTAACTATATAATTTTCCATTTCAATGTCTTTCCTTTATAATTCTTATTTTCTATTACAAAAAAACTCTAAATATTCTGAATAGTAAGTCTATAGGAATGTGGACCTTCATGAACAAGTTTCATCTGAAAAAAGTAGAAATGAACTTCCTCTTCAAATAAAATATAAGATAATAGAATATTTTACTACTTTTTAAATAAAGATTACAAAGTTGACAATTGATACATAGCTTAGAAATAAACTTATCCACTGAAGATATTTTATGAATAGAACAATAAATTAAATTTTATGGGATTTACTAATTAATTCCTTCATTGATTTACTATTTGATTTCCCAACTATTGACCATGCCTTGTTATAAGTGAATTAAACAAGATATTTTGCCTTCTGGGAAAGACTGAAGTTTCAACTCAGTAGAGAAGACTTGTCAGCTATTGCACTATATTGTGTAAGTACCATGAAGAGCTATGCATGTGTGCTAAAACTAAAAATATTATACTAGGGAGTTTGGAAGAAGTGAAGGATAAAAAGGAATTAATTATGTGTCCAAAGGGTGTTTCAGGCAAATTGAATGACATAAGGAAGACTAGGGAGGTGAGAAAAAGAAGGAACTATTTGAAAATTTTTAAGCAATTGAGTGTGATACAGCATAGACAACATAAGATTGGGCAGGTACTTTGGAACAAATCACAAGAAACAGGTTAAATTTATCTTTACTGAAAGTCAGTCCTAAAGACTTTTCATCAAAGAGTTGAATTTTGAAAATTTCATTTATGCTATAGAATGAAAAATCCAAGAGTGGGATAGGTAGTCGACTTAAGTAACCATATTATAATCTAGCCAAGAAACAAGGTAGGTCAGAAACAAAGCAATGTAAGTCTAAAGGAGAGGAAAATGGTTTTTTTTGACATATTTAGAATGAAAATTGTTAGGACTTAGAAATCACTTGGGCAGAGGGACTAAGGACGAGGGAGGTTCTTAAGTTTTTTGACTTAAGCAATAAGATAGATGTATGAGTCAGACATCCATTGCTGTGACACATACTTGAGAAAATAACAGAGAAGGAAATATTTATTTTGGCTTACGGTTTCAGTCCATGATTGACTGGCTCTGTTGTTTAGACTGGAGGTGAGAATATCATGGAAAAAGGATGTGTCAGAGGAAAACTGCTCAGCCTATGGCAGCCGGGAAACAGAAAGAGGAAAAGACCTGGTTAGAAACAAGAAATACCCCTATAGGGCATGCCCTCACTGACTTATTTTCTCCAAGGATGCCCCACTACTGGCTAGTTTCCACCACCTCCCCATAGTCCATTCAACTACCAATTGATTAATCACTTCCCCAAAATACCACCTCTGAGCATCATTGCAAAGGTGATAGAGCTTTCAACACACAAGCCTTTGGGGAGATTTTCCAGATCAAAACCATAACAATGGGTGATGATATGACTCATACAAAAAATCAACAGTAGGATCAGGTATAGAGAGTTGAATAAGAAAATCAGTGTGGACACAATGAATTTATAGTATTATGGAGTAGCCCATATTGAAGATCTAATAAAGAGTTAGAAGTAATCATCTGAACTTCATAAAGTCTTATATTAGACTTATTCAAGGACAAATATTAGAGACAGGACCCAGCATTACCTTTTCAACTAACATTTTCTGACTCCTACCTTAGACTGAATGATTGGATTTCATTTGAGCTTTTCTCCATAGCAGTAACCATCCTGCTGCTCAATTGTCTAGGTACTTGGATTAATCTGTTAGGTTACTTTTAAATTACAGGAATTGTTTGTCTAATAGGTTTATGCACAATAAATAGTAAATGCCAATAAATAGTAAATGCCCCAACTCCCTCCCTTCTTCCTCCTTTCTTCTCTGCCTTTCTTCTTCCTTTCCTTCCTTTGTTGATTTTTTCCTTCTTTCCATCTTTTATCCTTGTTTTCCTCTTATCTTGCCTTTTCTCCTTCTCTTTTTTCCTCCTTCCTTCATTAGTTCTTTGTAGATAATTACTACATGATAGTATTATCTATATAGTGATCAACATAAATATAGTCCTTAAACTTGTAGAGAATTTACTTTAGGAAAAGAGAGAGGAAATAGACTGGTGTTTTAAATATGCATATTTATTCTTTATTGCTACAAGTTCTGTGATGGAAGTAAAAAGGGAAAAGATTTTGCATGTAATATTTAATCTTATGTATCCAGACTTCTATCCAAGACTTCTTGGCACTTAGTAAACATTTGATAAATCTATATTAAATGGAGAAAAAATAAGTTCGATGAAAGGAATGATTGAGGAATAATTCACTAGAACAGAGATGAGGTTCCAATTATTACTTGTCTAGTAAAAATACAAAGCAAGCAAACAAACAAAAAACACAAAACAAAATCTTACAATCTTAAGTATGGTTAACTTGAAAACATATGTCAATGTTGTTAATACAATAGGTCATTAAGACTGCTGTTAAAGTTTCAGATCAAGTTTTGCTTTTTGTACATCATGTACATATCCCACACAATCCCTTCCATCTATAAAGCAAATTTAGATGACTTCTAACATATCCTGTGCAAGTACCTCCTTCTCATTTTACCTTGATAAAATTTCTTTGTGGAAGTTAAAATTAATCAAAATATTCTCAATCATTAATTTCTCTATCTTAATTTACCTCCAACTAGAATGCAAACTTCAGAAGAACACAAACTTTACACGTCTTCTAGTGGTTGGATTGCTAGCTTTTAGAATTCTAAATAAATTATAATTGAATTAATAAATAAATGATTATGTAACATACTTTAAAATTCTCTATGAATTATGAATGTTTTTGGCGATTTTTAAATCAGCAATGATGATGACAAACCCTTATCTATGCTGCACTATTTTACTACCAGAGGACTTCATGTGATTTTCAAAACATTATTCTGTCAAGGAAGTAGACTTATGCCGTGTTGACAACCTTCTGCTGTTGGAGTGTAAGAGTGACAGATGCGAGGATAAACTTTAAATCCCTTTATGGACACTTTTATTTATATATAAATATTTTATCTTGTCAAGGTCTCACTTTGATGTCTGATCGAATAGTGTAGGTGCATTTTTTTGTTTTAAATCTAGAATTAATATTTAATGTCCCTCAAGCAATATTACTTTATAATAAACATATATTCTTGATCCAACTCTTTTGCTTCCATCCTGTTAAAACACAACATCTAGATCTTATAGCTTTGTTTTCACAACACAGTTTTTGCAGCACATTTTTAGCAGAAAGCTTTGATCTGGAAACTCTAACATGGAACTCTCCGAGACTATTTTGGGTACAAAAATCAAGTATTTAGCTTTATCCTGACTTACTTGATTTGTTTTAAAAACAGGTTTAAAATGCCATGGACCTTTATTTAGAAGCTGTGGGCACTTTCCTCTTTTGTTTGCAGACATTTTATTAGTGCGTGATCATATAATTACTTTTCATGTTGGTTTAAAATCAGTCTATAAAGATTACTAATTATGTTCTCTTGCAATTCTTGAATTTAAAAAAAAATCATAACAAATTCTTAGTAATATGATGAGTGAATATCTGTTCTACTTGGGTCAGCTCTGAGAGCTTAGGACTTTTGTGTAAATTAGAAAGGCCAGCCAAGGGTCTGGAAGAAATTGTAAAATTGATTGTATCATCATAGGTTTAATCAATTTTGAATATTATATTGTTTCCTTCTTTAATAATTAATTCCAAATTCCCTTTTTTCCCAATTCACCAATAAATTTTTTTCAAATTACTTCTTGCTATTCATTTTATGCTTTCAAACTAATGTAATGTCTCCATAGACTATTTTTCAGAAAAATAATTTCTAATAGTTACTAATGATAACTATTATAGCCATCTTCATTGGCAGACAATTTTATGCACTAATTCTAGTGGCACCATGTAAACATGAAATCACAATTTCTTCTTTTTGTGTTGTCTCATAGCAGATCATAGAATTTATTAAGAACTGTCTGCAGGACCATCTTGTGATTTTACTAGAACAGGGTTTTACTGAAGTTTTGTGATGACATCAGCTATTGTCTATGAAAATAGGAATTCATTTACTACTTATCATAGAATTAAATGGAATAATGTTGGAATGGAGAAGACATTTATAAAACTAGGAAGCTCATATATTCTGGAGCCCATTTTTGTTTTCCTTTCAAGCATTGTGGAAACATGAATTCAACTTTTCCTGATAAATCTTCTAACATTTCACTGGCAAAGGAAATTAAGTCTGCATTCACTTAATGGAACAGTATAAATTATCAGAAGCTTGAAAATAGTACATAAGGATGAAGTCTTGCTCAGACAGAGATAAGCTGTAGGAATTTGGGTGATTTAACATCTTTGTCTGATTTGACCCCTGTATGAGCTAGAGAAGCTGGGGGAAGAGAGTGGGCATTTCAACATCATATCCCATCTTTTCCTGAGCCCTCATTAAAGTGACCAAATTAAGCCACAATTTTTGCTAAAATATTTTGAAACAAGATATTCATTGGTGTGTAGTGGAGAAAGTTACACTTTAGCAAATTAACCATCTGCACCCCCATTATTTCATCTTAATTCCCAAGTCCTGGTATTTCTATAGAATGCCTGGCTAGTAGTAGGTGTGGTGATGTTAGGGGTGATGCTTCTTAAATCATAACTTGGCTACTGACAAGTTCCCACTTTACTTCCTTGCTCCTGGCAACCTAGGGAGTCAAATATGTTCCCACATCATCATTTGATCAAACAGGTTGAATATTTTGACAACTGAATATTTCACTGTTCTCATGGTATTTTTTCCTGAATCACAGTGTCAGGAGTTGCTTTACAATGGTGCATCTTCAGAATTGCTATATATGGTGTGTGTATGTGTGTGTGTGTGTGTGTGTGTGTGTGTTACTGTGAATGTGTATGTCTAACTCTGGACCTATTGGCTAGGTTTCACAGCAAAATATGAGGGTCAACTCCATATTGATGGAAGTATTCTTTCTATTGTTTGGTGATGATATCATGAACATCACTCTTATTTTTATCTATTACTGTTTATATCTCCTTTATACTCCCATGTTATCTCTGTGGTAGGTAAGTCTAACTGAAATTGTGGAAGATAAGATGCTTACACAATATCCACTCATAGAAATAGGCACCACATACTATCTCACTAAAATTTAGCTACAAAAACGAATTTTAAAATGCATAAAGAGCTAAAACTTCAGCTTCCATATCATATAAGGGCTTAATTTAACTCTTTCAACTGAACAAATAGGAAATAAAAAATGAATCATAGGTCCCTCAATATGTAGACCTTAGTATAAGTCAACTGTATTTCAATTATCATATTGTGTGGTAAATTTTAATAACATATACTACTTTTATGAAAAGGCCTACAAAATTATTTTCTTAGAATGTTTTGATATTTATCAATTGGTTATTTTTAATACTAGAAACCTGTGCTTGATACATCCCACTTTAAAAATATGTTTAATGAATAGATCAATGAAAACAATTGTTCTTTATAGTTAAATAACTAGAGATCAGAAAGAGAACTTTTCTTATCACTCAACAGAAAACTTTTATGTGTGCTTAATTTATAATACATACATAACCTCCTGACATAATCATTTCTCTGCATGTAAGAATTCTAAACATTTTTAAAAAGTAAGAAAAGCCTTCATGTCTCAAAAATCTACAGATTTATTATGTTATATAGTTTATATACATACATATCTATATATGTATACAGATCTATTATGTTCTTTGAAAAATTAGAACATCGAACAGGTTAAAACTTGAAGAAATTGGGAAAATATTATCAAGTATAATATACTACTAACAATGATTATCATTTTAATTATGATACTAAAAGCATTAAAACTGTTCTAATCCCCTTAAACAATAACATCTCTAATGATTTCATTATGTAAATAATCAATACCTTACTGAAGAAAGCATTTTCCATGTGAAATCATGTAATGCATACCTTCAATTTTGCAAAATCTCTTTCACATTAAATAAACAAAATTATCATTAAACTTTTGCAAGTTTACTTTAACCACTTTAGATAAGTGGTATGAATAATCAATTCAATCAAAATATAACTTGGTAAGGAAGGTAACATCATTTGAGGCTTTAATGAAGTTACCAAAGGGTTTAAATAATAATATTTTTTGTTAGTAATTTGTAATTGTATAGTTTTCTTTTATTTTCAGTAAAATATTAAATTTATGAACAACTCTGCCTCTTCTACATCAGGGTAACTAATTTACAGTTTGGTTTACAATCTATATATATTTAGAATACTTTGTGTTACTATTACCCATAGTGCAATGGACTGAATGATTCTGTGTTCTTTCAAAATTCAGATCTTGAAATCCTAACCCTTAATGTGATAGTATTAGGAGATGGGAGTTTTGGGTGATAATTAGTTCATAAGGGGAAAGTCTTCAAGATGGGATTAATGCCCTTATAAAAGGGACCCTGAGGAGCTTTTTCATCCTCTTTCAGCTTGTGAGGATCCAGGTAAAGAAAGTTATTTGCAACACCAAAGATTGAGCTGACCAGAACCTAACTATGCTGAGGTCTTGACACTAGATTTACAGACTCTAATGTAATGTGAAATAAATTTCTGCTAATTTATAATCCAACCAATCTATAGTATATTGTTATACCTGCTTGAATAAAGACTCATAGCAAATGCTTCAAGAACTCTCTTTCTCTTTCTCCATTTTTCTTGTAATGTTGCAGTACCAGTTTGCTGATCTGGACAAAACATGTTCTGTATTATTGTAATTTGACTGGCCTTAAATATTCCATTTGTCTGCATTGCCTTTTATTTTTGTTCATTGTGGCTAAAGACTGCATCACTCTTCTCCTACTGAAAAGTCCTCTAAATATTTCTTAATTAAATATCCCTTCTTTGAAAATATCGGAGATTAAGAACACTCAAAGATTTAAAAAACAATCAGGAGGTCACAAATATTGGAAGGTATTTGCTGATTGGATTCACCAATCCATGATGTTCTCTTAAAAGATGACCCTTCTCTCTTCTGTTAAACTCTGTCTCTGGCGCTATGTGACTTTCTGTGGCCAAGGTTTACATATGAGCAGGAGTTGACAGGAATGTTGTATGTAATTGAAGTCCTTGATAATTTTATATTGCTAATAAACATATAAGAGTAAAATAAATGGTAAGTTATTTCAAGATAGTATTACCTTGTTATGGTAGGTAATATTTTAAAATTTACAATGTGTTGCCTTAACTTCATGTGTTTTAATAAAAGCCTGCAACCTTAATAAATCATTATTCTGAGTACACAATGTGCAGCTCAGGATTACTAAATGCCTAGAGTTGAAGGTTAGCTGTATCAACTCTATTAGTAAACTTATTTCACTGAAAAGACCAGTATTAATAATCCTGAGATTTGCTTGTGTTTCTATTCCTGGAGAGTAGAAAAAAATAGTTCTGGCTTTGGTCAGGGTTACATTATATAGAAAAGATTGAAACACACTGAGTAGAAAATGAGGGTTTACCTACACCATTTATGTCAGTTCAAAAACAACTGGTAATTGTAGACCATTCATCCAGAGTTTCATGTTTCATTCAAATGGAATCTTGCAAGTCTCTCTCTCTCTCTCTCTCTCTCACACACACACACACACACACACAAATCCCTATATGAACAAATGTAGAAGTCCCTAAAAAATATCTTTGTGATATGGGTGGCAAAAGAGGAAAAGAATCATTTTTTTAAATATCAAAAATATAAGACTAAAGGTAAAATAGGAGGTGAGAGTATGTTGTTACATAAAGGCAAAGATTCTGAAGCATATTTAACAAAATATGAAGTGATTGAAAGCAAAGCAGCCCATTTGACATCAGGTGAACATCTGCATTGCCTGCATTTGGACTGTTCTGTGAAGGCAAATTGTCCGTTATAACCTTTTCTGTCTTTTGATGTTTGTCTTTTATTTCCTGCTGCTTTTGCTCCTTTTAAGCTAATGGGGTTGTCTGATGCTTTGATATTTTCAAAATATTACACATAAAATGTGTTTCTTTGTGTAAAATATGATTCAAAAAATCAAAATATGAGAAAAAACCCCAGATGTTTAAAATCCATTAGCTGACTATATCCTAGGGCAAGAACCCTGCTAGGGCTGCTATTATTTAGGATATTAGAGATGAATATAGTGCAATATGAGGACAGAAGAGATATGTATCCCTGAGACTGGAGACACTAAGTAACATTCCTCAAGAGGATCACTTGAACTGAGAATTAAAAAAATTTATATATATGTATATTCTAAATAATACAATTAAATTATATCATGATTCATACAATTATATACTTAGATGTCATGAATAAATCTTAAATTGAACAAGTCTAAAATAGGTATTAATTTCTCTCTCCATGAATGCTTTCCTTTCCATTTGTTTTGGCTCTAACTAGACATACCAATTATTCTTTCTTTCCCCTTCCAAATATCACCATTTTGTTCAATCCCATAGAATCTTTTCTCTTAAGCTTCCAAAATGTATATCCAATTCAGCCATTTCCATCTTCTTCATTGTTGCCTGCTAGAAATGGCATAATTCTGACCCAGCCTACCACTTCAGTAAGTCCTACTGAACAATCTGATTCTACTCTTTTTTTTTTCCAATTTATTCCATATTCATCACCCAGTGACAATATCATCTAAAAATAAATCAAAATATGACTCTTCTCTGATATGACATTTAGGAAAAAAATCCAAATTCTTCACTATACCTGTGAAGTTCTATAGGAGATGGACCTACTCCCTCCCCAAGTTCATCTTATGCTAGTCTTCCCTTTGTTCACAGTAATCCAGTAATCCACAGTAACCAGTAATGGTTAGTGGGCTAACCATTCCATCACTCATACCTAATACAATTTATCCTTAGGGATCTAATCCCTATACTTTGAGTGCTTTGCCCCCAAATCTTCACCAGACTGTCTCACTGTTTTCATTCAAGTGCCTACTTGTCCACTAAGATGCAAATGCCTATTGCTTAAAGAATTTGCACAATCACACTAAAGTCAACTCCAGAGACTGAGAAGGCAGTTGAACAATTCTCTTATTTAACTTCATTTTGTAAAATTCCTATCTCCCTTCATTTTCCTTCCTTTCTTTCTTGATTTTTGTGGTGGATATATGACTCCACCCATTTGAGAAGATTCATAGAACTATACACATTATCCTACTCCATTTTTTGATGCTATACCAAAAAATCTAGGCTGGGAAATTTATCAAGAAGAGAAATTTATTGGCTCAGTTCTAGATCCTGGGAAGCCTAAGATCATGATCTGGCAGGTTTGGTGACTGATGAGGCTATTCTTTTTCCAGGATGACACCTTGCATCTGTGTTCCAAAGAGGAGAAAGAATGAATCTTCACATGGCAGGAGATGGGAGGGCCAGAGAGCAACTGAGAGCAGAATTCATCTTTTTGTCCTAGCACCAATGCCACCCATAAGGGTGAAGTCTTTATGACCTAATTAGCTTTTAAAGTTCTCATCTCTTTATATTGTTACAATGGCAGTTAAATGTCAACATTAGTTTTGGAGGGAACAAAAAATGCAAGCCATAGCACACATCAAATAGTGTATTTTACTCTAAATTAAATTTTACTTAGTAAAAAATTTTACTTAGTAAAAAAGTGGTATGGACAGTCCTTGGAATATTTGTGTGAAGAGGTTGAGCTATCCGTTTTAAGTTTCAAAAAGATCATTTGTAAATTGGATGGAGACTGAGAGGTGGGCAGTCTGACAGAACAATTGAAGCCAGTTGGGAAACTACTTAAGTGGTGAAGGCACACATATTGAAGACTCAGATGGTGGTAACATGAATAGCACAAAAGTGACTGATACAGGTATGTTTTGGAGGTTGAATGACAGAAAATGTTGATAAATGAAGAATGTGTGAGGTGTTATGTAGACAAAGAAAGAAAAAAATGGCTATTTTTGTTCATCTTTGACCTTTTTCTATGTTGTTTGCTATGTCTTTTCCATGAGTTGTAATCTGTTGGCAAGCTGAGAAGGAAAAAGATAGCAAGCCTTACCTAGTGGATGGCATTGTTTTCCACTCCATTCTTCTAACCAATAGGATTATCTACTTTTTCTCTCATCTTTTGGAGAACTTTCTCCAGACCTTTCACTTTGAAAGCACTATAGTCAAGTAATTGAATATTTAGCAGCTTTCTGGGTTCTCATGGGTCTCTCATTGAATTTCAGTATGGCTATTCATGATGAATGAATCTGGATCAACTCCAGTTAGAGAGGTGTGTGCATCCATGTGTGTTTAAAATTCTACCTAGAGTGCCTGAAAAATTTTGAAATCATTTATATTATCACTGAACTTTTGCTCATTATCTCTTAGCTTGACATAAGATGATGGTTTCTGTGCAATCTAAAGTTTCTTTTCTTTTTTTCAATTTTATTGTAAGAATATTCTTTGTGAATTTTACTGCTATAACAATTGTAATTTCCTGGTTCCATGTAACATTCTATATCAATATAAGGACAGATTTTTGAGGCATCGTATCGAAGACATTGGCCACTTGTTTTCCCATAGCTGTTTTATTTGAAGGTGAAGAGGAGTTCAAAAGAGAGAAATTCATGTATAATGATATTTAAGGATAAGGACCAGTCCCATTAGATTAGTGAGTGACTTGTGCTTTGGGTTGAAGTTTTCTTTCTCTTTCTGCACTGTCAGGTTGCTTGCTTCGCAAACTCACAGCTCATGTTCTATCTCAAGAAGATAGCAGTCATAGGAGAAAGCTGTGCTGTATATGATAACAAAGGCAGGAAGGGAATGTCTTAAGTTTAGGAAAAGCTGGATGTATTGCTTCACTGTTATTTATGCCACTCTCTCCTTGAATACCAATTGCTTCTTGATCTGAACCTTCAAGGTAGGCATATTCCTCTTAGACTTTTGAGTATTAAAAATTATGTTTGAAATCATATTCCAGATTCCTGGCACATTAACTACAAGATGGTTTCTGTTGATGACTATGAGCTCATCATGACTATGTACCAATGCATTCCAGAACATTGAAAAACTCGGAGATAAACCAAATTTAGGGATATGCATCAATTCTGTACAAAATAATTTTTCTTAAATGTGGTTCATACAGAATGGATCTGAGATCTTAAAATAATCAAGTTTTAGAATCTTTGAGAGTGACTGTTTGGTATACAAACAAGAAGATGATGGTTTTAAATCTGTAAAAACCAGAGCTTTCTAATATGATGAAAGGGTTGCATTTTTATCCCTCCACTTTGTGAGGAATAAAACCATTTTCCAACCCCTTTCATGGCTGCAGTCCACCAAAACTCACCCTAAATGCAAAAAAGAAATGATTTTTATTTGGTGTATTTTAAAACCAAACTTGACTTTAAAATATTTTTTAGAAGGAAGTACACCTAACATATGGTGTTTGAATTGGTTAAAACTTTCAATTCATTATGCTTTAATATCTCACTATTTAGCTAAATATTATCTTCTGTTCAGTTCTATTTTTACCATCATTGTTCCTGACTGCCCAGTACCTCTTGATGCTTTCTTTTATCTTCCTTTCACTATAAAATTTAGATTGACAGAGTACATTATACTTATTCTTCCAAACAGGTATATTTTGAATCACATTTGTTCTCAGAATATTCTATCCTGTTTACATTGTTTTGCCTTTCCAAGCCCCATTAGCTCTGGCTGAAAAAATCTTTTGTCTCATTTCTGCCTTTTCCCAAGTCTCTTTTGCTCTGGCAAATTCCTACTCAAGTAGGCATTTCTCTGAAAACAACATCTCTATGTCACTCATGTTGTTTTTGCATTTGCTTCCCTTAAAGTTCCTATCCCAGTAAACTGAGCAATAATTTGTTTACTTTTCTAAATCCCTCCCTAAATTGAAGATGATTTCATACCTTGTATGCATTTCACTTAGCAGAGATTCAAAAAGTGTTTTGAATGACTGCAAGAAATAATAAGCAAATTGTTAAAGAATAAATTAATTTTAAAGAATGGAGGAGGAAAAACAATCAACCACAGATGTCAACAGTTTGCTACCTTATTGGCTATGTGTTGAACTGAAATGCCAGCACTTTGGAGTGGGGAAAAAAAGAAAAAAGGAAAACAAAACAAAACAAAACAAAAAACCAGATGTACTGAGACTCAATCTACAGACTTAATACAAGAAAAGCTGTTTGGCACACTTGTTTTCTGGAGTCATTCTGAAATGGTGTCTTTAATATGATCTCAATGAAGAAAGTCACACAGACCAGATATTTTCTTCTTTCTATAGCTGACTGGGAGTAAGTTAATAGTTCATAGTGTGATGAGAAAAGGAATCAAATCAGCCCTAAAATTCTATCCTAATATACAAGTTGATTAAAAGCCAGGGATGAATTTCCACCTTTCAAAGGATTCTCTGATCAATCTAAAATAGCATGCATGAAAAGGGATTCATTTACAAAGAAAATTGCCATTATGAAGTTATTAGAGATGAATGCTCTGGGTCATTGAAAGTACAAACTTCCCTTTCCCCAAACTTCCTGCTTTCATGATGTTTAGAAGTTTAATTAATCTTTCCTCATTATTACTTCAGATTTTTTTCTTCCCTGTTTTATTTCTAATTCATTTGAAGATATGAATCACACGTGATGAGAGAATTTAAACTGCCATGAAGTTGATATCCAGAGCAGGGCACTTTATTCGATATCACTTTTCCTTTATAAATAGACTCCTCCCTCAATTCCCCCTTATTTTTGCAAACATTTGTTGAATCTCTATCACATACCACATACACACTGTTATACTATACCATATACTATACCCTGGATCATTAAGTACATTTTAGGTAGAACTTACAAAATATTCAAATTGTGTGTGTGTGTGTGTGTGTGTGTGTGTGTGTGTTGCAAATCCATAATGACTTTGAGAAAATTTTGTTTTACCACTTAGTCATTTTGCTGATTGGTGGGATTTGGAGTAATATAGAAAAATAATCAATTTAATATAAGGAGACAACTTTCAATTTGTATATAGTTAACTTAAAATTCAGAATCAAAGTCTAAGGAAAACCAAAGAAGGAAGGGAAGCAGAGCAACGAATAAAAATATAAATGCTAGAACATTTTGAGAAGGCTATTGACGTACTTAAAAATAATTTTCTAAAAACTTATTTCTACAAGTAGAGGCACATAACAGTCCAAATTTTAACACCAATAGTTATGTTTCTATATATACTTTTACCTATGAAGCACAGAGAATTTTGGCTAGACAACTAGATAATTGATAGACAACTTGTGCTCTTGAAATTATATTGGTGAACTGTCAGAAATAAATGAGATTGGATTCATTTAATGTGCTAGTGGTTATGGTTTCTCCTGAACTCCACAATCTCTTTTGTAATGACTCTTGGTTACCTGTGATAAACATTTACAACAGTGGCAAACATTTACACGACTGACTTAATTAATATCAAATAATACATTATTAGATCAGAAAAAATCTAATTACCATTTGTAATGATGTTATCATTGGTCTTGGTTTTATTATCCATGTGTTTTGGTCATCTAGAGTACAATGTTTTAGAAAGATACATGAATCAGCAATAAACCTTAAGAGTGAGCTTTGATATATATGACTATGATTTAAAGAATAACCTGAAGATTTCAATTTCTTTTCAATAAACATATTTGTCATTGAGATCTCATGTGAATATCATGAAAGAATATACATTGAAGAGCTCTAAACTTAAAGGAACTATTTAAACTAATTACTAGCTTTGTGTTCTAATGCACTGGAATTGCATGCTTCTAGGTTTTCCATTTCAACTTTTTTGGCAAAAACAATAAGTTCACTCACCATAATTAATGCAAATGTTTAGAAAAGCCTTAGAAATGGAAACTTCAAATATATTTTGAATACAAATATGTAAAATACAATGAAAATGGAATATTTGAATATGTTCAGAGATGAGATTAGCCTACCATTTTAAACTCATAAATTCTGGTTATTTGTATGAATGTTTCAAATATTCACCTCATTCAACATAAATGGTACTATATTCCTAGACTCTCAAAAGTAAGCAGAAGTAAGCCTGGATCGTGGTGTCTTACAACATGATAGTAATCACATGCTGGAGATGACCATCAAGTCCAGGAAGTAGATTGAATTTTTTATAGATTTGATAGCTAACTGGAGTCAAGTGTTTCATATGTTTGTGTGTGTGTGTGTGTGTGTGTGTGTGTGTGTACACGTGTATGAGTGTTTTATGTTGTTTTACCTATCAGCATTAAAAATAATCTCAATTTACACTTTTTCTGCTGAAAGATTCAGAAGGAAAAAGATCTAAATACACGAGTTACCTTATATTCCAGATGCAAAGGGATGAGCAGGGCCGTTTGCTGGCAGGTGTGCCTGGGCCTGGCAAGGTCCATGCAGATGGGATAATGGGGATTCAGATTTGAAATTAGAAGGATGGTAAAATGGGGTTATATTTTCACATTATCAGTATAACAGTTTTTGTACTAGTTCACTTTCTACAATTTTCCCTTTCCTCTTTGCCTTAACTAAAAATTAGGAATTCTCTGAAAATTATTTAAAATAACCTTCCTCCCTTTATCTTTTCATTTCAATAGTTCATTATTTTCATAATAATCAGTATTAACATCTGTAAAATATTTCTTATAGAATTTCTGTCAATAATACTCCATATATATATTTTATCCTTATCCTAATGCCTATATTATAATGCTTAGCATTTAAAACAAATAGATAAAATTTTTCTGGAACAAATAAACTGTTTGTTAAAAATAATGTTTAATGAAGGCAATGCTAGATTTCCATTGAACTTTACCTTATTTTTATACAGTGTATAACACTTGAAATATATATTCTGTATAAATATATATTCTGCATAAACTTAAATTGAAAATTAGGTTGATAATATTTGAACCATTGCTGGGATAACAAATTTCATCCCAGTTTAAAATGCCTATCAGGTTTGATTTCCCAATTAGTTTTATCAAAATATTTTATTTAAGTAATCATGAGTTTTATTTTACCAAGTTTTTCAGAAAGTCAGAATTATAAATAGATAAAGCAATTCTGCTTAATTTTTTCTGATGATTTTTCTTAATTTTTTGCTGGAATGTGAACTTTTACTGTATAGCAATATTTTTGTGTGAATTTTTATGCATTGGACTATGAAATTCTTATTCATAAACCTTTTTGCTTTGGTCCACCATAATATTACTAACCTTTGCCAGAGTGTTTCACTTGTTCTCTAGGTATTGATTTTTTTCCCCTTTGAAGAACTCAATTCACGCCAAAAAGTTAATGCTTTAAAATCAATACATTATGATATGCAGGTAAAGTCTCAACTTCCTCTTCATTTTAAATATGTCCTTACCATTTTTTTTTCAATAAAATAAAATCACATCTAAAAAATTAACTGAAAGTCAAAAAGGAATAAATACAATAGAAAGTTGCAGAAAGGATAATAGTACATCAAAAATTGTTCACAAAAGAAGCACCATAAATAGCAGTAATGAAAGCAATAATAGTGCAATTGCACAGTAAAAAGGAAAAATATAGAGGTCAAGAACACAGCTTGGTCTCATTCTCAGCTGGTAATTTTCCATTAGTCTCCCCCACACATCATTCTCTTCTTTTGAGGAGGTGAATTATTCAAGGTGTGGGAGCAAGTCATACCTAGAAAAGACTTCGCTGCACTTAAAATAAGGCACTTGATTGCTGTTACCTGAAAGGGCAAATACTCCGATCCTGTTCACCCATTCTTGTACTCTTGTATTTTTTCCAGGGTAAATGGCCTATAATCCATATTTTGTGAAAATAAAATCTTAATTTTCTATTATAGGGTTTGTATGGATTTGGAAATATATTTCTGGATTTAAAAGTTATTTATTGTTTTACCCCTTTTTGAAATTTAGAGGATTTTTATCTTGTAGAAATTTTTTTGTCTGATTATATTTCTATATAAAATTTCTCTCTCTCTTACACACACACACACACACACATTCTTTTAAAGTTCAAAACAATTGTCTAGAAGAGAATTAAAAATATACTCTATTGCATAAAATATACTGATGTGGTAGCTGGGAAGGGGAGTTGAGAAAAATTTTGCAGAGAAAACCTCTAAGAATTATGATTTCAAGTTGGACAGTGGTAGAAGTGGAAAAAAAAAAGAAATAAGAAAGGAAAAAAGGTTTCTTTTTTCAACACTGAACCTGCAAAGTCATGTCAAGTACAAAGGATTTGGAATGTCAGCATCCTGATTAACCCAGGTTGCCTGTATTTCTAATCTCTTAAAAGTGATTTTTCCCTTCTTACTAAAGCTCTGCTTTTTTGTTATGGATAAAATGTTCCACTTTTAGTGTAGTCTTGCTAAATTTTCTCCATGGTTGTATGCAGATTCAGATCAACTATAGGTACAATAGGAATCTCTAGATTTATAAAGACTGTAAAGTATCATTTTTCTCAGAGTGATCTCCACATCCCTCTGTGGCATTTCTTCTAAGGATAAGATTTCTCACTCCTTGTAAGGGATGAAAGTCATAGATATAGAGCTACTGAATTAACTGTAGAGGGCTAATCATGCCATGCATGTAAACTTAGTTGGATCAAAATACTCAAGTAAATAAGTACATGGGTTTTGATTCCAGACTATGTGTCCATCATCTTCCCTAAGATGCTGTAATCACATGATGGTCAAGTTTTATCAACCTTAATAGGAACTATATTATTCCTTTAGAAGTAAACTCGGCTAAATCAAAGAAATTTGAAATGTTTTCTTTTAAAAATAAAAACAAAACAATGTGTTTTCTCTCTTTAGAAAGAGTTCTATATATTCTGAAATTTCTGAAAATATGCTTACATATTTTTTTCTCCTTCTGCTGTTTTTGATGTAATGAAAGCATTTACCAATGTTTACCTAAGGAACTGACAGCGTATAAACCAAGAAATATTTTTCACCAATTATACTACTTCTCAAAACTTTTATAAATCGATTGAAAATTGTTTAGTGTTTTTAATTCACCATATTTAATTCCATTTATGTTGCCCAAATTGCTCTGTTTTTAAAAGGTTCTCTTCTGAGCGATAGTAATCCAGGATACAAGTCAACGTGTTTCAATCTCTAAATCAACTCTATCTCAGCAGTTCTCAATTTATACTGAGAAAAAAACAAGAAGTAATGGACTTAACTGAAGCATGAGTGATGTAGGTTAGATAGGGAGAAGAAATTCCTGACAAAAGGATTTTAAAACCTTGAGATGGATTATGGAGGAGAGTTACACAAACTCTCCTTGATTAAGGTCTTAAAAATGATATATATTTTATATCTTTCAGTGAAAGGTCTAAGACTCTGTTACTGAGTAGAGATGTCCTTGAATATGCCCCTAAAACTATATAATTATATAATATTTTAAAATTCATGTTTTGCATTTAAGAGAAAATAATTTGCTTTATTAGCTACTGTAGTTTATTGCTTTCATATGTGGTTTATTTAATAGAGTTTGAGTTTGCAGAATTTAAGCTGAAAAAATTTACAAGTATTTCTGCTATATTTTGAGTAACCGATTCCATGTTTTCAAAAGAAACATTTAAATATCAGAACTATTAAAATGGATTTTACAACATCATGACAAAACCCATAAATATTTGTATTTTTTCTATCAAACACAATTCATATGAAATTCTCTATTGTGATTCTTCTGAATTATAAATGGTACAAATGGCTTATAAAATACCTTTTAATAATTAAATACTCTAATTAGAATCTTAACTTCATTGGAAACATGATCAAGATATTTCCTCTGCTGTAATATATTTGTTTAGAGGTTTGTCCTCTCAAGATTTCAGAATTTAAAATGAAAATGGTGTTGGATAAGATGATCTCTAAAGCCCCTGTAAGCTCTGTGATGGTCTGATTGAAAGTAATGTCAGAAACAAGAACTATGTGGAAAGAATTGAAATTTTCTGATCCTCCACCTTTGTTCCCTCAATGAAAACTCTGCTTTGTATTTGGAACTTAGTTACATAGGAAGCAGAAAAATTAGAAATTGCTGTTTTCCTGTTCTATGTTCTATATGAACACCACACGATTGAATGTATGAAATTTAGAAACTATGGGACTTAAAATCATCAATTACCTAAATTACTTAAAATCATTGTTTGCTAACAATCCAATGTGATACTTCTTATTCCTCTTAGCATATTCAGATAATTAGAATTTTCCCAAAGGGTATCATTTAATGAATACCTAAAATGTCCAGAAAGGAATAATAAATTGATATATCATTTAATAACAGAGAACCCAGAGACTTTATATCATCTTTAGGTTTATTTCCACATAGAAAAGTCACATTTGAAAAAAATTAAGAAAAACATCCTCAGACTAAGTCTATATGATTATGTGCTCCCTATGACTTAGGCATGGGTGGAATGGAAGGGGCACTAAATTCACAAACGTCTATGTGTGTACGTGTCCACACACTTGTGCGAGCCCACACACATGTAAATGCCCACATTACTGTTAACAGAGGCTTATGAAGTGCTTGTTATATCAAATGACTTCTTGGAATATATAAAAATTCGTCTTATTTTGTCATAAGCTTCCGAATTATAAATTAGTATGTTTCAGTCGTTTATAATTGAGTGTTCATATTTAGGAATGCACATTTTTTTAAGGAAGCAAACCTACGGAAAGTGTTAAGCCAAAATCAACACATAAAGACTAATTATTTTAATTCAGGAACTATTGTATTATTGGAACACAAAACCAGTAGGCAGATTTTTTAAATGAAATATATAATTTGTGAGGAGAGTAAGTTAAGGCAATGAAATTCATTGAGGTAATAGTTAATGAGCAAAGTATTGTGAAAATGTAATATAAACAAACAAGAACCATGGTTCCCAAAAGGTAGTGAATAAGCTGTTTTCTCCAGTCTTTCCTCTGGTTCTTCAGAGGCATGGTAAGATATTTATGTGTATAAGATAAGATAAGATGTGCACTATAGAAAAATGATGCCCTTGTGTTTTAATCAGAAACAATGTGTTATTTCCTACTGCATTTAAAGTTACCTTCCTAAGTTCATGGGAGCTGAGAGAGTATGTATTCACTGAAATCTGAGACTAGGCATATTTCTGTCTTGTTTTCCATAGAAATTAAGGTTTGTTAACGTTGGTCATAGAACTGGACTATTCCTACTTCAATCACAATTCAAATGGAATCAAACCAATCACTAACATTCCACTGGCTTACGTATCAGTCAGGGACAGGGGAAAACATTGCTTTTGGTGAATCTTTGGACAACATAAATAGCTGTGACAACTGGATGGTGTCGTTAGATGTAGGAAGCACTTTCTGTATTTCTTCATTTCGTATAAGACATCTTTGCCAATTCCCAGGACAAAAGATTTCAGTAGGTTAAGGTTAATATTTTTCCACATAGATTTCTATATGTCAGTTTCTGAAAGTCTTTAACCATTAAATACATTTCTAACTTTGCTAAGAATTACATGTAATGTATAGTCTATCTTTGAAATTTCTTTTCAGTTTTATCACTCTATTTGTTTATCTTTACAGTAAAATTACCAAGAATGATTATGACTGTAATATTTCCACAATAAGGTTATATAAGAAGGTACAAACACAAAAACTTGTTCAATGTTATTTTCATCTGAAAATTGTCAATTAAAATCACAATGAGATATTGCAATACACCTATGAAGAGAACTAAAGTTAAAATACTAACAGTACCAAGTGTTGGAAAGGACAATGTACAACTGGAATTCTCATATATTCCTGGAAGGAATGGTGTCAAATTGATAAACCACTATGCAAAAGTTGCAATATCTTTTTAAGTTAAACACCTACCCTATGCTCCAGCTCTTCCAATCCTATTTGAAAAGAAGAAATATAACATGTTCACTGATGCATTGTTAGTAACTGTTCATTTTACCTATCTTCATTGTAGAAAATTATTGTAAGAAAATTAATATTTTCAATTGGAAAATCAATTTGCTCTACTTGTACAATAGAATACTACTTAGAAATTAAAGGAAACTAACTACTAATAATTACTTATACTTGCAAAAATGGATTGATCTCAGAAGTATTATAGTAGGCTAAGAAGATCTAAAATTATAGACAATATCATTATATTTTAATGAAGTTCAAGAACTTCTGTTTGGTAATCACTGGAGAAAGGTAGACAGGAAGGAGGCTGAGGGGACTTCTGCTATGATGGCTGTGTTGTGAATCTTTAATGGAGTTTTGGTTTCAAGGATATATACATTTATCAAACACTTTGCCCCATAGTCTTAACATCTGTACTTTTATTTTATCATCTCAATATAAGTGTACATGTTCATAGTGGTTTTCAGTTAAAAAAATGTTTTATTTACTCATTAAAAAGTTCTCAAGGGATATTCATAATATTTTGGGAGATATTTAGATTTAGCTGTATTTTATACTTTTAAAAAGCACTGAATTTTCTAATGACTCAAGCAAGCTACTACAGAGCAAATTACGCAGGAACTCTGACTTCCTGGCCATTACTGTATCCACTATATCACAGTGCATCTCAGGTTAATTTTCTTGTCTAGAATATCAGAAAGCAGCTATCTGGATATAGCATATGGACACCATTAAACACAGATCAAAAGTCAGACTACTTTAGTTTAAAATCTGGCTATGTAATTTATTAGCTGTGAAATTCCAGCCAGTTATTTAGTCTTTCAAATCCTTGGTTTCTTTCCTTGCACAAAAAGGAATAATCATTTAACTTCATCATTTAATTACTATGACGATAAGAGACATGTTAATGGTAAAAAGCATTGGGTATACTGAACATAATAACTGGTCACTAACATTACTGAATACCATAATAATAATTATACTTTAATAAGTATTATACCATATATTAATTATAGTTAGCAGGTCAATGTTATTAATTACATTATTGATATGATTATTATTATTACTATTATACAGACAATTTTTCAAGGGAAATAATGGCTAACTAACTTCCTAGGAGATCATATTAAAATAGGAAATGAATATTTTGTGCAACATCAGGACAATAAATCCAGGAGACAATGTAGTGGAGGCAAGTAATGGGTGAGCAAAGTACCTCTGTTGCTTATTTGTGTATGTGACCATCAAAGTCAATTCTTTCACTTTCTTTCACATAGACAGACCTGTGAGTAGTTATCAGAAGACACTTACTACCCTGTCACTGTCACAGAAAGCAGTCTTTATTACCTCAATGATACATAGTAATGCTGAGATTAGACAACAGGCAAAAGAACTACATGACATTCATGGTATGGAATGGCACACAGATGTTTCATAATGGTGGGGTTTACTTTTTGGTTTGGTCAACATACTTAGATTCCATCATTGACATGCATAGTAATGACATTCTGCCCCTGCTCTATTGTGCCCAACATTAGCATCTGCTTTAACTAATATGTTTTATTTTTAGAACAGTCATAGGTTTACAGAAAAATTGAGATGATAATCCAGGCTTCCCATAAATTCACCTTCCCCAACAGTTCCCTGTATTATTGACAACTTGCATTAGGGTGATTATAATTAGTTAACCAATATTGATATGTGATTATTAACTAAACTCAATAGTTTACACCAAAGTATACTGTTTTGGTATATAGTTCTCTAGGGTTTTTGATACATATTGCAAAATATTTGCTATTTCAATAACAAAATAGTCAAACTGTTCTAACTATGCCTTTTGCTTTTTTTTTTTTTTTTTTTTTTTTTACCCCCACAGTTACATCCTGGAAACCACTGCTTACTTTAGTATCTTTTTTATCTCCAGAGTTTGCTTTTGTCAGAATGCTTTATTGTTGAAATATTATAGTAGGTAGTCTACAAATTGGTTTCTTTGACTTGTCAAAATGCATTTTTATTAACCTGTGTTAATTGTTCAAGTTAATCATTTCACTGTGATGTTCTCATACGTGCATGTATCCTGCATTGGTCAGACCCACCTTTTCTTCTCCCCTCTCTCCCTCATCCCCTTACCCCAGTCCAGTTCTCAGTCCCTAGTAATCCCTCTTCTACTTACTTTGAGTTTTAGTTTTAGGATGCAAGAGAAAGCATGTGATATTTGACTTTCTGTGTCTGATTTACTTCCCTCAACATGACATTCTGTAGTTCCATCCATTTTCCTTCAAATGACATATCATTCCTATGTATGGCTGAATAATACTTCCTTGAGTATACATTCCATCTTTTCTTTATCCGTTCTTGTTACCGGAAGCCAAAGCTGATTCCATGTATTAGGTATTTTGAATAGTGCCACAATGAACATGCAGTATCTCAATTGTACGCTGATGTCATTTTCTTTGGATGTTTAACCAGGAGTGTGTAAGTGGATCGTGTGGTAGTTCTGTTTTTAGATTTTTGAGGAACCGCCTTATTTTTCATAGTGACCATACTGACTTATATTCCCACCGACAGTGTATAAGGGTTTATTTTTCTCCACATCATTGACAGCATTTGTTATTTACTTCTTCATTTATTGTTGCTTTTGATGACAGCCAACCTAACTGGAATGAGAGAAAATATCAATGTAATTTTGATTTGCATTTCTTTTACAGCTAGAGATGTTGAATGTTTTTAAAAAATGTACTGGTCATTTTTATCTCTTTTGAGAAGTGTATATTAAGGTTGTGCATTTTTTGATTAGATTAGTTTTTGGTGTTACGATTTTTGAGTTCTTTATATATTCTGGGTATCATGTCCTCTGTCAGATGACTAGTTGGCAAAAATTTTCTCCCATGCTGTAGATTGTGTCTTACTCATATGAGTATTTTCTTAACTGTCCAGAAGCTTTTTACTTTGACATGTCTCCATTTGTTAATACTTGATTCTGTTTCCACCTTCCTGAGTTTTCTTTAATGTCTTTCTTCAATGTTCTGCAATTTTCATTGTAGTGGTCTTTTACTTCCTTTGTTAGGTTCATTCCCAGAAAGCTTATTTTGTCTTTGTTTCTTCTGAATTAGATTTCTTTCCTTATTTCTTTCTTGGTGAGTTTATTATTGGTGTATAGAAATGGGACTACTTTTTGATGTTGATTTTGTATCATGCTACTTCACTGAATTTGTCTGATCAAAAAATCTTTTGGTGGAGACTTCTGGATTTTCTATGTATAGATCATATCATCGATAAGCAGAGAAAATTAGACTTCCTCTTTTCTTTTTTGTATACATTGTATTTCCTTCTTGTGCCTAATTATCTGACTAGGAGTTTTAGTAATATACTGAATAAGGGTAGTGAGAGTGGATCTGGTTATCTTGTTCCTGATTTTAGAGTAAATATTTCCAGTCTTTTCCAATATAGAAAGATGTTGGCTATGGGTTTGTCATACATAGCCTTTATTATGTTGGACTATGATCCTCTATGACTAATTCATCATGAAGTGATGTTGACTTTTATCAAAGAATTTTTCTTCATTCAAATGATCATAAATGATCATGTGATTATTATCCTTAATTCTATTTATATGGTGTACTATGCTTAGTCATCCTTGAATCCTTGAAATAAACCAATTTGAATGATTTTTTTTTTGGGGGGGAGGGGGATACCGGGAATTGGACTCAGGGACATTCAACCACTGAGTCACATCTTTAGCTATATTTTGTATTTTATTTAGAAACGGGGTCTCATTGAGTTGCTTAGAACCTTGCATTTGCTGAGACTTTGAATTTGTGATCCTCCTTCCTCAGCCTCCCAAACTACTGGGATTACAGACTTGAGCTACTGTACCTATCTTGAATGATCTTTTAAATGTGAAGTTTAATTTGAGTATTTTATTGATACTTTTTGATTGATATTAATCAGGGATATTGATCTATAGTTTTGTTTTCTTTTTTGCTAGGTCCTTTTTAGGTTTTGGTTGCAGGATATTACTGTCTTCATAAAATGAGTTTGGAAGGTTCCTTTCCTTTCTATGTTATTGAATAGTTTAAGGAGCATTGGTAGTCTTTAGCAATCTGATAAAATTCAACACTGACTCCATCCAGTTCTGGGCTTTTCTTTGTTAGGAGACGTTTTATTACTATTTCAATTCCATTACTTGTTATTGAAGTATTTTAAGTATTTTATATCCTCTTGGTTCAATCTTGGTAGGTCATATTTTTCCAGAAATTTGTCTATTTCTTTTTGATTTTCCAATTTATTGGCATATAATTTATCAAATATTCCCTAATGATCCTTTGAATTTCAGTGGTATCTGTTGAAATATCTCCACTTTTATGTCTAATTTTATTTATTTGAGTCTCTTCTCTCTTTTGGTTAGTTTAGCTAAAGGTTTGTCAATTTTGCTTATCTTTTCAAAGAACCAACTCTTCATTTCACTGATAATCTGTATTGTTTTTTCAATCTCTGTTTCAGTTATATCTGCTCTGATCCTTATTATCACCTTCTACTGATTTGGTGTTTGGTTCGCTCTTGTTTTTCTAAGGTCTTGAGATGTACCATTAGGTTATTTGATTGAGATCTATCTCTATTTTCTTTTGTAGATTTAGGGACTTCCTGCTATAAACTTTCCTCTTAATTTTTTCACTTTATCCCTCACATTCTAACATGTTGTTTTTCTGTTTTTGTTTGATTCAAGAAATTTTTCACTTTTTTTATTTCAATGGGAAATTGTTTACTAGTGTGTTGTTCAATGTCCATGTTTGTGTAATTTTTAGAATTTTCTTGCTATTGATTTCTGGTTTCATTCCATTGTTATTGAATAAAATGCAAGAAATTATTTTAATTTTTTGAATTTGTTAAGACTTGCTATATGGTCTCATATATGATATATTTTGGATAAAGTTCATGCATTGATGAAAAGTATGTATTCTACAGTTGCTGGATGGAATATTGTCTAGATATCTGTTAAAACTATTTGATCTTTAGTATAATTAACTCTGATGTTTCGTTAAAGATTTTTTTTTGTCTGAAGAGTTCATCTGCTGGTGAGAATGGGGTATTGAAGTTACCTATTATTATTGTATTGGGTCTTGTCTCTTCATTTATCACCATTGTTTGTTTTATTAACATATATATTATTCATATATAATGTATATATATTTATAATTATTTTATCTTCTTACTAAATTGTTCCCTTGGTTGATGTCTGGTGATCATCTTTGTCTCTCCTAATTTTAAGTAGTTTGTCAGATATAAGTATAGTTAATCCTGTTTGATTTTGGATTCATTTGCTTAGATTATTATTTTCCATCCTTTCACTTTTAACCTGAGTATATCTTTGCAGATGAGGTAAGTTTCTTGTGAGCAGCGTATTGTTGGGTCCTATGTTTAATCCATTCAGTCAGTCTGTTTCTTTTAATTTGATATTTAGTACTGTTTATTTCCAGGGTTATCGTTGAAAGTATATACTGGGTCCTGACTTTTTTTTTTTTTTTTGGTTCCTGACATTTTGTTATTATTATTATTATTTTTTTCTGGTTGTTTTGTTGTTTTAAATATTCTGTTCATTCATGTTAGAAGTTTTTTTTTGTTTTGTTTTGTTTTTTTTACTGTATTGCTAATGGTTGATTCTTTCCTTTTTCTCTCGTGTGAGTGTACTTTCTAGTAAGATTTATTCTTTCACATGAATACTCATGGTTGTGTCTATCTTTTCTCATCTTCTGGATGTAGGATTCCCTTAATTATCTTCTGTTATGCTGGTTTAATGTTCATGAATTCCTTTTTCTACTTCAATTATGAAGGATAACTTTGCTGGGTAAAGTGATCTTGGTTGGCAATTATATTTTTCAGGACTGGAAATACATTATTCTACGTCCTCCTGGCCTTTAGAGTTTCTGCTATGAAATCTGTTTGTTGGTTTTGTCTTTAAATGTGACTTGGTGCCTTTCTCTTGCAGATTTTAATATTATTTTTGGTTCTATACTTTTGGTGATAATCTTTTAGTTATAATTATAATTAAATATAATATGTCATGGAGAAATTTTTTTCTGGTTATGTCTATTTAGTGTTCTACATGCCTCCTGTACCTAGATGTTCCTTTCTTTCCCAGTATTTGAAAATTTTCTATTATTTCACTGAATAGATTTTCTATGCTTTCAGTCTATAGCTTTTCTCCCTCATCTAGTCCTGTTATTCATGAGTTTGGTCTTTTAATGTGTCCCAGAGATCTTGTGTTGTTTATGTTGCACTTCAAGAATTCTTTGTATATTTTAGATATCAGATATGTAAGTGGCTTACAAATATTTTCTCTCAGTCTGATTTTTTTTTTCATTGTCTTAATGGTGTCTTAACCATAGAAGTTTTTATTTTTAATGTTTTTTCTTTCATAAGTCATAGGTTTTGGTGCCATATTTTTTATTATTGTTGTTATTATTATTATTATTATTATCATTATTATTACTATGTTGCTCACCCACATTTAATTTTTTAGCTTAATTTTTTTATGTTGTTGACAAATCATAATCATGCATGTGATTATGGGATACAATGTGATCTTTTGATGAATGTACATGTTATGTAATTCTTTTATCAAGCTAATGAGCATATTCATCACTTCATATACTCATCATTTTTTCTTTATCTGGTGAAAATATTTAAGATATACTGTTTGTTCAATTTTAAAATATACATTATTATTAACTATTGTCGCCATGCTCTTTAGTAGGTCTTGAAAAGTTATTCCTCCTGTCTGATTCAAACTTCGAATGCTTTGATAATCTCTCCTTTTTTATACCCTCCTCTCCCCATCAACCTCAGGTAATCATCATTCTACTCTCAAATTATTTAACTTTATAGGTTTGATTTTCTTCTTTGTTTTCACATAGAAGTGAAATCATGCCATGTTGATTTCTATGCCTGTATTATTCCACATAGTAGAATGTCTTCTGGGCTCAACATGTTGTAAAACCTGACAGGATTTTCCTCTTTTAAAACCATGAGGAATATTCCATTGTGTGTGTTTGCATTATGTGTATCACATTTTCTTTACTATTCATGTGTTGATGGACCGTGAAGATGATTTCATATTTTGACTGTTGACTGGTGTGGCAGTGAACATGGAAGTGCAGGTATCTTCAACATATTGCTTTTTTTTTTTCTTCTTTTTTGACTTCATTTTTATTTTTGTAGTACTGATGATTGAACCTAGAACTTGCACATGCTGTGCAAGTGTTCTGCCACTAAGCTACATCCCAGTCCTTTTATTATTATTATTATTATTATTATTATTATTATTATTTACTTAGAGACAAGATCTCACTACATCACCTAGTATGACCTCAAATTTGCTATTATCCTGTCTTAACCTCTGGAGTAGCTGGGATTACAAATCCATGAAGCACATTCTGCTCAATATATTGATTTAAGGTCACCTACACTTCTTATAATTTTCTAAAAGTTTTATAGTTTTGTGGTTTACAATTATGTCTATAATCTACTTTTTTGATTTTTGTTTTGTTTTGTTTTGTTTTTGTTTTTGTTTTTGGTACTGGGGATTGAAGTCAGGGGCACTTGACCACTGAGCCACATCCCCAGCCCTATTTTGTATTTTATTTAGAGACAGGGTCTCACTGAGTTGCTTCACACCTCACTTTTGCTGAGGCTGGCTTTGAACTCACATTCCTCCTGCCTCAGCCTCCGGATTAGCTGAGACTATAATCTACTTTGAATTAAATTTTGTAAAATGGAACTTCTGTATCTAGATTCATTTTTATTGTTGTTTTTGCGTATGCATATTCATATCATGTTACTCTAACATCATTTTCTGGAAAGATTGCCCTTTCTTTATTGAATTGCTTTTGTTCCTTGATCATAGATCAGCTAGCTGTATTTTGTGGGAATATTTCTGGATTCTTTATTTTGTCCCATTGATTTATATTTTTCTTATTTAAAAAAAAACTTTCTCATATTGGTGACTAAAGTTATAAGTAAGTCTTGATATTTTATAGTATCTGATATCTAAATGTGTTCTTTTATGTCAGTGATATATTGAGTTATAAGGCTTTCACTTTTTCACATGATTAGAACATATATGTTGTTGTGATCAAAATAGTTACTAGGATTTTACTTAGATTGAATCGAATCTGTAGATTATTTGGGGAAGAAATGACATTTTGAAACAATGGAGTCTATTTATTCATAAACATAGAATATCTGCCCATTTATTTGTATCTTCTTTGATATATTTTGTCATTGCTTTGCAGTTTTCTTCAGGTTGATTATATATATATTGTGGTGAAAGCGGTACTTTCACCACAGAGTTACATTCCCCCTCCTTTTAATTTTTTGACAGAGTCTCATTAAACCATTGAAGCTGACTTTATTTGTGAGTCTCCCATCTCAGCCTCCTGAATTGCTGGGTTACATATCTGTAACACTGTGCTTGGATAGTTATTTTTTTTTTTTTTTAGGGTTCTTGTCAAATCAGTCTCAGAAAAATCAGAGATCTTAGACCCTTTTGTAATTTACTAATTTAAATCATGCCAATTATAAGGTACAGTTAAATGAAAGACACAGGGTAAACTTGTAGAAGAATCAATACATATCCAGAGATACTACCTGGCTTCATTAAGCAGCACAGTGGTCCAGATTTAACTTACAAATTTATAGGTGGTACATTCAGAGCATCACTTAGTGGAAGCAACTTGAGTAATGGAAAACCAACATTTTATACTCCAATGATTGTATACGTTATGCTATACTTTTCAGAGTTTCTTGTTGTATTAATATAAATCAATATATTCCAAGTTCATTTGTGATACACAACCTGGACACCAGGTTTATCATGCTGAAAGCAATTCATATAAGGACTTCCATTTATTTTTGTTGGTAATTAACATCAAAAGATTTGAGCCTATTTCTTTTCTTTTTTTCTATCCAGAATAGAAAGTTTTGGATTACAGATCACTTCTTTCATAGTTTTGTGCACATTAGAGGGATTTTAGGGATTGAAGGAATGAGAGAGATTTCCAATAATTATAGGAGTTATTTGCAAATTATTTTCCTAGAAGATATATTATTTTTTTTACACTTATTAGTCAATACTATGGGCTATTTTTTAATGAACCAGTAGCTCCCTCTTATTTTTAAAGAAATATTTATTGATCATGATTCTGTGAATGAATTACTGGTTTTGAAGTAAGGCAAATTTGTCCTTACCACTTCCTACTAACCATATAAATCTATCTGGCACTTTCTATCTGGTTGAATTTAATGTGTTATTTCATGTATTAAATGCATTTTAACACCTTCTTTCTGTGATTTTTTCCCAGTGTTTGAAGATAATTTAAAATGCACAAAACTAGGCTGACTACAAGTTAAGTAAAACATTTATTACAATTATTGCCCATATTATTCTTGTTATTATCGGTGGGAAAAAATGAAATAAAATATATTTGGGTTCTTAAACTACATAATTGTATGATTGAATTAACTTAAAAAATCCCCCAAAAGTTATCTTCCCAACAGTTATTAGTACTTAAAAATATGCTCAATCGATACAGAAAACTGGACTGGCATAATAATATTAGAATTGGCATATCTGTATGGAAAATATTAAGAGTAGTATCCTTTTTAAATAGATTTTTGTCATAGAGATATACTAGTATTTTCAGATTTCTATAACACTCGCCTGATTTCTGAATAATAAAAGTAAAGAGTTATTTTCATCAGGTAAATATTAGAACATCTCTACCCCTTTTAAAGATCAGATTGAGTAAACTCTAAGAAACAAAATAGTCAATAGAAGATTTTGATTTAAAATAGTAAAATAGTCACTAATTAGAGAAGCATCATGATCTATCAATATAGAGGTTAAAGGTTAGAATACCTGAGGCTCACATTTCTTTTTATGGACTCTGTCTTTCATCAATATTCATCAAGCCTTTATAGTAAAGGTGTACCTTCTAATGTATCCCTAGATGTACATTGGAATCACCAGGGAAGCTTATGAAAACACCATTTCTAGGCCCTACTGCAACCTATTAGATCAGAGTGGGACTTGGGATTTAGGGATTCAGAATTTTTAAATGCAACCTGTGCTTTTAACAGTCAAGTTTAGAACTAAAGATCTAATGGCAAGTTAACAAGCAAAAAACTAGTAAATGTGAAAATAACCAAGTAATATTGTTTATTTTATTACCATAGTGGAAGAAATGGAAATGTCACCCTGTAATTCTAATAGTTGATTGAAAAATCATTAATTAAGATATGTAGAAACCATATGTGTTGGGCCCAGTGGCTATAGATTGATTCTTCATATTCCCACTCCAAGGGGAATCTTTGTCTTATGAACTGGATTTGGAAGTTAGGTAGTGGTTGCCAGAGAGAAGTTTGGGCAAAGTAATCATTTTCTAAGATTTTTTTTTTAAACTCCCCACTCTTTAGGTTATGTAGGCTTTTGGGTTATGTTAGCAAAAATGCAACTATGCGTTCTGGTGGAATTTTCAAGTATCAGGTCCATTATCCCAGGCTCTCTGAATTTGTATACAAGTTATAATGTACTTCAAATTTTCACAAAGGCATACACTTTTGGGAAGAAACTGAGACTACATTTGTTTTCACTCTATAAAAGTACAGACAAGCCTGTGAGCTGAAATCATGATTATGGTACTTTGAACAATAGAAATAGTGAGTCAAAACTAAGAAGGGAAAGAAGAAATCATTATTAACTTTTAAAATTATATGAGAAAAATTCCAATAATGAACTGCCAAAAAGGAGAATTTTCCTTATAAGTTTGAATGCCCTTGAATGTGCTTTCCTGAAAGCAAATTATTTTTGTCATTTGAATTACAAATGAAGTTTTGACAAAATTGGACTGATGGAGGCAATTATTATTATAATCTCAAGGCTGATAAAAATGCTTAATTTTACAGTTAAGGGGCAAAGTACCAGCTGGTAAATTCAACACAAGTTAGAATATTGTGCCTATACTCAAATATGTATAGATTGAAATGTGATATGCTCTGTTTTGAACTCTCCAGAGTCCTATTATTTTTGTATTACTAACAGATGTCATCAAGAACTTTAAAATATTTTGAAAACACCTAGAATCAGTTCAACAGAAACCCAGTAAATTTATCATCTATAAAACATACAATAAGATATTAATATTCATGACATATTAATGTAACCATCTAAGGAAGTAATCTAATAAATTGAGATTTAGTGTATTAGAAATGTGTAACTTTAATGACAAATATTTTCTCCTGAAAAAATGGTGTCCCAATTACATTTTAAAAGATTGATTTCAAATTTTAACTTTTTCACAAGTCAATCCCCAATCATGACAATATTTTTTGAAATATTAAAAATTTGCATAGAAAAGCATGTGGATTGACATATAGCCAAATAATATAAAGAATTACCACAGAGGAGTGTGATTTTATAATTTCTAGATGCAGACTTTATATTGCTTAACCAAAAATAACATTTTGTCAAAATATTAGATATTTATGGAGCATAAAAATAACAAAAACTAAGCATTAAGCATTTATTACCTCATTAGGATATTTTAAAGAAAAGGTATTGCAGTTTTACAGAAGTGAACATAGTCTGAACAATGCAGATTAACACCCAATGCAGATTAATACCTGTAAAAGGAAGTAGGTATAATGATCATGAAGATTTTAAGAACATGTAGTAATAATATCATCATTAGAGTCTGCAAATATTTTCAAGTCCAATTTTTAAATTCAAGTTGTTTGTGTCGTGGCAGGGGTTGAGGGGAGCTTGTCAAGTCATGCTATGGACTTATTTCTTGAATTGCCCAATGGGGAAGAAGTGGTTTCACTAAAAAGATAATTAGGACCATATTTTAAATGAATTCTGTATATCCAGAAATAGGCATGCATTCTCTATTGAAAACAAAATAATAATTGGCTATACTAAAAATTGCAAACATGAAAGTTAGGCTTACCTAAGGCATAGATTGTATCAGTCATCCCTCCTGAATTTATTAAATTTTCTTTTAGAAAAGTAAAGCTACTGTGTTAGTTTTACATTGCTGTGACCAAAATATCTGAAAAGAATGACTTGGGGGAGGAAAAGGTTATTTTGCATCATGGTTTCAGAGGCTTAGTTCATGGTTGACTGATTCCCTTGTTCTGGGCCCAAGGAGAGGCAGAACATCATGCAGAAGGGTACAATGGAGGAGTGCTTGATTATCTCATGGTGTCTGGGAAAGAGAAAGAGGGAAAGGGCGAGAGAGACGAGGAGCGGGCGGGTGTGGGGGAGGGAGAGCAAGAGGAGAATGGAAGGGGCTTCAGGAAGATGAACCTGCCCAGTGCATGCCCCCAATGACCCGCCTCCTCCATCCAGCCTCATCTGCTGTTACTGAGCCAGTTTCTGCTTGGTTATCCATTAAACTAGGATGACTGTAGGTTACAGTTCTCACAATCCAATTATTTCACCTCTATACATTCTTACATTAATACATGTCTTTTGGGAGACATCTCATATCCTAACCATAACACTACTTAACTACTTAACAGAAATTTTAACTTCTTAGGCCAGAATAGAAAGGAGTGAACTTTATTACTATAGGACTAACATATGATCACAGTGATGTTCTCAAAGCATCCACAAGCTCATCACAAATGAGCATTATTGGAATTGAAATCTGAGTGAAATAAGAGCTGTGTTTTCACAGAACTTTTTATCAAATAGGATCATAAGTATCCACTGAGCTAAAAATTCAATTATCTAGATTCTAAATCCATGCTCTTTTTTCAGTTGAAATATTGAGAGCACATTTGATTTCCGATTTCCATTATAATGTGTCAGCTAGAACATTTGTGTTTTTTGCGGCCCATAATGCTGTAGACAGGCCATGTGAGGATAATACAAAGGGAAACTTGAAGCATTTTACTTTTATAATATTTCATTTGTTTCCATATATTGTGAAGTAATTCCCATCCCCTTTGATTTGGGAAGCCCTTTAAAAACAGATACTTTTTCAATTCCATTAGTAATTAAAACAACAGGAAACAGCTCTGTATTTCATGGCATATGATCAGACTTTTATGTTACAACTAACATCAGATATGATTGATTATAAATAAATGTTACATTGTCCACTTCCTTTTAATATAATCTTTAACTGTATTTTATATATGTGATAGAAACATTTGATTGCTTTCCCGACACCCATTCTTCCTTCTCTTTACTTGCCAACAAATCTCTAATAGGGTTTCCACAATAAAGTACTTAGCCCAAGGACTTGAACTATTTTGAGTCTAATTCTTTAATGACATTCCAATTCTCATCTTCTCATGATTATTCTAGAAACAGGTGTGTGACACATTTCTGGCCAAAGGGAAATAGAAAATATCTGCTCAAGGCTTATGGGTCTTGATAAAGGAGAGGGGATTAGGAACTCTGCCTTTTGCTGTGGAGTGTCCTGTGAGACAGCAATGCTTCAGATGCTACATATATTAAGGTTGTGAGGAAAAGTCAAGGGACCCAGAGAATTGCTTGCCTCAAGTCTTAAACTAGGAAACAAGTGTCAGATTAAGCTGTGTGTTCTGTTGCCTGCAGTCAAAAACATTTCTAACTGATTCACTATAGATATATAATTTAGGTTTTTTTTTATTTAACATGTAAGAAATATGGTTTATCTTAAAATATGTAAGAAATATACTTTAATGACTCATATTATTTTTGATGTAACTTATTTGAATTAAGTAATAACTTTAAAATAGATTAAAATTATTTTAGCTACTACATAAAATGGAACAAATATTAAAAATCTATTGAAATAACATTTATTTGTTGCATAAAGTTGAAGTAAAGGCGTCTTAGATTGCTATTTGTAAGCACTTATTCACAAAGTACACATTGTGGATGCCTTTAATTAGAATTACAAATTTTAAAAGTCTCATATTTTCTTTACCATTAGACTCACATATTTATAATTTTCATTTTAACATTGAATTTGACTTACTAGAACATTCTCATGCTTTCTAAAACTTGAAATTATAACTAAGAAAAAAAAGCAAATCTTTCATGAACACTGAATCTTTATGATATGTTAAAACTCCCAAAGAATATTGAAATTTACGAAAAAATTCAAACAATATCAACAGCATTCTTGACAAATATATCCAGCCCTCCTTACCCTCTAAAAAAGTTTGACCAAACTCTTTTTACTCATAAATCTGTGTGTGTGTGTGTGTGTGTGTGTGTGTGTGTGTGACAAGTGATACTCTACAGACAAGGCAGTATAATATGTGGATAATCCTACAGAAGAGTCAGTTTAACTTCATTTGAACGGAGTTTTGCCATTTTCTAGATGCATGACATAGGGTTTATTGTTTAATATCAATAATTCCTTCATCTGTAAAATGAGAAAAATAATAGTTGTTTGCACAGAATTATGGCAAGGATTACATCAATTTCTACACCTCAACCACTTAGAAGACTGCTTGATGCATAGTAAATACTGTACACATGCAACTCATGGTTCAATATCATTTGAGAATTCTCCATATTATAATATTGCATTTTGAGGTACCCTAATATCAGGGTTATAAACATACTTGTGCATATTGTAGATTTCTTACCAGTGGGTGAAATGAACTTCTATCAATTCCCTGAAATTACAATAAGATATGATTAGTGGAATTTCTCAATTCTTCAATTTTTAACAATTTGACAATATTATGTGTTTTTTTTAGGTACAATGTGCTTCAGAGTATTGGCATAATCTTCCAACTGTGAACTTGTGGTACAGAATGAGTAGATTATAGGTTCCTTGAACATTATTAAACTTTTATTAAGAGCTTTTGTTTGTTATTGAGAATGTGTCTATTGTAGTATAAATTTTAATTTTGATGAAATTCACTAATACTGTTAGGCTGTGAAAGTCTTTTATTTCTCCCCCTACTCACCCTCTGTGGATAACAAATATGTAGCTCGCTTAACCAGAAGATGCTACTGGAGACTTTTATAGTGAAAGTCACATGTGAGGCTATGCTGTAACTTGTCACCTAAGAAATTACTAACAATTTCACAGCATTAAAATAATTGATTCAACAATCCCAGCTGGGCCACAGTACCTTCATTAGTCTGCTCAATTCACAGAAAAAAATCTAAAGTCCTGCAAAATAAATAATTCCCATTAGAAATTTTCATGACATCATATCACAAGTCATTGCCCTAAATGCTCAGGTTTAGCCAAATTCAATTTGTTTTAATAGTATCAACTAGAATAAATCTGAAATGTGTCTATTTAAAAGCAGTAGTTTAATTAACAGAGTTCTCTTTTTTCAGATACAGTGTTAGATAATGTGAGAAACAAAACTGTCAAACAAACAGTTTCCCAAATACACTCATTTTAATACTCATATTTTTTTAGTTACTTTTCCCAGAGCTGTGTTTAGCTAAGGGTACCCATGATGATAGTTATTCTGCGTGGGAAGAAAATATTTTATTACTATGGGGAACTTCGATTTTATAAACTACCTATTGACAATTTTCAGAATTTCAGCCCTACTAAATACCATTTGTTTAATGCTCTTGAAATTTTCTGTTTGTTTGTTTAAATTTTGAGATGGGGTCTCCCCAGGTTGCCCAGGTTGGTCTTGAACTCCTCAGTTTAAGCAATCCTTCTGCCTGGACCTCTCAAGTGCTGGGACTATAGGTATGCACCACCACATCTGATTATTCTTGCAAGTCTACTCACCAGAAGAAATGACTAAAGAGTGGAAATCAAAGTAATATGTCTTAATTCTGAACTCAGTGTTATTTTGTCTAAAAATCATTCTGCTTTAATGCAAACACAATATAAAATATATTGATATTATCATTTGTACCCATGAATCATAAAATATTCATGAATGAACCATTGCCTAAAGCAAAAAGCTAAAAAAATATAAACTTGAATTATTATCAGAAAAAGTAACACTTCATTGAGTTAATTCAAATCAATATCATTCATTACTAATAATGTTATTCTGAGTGAAAAGAAAACAAGCAAATAAACAAAAACATAGTTAATAGTACATGTGGGGCAACAGATTGGTCAAAACATATTGTTGTATGAAATAATAGCTGGTCAATAAATAACATTGTTTTCAACCACATATAGTATACAAAGATAATTACTGATAAAGATAACAATGAATTAAGTCATGATCAGATACAATTAAGGACAATATTCTCCATTCTACTTCCTATTCCTAGTTTCCAGTTAAATTGTATGGTTTTAGATAGTAAATTAGCCAGATTTTTTTGAATTCTGGAAATACTACACAAATTTCTGATATCACCCAATGTAAAAAGAATTACCCTTCAAAATCTGAAGAGCGTGTGTTTTGTCTTTTAGTTAGATATATTTAATATTTTCAGAATCTGCTAACCAACACCAAAATAATTCAGTAAAAAAAAATAAATAAATAAAGAGTATAGTCAAGTAACATGGTCTTAATGATTGTCAATGATTTCAAACATCTCTTTAACCATAGGCCCAAAGTCACCTGAGATTTTGAGGTAAAAAACTCTCTTGACTCTAATTTTAGTAAGCCTGTGAAGTCATTCTGTAATGAGGTCCAAACACCCAACATTATCTCTAAGTTTACCAGATGCTGTTGTGCATCTTGTAAATGCAATTTAAAGATCTCTTATTTGTTTTGGATATTTTGAGATTTCATTATGTATTTTACATTTTATATTAGAAACCCACCCATTTCTTTAAAATAGGCATAAAAATGTATCTAAAGTACAAAGTAAGGTTGACTTTGTTTTTTTTAACAAAATTAATTGTTCAGATTCATGGTACAAAGAAAATATGAGGCCTGAATATACAGCAGAATTTTCTTGATATGTCAATTTATCCAGCAAAAATTTACTGAGTTCTTACTATGTGCCAGGAATCATTCTGAGAATACAGCACTAACCAACACAAAATCCTTCCTTTTACAAAGCCTCCATTGCAGTGTGTAAAATGGATAAGAAATAAGTAATGCTAAATTGGAATAAATGTTATAAAGCTTTATCATACTAAGTTTAGACAAAATTAAATTCACAAAAATTAATCAAAGTTGGAAATTCAGTCCCTTCATTGCACTGGTCATATTTCAAATGCTCAACATTACTTGTGACTACTGATCACCCAACTGGAGAATATGGATCTATCACCACAAAAATTTAATTGGCGAGCACTACAAATTTTTTTTTTTTTTTTTTTTTTTTTTTTAGTATGGAGTCAGCATGGTGAACTAGAGAATGAGATCATATTTTGTTAGGTGGTTTTAGAGGGCAGTTCAGTGACAAACTCAGGCAATGACATTTGAATGAGTAATTAAAGTGAGTCAACTGAAGGACTGAATTACATCAATATTTGAAAATAGGGCTGTCCAGTAAAGTTCCCTCAGTATACCTCTCAGTAATTATGAAAGTTGGTGATTTTCACTTTTTAAATAACAGTTATAAGAGTTATTTTCAACCATGTCTACCAATTCCAGAGGTCTAAATATATGAAAAGCTACTTGAGATTCTGAAAATTATTTGGAGACATTATAATAACATTTCCAACTTTAAACATGGTTGAATTATAATGTGAATGTATTCGTGTTCTTTTAAGTTAATTTTAAACTTAGATTATTCTAGTTTGGGGACTTTTTTGCTCATAAAAGATGTATCATGCCAAATCAAATCTGTAAATGTAAATGATTTGGTGAAACTAATAAGGATTACAAGTTTCTACAAATTTCTCATGTTTTTCATGGTATTTTTTTGTATCTAATGTGATATATTTATTTACCTTTACTCTTTTTTTTTTTTTTTTCAGTGCTGGGAATTGAACCCAGGGCCTTATGCTTGCAAGGCAAGTACTCTACCAACTGAACTATCTCCCCAGCCCTACTTTTACTCATTTTAAGAGATTATAAATATCTTTATAAATTTATGATATGTGATTCAGATATATCTAGGATCATAACAAAACCTCATAAATTATTGTAGAGGAACTTTAAAGAAACTGAGGAAAAAGATGTTAGCAATAAAGGCATGTATGAAAAGGGTTAGGAAACAGGACATAATTTCAAAGAAATTAACGTAAGCCCTTAATTTCAAAGTAGTTGGCATAAGACATAATTGTTATTAACAATATTGTGTGGGCTGGGATTGTGGTTCAGTGGTAGAGCACTTGTCTGGCATGTGTGAGGCCCTGGGTTCAATCCTCATCACCACATATAAATAAATAAAATAAAATCCGTTGACAACTAAAAAAAAAATTTTTAAAAAAAGCAATATTGTGGAGGTCAAAGGAAAAATCACAATGTGCAAAGAAATGTGATCAACTATTTCCCTTTTGGATTTGCACAGAAGATAGTCATATAGATCTACGATTTGTAATATATATAGCTTTGGAAATCACCTAAAATATTCCCATGTGACTGCAACTACTTAATCAAAATGCTTGATCAGAATTTTATAAAGTGACTGATCATCAACCACATACTAACTTCTGAAAATTTATTTTCTGGAATTGCTAGTCTTAAAATTTAATTTAGCACAAATAATTAATTTTGAAGTGTATTCCTCTTAACATTTTAAAATTCTTATATTATATTTGAGGTATGAAGCCTTAATTTTACTCTCATCATTTCTTGATAGACTTTTTTCCCTAGTGTATAGAAATCGATTTGAGCAGAATCTTAGGCTCATTAGGATAATTCAGCATTATTTAGAAGCCTTGAATATAACTATATAGTCATTTGTTCTCTCCTTTAAATACAATATTACCTTTTTCATATATATGTTATACATTTATGTATACATTTGTTTTATTTTTATCAAATGACATAAAATGACTTCTACCTCCATACTTTTTTGAAATGTCATACAAAAGTTAAGTTCTTTAAAAAATGATGAAATTTATTTTTTATTTTAGAACCTCCTTGAAAATTTTATTTATATTAGGCTAGTTTCTGGGAGTCTTAAATAAGCATAGTTCCTTTTACATACCTTAGGAAATGTATCTATTGACTTTTTGTGAGCTGCATAATTTAATAAGCATTTCAATTAATCATGGATTCTAGGTCATTTACTGTGATGTATTACAGAAATATAAATTATTCATGTCCCATATCCTTGGGACCTGCTAGGAAATTATGGTTTTACTGGGGAAACTAGACAAGATGCTACATGACCAGAAGGAGCTTCATGGAAGAGGGGGGAGTTTACTGAAATCTTAAGGATGATTAGATATCACAAGCAAAGTTTAAGTGACTACTTTTTAAATAGATTTCAATGCTTTGGGTTGTAATTTAATGATCAAAAAGATAATGTATAGATATGTAGAGATCCATAATTTTTTTTTTTTTTACTATATGATTGGAACCTTCATAAAAGGAGAAAAATGTGTATAGACTAATTTGTATAGACTATTCTGTAGGTAACAGAATAGTCAGCAAGCATTGGATTCTGACTAAATTTTTATTAACAAATAAATGGCTTAATTAATAGCTAGGAAACACTATCCAATGATTATGTAATTTAATTGAAGTTCATATTAGATACAGTATATTAATGTAGTGTCATGGTTTTTTTAGTACTGCTATGCAGTCTTTCATAGTGCATTTTGGGGAGAGAAAAGGGATTCCCTTAGGGCTTTTTAATTGATTCTAAATTTCAACAGTTTCCTTGTATATATTTTATGAGCTCAGGATGCAACAGCATATCTGGTAAGATTAGAATGATAAAAACCAGGACCTCACTGTAAATATTGGTTACTTCTTTAAACTAAAGCCTTAATTTCTGTATGTATCCCTTTTCCTATTTTTGTTGAAATCCTGCCCCATTTGACCACATAAAACATCCAGGTTAAACATCTGTTAAATCTCTTACTGCATTGCTCTCTTCTGCAAGATGCCTTGGGACTGGTATCTTCCATGGTACAAGAGATAAGTGAGTTTGTAAAAATTATTCGGAACTGGGAAGGTAACAGAATTTAGGAGCTGCACTCATTTAAACATTACATTGGGTGAAGACCTGATCTATCTACATGTACTATATATACTTTTCACTCTTGAGTAAGATCCTCTATCACACTGCTGCTCCATACAGTGGGCATGGTATCCAGACAGAAGTGGGCATGGTATCCAGACAGAAGTGAGCCTGGTATCTGGCCAGAAGTGAATATGGTATCCAGCCTGCTCAGTCATAAGGAATCTTATGACTACTTCAGGAAAAGGGGCTGTTTTTTGCTATTGTACCTGGGGATGTGAACCAAGAGATTGTTAGTGCTACACCAACCATGTCTGTGAGTGGTTACATTAGATAGTGGGATCGACTTAGGGGAGGTTGTATCAGAGAACCCAGAGAAGACCTTGTGAAATTACTCAAGTCCCAGAAAACAGATGTAGTTTAAGTTAATAAATCCTATTTCAGGTTGGTCAAGGACTAAATCTTCTATATTTTAAGCCACTTTTATGTTAGTTTTCAAAAAATCTAGATCAGATGGATATAAGTAGGAGGTGTGGAATTCCTTGCTAAACCCACTGTATCTGATCATTAACTTCACGCTCTGACCAGTACCCTACACTGCCAGTGTCAGTCTCCTTGTTCCTGCTGCTCTCTATCAGATTCTATATTAAATTGTTTCATTTAAAACTTTGTTTTTCTTGTGGGCTTCCCACAAACACTATTCAAAATTTCTTCTTGTCTTTTTTATTCCTCTTTTGCTTTGTTTATGTTCAGTCTATCTGTTCAATTTAAGACCTGAAGTTGATTTTCTTTCCTTGAAATTTGAGTGAGTGCTTTTGTTGGACTGTGCTCTCTGAGAACTTTCCGCTTCCACTCCTGAATGCCTTTCTAGTGTTTTCTAACGCCTGACTTCAAATTGTGACCCTCATATTTAACTATGGCCTATCATTTTATTTTCTAAACCTATGCTTCAGTATTGAATCAAATAAAGTTCTTGTACAATATTATACTAATATTTCACTTTGATCACCATTTCAAAACACCCCTTTTATCCTCAGCTTTATGACAGTGCTACAGGCTCAATTACAATTTCAGTCATTGTCACTATAAGTCTGTTCACAATAAGTCCTTTGTTGCTGACTCACTGCTATTCAAAATATTGAACTCAAATATGTTTTGCTTTAAATCAACATGCCAACTGACTCTATAGTTCATATTTCAGCCAGAAAAAAAAAAAAAAAAGACATTGAATTGTCTGTTGAGCTTTCAGGTGTCAAGATGGTCAATTAGGACAAATACCCCAAACTGGAAACAAGAATTGAACCTTTATTCACTTACTGTGACAATGCACACAAGGTCAGAAAGAGGCATCAACTCCCCAGTGTTCCGTTTTCTCTAGAGAATGGGACCAGATATAGGTCAGGATGAATGCAGAGCAGGAGAAGAGAACTGTCTCACTCCTGAGGTCCCTGAGCAAAAGCTCCTGAGTGGGATGGGGACAGCACTAATTGTGGAAAAGCATGGAATCAGAGTGGAGGTGACTCGTGCAACTGGGGCCACTAAGGAGGCAGTTTTTAGATAGAGCAGAATGGTCTACTTCTGGGTCCAGAAAAGAACAGGATTGCAGTCTGAAACTATATTGCATATTGTCTATTAGCTTACTCCTACTTAAACATCCATTTTGGATAAACTGGTATTTGTGGAAAATTGTTTCAAAACAGTTTGTTTGAAAATCATCCATTTTCAGAGAAGATTGTGTATATACTGTACTCAAATTAAGTGAAATTATTAAACTGCATCTCATTCTGCTTTACACTGATTTGCACCACTACCTGGAGGGAAAAGAAAGACCTTGAAAATTTGCTGGCATTTAACTCTGCCGAAAGACAAAATACAAGCAGTAGTTAACATGAACACAAGTTAGAAGAATTCAAAAGTGTCAGTAATGTTGTTTCTAAACTAAGGAAGAATGTAATTTACCTTAATGTAGTGGTATGTTTCTAAGTGCATTAAATGCTTTGTGACCAACTACTTTAATTTTTCTTTGTAAAGTCCAGGAGGCTCAGAATTAAATCAGAAAGTTTGTTCTAATTAAAACACCTTATGGGATCCAAGATGGAGGACTAGAGGGTGACTGCATCTCCAGTCGCTCCAGAACCCAGGATTCAAGAAGGGGAGGCATTGAGAGACTTGGATTAAAATAGAGCCACGGGGTGAGTAGCACCCACTGGGTGAAGCTCGGCCTGGGTGGCAGACACGGATAGGGGAAGCTTATCAGAGCAGGGCAGGGCAGCTAGAGTCTTCCCCAGGTAGCCCTGCTCACTCCAGCACTGGGCACCTCCCACATGGCCAGTTTCTTGGAGTAGGACCCACAGTGAGAGCCTTTCCGCACAGATCCAGCTCCAAGCCCTGGAACCAGTAACGGGATAGGGGCAGCTTTCTTCAGAAGCACTGCATTATCAAGTTCCTCCAAGACTTCAGGCTACTGAATACTGGGAGGTGATACACTGGAAATCTACAGGGACACTATAATCCAATAGAGGAAATCTGCAATATCTCAGAGTCCCACTTATATCTGACCAATATGAGAAAACAAGGGAAGAAAATGTCCCAAACAAACCTAGATACTATATCAATAAAACCCAATGACAGCACAGCAGAAGAAATGTCAGAAAGGGAGTTCAGAAAGTACGTAATTAAAACGATCAGGGAAGCTAATGAGAAGATGAAAGATCAAATGCAGGCATTGAAGGTGGAGATGAAAGAGCAAATGCAGGCATTAAATGATTGCACCAATCAACAGTTAAAAGAGCAAATGTGGGAAGCAAGAGATCATTTCAATAAAGAGTTAGAGATACTGAAATAAAAACAAGCAGAAATCCTTGAAATGAAGGAAGCAATAAACCAAGTTAAAAACTCCATAGAAAGCATAACCAATAGGATAGAACACCTGAAAGACAGAACCTCAGACATTGAAGACAAAATATTTAATCTTGAAAATAAAGTTGACCAAACAGAGAAGATGGTAAGAAATCATGAACAGAATCTACAAGAATTATGGGATATCATGAAAAGGCCAAATTTAAGAATTATTGGGATTGAGGAAGGTTTAGAGAAACAAACCAAAGGAATGAACAATCTATTCAATGAAATAATATCAGAAATTTTCCCAAATCTGAAGAATGAAATGGAAAACCAAGTACAAGAGGCTTATAGGACTCCAAATATACAAAATTACAACAGACCTACACCAAGGCACATTATTATGAAAATACCTAACATACAAAATAAAGACAGAATTTTAAAGGTCGCGCGAGAAAAGAATCAAATTACATTCAGGGGGAAACCAATAAGAATATCAGTAGATTTTTCAATCCAGACCCTAAAAGCTAGAAGGGCCTGGAACAACATTTATCAAGCCCTGAAAGAAAACGGATGCCAACCAAGAATCTTATACCCAGCAAAACTTACTTTCAGATTTGACGAAGAAATAAGATCCTTCCATGATGAACAAAAGCTAAAGGAATTTACAAAAAGAAAGCCGGCATTACAGAACATTCTCAGCAAAATATTCCATGAGGAAGAGATGAAAAACAACGATGCAAATCAGCAACGGGAGGAACTAGCCTAAAGGAATAACCAAATAAAGGAGAAACCAAATCATGTCAAAAAACAAAAATGAGTCAAATGACTGGGAATACAAATCATATCACAATAATAACCCTGAATGTTAATGGCCTGAACTCATCAATCAAAAGACATAGACTGGCAGATTGGATTAAAAAGAAAAATCCAACAATATGCTGCCTGCAAGAGACTCATCTCATAGAAAGAGATACCCATAGACTAAACATGAAAGGATGGGGAAAAACATACCATGCACACGGACACAGCAAAAAAGCTGGAGTATCCATCCTCATTTCAGATAATGTGGAATTCAAGCCAAAAGTAGTCAGAAGGGATAAAGAAGGACATTACATGCTGCTTAAGGGAAGCATAAATCAGCAAGCCATAACAATCATAAATATCTATGCCCCGAACATTGGCTCATCCATGTACGTCAAACAAATCCTTCTCAATTCCAGAAATCAAATAGATCACAACACAATAAGACTAGGCAATTTTAACATACCTCTCTCACCACTGGATAGATCTTCCAAACACAAATTGAATAAAGAAACCATAGATCTCAATAACACAATCAACAACTTAGACTTCACCGACATATATAGAATATACCATCCAACAAAGAATGAATACACTTTCTTCTCAGCAGCACAAGGTTCCTTCTCTAAAATAGACCATATTTTATGCCACAAAGCTACTGTTAGCAAATACAAGAAGATAGAGATACTACCTTGTACTCTATCAGATCATAATGGATTGAAATTGGAAATAAATGACAGAATAAAAAACAGAAACTTCTCCAATACCTGGAGATTAAATAATACACTATTATATGATGAATGGATAACAGAAGACATCAGGTGGGAAAATAAAAAATTCTTAGAAGTAAACGAGAACAAAGACACATCATATCAAAATCTCTGGGACACTATGAAAGCAGTACTTAGAGGAAGATTTATTTCATGGGGCGCATTCAACAAAAGAAGTAGAAATCAACAAATAAAAGACTTAACACTACAGTTCAAAGCACTAGAAAAAGAAGAGCAGACCAACACCAAAAGTAGTAGAAGACAGGAAATAGTTAAAATCAGAGCCGAAATCAACGAAATCGAAACAAAAGAAACAATCGGAAAAATTAACAAAATAAATAGTTGGTTCTTTGAAAAAATAAATAAAATTGATAAACCCTTAGCCACACTAACAAAGAGAAAGAGGGAGAAAACTCAAATTACTAAAATTCTGAATGAACAAGGAAATATCACAACAGACACGACTGAAATACAAAACATAATTAGAAGCTATTTTGAAAATCTATACTCCAAAAAAAGAGAAAACCTTGAAGACATCAACAAGTTTCTAGAGACATATGAATTACCTAAACTGAACCAGGAGGACAGACACAACTTAAATAAAGCAATTTCAAGCAATGAAATAGAAGAGGTCATCAAAAGCCTACCAACAAAGAAAAGTCCAGGAGCAGATGGGTTCTCAGCCGAGTTCTACAAAACCTTTAAAGAAGAGCTCATTCCAATACTCCTCTAAGTATTCCATGAAATATAAGAGGAGGGAACCCTCCCAAACTCTTTGTATGAAGCCAATATCATCCTGATACCTAAACAGACAGAGACACATCGAGGAAAGAAAATTTCAGACCAATATCCTTAATGAACATCGACTCAAAAATTCTCAACAAAATTTTAGCAAATCACATACAAAAACATATTAAAAAAATAGTGCACCATGATCAAGTGGGTTTTATCCCAGGGATGCAAGGTTGGTTCAACATCCGGAAATCAATAAATGTCATTCACCATATCAACAGACTTAAAGTTAAGAATCACATGATTTTTTCAATAGATGCAGAAAAAGCATTTGATATAATACAGTATCCCTTCATGCTCCAAACACTAGAAAAAATTGGGGTAGTGGGAACATTCCTTAACATTGTAAAGGCCATCTATGCTAAGCCCATGGTCAATATCATTCTAAATGGTGAAAAACTGAAAGCATTCCCCCTAAAAACTGGAACAAGGCAGGGATGCCCTCTTTCACCACTTCTATTCAACATCATCCTTGAGACTCTAGCCAGAGCAATTCGCAAACCAAAGAAATTAAAGGGATATGAATTGGAAAAGAAGAACTCAAACTATCCCTGTTCGCTGATGACATGATTATATATTTAGAGGAACCTGGAAATTCCACCAGAAAACTTTTAGAACTCATAAATGAATTCAGTAAAGTAGCAGGTTACAAGATCAATGCTCATAAATTCAATGCATTTTTATACATAAATGATGAATCTTCAGAAAGAGAAATTAGGAAATCTACCCCATTCACAATAGCATCGAAAAAAATAAAATACTTGGGAATCAATCTCACAAAAGAGGTGAAAGACCTCTACAATGAGAACTACAGAACACTAAAGAAAGAAATTTAAAAAAACCTTAGAAGATGGAAAGATCTCCCATGTTCTTGGATAGGCAGAATTAATATTGTCAAAATGGCCATACTACCTAAAGTGCTATACAGATTCAATGCAATTCCAATTAAAATCCCAATGATGTACCTTACAGAAATAGACCAAGAAAATTATGAAATTCATCTGGAAGAATAAAAAACTCAGAATAGCTAAAACAATCCTCAGTAGAAAGAGCGAAGCAGGGGGTATCGCAATACCAGATCCTCAACTCTATTACAAAGCAATAGTAACAAAAACGGCATGGTATTGGTACCAAAATAGACAGGTAGATCAATGATACAGAATAGAGGACATGGACACAAACCCAAATAAATACAATTTTCTCATACTAGACAAAGGGGTCAAAAATATGCAATGGAGGGGCTGGGGAGGTAGCTCAGTCGGTAGAGTGCTTGCCTTGCAAGCACAAGGCCCTGGGTTCGATCCCCAGCACCAAAAAAAAAAAAAAAAAAAAAAAAAAATGCAATGGAGAAAAGATAGCCTCTTCAACAAATGGTGCTGGGAAAACTGGAAAACCATATGCAACAGAATGAAATTAAACCCCTATCTCTCACCCTGCACAAAACTCAACTCTCAATATGGATCAAGGACCTCGGAATCAGACCAGAGACCATGCATCTTATAGAAGGAAAAAGTAGGTCCAAATCTTCAACTTGTTGGCTTAGGTTCAGACTTCCTTAACAGGACTCCCATAGCACAAGAAATAAAAGCAAGAATCAACAACTGGGATAGATTCAAACTAAAAAGCTTTCTCTCAGCAAAGGAAACTATCAGTAATGTGAAGAGAGAGCCTACAGAATGGGAGACTATCTTTGCCACTCATGCTTCAGATAGAGCACTAATTTCCAGAATATATAAAGAACTCAAAAAACTCTACACCAAGAATACAAATAATCCAATCAACAAATGGGCTAAGGAAATGAACAGACACTTCACAGAAGAAGATCTACAAGCAATCAACAGATATATGAAAAAAATGTTCAACATCTCTAGTAATAAGAGAAATGCAAATCAAAACTACCCTAAGATTTCATCTCACCCCAATTAGAATGGCGATTATCAAGAACACAAGCAACAATAGGTGTTGGTGAGGATGTGGGGAAAAAAGTACACTCATACATTGCGTGGGGTTGCAAATTAGTGAAGTCACTCTGGAAAGCAGTATGGAGATTCCTCAGAAAGCTTGGAATGGAACCACCATTTGACCCAGCTATCCCACTCCTTGGCCTATACCCAAAGGACTTAAAATCAGCATACTACAGAGATACAGCCACATCAATATTCTTTGCTGCTCAATTCACCATAGCCAGATTGTTGAACCAACCTAGATGCCCTTCAGTTGATGAATGGATAAAGAAACTGTGGCATATATATACCATGGGATATTACTCTGCCATGAAGAATGATATAATTATGGCATTTGCAGGCAAATGGATGAAACTGGAGAATATCATGCTAAGTGAGATAAGTCAATCTCAAAAAACTAAAGGAGGAATGATCTCGCTGATAAGCAGAAGAGGACATATAATGGGGGGTGGGAGGGGTTAGCGTTAAGGTTAGGGTTAGGTTTAGGGTTAGGGATAAGGAGGGTGTTAAGAATGGAGGAAGGAAGGACTGTATAGAGGGAAAATTGGGGTAGGAGGGGTGGGGGTGAAGGAAAAAAAAAATAACAGAATGAATCAAACAACATTGCCCTAACTATGATTACACAAATGGTATGCCTTGACTCCATGTACAAATAGAGAAACAACATGTATCCCATTTGTTTACAATAATAAAATATATATATATATATATATATATATAAACACCTTATGGTTTATTTAAGAGCTTTAAAATTCTGTGAAAGTAGTCTTCCAGTTTTTCATTTTCCCTAATATATACTTATTATTTATTAATCAGACCTGAGTATTTTATACATGTGTCCTTGATAGAAACTTCAAATATCATAGAGGAGGTTAAGTAAATATCTTTTAATTTTAAAATAAATATTTTAACTCATTCAAAAGTTAATGGCTTATAGGTTTTAGGCAGCAAGATCAATATTTTGTTATGGAAAAATTATTTTTAGGATATGAAATCTTGGAGAAGATATTAAATCCTTAATGGTTTTATTCACAAGTAAGGAATAAATGTAAAGTTCAATTTGATTATATTTGTAGAATCAGGTTATCAGAATGCTATCACAGAGAACATACAACTTGCCTCTCAAATTTGTTTTCTTTAATAATCACTGAAAACATAAATCTTATAGAACCTTATCTCTGTGCATTAACCCCTACTGATATTAAAAGCATAATAAGATAATTTTTTAAAGAATTGAATATATCTAATGCATAACAAATGAGATCAATATTTAAAAGTCATGGGACAAACACATTTTGAAAATCTCATTATTTTAATTAGCCACTGTGTATCTATGGAAACAGTCATTTATTAGCACTCAGACTAGAGAATCAGGTTCATAATTATCCATCCAGATTCATCCCAAAGGTAATGTTGGTGTTCAAATACACACTGACCTTCATAATTTTACTATGTAGATGAGAGTCAGTGTTTCTTTTCAGGAAAAAATAGAAATTGAATTTCATTTGGACACTTCCAGCTTCTCATTGCATTTCTTGGAATGGTATATTACAAATAATCATATTTCCCAATTTTAGATTATTTGAACATTTGGGATTTAGGTGTATAAGATTCTTAACAGGTATTCCTATAAAACCTCTCATTGAATTATGTCTTTCTATTCTTTTTTAACATTTGATACAGATTACTTTCACTAATAGCAACTAAAACAGCAATAAAAAAAATAATACTTTATTTTCTGCCCACTTAGTACAGATCAGGACTATAATTCTCACAAAGCAAAACATTTATGTGATAATAGATAAATTAAATGATTTGAAAAGTACATGAATTTTAGAATGTTGCAAAGTAAGTTCTGTAAGTTACATAATAGGATTCAGATTGTATTTCTGTAATGCTTAATAATTTGTTTTACACTATATCAAATAATCACTCATGCACTGGATATTTACATTTTATCATCAGTTATATAATGAAAACTATTTGCTAGCCATATCTGTTCATATTATTTGAGAACAATATGTAAAATATCAAAATAGTAATAACATAACATGATAACTTTCTAAAATAATTATTATGGATAAATAAAAAGCATGTCAATTTTATCCAGATTAAACCTTGATCCTAAAGAACCTGAAATTTATTTTAATAGAAATGATTATGTGAATATTGAAAGGGAAAATAAAATTGCTAGTCATAGAGAAGAAATACTGGTAATATAAATTATATTAAGGAATTTGGCTGAATAAGACCTAGTAGTTGTTGACAAGAAAAAGTACATAACATTTCATTATGTACAAAAAAAAAATTTAAATGTTGGCATAAATTCATGTTAAAATTCAAGAAAGAAAGGGAATACCCTAACCAGTTAAAAAAATACATATTGAAAATGTATATGAGCAACAATCTGCTATTTACAAAATGGTAGAAGTTAGTTTAAAATCATGGACAGAGAGATTTTCAAGATGACAGAGTAGAGGAGGTTGCTTTCTTGGTTGTTTCATGTCAAGAAAGCAAGAAAGCAGACAGGTGGCTTTTCAGCAACAACAACAACAAAAAAACAAAAACAAAAACAAAAAAAAACCGGGGAAGTGGTCTCTACTGGAATTTCAAACTGGACATCCAAAGCAGATCAGGGACCCAGGAGATTGGATATAATACAATAAGGAAGAAATCCCCAGCAGCACAGCCACTTCTGCAACCATGCTGGAAACACCAGTCCTTCCACAAGCAGAATGTAGGGATAAGGTAATTAAAAGAACCCACATTTTTAGGAGACCTGAGCCTTGTCTGGGTATGGAGTATTTAGAAATCAAGGACATTGCCCAACTAAACTAAAAGGCATGCTGCGCAATATTCTTGTGCAGAAAAGAAGCCACTTGCAGATGGCTTGCAGAGGACAAAGGGAGGAACCATTTTGGATCCACAGTGTGGGGACCTACAACTGAAGGAGTTGATTCCTGGCACACCTGAGTTTGACCTGAAATACACGCCTAGTAAACACACACTGCACAGCATAGAGTGTGCTTAAATAACCAGGAGAATATCAAACATGGAGATAGGTTTACAAGGGGACAATTGCTTGTGAAAACCTACCTGACTCTACACTTCCCCCTCCAGTTCTGCTGCTTGCAAGACTAGGAGAGAGGCATCTGGCTGGGAATTCAGAAGGTAGGGGCTGGGGAGATTGGGTTTGGAGACTGAAACTAAGACCAGGAAACTTGGAGTCTGCAGGTGAGGGAATGGACTAAGAATTGGCTCCTCCACCACACAATGGAACCCAGGAGAGATCCCTGTGGTACAGTCTTCCAATGTGAACCAGCAGGTACTGAGCCCTAAAAGTGTGCTGATTCAAAATCTCCACAACTGGCATTCAGCAAAGAGCCTGAATTCCAACTAAGTCTAAATCTTGCCTCAAGGAATTTCTCTTATCTGTCTTACTCCAGCAATCTTGAGGGCAGAGCATCATGTTCCAGATGACCCAACATAAAACTACTGAGAAGAGAAGCTAAGAATCTTTTGAACTCCAACAGAAGGAATTCTTTAATTTTTCATCAAGAAATTGTTTCCTCTTTTTCCCCTTTTTTCTGTTTAATTGTGACATTACTGTTACATGGACATTTGTACATACTCACATTTGGTTTTTGTTTCTTATTTTTTAGTGTTTTTGAGGCCAGTTATTTTTCATGAATCAGGTATTTAAGGACTAGGATGATTGATTAGTTCATTAGAGTTTTGTATTCTTTATTTTTATTTTTAATTTAAAAAATTTTTGCTTTATACATATATTTTTCTCTAACCTGTTTCCCTTGGTTTTCTTTCTTTTCTTCCACTACCAGCCAATCTCTATTGTTCTCTATTTCACTCTTCCTTTAGTTTTTTACTTTTATTATCTCTCTTCCTCTCTCATTTATTGTCACATCCTATATCATTTATGTTCTCTGCTTGTCCACCATTTGATATTGTAAACACTTTTTCAAACTTGCTGTTTTTATGGTAGGCAATAACTGATCATATCATTCCTGTTTATTGTGCTGATTAACATTATAGACATCATAGTAGGAACTATATTTGGTTTATTGGTTGTTGTTATTATTTGTCTACCCTGAAACCCTGAGGTAGTGGAAAACTTCAGGGACACTAAAAGTCCACAGGGTAGAAACTCTACTGCTTCAGATCCAAACTGTTAGATGGGTAGACATAAAACAACATGAAATAGTAAGGGAACAAATAGCCCCAAACAAACCAAGATACTCTAATAACAGAATCCATCAATACCACAGTGGAAGGAAGTCAGAGAAGGAGTTTAGAATGTACATAATTGAACTGATCTGTGAAATAAAGGATAGTATAAGGAGTGAAATCAGAGAGAAAATGAAGGAAGTGAAAAATTACTTCAATAGAGAGAGAGAGATTCTGAAAAAAAAGAGTAGAAATCTTCGAGTGAAGGAATCAATAAATCAAATTAAAGATTCAATTGAAAGCATCACCAAGAGACTAGATCACTTGGAAGACAGAGTTTCAGGCAATGAAAACAAAATATAAAATCTTGAATGCAAATTTGACTGTGAAGAAAGACCATGAACAGAACTTCCAAGAAATATGGGATAAGCCAAAAAGATCAAATTTAAGATTTATTGGGATAGATGAAGGCTCAGAGATACAAACCAAAATGCACAATCTTTTCAATAATATAATATCAGATAATTTCCAAAATCTAAAGAATGAAATGGAAAGCCAAATACAGGAGGCTTACAGGATCCTAATATTCAAAATTATAACAGACCCACACCAAGTCACATTATTATGAAAATGCTTAACATACAGAATAAGGATAGAATTTATAAGTTTGTCAGAGAATAACAACAGGTAACATTTAGAGGGAAGCCAATCTGAATCTCAGTTGATCTCTCAACCCAGCCCCTCAAAGCTAGGAGGTCTTGGAATAATATATACCAAGTTCTGAAAGAAAATGAATGCCAGGCAGGAATACTATACCCAGCAAAATCAATGTTCAGAATTGATGATGAAATAAAAACCTTTCATTGTCAGGGCAATGAATGAACTGCGCAGAGACACAGGCTGACACCTTCCTTGTTAATAACTTGTAGCAAAGTCTGCCCAGGTGGCTGGTGATGCCCTATTCAAAGGGAAACTCTGTGGTTGCCAAGAGGTTCATCAGTTCATGACCCAAAGTTCAAACACCAGCCACCCCGGAGTGGAGAATAGCTGCATGGAGGTAGAGAATTGTGGGTACAAGCTGATGACTGTAATTGGGCTCTTCAAACTTTTGCCCTCAGTTCTGTTTTAAAGTAACTTTCTCACAATGAATCCCATTGATGTAAAAACTTATAAAATAAATGTGCAGAGCCTACTCATGGTCAGTCCTCCTCCATTAGAGGTTGGCTGAACCACCAGATCCTGTTTTTTGTATTTCTGTGTGTGTTCATTTTTTTTTTCCAATTCCATTATCAGTCCACTTCAGGGAAACTGAATAAGTGGTCATGCTGGAAATGGCATTTCAACAAAAAGTTAAAAGAAATCACAACTGGAAGCCTACACTACAAAACCTACTCAGTAAGATATTTCATGAAGAGAAAATGAACAATAGAAGTAAAAAACAGCCAGGTGAGGAACTACAATAAAGAACAGTGAATCAATGGAGAAACTAATTCAAATAAAAAAACAGAAATAAATAAAAATGATGGGATTAAAATCATATCTCAATAATAACACTGAATATAAATGACCTAAACTCACCAATCAAAAGACATAGACTGGCAGATTGGATTAAAAAATAAGACCCAACAATATGCTGTCTCCAGGAGACTCATGTCTTAGGTAAAGACATCCATAGACTCAAGGAAAATGAATGTGAAAAAACATTGAAGGTAAAAGGATGAGAAAAACAAATCATTCACATGGATCTTGTAAACAATCAGGGGTATCTATCCTCATAACAGATAAAGTGGACTTCAAGGCAAAGTTCATCAGAAGGGATACAGAAGGAAATTTCATACTGCATAAGGGAATTATACATCTACAGACATAACAATCGTAAATATTTATGTACCAAACAATGGAGCATCTATATACATCAAACAAACCCTTCTCAATTTCAAGAATCAAATGCACCACAACACAATAATACTGGGTGAAAAACACTCCTCTTTCACCGATGGATAGGTCCTCCAAACAAACACTTAAAAAAACAAGATATAGGACTGAAAAATACAATTAATAATTTAGACTTAACACATATATAGAATATTTCATACATCGATGATTGAATACACTTTTTTCTCAGTAGCACATGGATCCATCTCTAAAACAGACCATATCTTAGGCCACAAAGCAACTCTTACCAAATACAAAAAAATAGAGATAATACCTTGCATTCTATCAGATCATAATGGAATGAAATTAGAAATAAACCATAATTCAAAAAATAGAAGCTACTTTAACAGCTGAAGACTAAATAATACACTATTGAATGATGAATGGATAGCAGAAGAAATCAGGATGAAATGAAAAATACTTAAGAGGTAAATGAGAATAGTGACACAATATATCAAAATCTCTGGGACAGCATGAAAGCAGTACTAAGAGGAGAATGTTCACTGCATTGAGCTCATTCATTAAAAAATAGAAAGTCAACAGATAAATAACCTAATATTATCTCAAAGTCCTAGAAAAGGAAGAACAAATCAACACCAAAACAGTAGGAGACAGGAAATAATTAAAATCAGAGCAGAAATCAATGGAATTAAAACCAAATAAACAGCAAAAATGTTTGTTCTTTGAGAATAAATCAATAAGATTGATAAACCCTTAGCCCAAATAAAAAAAGAGAGAAAATTCAAATTACTAAAGTTCATAATGAAAAAGAAAATATCACAATGGACACTACTGCAATACAGACTAATCAGAAACTATTTTGAAAATTTATACTCTAATAAAATAGAAAATCTTGAATACATCAACAAATTTCTAGAGAAATATGACACTTCCCCAAATTGAATAAGGAAGACATAGAAAATTTACACAGATCAATTTCAACCAATGAAATTGAAGATGCCATCGAAAGCCTACCAAGAAGACTGGGGATGTAGCTCAGTTGGTAGAGTGCTTTCCTACCAAGCACAAGTCCCTGAGAAAGCATACCAAGAAAGAAAAGCCCAGGACCAGATAGATTCTCAGCTGAGTTCTATCAGACCTTCAAAAAAGAACTAACACCAATCCTCCTCAAATTATTCTATCAAATAGAAAAGGAAGGAACCCTTCCAACCTCATTCTATGAAGTTTGGTATCACCCTGATACCAAAACCAGACAGAGGCACATCAAGGAAAAATATTTCAGACCAATATCCCTGATGAACATAGTTGCAAAAATTCTTAATAAAATTCTGGCAAACTGCATACAAAACATAGTCAAAAGATAGTTCACCATGATCAAATGGGGATCATCCCAGGGAGGAAGGGTTAGTTCAACATATGGAAAACAATAAATGTAATTCATTACATCCTTAAAGACAAGATTCATATGATCATCTCAATAGATACAGAAAAGCATTTGACAAAATATAGCATCCCTTCATGTTCAAAACACAAAAAAACTAGGAATAGTAGGAACATAGCTCAACATTGTAAAAGCTACATCTGCTACACCCAGGTCAACATCATTATAAATGCAGAAAAATTGAAAACATTCCCTCTAGATTCTGGAACAAGACAAGGATGCCCTCTGTCACTATTTCTATTCAACATAGTCCTCGAAACTCTAGCCAGAGCAATTAGATGAAAGAAATTAAAGGTACACAAATAGGAAAAGAAGATCTCAAACTGTTCATATTTGCTGATGACATGATTCTATATTTAGAAGATCCAAAAAACTCCACTGGAAAACCAATAAAACTCATAAATGAATTCGGGAAAGAAGCAGGATATAAAATTAACACCCATAAATCAATTGTGTTCCTATACATCTATGATGAGTCCACTGAAAGAGAAATTAAGAAAACTATCACTTCACAATAGCTGCAAGCAAAATAAAATGTTTGAGAATCAATCTAACAAAATAGGCAAAAGTCTCTGCAATGAAAACTACAGAACACTAAAGAAAGAAATTGAGTTGGTCACAGTGGCACATGCCTGCAATCCCAGTGGTTTGGGAGGCTGAGGCAGGAGGATCATGAATTCAAAGCCAGCCTCAGCATAAGTGAGGTGCTAAGCAAATCACTAAGACCCTGTCTATCAATGAAAATATAAAAATAGAGCTGAGGATGTGTCTCAGTGGTTGATGCCACTGAGTTCAATTTCTAGTAAACCCCACCCAAAAGAAAAAAAAAAAAAGAAAGAAATTGAAGAATACCTTAGAACATAGAAGAACATGAAAAGATCTCCCATGTTCTTGGATAGGTATAATTAATATTGTCAAAATTGTCAAAATTGTCATACTACCAAAAGCACTAAACAGATTTAATGCAATTCCTATTAAGGCTCTGATGACATATTCATAGAAATAGAGAAAGCAGTCATGAAGCTCATTTGGAAAAATAAGAGGCCCAGAATAGCCACAATAATCCTTAGGGAGAAAAGTGAAGCAGGAGGTATCACAATACCAGACCTTAAATTATACAGAACCATAGTAGCATAAATATTATGGTATTGGCACCAAAACTGATATGTAGACCAATGGTACAGAATAGAAGACACTGAAACAAACCCACATAAATATAATTACCTCATACTATACAAAGGTGCCATAAATATGCATTGGAGAAAAGATAGCCTATTCAACAAATGGTGCTTGGAAAGCTGGAAATCCATATGTAGTGGATTGAAATTGAACTTCTATATCTCACCCTGCACAAAACTCCACTCAAAGTGGATCAAGGACCTTGACATTAGACCAGAGTCCCTACACCTATTAGAAGAAAAAGTAGGTCCAACTTTCCATCATATCAGTTCAGAAACAGACTTCCTCAATAAAACTTCTAAAGCACATGAAATAAAATCAATCATCAATAAATGGAACAGAATCAAACTAAAAACCTTCTTCACAGCAAAGGAAACAATCAAGAACATGAACAATAAATGAGCAAAGGAACTGAACAGACATTTCACAGAAGAAGAAATATGTATGGTCAAAAAGTATATGAAAGAATGTTCAACATCTCTAGCAACTAGAGAAATGCAAATTAAAACAGCACAGAGATTCTGTCTCATGCCAGTCAGAATTGCAATTAGCAAAACTACAAGTAACAATAAATGTTGGCGAGGATGTGGAGAAAAAGGACACTCATACATTGCTGGTAAGACTGTAAATTGGTGCAAACACTCTGGAAAGCGGTATGGAGATTCCTCAGAAAAGTGGAATGGAACCACCATTTGACTCAGTTATCCCATTCCTTGTCATATACCCAATGGACTTAAAATCAGCATAGTATAGTGACATGGCCACATCAATGTTCATATTCACAATAGCTAAACTATGGAACTAACCTAGGTGCCCTTCAGTAGATGAAAGGAAAAAGAAATGTGGTACATATATACAATGGAATATTACTCAGCCATAAAGAAGACTGAAATTATGACATTTGCCAGTAAATGAAGGGAACTGGAGGATATAAAGCTGAGTGAAATAAGTCAGTTCCCCCAAACCAAAGGCCAAATGTCCTCTCTGATAGGCAGATGCTGACTCAAAATAGGCAGGTTTGGGCAGGGAGAAGTACAGGTTCACCAGATTGGAACAGGGGGAATGAGGGGAAGGGAGGGAGATGGGAATGGTAAAGACAGGAGAATGAATCAGATGTAAATTTCCTTTATTCATATATGAATACACAACCATTGTAACTCCATATCATGTACAAACACAAGAATGGACAGTTATACTCTATGTATGTATGTATGATATGTCAAAATACATTATACTGTCTTGTGTAACTAAAAAGAACAAATTAAAAAATGTAAAAAAAAGTCATGTACAACACAAGAATCCTGCCATTAACACTTTTATTCAGCATGTATTTGAGGTCCAAATCAGTAGAGTATGGAAAGAAAAGAAATTAGAGACTTAGGAATTATGAAAAGTAAAAATAATTATCATTTCAAAGATGATGTATGTTCCTATGTAAACTTTTATACGATTTATAAATGTAACTGATATAATTAACATCATTAATCAATTACATGTTTCATTTAACCAACAACAAACATGAAGAGAAGATAACTGAAGAAAGGAAACAATTTACAATTATATTCCAGGCTTATCAATATAATAACTGATGGATAAGCTCTTTCCAGGAAGAAACATGAAACATTGTTATATGAATTATAAGCTAAAATAAATGGAGAGCTAGAAAGCTAAAGTTCACCAACAAAATAGAAACTACCAAAGACATTGATAAATTTCTAGAGACATATGCTCCTCCCAAACTGAACCAGGAGGACATACACAATTTAAACAGATCAATATCAAGCAATGAAATAGAAGAAGCCATTAAAAATCTACCATCCAAGAAAAGCCCAGGACCAGACGGATTCTCAGCCAAGTTCTACAAGACCTTCAAAGAAGAACTCATTCCAATACTTCTCCAAGTATTCCAGGAAATAAAAAAAGAGGGTACCCTACCGAACTCATTCTATGAAGCTAATATCACCCTCATACACAAACCAGGAAAAGACACATCAAAGAAAGAAAATTTTAAACCAATATCCTTGATGAATATAGATGCAAAGATCCCTAACAAAATATTGGCAAACCATATCCAAAAACATATTAAGAAAATTGTGCACCACAATCAAGTGGGGTTCATTCCTGGAATGTAAGGATGGTTCAACATTTGTAAATCAATAAACGTAATCCATCATGTCAATAGACTTAAGGATAAGAATCATATGGTTATTTCAATTGACACAGAAAAAGCGTTTGACAAAATACAACACCCCTTCATGCTCAAAACACTAGAAAAAATAGGGATAGTAGGAACATACCTGAACATTGTAAAGGCTATTTATGCTAAGCCCATGGCCAACATCATTCTTAATGGAGAAAAACTGAAACCATTCCCTTTACAAACAGGAACAAGACAGGGATGTCCTCTTTCACCACTTCTATTCAACATTGTCCTCGAAACTCTAGCCAGAGCAATTAGGCAGACTAAAGAAATTAAAGGGATACGGATAGGAAAAGAGGAACTTAAGCTGTCACTATTTGTGGATGACATGATTCTATATTTAGAGGATCCAAAAACCTCCTCCAGAAAACTTCTAGACCTCTTCAATGAATTCAGCAAAATAACAGGCTATAAAATCAACACGCATAAATCTAAAGCATTTTTATATGCAAGTGACGAAACAACTGAAAGGGAAATGAGGAAAACAACTCCATTTGCAATAGCCTCAAAAAAAAAAAAAATACTTGGGCTTCAATCTAACCAAAGAGATAGAAGATCTCTACAATGAAAACTACAAAACATTGAAGAAAGAAATTAAGGAAGACCTTAGAAGATGGAAAGATCTCCCATGTTCCTGGATAGGCAGAATTAATATTGTCAAAATGGTCATACTACCAAAAGTGCTATACAGATTCAATGCAATTCCAATTAAAATCCCAATGATGTACCTTACAGAAATAGAGCAAGCAATCATGAAATCCATCTGGAAGAATAAGAAACCCAGAATAGCTAAAGCAATCCTTAGCAGGAAGAATGAAACAGGGGGTATCGCAATACCAGAACTTCAACTATACTACAAAGCAATAGTAACAAAAACAGTATTGGCACCAAGATAGACAGGTAGATCAATGGTACAGAATAGAGGACATGGACACAAACCCAAATAAATACAATTTTCTAATACTAGACAAAGGTGCCAAAAATATGCAAGGAGAAAAGATAGCCTCTTCAACAAATGGTGCTGGGAAAATTGGAAATCCATATGCAACAGAATGAAACTAAACCCTTATCTCTCACCCTGCACAAAACTCAACTCACAATGGATCAAGGACCTTGAAATCAGACCAGAGACCCTACATCTTATAGAAGAAAAAGTAGGTCCAAATCTTCAACTTGTTGGCTTAGGTTCAGACTTCCTTAACAGGACTCCCATAGCACAAGAAATAAAAGCAAGAATCAATAACTGGGATAGATTCAAACTAAAAAGCTTTCTCTCAGCAAAGGAAACTATCAGCAATGTGAAGAGAGAGGCTACAGAGTGGGAGACTATCTTTGCCACTCATACTTCAGATAGAGCACTAACTTCCAGAATATATAAAGAACTCAAAAAACTCTACACCAAGAATACAAATAATCCAATCAACAAATGGGCTAAGGAAATGAACAGACACTTCACAGAAGAAGATCTACAAGCAATCAACAGATATATGAAAAAATGTTCAACATCTCTAGTAATAAGAGAAATGCAAATCAAAACTACCCTAAGATTTCATCTCACCCCAATTAGAATGGCGATTATCAAGAATACAAGCAACAATAGGTGTTGGCGAGGATGTGGGGAAAAGGGACACTCATACATTGGTGGTGGGACTTAAAATTAGTGCAGCCACTCTGGAAAGCAGTGTGGAGATTCCTTAGAAAACTTGGAATGGACCTACCATTTGACCCAGCTATCCCACTCCTCGGCCTATATACCCAAAGGACTTAAAATCAGCATACTACAGAGATACAGTCACATCAATGTTCATAGCTGCTCAATTCACAATAGCCAGATTGTGGAAGCAACCTAGATGAATGGATAAAGAAACTGTGGTATATATATATATATATACAATGGAATATTACTCAGCTATAAAGAATAATAAAATTATGGCATTTGCAGGCAAATGGATGAAATTGGAGAATATCATGTTAAGTGAGATAAGCCAATCTCAAAAATCCAAAAGAAGGATGATCTCACTGATAAGCGGATGATGACACATAATGGGGGGTGGGAGGGGGGCAAGAATGGAGGAAGGAGGGACTGTATAGAGGGAAAAGAGAGGTAGGAGCGGTGGGGGAAAGGAAAAAAAATAATGAAATGAATCAAACATCATTACTCTATGTAAATGTATGAATATGCAAATGGTATGCTGTTACTCCATGTACAAACAGAAACAACATGTATCCCATTTGTTTACAATAAAAATAAATTTTAAAAAAAGAAAGCTAAATTTCATAAAGATCTCTAGTATGTCTAAATTGATATATAGAATCAACAAAACTCTAACCATAATCCCAACTTCTTTTATGAAACTTACTAAGTTGTTACAAAATTTAGGAGAGCTAAGGTCCAAGAAAAAAGCAATAATTCTGAAGAATGCAACTATAACCCACAATTAATATGGATTTTTTTAAAGAAATTCTTCCCTATTACAATGACTAAAGTATTTTTCTTGAGTATCACACAGTAGTATCACCATCAAAAATTAATAAATATAGTAAAGTTAAAATTAAGGGATTTTATTTTCAAAAAGATAACTTAATTAGTAATCAGGGAAATGCCAGTTAACAATGAAGAGGTACCATTTTGTATTCATTAGTTTGTTATCGCAAAGTTAAGCACTCTTCTATCCTGTGGCTCAACAATTACCAACCTAGGTATATGACCAAGACATTTTTTTTTTTGTACCTTAGGAGATGTGCACTAGAATTTTATAAAGTTGCTATACAAAAAAACAAAAGAAAACGTAAACCCAACAAAACAAACAAAAAGTCCAGTAAAAATGAGCAAACAATCAAAAAATCCAAATACCCTATAATAAATAATTGGATAGATATGTTGGGATTCTAATATCACAGCATGTGTAAATTAATGAACTACAGGGCTGTTTTCCAATGAATGAACCTCACAAGCTCAAAAAGTGACAATACGCCTCCATTGCACACTTACATCTTTTGTATATAGTTACAATAAAATTCAATATTTGAGTCCATTTATCTGCATTCACTTTTAAGAAGGTACTTACAATGGAGATTTTTTTTAATTCTGGAAAGTAAATTAAGAAAATAATGCACAGAAATTGAGGGAGGGTATATGTGTGTGGGAGAGGTAATAGCAGAGAGTCGGGTAGGAACGCATGGTAGATATGTGATTGGCAAGATCTTGGACTCTGCAGAAGGTCACAGTTTCATGGAACATCCTGCTTTATTTTGAGAAACAGAAAAGATAGGAAAGAAGGGAGAAATAGAGGGAGGGAGAGAGGGAAGGAAAAGAGGAAGGCAGACATGTATGTGCCAACGTTAAAAATATACCATAGTCCTAAGGTTTTGATTTCTCTAATTCTACTTACTTGAAAGTGATAAAAATGAAGATACACACATTACCAAAGAGATAAGAAAACTCTGGTGAGTAGTTATCAAGTCTTCAAAAATAATCTTTTAAATTTTTGAGACTTTTCAAAGGAAATGAAGCACATTTTGCCCATTGAATGAATGCATATTGAATGAGTATCTACACTATAAGCAAATACCTTGCTAGGCACTGAGAACAGAATCACAAATAACTTGAACATGGTTCTTGCTTTCTTGAAAATGTTCCTATGGCTCACATATCTTTAAAAATATACTACAGAGAATTCAGAGATTGTTTTTTTTTTCCCCAGTTAAGAATAATGATATTCATGTTACCAAGGAAATAGGGTAAGAAAATAGGCATCTCTTGGACTTGGGTGAATCCTCCAAATAACTTAACATCATTTTAGTTCTCTCAACAAAAGTTTGAATAAATAATTCTCGGAGTATTGTCTTTTTTAAAATAGATGTTAATTGTTAAAATGTAGTTCACCTTCTGACAAATTTGATAGACTACATCTATGCCTAGTGGACATGGTTGAATTAGAACTTCAGGGCATTTTACATCCAATTATCCTTAGTGAATGACAAAATTCACAAGTGTTCTTGTATGTTGAAATGTTACATGTTTTACTTTCAGGTGGTATATAATGTGCAAAATTAGTAAGGCACAGTTGGCTTTCACTTATATTTTACACATATTGATTGTTATCTACTTTTTTATGTTTGTATTCCAGATAATTAAAACAAATGTGTGTGTGTGTGTGTGCGCGTGTACTATGTAAGTGAATCAATGACCCAATTTCTTTTTTCTCCAAGACTATGTTGCAAAAAATAATCAACAAATTGTAGTTAAAGTTACTGCAAGATTTATGATTGTGTAGTAATACTGAAATGCCTTATATGTTTTTCTTATATGCATTTCATAATTTTGCACTACCTTTGGTCCAATGAGACATTATGTTGTTTAGCATGTAACAACTTCAATACAAAGGCATGCAATTAAAAGGTAAGTGCACTCATCCCATTGCCAGTGTGCGAATGACAAAAGGATCACTTTCATAGGTCCCCTGAAGGAAGACAATTAGCCCAGAATCCTTTCACTTTTTTTGCCCCAAAACAGCTGTTTGATGACTGTTTAGCTGAGTTTAGAACATTTCACAGCTTTTTTTCCCCTATAACAATTAACAGAAAACAGATGCTCCATTTGACTCTTCTACAGTGTGGAACTTTCATAAGAGAAAATAGCGTTCATCTCAAATACTTTCAAAAGTCATGATCTTTGATCCTTAGTCAGGTGTTTTAGCATTATGTTTTCTTTATATAATTTTTAAAATCTTATAATCTGATTAGCATATGACTTTTGATGTGCTATATGGTGAGCAGTTAATTCTTCATTGATTTGTAATTATTTTTTTAAGAAAGACTTTTGGATGGAGCAAATTATGGAATGTATTTACTTATAGATAGAAAGATAGAGATAACTCTTTTATATGTAGCTAATGAGTAAATATTTTTGAAAAGAAAATAGCTAGTTACATTGCCTGGGGCTACCAGGCTAATCAGCAAATACATTGCTTAAGTGAAGTTCACAGTATTGAAAAAGTCTTATTTTCTTTCTTATGTTTTACCTTATTTTAAATTCTCTTTATATTCTCTCTCTAAAGTAGAAAACATTGAGAATCAATTCCAGTGACATGAAGAATAGTGTTTGCTTGTCTTACCTTTTTCCAAATGATAGCTACTTGAATATACCAGGTTTTAAAAATTCTCAATATACATATGCATTGAATAAATGAGCAAGTAAAAGTTGCTCGTATTCTAGGAAAATATATTAATATGTTAATTTGTCTTGCTCTTACTATTACAGTCAATTGGTAGGACAGGGTTTGTTTCTCTTGTTTCAAAATGATCTGTAATTGTTTCAACTGAGACTGGGTTTCCTCAACCTAAAAATGATGCTTTGTGTTGTAAAGGATCCATTTTAATGTCATAAAGCAACTCTCTAACCCAGGCATTTGTTTTAAGAATATTTAGCCAGATTAAGTGAGATTGATGATAAACATAAAGAGGTAGATTTGCCCTGTTCAAGAAGATTTTTTAAAAATTACGATAATAAGGAAAGGGATAATGAATGGCAGATTCTGAGTGATGTGTCACATGACCTGCACCCTGGGAGACAGGAAATCTGATGGAGTGGTAGTGGATTCCTGCAGGTTGAACACTGCCAGCAGCTGCTCTTTGGCAACACTTAGCATGGAGAAACCAGAGCTGTCCCCTTCAAATGACCATACGTGCTTGGAATAAAATTCTACCACTGCAGACTAAAATCCTTTTCTCTATTTTTCAGCAGTCTCATAAATCACCCCACCATCAGAAGTCTCATATAACCTTAGGAAACAGGAAAGACCACCCCACTCCACAAGATGCAGAAACACTCTTTCGCTAACAGTTTCAACCTTAGAATCAATAAAACAATGTGAAACTTCTTAAATCTAATGCTGTTCAGCGTATTTTCACCATTGCACAAAAATCTGACTGACATTCTGGCAAAAGAGCAAGATTATACAGACCATATTTGAGCTGTCATCGTATAGCAGAGATGATCTATATCATAGCAGCTGAATCATAGGCTTGATTGATCATTTTCATGTGCATCCATCAAGAAGGACCCTAAAGCCTGCCTTAGCATCCATTATTGTCTATTTTACTTCTAAAAATCATTACTTTTAGGTGATGAATTTCATATCAAATTCTTTTTATAATTATGATCTGATGTGAAGAAAAAACTACTTACATACAAAGACATGTGTAGTAGTATTAGAAAAACAAACTTTATGATATGTAGGAAATTTCCTTTCCTAGAAAAGAAATATTAAACTCTATAAGTCTAAATTTTATACTTACTGAAGAAAATGCAAACAAATACAGAACATAACATGAGTGAAAATCATTTAGGAAGAATATGGAGCACTGTAAAAAGTAAATTAAAATTTAAGGTCATTGCATGCTGTTTCCAATATATATATATAAATATTCATTAATTCAATTATTCATTCATGCTACTTTTGGTCACTGAGCACCCTTCCTCTGAGTTGAGTTTATACTTCATGTCCTCAGGTTTATTTACCTGAGGTTAAATTGCTAGAAGTAAGATGAAAAGATTTGTTTCTCTTTAGGCTTATCTTTTATAGTTTATACTGATATTGACCATGTAACTTCTAATTGCTGGATTCTCCTTTCAATTAGAATATGGCCATAACTATGGAAGTAGAATTGCTTTCTGGTGAGGTTTGAGTCAAGAGACGGGAAGAACCCAGAGAGGCTGAAACACCTTGGTCAAGTAGGTCAGAAGGAAGTGAGCTTTTCTGGCTGCAGAATGGCCTCTGGGGTTGGCAGGGCAATAGAGAGAATATTTTTCTCATTTTCAGCACTTGGCTTTGGGGCAGGGAATTGGCATCTTGACAAAGACTATGGGAGCTCACAGCCTAGGAAAGACTATTTGAAAAGCAGCACAGAAAATACCATGTTAACAAAAACAGTAATGGTGAAAGATGTGTTGGAAGTGGTTGAGAAGAAAAGGACATTGGCATTGTTTTAACCTCTGACTGAGGGGGCTGCCTAAAGGAGGTTGGCCAAGTAAGTACACAGCTCAGGACTGTCAGAGAAATACACTTTCCTCATAGAGTACCAAGCTGGTGTAGCTACAGTGACATCCTGGAAGACTGACTCTGTACCATGGTGGGAGCAACAACTGTAACAGTGAAAACAACTTTCGACAGTGAAGTCAGACGCAAAACCAGAGACACTGCGTGTAGGTCCCAGAGATTGATGCCACTGATGGCTAGAGTGAGATTCATTCCTGAATGCCCTCTGGAAGCCTCCTAGTAATAAAATCAAGAATGAAAATCCTGGATTCTATCAGTCAGACAAGTAGCACTATCACATAAATGTCACCTCCAATCCCCTTACTCAGGTTGGTGTTCAAAGGAAACCCTGCTACCCATGACAGTACTTGGGCTCCTCACCTGGAGGTTTTCTACACTATTTGCTTTTGTCAAGGCCACAGTAGCTTTGAGCTGATGCTACCAAATCTAAAACATTTGGTTTTCTGCTCTCCCCTGTCCTTGGAGCTGAAGTCCTTATCAACTATTTTGGAGGCAGAGCAATAGTGCTGGACATGGAACCCAGGGCCTCCTATATGCTGATCAAGTGCTCTACCACTGAGCTATATCCTCTGCCCCTTTAAAGATTTTGTCAGACCCAGCAATTGTGGAGACTGCATCCTCATGATGTTACAGTGAGTTCATCCTTTACCCCAACACCGGTACCAACCCATCTGGTCAATTTTATCCTCAAAAGTAATCTTTGAGAAAAAACTTTATTGAAAACTATACAAGAATATTTAATAAATGGAGGGTAGTATCTGTTCTCAGAACACATCAGGATGTGTATGAATTCCTGGAATATACAACAAAAACAGCATATGTTTGTCTTCTTAGGACAATTGACATTCAGAGTTCCATCTATTCTTCATTCAAAAGCAGACTTAGCTAATTTTTTAGAAATGTCAGGAAGCAGCTTTTCCAAATACGCTCAGGAGTAGGGTAGATTGCTTCTTACTTTCCTTCTTTTTTAGTCATTTCAATGCATAAAGTTTCTAGGGACTTCAGCTCAAGGAGTGCTAAGTGCCTTAGTAGTTTGCTGAGGGCCTGCTATCTGCTAGTTCCTTCTGATAGCCATTTTTTTTAATACTCTATTCTTGTTCTTCCTGTGTTCAGTGAAAAATCTTAGAGTGATGTCTTTTCTGTTCTTCTCTGTATTTCTGGACCTACCCAGCTTCATAAAACTCCCATCTACTTTGTAAGAGCAGATTTTCATGTTCACTTGGCTTGAAAATAACTGAATGCTCTGTGGCCTGGTTCAGAATTGGCTTTGGAATGACAGTTCTTATTCACCAGGAAAAGGAGAGGGCACAGTTTTGTTCCCACTTCGTTATTATCCTCTTAGTTTCCTGATAATCTCCTCTCTCCCACTGCCTTAGCTTTTATTTTCACATACCCCAGGAGAGAGACAGAATGAACTCACAGCTGGAGGAGACCTTGACTGGTGTAAAGGGCAGTGCTTTAGTATATATCTATATTATGAGAATCAAACAGCCTGTTCTATACAAAATTTCTATGTTCTATTATCCACAGATCTGTTTGTTCTGTGCACTAAACAGATCTTTGGAATCTTTACTCAGGTTGGGCACTGTCTAATACCTACATCAGGGAAGAATTTCTTGAAGACGTGTGGTTTTGGTGCCTACTTTTTAAATCTGCTTTTCTAGTTTACGGTTGCCTATTTCAGTTCACCAGACAGCAGGTGTTTGGATTCCCTGCTGCCATCTAGTCTCAGCACATGTTCTGCCCAGCTGTGTCATTTTTTTCAGTAGGCACTCCTCCTAAGTACCGGTTGGAGCTTTCCTGGGTCAGCTACCAAATAACAAAGTCGACCATGAGCTACCAGAGCCCTCTGTCACTTAGGTCTCAGAGTGCTGTTTCCTATCACTCCTTTGTTTCCCACATAGAGAAAAGCAAGAGGTGCATTAATTCCTTAATTAATCCTTAATTCCTTACTAATCCAACCCATAGATATTTGATATTACTCTTTGTCAGTTATTGCACTAGATGTTAATGAAATTCTGTTGAAACAGTGCTTTTCATAGGGCTAGGCAGTCACCAGTCAGCAGAAAAATTCAGAACACATAAACAGACTTGGAGAAAAGAGAAGAGAAGAACAAAACCCAATAGAAGATTAAGGACAATGTTAAATTGCGTCTGTTTTAAATCACAGGAAAAGGAGATCCATAATAGATACATTATTTTTTTTAAGCATTATTCTCACAAGAGTTCACCGTCAATAGAGACATCCAGAGGCAAGACTTCTCTGTCTGTGGCAGATGTGTGTTTGTATTAGGGAAAAAAAGACACAAAACAAAACAAAAACAAAAAAACCAAAAAAACAATGGGAATAAAGAATAAGGAGTTAAAGTGAATTGCCTAAAAGAGCTAATATTTCACAAATTCAGCTTTAGGAGAGAGAAGACTGAGTCAAAATAAGAAGTCTGAGTCAAAATCCCCAGGGCTTCAAATGTTTTCTTGTCTGTTAGTAAAAGAAATAATATGTGTTGCAACATATTTTGCAGGTTTAGGGTTTCTGCTAAGAAATATTGGTCTATAAATTGTTTGTATCTAGTTTTATTTTCAAAGAGTTAGTTAATTTAGCTAAGACATTGTGGAGGATTTTCTATTCAGTTTTCTCAATCTAAATACAATGAACAGTATACAAGTGAAATTAATGATATATTTTCCTTAAAAAATGAAATGTTTTTTCCTTGTCATTCTTTCTATGCTCCATATCCAACAATTATGACATGTTTCAATTCATTCAAAATATAATATTACAGTTAACTTGTATTTCAATCCAACATTAATACACATCCATGTACATATTATATAAATTGATTTTTATCTTTTGGTGTTTTCCAAAAATTGTATTTTCAATATCTATATTTATCAATTACCTGGAATTTTATGTTGTAGTAGGAATAACAATAGATTTAATATTTGAAAACTTTGGTTTTTAAACTTAGAATACATAAATGTAGAAGAGGAACAAATGCCAACATAAGATTAAGGATAATCTTGTGACTATTAGATTATAACAGTTGTATACTGTTATACATAACTGTTGTATTACCTTTATGAACTCTAAGCTCAAGTATCCATTTCCTCTTTCATAAATTGATGTTTGTTACTCTTTGGATGTGAAGTGTCCCCCAAAACTCACGTGTGAGACAATGCAAGAAGGTTCAGAGGAGAAATGCTTGGGTTTTGAGAGTCTTAACCTAATCAGTGAAATAATCCCTGATAGGATTCATTGGAGTAGTAGGGGTGGGAATCAGGTGTGGCCATGGGCTATCTATTTGTATCTGGTAAGTGGAGTCTTTCTCTGCTTCCTGATGATGAGAGCTGCTTCCCTCTGCCATGCTTTCCTACCATGATGTTCTGCTTCACCTGGAGCCCTGAGGAATGGAGCTGGCCTTCTATGGACTCAGACCTTTGAAACTGTGAGCCCTCAAATAAACTCTTCCTCCACTATAATTGTGCAGGTCAGACCATTTAGTCATATCAGCAAAATGGCTGACTAAAAAAAGTTAATAAATTTTATATTCCTCCTCCATCACTTTCTGAGTTCAAGGGTCAATGTCTTTCTGTTTTTTTGTTTTTTTGTTTTTTTTGGTATCAGGGATTGAACTCAGAGGTACTTAACCATTGAGCTGCATCCCCAGCCATTTTTTGTATTTTATTTTGAGATAGGATCTCACTGAGTTGCTGTGGCTGGCTTTGAACTTGCAATCCTCCTGCCTCAGCCTCCCAAACTGCTAGGATTACAGGTATGTGCCATTGTGGCCAGCTGTTCCCATTTCCAAATATCATTCTCTACTATAGGCAGTCATCTAAGAATTCTATTCTTTCCATTGAAGGTGTTAGAAGGAAACCACTGAATCAAGTAGAAGATACAAATACATTTAGCTGTTACTTTAGCATGGCACAGATTTAGTTTCTGGTGAAGAGGAGACTCTTTCATTATATTCATAAACATTACATTCACACTTCTAAACCCACTTATTTAACTAACAGTTACAAAGAAATTTTAGTATTTTACAGGTGCATCTGCCTCAAGGACATCTCCTGTCCAAACTGCCAGATGGTCAAACATCAGAGGCATCTCTGTACCTGTAAAATGACTATATATTTATAAACTATTTATTATGCAAGTAATTTTAAAACTTTTGATTTATTTATGGTGGTGTTTACTTGGTGCCTGAATACTTTGCATACATATTTTATATTGTTGATATGACTTAAAAGGTACTGTCCTTCCATACAGTATGGAAAATACTATAATCAATTTTTTGTAAAGTATGATTTCATCATTTGAATCAAGGTTTTTCAGGTGAAAATTTTATTTCTGTGGTTAAAATGATTAAATTAGCTAGGTTATATCATTTCATTTTGCTCTTGTTTAAAGTTTGTATTATGTTTTACAAGATATTGTAAGTAAGAAGTTTCACAATAAGGGTGTTATGGTTTAGACATGAGATGTCCCCCAGATGCTTACATGTGAGACAATGCAAGAATGTTCAGAGGTGAAATGATTGGGTTATGAAAGAAATAACCTAATCAGTGGATTAATATGCTGATATGGATTTACTAGGCAGTAACTGTAGGCAGATGGGTATGACTGAAGTAGTTGGGTCACTGTCAGAGGGGTGCCTTTATAGTTAATATTTTGTCCTTAGTGAGTAGAACTCTCTGATTCCTGTTTGCCATGTCCTAAGCTGCCTGTCTCCGCCATACCTTTCCACCATGATGTTCTGCTTTCACCTCAGTCCCAGAACAATGGAGGTGGCTAACTATAAATTGAACCTCTGAAACTGTGAGCCAAAATAAACTTTCCTCTACTTGTTCTTGTCAGGTCTTTTGGTTGTGGTGACGAAAAAGCTGACTAAAATAAAGAGCCAGGAAGTACACCTTCAGGGTTAGAGATTTTTCTCTTTGATTCTTAAGGCTATTATAGGAACACAAAGAGTATGTCTATGTCTCCCTACCTTCCCACTAACAACAACAAAAATACAAGTATGTCTGAGTAATATCTATTCTAAAGGCTCCTAACAAGGTAAAAGAAAACTTGATGACAATTTTAGGAGTTTGTATTTTGTTTTGTGATAATCTGTGGATTTGGATCTAAATCAATCCAAAGGTAAGATGAAAAAATGGAGTGACAAATATTTACTATACATATTTATATATATATTTATATTATATATGTATACATGCACACAGATATATATTATATATATGTATATATATAATATATATATATGGAGAGAGCGAGCAAGAGAATGCCAATGAGCATGTGAGCTAGGGATTAATATTTCTATTTTCTTAGTGGGCAAATGATTTCAAATAAAAAACATAAGTAAATTCCATACTTAAAATCATTAAGTTAGAAACTGCAGAAATGGATGGATAAGATTCAGGGTTGCTGAATACGCAAAATAGACTACTTCTGTATATGTGATTAGTTGATAATGAGAATGAAATATGTTTTGGTCTCTTTAGATGAAAAATTTCAATAACTATCAAATGTAAAATAGCACCAGAATTTGACCTAGCAATTTACCTCTAATCCTTCCTCCAGCAAACATCTTCACAAGATTATACATGTGGACAAATACACTGATATTAATATGTATGAGCACATACACATGCAAGACTATTTAACATCCTTAAAGTCTATATTTGTCCACGTATAAAATAGACATATTAATAGCACTGTTGTCATGGAGTTTTGTTTGTTAAGTGAGAACATACTTGAAAACAATTTAGACAATGCGTGATACATAGAAAGTATTCAATTTATGTCTGTCATAATTATGTAAAAATTTTAAAATACATTTGTTGTCTGTGATCATGAAAAATTACTCTGGGAAAACATACCTTAAAATTTATTAATGATTACCTCCGAAGAGTGGAAATTGACAGGGGAATGAGGGAGAAGAGAATTATGTTATGTGCACATAATTTAATCATTTTCAAAGAACATTTGTGGATTTTGTGAATTAAGAACAATTATGACATGAAAGGTGGTGATGAGGTGGTGGTGATCACAGTCTATAAAATCAGAAATAAATAAATAAATTTGACCTTAGGTTGCAAGGGTTGTTTAACGTCTTTCTTCAACTGAAATTGGATATTTCTTCCTGCCCACTACTACCCTGCACCACTGTGTACCAGTATTTTGTCCCATTTAAAACCTCACCATCTGGCTCCAAGATTTAAATACTAGTGACTCTTCTACACTTTCCCTAGGAAGGGCAGCTTGTTGGAAATATATCAATCAATAAAAAAAAAATAAATGCATTTGACTAAAATTAAGCAGCATATACCTTTTGCAAAATATCAAGATTAATCAATCTGGTAAATTTGATTAATGTCTGAAAGTTTTCAATTGACTTTATTTCTTTTTTAAAAGAGTGGAAGAATGTTAAACAAACAAACAAACAAAAAACCTGTTCATTAAAAGAAAAAATAATCTAGTTCTCATTAATTCAAATCTTTGCTTTCTTACCAGGAACTCATAATTGATCTTACCTATGCTAGGGGAAAGAACTGACTTCTTATGATTCATGCCTTTTATGTTTGAAGTTGTTGCTTATTATAGTACTGTTATTGAACGCAAATGAGCATGACTAAAAAAACCTGATGTGATTAGTAGTCTTTACAACAAAGCCTCACACAACCATCTTTCCACTGGTGACTATAATCACTAGTTACCATGATGCCTTTTAAACTAATAATTGCATGTCTTGAAACAACATTTCATTTTGAATTTTTCTTGAACAAAATATTTTCTACTAGTACCTACTCAGGACATTAGGTTGAGCATCTTTCAAAAATATGTCTATTAAACCTTTTACCATCCACCTCTTCTCAGTGTCCTGGTTTATCTGTTCATTCAGTTTCTAGGGTGTTAGCCATGATGCATGTTCTAACTTGTACAGTCTGGGAGGTCTGTGTGGTGCCATCATCTATTACTATCTGTTACTGTCATCTATTACTATCTTATTACTCTCCATTACTAATACTTAATACTACTACTTCTATTTTTAGAACATTTAATCTTGCTTAAAGTGCTATGAAAGAAAGTACACAAATTTTTATAGATACACTGTATCAACAAAAAGCACAGCATCCAACCATTCAACAAATATGATGTGCCCAGAAATAGATGTAAACATGATGGACAAATGATATTTTCTGATAGGATTTACATTCAAGTTGTGATATTCTTAAAAACAAATAAAATGAGTACTTACAATAATTGAAAACATGAATAGAAAATGTTAGGTGCTATTTTGAAGATAAAATAACAGAACATGAGAGCTTATACTAACTTTGTAAGGGGCATATATTTATTCCCACTTTATCAAAATTGAACCTGATATCCAAAGTTAAAATCCAAAGTGATCTAAGAGCCAATAGATAATTGGTGGTAGAGCCATAAATAAGTCTCTTAGTTAAGTTTATCTTAGTTTATAATAGGTCACATTCCATATTTCCCAATCTTCTTATGTTTGAATATTCACTTTGGTCTTAAACGTAATGCCATAAACATTACTCATATCATCATTCTAATTCTCAAAATACCTGAATTTGTTAAGAAAGTCTTGGTAAATAATGTTACTTTTTCAGCGTGGGACAAGCTCTAGATGAATAGTTAACACAACCATAATAATCATTAGTTGATGGATTTTCTCTTCCAATGTAGGCTAGACCATTGTTCACTTAATATTCTGGATTCAGTCCTACCTCAATGCTCACAATAGCTCTAAATGATAATCAATGTTATTCTCATTGAGTAGAAGATAAAACTATGTCAGAGAGAGATTATATAATTGGTCTTTCTGTCACTTATACAATCCTTCTAATCTGTAGCCTTTGGAAATTGTAAGTTTATTATAATTCATATACCAGCTTTTCTTTCATTTTAAAAATCTGTGTGTCAAACTTGTTATTTTTTTTTGAACTGTAAAACCATTGAACTGTTTTTTTTTTCATTTATAAACCACCTAATGAATAATCATGCAGTAAGGAATTTTAAAATGTTGGGTTGAAACAAGTGGACATCAATATTTGTATATTAAATCAGACAGGAATGTGAGTGTGAGTAAACTCCAAACTAGATTCACCAAGGAAGATATAAAATGATGAAAATAACTTTTTCTTATATTTTGGTGTAATATATACTATGCTATTCAACAGTGGATATAAAGTTTTCCAATTTTTCTCTTTGGGGATGACACAATGAGACAGAGTTCATCCAAAACCTCACTGTATGTGAGACATTCCAAAAATACAAATCTCAGTGCTTATAGACACACTCTTTCTCTTCCTTCTTGAGAGAGAAAGATATAACTTCTAATGTCAACAAATTCTCCTTGGAGATAAAAGGGAAGAGTCCGGGGGTTCTCTTCTTTTGGAATGTAAATTCATGTCTTTAAGGGGAAAATCAGTTGTATGCCACTTATTTTACAGCCCAGGGCTTTATATTCCCTGAAATTTGAACATTTACCTTGAGGAAGGTAAATGTCTTTGCCATTTATACCATCTAGGTTTGCCTTTTAACTCAGGACCCAAGTTTCAGTAAAATTTGTTCAGAAATATGTAACACTGCAGAAGCATACATATGTTCTGTGATCCCACAGAAGAATTCTGTTTGAATTTGGTCTTAGTCTTGTTTTGTTTTTATTTGTTCTTAGGGAAGGAAATACACATTTGATGAAAATGATTTATGAGAGAGCTGGTTCAGTTTCCAGAACAAATATCTTTAGGAGCCAAGAGTTAATAGACTACAAGATTACAAATGGAGGAATGGACATCGGCTAAAGCAGATAGTATTTTTCTATCCATGGTGCTAGGAGAGAAGACAGAGAACAGAGATGCAACTACTAACTACTTCATAAATCTGGTACTGAGGGCATCCTTTATGATTGCACACTTATCTTAAAGAAGTTGTTGCATCTTTATCAGTTGAGAGAGGAGGTGAGAGAGTATATGTTCGAGGCTTAGAATGGGAGAGTTCTACAATACCTTGGTGATAGGTAACATTGACCTTACTTAGGGAAATATAGCTGGAAATAGAATAAAGTAGTGTTGGACCCTTTCCAGGTGAAAAAAATAATGGTGAAATTTAATGATGTGTTATAGCTAACTTCATGTGTCACCTTGGCTAGGTTATAGCTATAATGCTCAGAATCTTTTGGACAAGTGATAGTTTAGATGTGAGGATGTGATTAACATTTACAATTGATGTGCTCTAAGTAAAGATTACTTTAGTGATGTGGGTAGACCTCCTCAAATCAGTGAAAGGTCTTCAAGGCAAAATTGGGATTTCCCAGAGAAGAAGGAATCCCTCAGGATTGTCACATGGAATTGCTGCTCGAATTTTTAGCTTGTGCTTGCCCCATACACTTCGGACAGGCTATGTATGTACCTGTGTGCACACGCACGCATGTGTGTTCATGAACATAATGCATTGGCTCACAAAATCAGTTCAATAGGTTCAAGGTTACAAAGCAGACGAAGAGGAAATGGAGTGGAATGAAAGGTTTGAAGGATTTCCAAGTGTTTGAGGATGATAAATTGAGTTTCAAAAGGTACAATTAGGAGATATTTTTTGGCAAGATATAAAGGGAAATTAGGTTTGGTTTGGAGGAATAAAGCATAAAATGGGAATAATATTCCAAGTGGCAGTACATGAACTGGGAAGCCTGGGTTTCTGGCACTGACTGAGATTAACAGATACATGGAGAGTCATAGGTGTAGTATCGATACTGTCCTAGAACACAAGTGATAAATCTAGACTAGGGCACGTAGGCAACTGAAGTCTCCTGTGGCATGGCTATTCTCATAAAAAATTGTCTCATTAATAATATGCTCAGTTACAATAACAATTTATAATAATAATAATAATAATAATAAAACCAAGAATGAGAACAAGAGAAGATTAAGAGCAACTAATATTTCTATGCTATGTGCTATATACCCAAGGTTCTCATGATAGTTGATTTCATGTGTCAGCTTGACTATGCTAAAGAATACCTACATAGCCAGGAAAATATCATTTCTAAGTGTGACTGTGAAGATGCTTCTGGAAGACCTTAGCACTTGAATCAGTAGACTGAATAAAAATCTGCCCTCATTAATATTGGGTGAACTTCACCTAATCTTTCGAGGGCCCACCTGAATAGAACACAAAGGTCAAGAAAGAGCAAATTCTTCCTCTTATATTGAGCTGGAATACCCATCTGCTTTCAAACATCAAAGCTCATGGTTCTCAGGCCTTCAGACTGCAGATGAATTGCTGGCTTTCCTGGTTCTCTAGTTTGTAAAATGGCACATTGTAGAACTTCTCAGCTTTTGCAAATGTATGGGCCAATTTCAATAATAAATCTGTTCTTATTATAGGAGATATATGTATATGTATATATCTACATATAAAACTATATATATCTATCTGTATCTATCTCTATGTCCATATCTTTAGCTCTCTGTGTGTGTGTGTGTACCTATACACAGAACTTTGGATTTACAGGAAAAAAACTTAGGATACTATTCCAAGTTAAGCCCCCAATCCAACAAGTCTATCTATATCTTCTATTGGTTCTGCTTCTTTAGAGAAACTTGCCTACCATAGCACTAGTCAAAGCACTTCCTACTTATTATCCATTTAGTCTACTCAGGAAACCTAATAATTAGGTGACATGATTATCCACACTTTATGGATGAGAATTAACTGTTTCAAGTTAACACAGGTAGTAAGACCTTAGATAAATATTACTTATTTCTGTATCAGTTGTATCATCTATATTATAAATATGAATAAACTGGCATGGTAGACTAGACCATTACCAGAGCTAAAGATGCTTACATTGCTTTCTCAAAGTGACTGACCTGGCTAGACCTTAAGATTAGTGTCAGTGAAATGGTAGTCAATATGAATTGATACGGAATTTAATCTTATCATATAGGTAAAAAAAGAGATCTTGTCCAAACATGTACCTGCTTTATGTGTATAGCCATACATATTTCACAATTACATCAGTCATGGTCCTTGGAGGAACAAGATGACAAACATAAATAGATAGTTGAAAATAATTTAATTAAGGAAAGAAAAACTTTTTCAGTATGGAACTGATGCTATTACATTATCCCTCCAAAGCCCGAAGAAGGAAAAGGAGGTAAATACACCAAGAGTAGATCTAGGAGAGAATTGTGGTTTTCCAACAGAGAAGCAGTCAACCTGTTAATCTGACCATTTTATTCTTCCATACTGTGATCTTCTGATAGTTTCTCCTAATGGTGGAATCAAACAGGAGGACAGAGAGCAAAGGAGTTCATTGATGCAGCCTACCAAGATCAGCCTGGTGGGAAGGCGGTGGTGCAGAAAACATGGACAGAAGAGGGTAAGAGCAGTCTGAAGAATCAAACAGGGACTCTGCATTCTGAAAGTCCAACTGGAATCCATGGGGCAAATATCTATGGATACAGGAACTATGTGTAATCATGCTTTTAATTCCAAAAGTCACTTATATCAAAAATAGACCAGAAGGTTTTGAAGACAATGAAAAAAATATATCATCCTTTCTTTTTTTTTTTTTTTTTTTTTTTTGGTCTTTTTGACTATCTAATAGTCATTTTTACCTGCCTTGGGAGTTTTATATTGTAAAAAACACTTATAGAAAAGAATATGAAAACTAAGAAGTTAGAGACACTGGGAAACAGTCACAAGGTGACTGAGGCAAGATTTCTTTGTGTTTCTAAAGAAATGATCTTTTTCTTCACAGAGTAGGCTTCTACAGGAAGAATGCTATTCACATGCTGCGACCCCTCTTCCTACCTCTCCGTGGTGTCTCTTAGTGGAGTAATCTCTCCAGAGGCATTTTATATTTTCTTTACAAAAATGTCTTTCTTATTCATTTTTCTTTCTGAATTTTTCACTCTTTACAGATTATCTTCATCTTTCCCCTGCTCTTCTCCTATCTTGATTCAATCTAATTTCTCTCTTTTGAATGACTTTCTTTCAGCAAATGAACATGTTCAAGTCCTGGCTAGTTACCATTTTAAATTTTTTCCTAATCTGTGACCTTTTCAGTTTACCCTTTTAGGTATTTCACAAACATCTTAAACTTTTTGACAAATCCCCAACTCAAAATATTCATCTCAGTTTTCTCTAGCACCTTTCAATCTGATTCCTGGATGCATCATTTTTCTGATGCTCCTTTCTTGAATCATAGGCTTCTGAGAACTGAGCCCAAAACTTATTTTTCCTGATCTTAAACCTGTTTGTAGAATTTGGTTAGTTGCCAAGAGAATCTTTTTAATTATTTTTTTCCTTCAATGGTGCCACACCTCTTCTGAGTCCCTTAATTCTCTCTTGCAGTTCTCAGGTACTCTTTGATGTATTCCAATCCTGCTTCTCTGTAAGGTGGAAGAGTGATCTGTATTTGTCCAGCACCCGTCATTCTAATTACACAATTTCTCTTAAATATTTTCTTCACTCTCCACTTTGAATTTCTGTCTTTATAATCTAAATTTGTTTAGTCATTCTCTTTTTCCTTATGAGAGTTCTTCTATTTTAATTGTCTACTGGGAAATTCTGTACCTGTATTTCCTAAAATATATCCTCTTGACTCTGTATTCAAAATGTGTGCTGTAAAAATTTGTGCAGTCAGGAACTCATTCTCCTCTTAGCCATGGTGCATATTATAATTAGAACATAATTATAATACTAAGGTACTCAAAATTCCTGACCTCCAAAAAATATCACTTTAATTAGGTCAAATTTTTTCAATAGCTAATTTAGTACAAAATCCCTTTCCCCCTTTTCTTTCTTGATAAAAAAATAAACATACTAATTGCCACCAGAACTTTGGATTTACAGAAAATAAAACTTAGGATACTATTCCAAGGAAAGCCCCAAATCAACAAGTCTCCCAAAACAAGTCACATGGGCAGGCCTCACAGTGGTTCCCCCAACCTCCAAGTAACCCAATTTCAAAATTTTGGAGTTATCTTTTCATTTGTTCCCACTAGTCTCTATATTCTAATCACACAGAAAACGGGTTGATTCTATTATATAACTACTTCATACATTCTCTTTTATTTCCATTCCTGTGGACACTAATCAATGTTATGGACTATGTGTTTCAAACAAAATTTCAAAGCAGCATTTCAATTAAGTTTTGTCATTTTCCTAAGTGTAAACTATGACATTGTAATGTTTTCATTTAAAGTCTTTACCGGTAACATTGTTTCAATAGAAACCTAAACATTTCTTATTTTGACATTTAAAACAAATTTCTTCACTGCATGATTCTAATCACTTGAGTGAGAAGGAATTCATTCATCATGGAAGTATGATAGTAGATTTCTAATTAAGGGACTTTATAAAATATTTTATCTTCATTAGTTCATTTGTTTACTCTGTAAAATTTGGTAGTATTCAATATATATCTGGCTTTATGACATTGTATATGAACACACAAATAAATCAATGTCATGTTATTATGATTGTGTGGGTAATGTTGTAACTCTCTATGATTTCTCTGGGGGACAAGCTACTCAGTGGGAGGTACCAAAGTGAAAAAAGATAAAATTCCATATAACAGGAGCCTTTCTATTAAAGAAAGCATAATATATGTAGGTGCATAGGATTATAAAATATGTAAAATCTGAGTTAAGATACTTACGCAGCTGTATAAGAATCTTGTTTTAACTGTTCCCATTCTCAGGAATAATTCGTCCACTGCACTAATATGTATGAAAATTTATTGCCTGGTAAGATGCTATTCATTTGTCAAGACCTCTCTTATATATTATTCAACTTAATTCTCATTGTGTTCATTTGGCTAGGCTTTAGAACTTAGTATTTTAGATCCGTAGGTTCAAGTTTTAACTTTTCTAATCATAAAATTACTTTGAGTAAAATACATTTCTAAAAGTTTTAAACTTCAGAAATAGTGGGAATATTTTTACCGTAAGGGTTTTTGTGAACATTGGATTTAGGTGCTTGGCATGTAGTAATTGCTTAATAAATGCCAATTATCATATCTCATGCTTTTATTTCTCAAAGAGATAGTTATTTTGTTCTGTTAATTTGTGTATTTACACTTGTTCTTTGGTCCATCAGTTCCTTCAAGGCGGTATGTTAATTTCCATTTACTGCTATAACAAACTTCTTGACTTAAAACAGCATAAGTATTTATTAAATAATATAAATTATTACCAAATGAATATAACAGTTCTAAAAACTGGTAATTCAAAATGGATCTTACCACCCTGAAGCCAGGCTGGAGGGGTTCTAACTCCTCCTGGAGGATAATCTGTTTCTTTACCATTTTGGCTTCTAGAGACCACTTCATCCCTTGGCTAATGGTCTCTCTTCCTTGATTTTCAGAACCAGAAGTGTAATATTTTTAAAATTCTCTTTTTGATGTCTGCTCCCCCCGCCCCCTTCCTTATGAGGATCCTTGTGATTACATTGGGACTAGATAATCTAGAATAATCTTTCTGTCTCAAAATCCTTAGTTTAATTGTATCTACAAAGTAACTTTTGCTGTATAAATTGAAATACTCAGGTTATTGGGATTAGAAGGCAGACATTTTGTACAGGTCATTATTCTGTTTACTGTAGGCAGAATATATAGTTGTTTCTGTTGTTTGGTTTTGAGTTTCTGCAATGCTAACACTTACTGTTTACTTTCTGTATCTCAGAGGTACAATGTGCATCTACTGAATAAATGAATTGATTAATGGAGGAATGAAGGAGTGAGAAGAAAACAAAAACTTCCTGGATTTTCTACTTGGTTTACTTCTGTACTACAAATCAATTTGAGACAGCTCCAACAAATGGTGAGTGCTCAGGACAACTTTCCATCACCATCTGATTTGACTCCCCTCCATTTATGTACTTGGATACAATGATAAGATTGTTTGGATGAGCAGCATGAATGTTTCTCTTTGAAGACAGTGTATGCAAGAGTTTACAGCATCAGTTGTGGTGTTGCTTAGCAAGTCCTAAGTTGGTTTTAGCTAGAACATCATTTTACTTGCAGAATAGTAAAACTTTTTCTGAACTAATTTTTGAAAGGACAATTTTTTTAAAAATTCATGAAGGCTTGAAAGAATATGTTTGATAAAGTGATCTGCATAGATGCTCATTATATGTGTAGATTATACCTCCTATTCATTATATATCAAAATGCTTTAAGCCACAGTGAAAGAGCTTTACTTTTGAATGTTTTTATTTACAAACTGCTCAGAGCTGTTATTCAATATTCAGTTTTTTAAGGTTTCACAAAGCTCAGTGGAATATAGCTCATCCATTTAAACTTTAATCATGGCAAAGCAGTACATAGATAATGATTTATTGCTTCAAAAGAGGACCATGAAATGACATGAAAAATATTCATATCTTGATGGAAATATGAGCATTTACAAGGTTATTATGTATAATTCACTTCATATCAACACCATCAATAGAGTTTTCAATGCTACAATGCTGTATTTATTTGCATTACAGACCCTCACATTGAAGGCTCTTGTCTCAATCCGTTCTCACTGCTGCAGGAAGATGCTTCTGTACATGACACTCTTGTCATCTATGTTTCCTTGAGAGATAAATTTCAAATCTTAAAATTTTATAGTGAGCTATATTTGTTTGAAAGAACACTTCCTACATCCTGTTACTAATTTTGATATTTTCTAGCAGATTTGAAATAAATAAGAAATACCTCAATGAAAGTTTTGCCAAAAATTCAAATCTATCTGTGGGATGTTTTCATTTGGAATGCAATTTTGGAAAATATCAAATTTATAATCACAAAGAAAAAAGTACTGGTAGATACACGTACCACAACAGAATTTTCTGCTCTTTAGTTCGTGACTAACTGAGCTTTAAGCAGACCCAGGGACTGATTCTCACAAAAATTCCCCAAAACAAAAGAAAAAAAAAATCTGTTAAAACCTCGTGGAAGGCACCCCAAGGAGAGATGTTCTGAGAGCTAGCTCTGCTTTAGGATACAAAGAAAGAAACTGAAAATCTAAGAAAGAACTATTTTTTTCTGTTCAGATTGAACTTAATAGAGTGACCAGACATTATAGTTTTCTTCTAACAGTCCCAGTTTATACCTGTTTCCCAATGCAGTTGTTATTAACCCTTCCTAATCCTCTCAAAAGTGTCCCAGTTAGGGTGATAAATTATGTGACCACATAAAACTCGACCCAATGCTTTAGATTCTGAAAGACCTTTTACTGTTGAGAAGGAATTGCTCTCCAAACTGAGAACAACACTAGATTTTGAGAAACTTTTGCTGGCTATCCTATTGGAATACAAAGTCACAAAGTTTGAAGGCCAAACTTTAAGAACTGGTCTCTTTGACATGCATATTGTTTGATGTAGTCTTTGACAGTTTCATTAAATTAGTATAATATTCTTTGGTAGAACAGTGATTGTATCTAATTTCAGAGCTAAATCTCTTGAGAATCTTAAGCTAACAATTGCAATATGAGAAGCTTATCAACTATTTAAATTTTATGTTAAGGATTTGTTGTGCCTAATGGAATTTTTTTTTTCACGATTTCCAAATTCCAGAGGTAACTGAAGTAGGAGACATTTACTTATAGGGGAAACATTACAAACTTCAGTATTAAAATGATGATATTCCTCTTTGTTTCCCATTAAAGTCTCTGGCTTGACATGCTTTTTATCATTTAGTAATGTGTAGAATTTCTTATGAAACCACCTTGTTGAATTAATATTAATAGTAATCAAATTAAAACACAGATATCCACTGTTTTAGTTTTGTATCTGCCGTGTATTTTAATAACACAATAGGTTTTAAGGAAAAATGCAATGTAAAATAAGATTTTGCCCCTATAGAAATCACTGTGGCATCAACAATAACTATCATTATCATCATCATCATAATGGATAATAATACCAAAGTCCTGGCAGGAAACAGTCAACATTAAAACTGAATATTTTTAAAAGGGTTAAACAAATGAGCTCTTTCACAAAGAGTAATGATGCCCTAAGGTATAGACTAACCAACTGTAAAGGTAAGGGAACCCTTAGATTATCAGGAGAAGGGCTATTCTGACTCTCGAGACACTCCACAGGGAGTTACTTTTCCTTCTTTGTCCAATCTATTGTTGATCCTATTGCCAAAGCCAAGAGGGCACAAGAGGACATAAAAGGGCATTGGTGATTCAGTCCATATAAATGTCAGTATCCCAGGGTAGAGAACATGATGGAGAATAAGGCAGGGTCCATCACAATTGTCACCTTCATCATCATGACTAATTTCTTTGAACGCTTACCAGCTACATGCCATAGACCTATTGTACATTATCTATGCAAATATAACAATATATTTTCACCTCACTCATTCAAAGGATTTAAGTAGATCAGAATTGTAATCTAAGAGATAGAATTTTCATGAAACCCAAATATGTTTAAGACCTTAACATGTTCTTTATCACAGTATTCTTTTATAACATTTAGCCTAGATATTTCTATTAAATATGGGACACAAAATTACTAATATACAAGGAATAATGGGAAAATTATATGAGTAAGTTTACAATCCAGTGTGTGGTAAACTATGATTTGTAGATTTTAACAGCTAGCTTGGCTAAAAGAAAGACACATAATGAGTTTCTATAATCCTTGAGTTTACATTGTTTGTTTGAAGTTGACTTTTCCACTGAAATGGACATAGACAATCAGTGCTTATAGGACCAGTTCAAAAATCCATCATGTGAGACTAATGAAGAGTCAGTTATTCCAAAATCATAATTAGCCAAATTCAAAGCTAGAAAACAGAAAAGAAACCTGCATACTAGGAGTTGTGTGACAGAAAGCAGAAGGAAACAATATGACTGCTTCTCCCAGATGAGAAGCTCAAGTCTTATGGAGCAGTGCACACCACTCTTCCCCTAATGCCACAGTCAGCCCAAGGAATTCTGGTCCTAGGAGTTAAATACTCTTCCTTTCATTCTCCAGTTGTAAGAATTAGGAACATGATGGGAAGTTAGCTTCTCTGAAGCTCCATCACCCCAAATTCCTAATTGGTTTTATTTTTCACTAATGTGTTTAGGATGTTGACAGGGACAATCATAACATATGAGAATTACACGAACCCTTTCCTAATCAATCTTTGATACCCATAAGGACTGGATCCCCATCCTTTAACGCTATCCTGCATATGTGGTTGTGGGATGACTAGTGTCCTTTGCCCTTGCTTCTCCAGAGTGTCATTAAAAAACAAAATCCAAAAGGAAAAAGATAATTTGTACCTCCTTTGTACCTCATGTCTAATGATATACCCTCCATAGATGCACATACAATATTAATATATTATATTATTATACATGTTGCAAAGATAGTATATAGTATATATGCTGCATATTTATGTTTTCTATATTATAAAAATAATCGTAATAATGCATGTATGTGTATATACCTTGTATATTTATATATCTTTATACATTAAAAATAATAATCATTTATTCTGTTCTTACCATGTCAGACACTCTGAAATTGACTTGATATATGTTAATCTGTATTTGTATTAAAAATTCCATGTATCCTTAGTTTATAAATCAGGAACAATTAAAAAATGGGCATGGTAAACAGGTTGTTGAAAATCACCCCTTCAATAACTATGAGACATGAAATCAAAACCCACTTACTCTGGCTCCAGACACATTCTTGTTTAGATATTATATTGCTTTTATAAACTACATTTATACACTATCAACCCAACATACATACTTATAATATATATAAATAATTTTTGTCACAAAAGATATATATTCTAAAAGTTAAAAGGAATAGGAAAAATTATAAGTAATTTCTTGTCACTTCTATCTTCCCTATTTTTTATAGTTCTTTTTTGTGACTGATGCAGTCACCTGTTGAAGACTGACACAACTGGTATAATTCTCTACCTCCTCATATGTGTGTTGTAAAGCTTTTAAAATGTTTTTCTTAGTGCATTATATTACACATAATATTTTGTTCATTTTGACATAATCATACATGCTTGAAGTATAATTTGCTTCACTTCAGTCTACAATTCTTCCACTTTCCCTTCCCTACACCATTCCCCTGATTCCCTTCCTCTACTTTAATGATCTTTCTTTTATTTATTTTAGTTTTATTAAAAAATAAATTCTTATAGATACATGAGAAATTCACTGTGTTATATTCATATATGTACATAGTATAATTTGGTTAATTTCATTCCATTCCCCCTCATCCACCTCAATCCCCTTTTATTCTACTGATCTCCTATTTTCATAGTGTTACTGCCGATACTTTCCTTCCTCATTTTGGCCTATCTTCCACATATGAGTGAAGACATTTGATCCTCAACTTTCTGAGTCTGGCTTATTTCACTTATCATGATGTTATCCAGTTCCATCCATTTACCAGAAAGTGCCACAATTTCATTCTTCCTCATGGCTGAATAAAACTTCGTTGTGCAAGTATACCACATTTTCTTTATGCATTCATCTGTTGATAAGCACCTGGACTGGTTCCATAACTTGGCTTTTGTGAATTGAGTTGCTGTAAACATTGATGTGCCTGTTTCATTATAGAATGCTGATTTTATCTCTTTGGGATAAATACCAAGGTATGGGATAACTGGGTCATATGGTAGTTTTATTCCCAGTTTTTTGAGGAGGGAGGTTTTAGCATGGTGGATTATGGAGGTTTATTTTAGATTGGTCAGGAGTTAGCATTGGTGCAACTGGCTTTTAACTGTGCTTGCCAAGGAAAGGGCTTTTAATCCTCAGAAAGCATGCCATTTTGTTTTTCAGATTCAACACATTTAAGGGTTTTGACTAAAGAAGGGTTTCTAAACCTTGGGAGTGCTGACTTTTGGAGTTGGATGATCGTTCATGTGGGGACTCCCAAGCACCACAGGATGTTTAACAGTATCCTTGACCTCTACCAACTAGGTATCAGTAATATTTTCCCTTCAATGTGACATTCAAACATGTCTCCAAGTAATGAAAAGTGTTTCCTTTGGGGTCAAAATGATTCTTACTTGGAACTACAGACTTTCAGAAAATGATCGCTTTTTATGAGCTCCGGGGTGTATGTATTTCAAACTTTGGTAAACTTCCAGGTAGAATTTAAGTGTAGTTTCTTGGAATTTGTCCTGTTTGTTGTTCTCTGGGAAACCTGGATCTATGATTTGGTATATGAAGTTAATTTGGGAGAAATTTTCGGTCATTATTGCATCAAATACTACTATTCCTTACTCTCTCCTTCTGGTATTATTGTTTCACATATATGCACTTGCTAGTACACATATATGTACTTGCTAGTACACAGTTCTTGGATACTTTGTTCATTTTTTACTATCTTCTTTTTCTTTGCTTTCAGTTTCATACTTCTGTATTAAGATAACTTTGAGCTCAGAAATTCTTTCTTCAACCATATCCGATCTACAGTAAGTCCATCATTCTTTATTTCTACTACAGTGTTTTTGATCTCCAGCATATAGTTTTTGATTCTTTCACAGAATCTCCATCTCTTTACTTACATTATCCACCTGTTCTTTCATGTTGAGTACTTTTTCCTTTTAGGTCCTTCTCATGTTATTCATGGTTGTTTTCAATTCCTGATCTGATAATTCCAACATTGCTTCCATATTTGAGTCTGGTTCTGATGCTTGCTATGTTCCTTTGGACTATGTTTTATTTCTTAGTATGATTTTCAACATTTCAAATAAAATATGGACATAATGTACTAGGCAAAATGCACTCTATGAAATGGTTCTTTATTAATACTTTTGTAAGTTGTAATGCAAGCATAGCATACCTATGATTAGGGCCCAGGCATTGAGTGATCCTTTGTCCCTAAGCTGAGAACTTCACACCTGGAAGCTTTAGATAGGATACCTCATGTACAGTTCTACATTGAAGTTCAAGGAGGAAACTATGAAGGGACTAGATAACTTTGGATTCATGTGGCATAGCCACAGAAACTTAGGTGTCATTACTCAGAACTTGGGTACAGATCAAGGCTATTCTTTATTTACATATACTCTAGACAGAGTTTATTTTCTATGAATCAGGTTATGGGGTTCATAATTTAAGCATACTAGATTAAAAATTAAATAACCTGTATATTAAAATAATATACTACTTTAATGACTTGAAGAAGAGAAACAACTTTAAAAATTATTGCAAATGAATAAAGATGTTCTGACTCTGGAATATTTAGAATCTTGGAGTCAGATTTTGCTTAGAAATTGAAAAGAAACTAGCCTGATTTTAGAAGAGTACTTCAGTCTGATGATCAAAATAGAAACAGTACAGGAATATCAACAAAAGAAAAACAAGTCAGGCTTATTAAGTTGGTAGAAGAGAGATATTCTTTAAAACAGGTTGAGATCTTAGAGGATACATTAGAAAGAACTAAGAGGAAAATGTGATCTTAAAGGTAAGGCTGAACTGATAAGCACTGTGTGTCTAACTGTTCTTTAAAATGCCATTAAAAATAAGTATTTTACATGAAATTGAACAATAGTGATTGAGGCTGGTTTGAGGATTTGTAGTAAACTAATTGTTTTTTGTTGAGAGGTAAAATCTCTAGATATTTTTGATTGAGAAAGACCTAGAAGATAAGAATAGAGCCACTGATGGTGTAAATGCTGACATCACTTGTTCTTTAGGGGAATGTGCCCAAGCTAAGAGAAGACACAGTGAAGGTATCAAGAGATAAAATCTGTCTAGATTAGATGTTGGGCTAAAGTGAAAGTCCATCCTGGATAGAACTATACAATTCAAGAAAACAAAGACAAACTATATTTATTAGATGTGTTTGGCATAAAATGATTAACTTCTGAAGTTTTGAAGAAACCATACTCATTCTGATGAGAAGCCCTGGGGAAAGCAACAGAAGTCACTCCAGCTCTACGGACACTGAGAAACTGTCTTAAGATGGGTGACTTACAAGGATGAGGAGCTATTCTCTGATTTTGCAGCTCATGCTTCCAAATGCCCACATGCCCACCTTCCCAGGATGTCTACCTCAGTTATGCTTAAATTATACCTTTTCAGTGAAGTTTATACTCTGACTGATAGATTTTAAACTGTTGTATATAACCACTAACTCCAAACTCACTATCCCCTTTACTTTGAACACACACACACACACACACACACACACACACCAATCTCCCCATATATTTAAATGTATTTTAAATATCACTTTCTAAAATGTTACATTATTTATTTAATGCATTAGTTTTTTCTTTAAATTTTATGCCACACTCTCTAAAATATAAAATTCATGACAATATGAATTTTGATAGGTTTTTATTCACTAATATAGCCTAAAAATTTAGAAAAGTGCCTGTTCAACAGGAAGGATGTATTAAGTATTTTTAAATTAATAAATGTAGCATCTAGGACCCTTGGAAATGAGTTAATGCAACTTCTGGGACCCCTACAGCAACTGAACAATGCCAGAGAAGAAATTTTTTGTTCCCACCAGACATCAAGGCCAACTTTACAAAGAATTAACAGATTAAGAGAATTAGGAGAATAGTTTTAGGATTTAAATTAAGACTTAAAAGTTTGCTTAATGAGCATAATATTTGGATTTAATTCAGAACCTTCTTGGGAGAAAAATGCCAAAACTGAATACTGATGTTCTCAGGAAGATACCCTAGGAATTTTTGCTGGTGTTTGGAGAGTGGACCTGTGAAAGAAAGATACAGCACTATTTCAGATAAACTGCCAATCACTTGGGCCAGAGGAACAAAGCTCTTTGCTTATGGGCCTCTTTGTTATCCCAATGTGTTAAAGAAAAACAAAAACAAACAGCTAGGAAAAAATAGGGGAGCTCTTCTGATCAGTCAGAGTTCTCTAGAGGAACATAATCAATAGGAAGTATGATTACAAAAAGGGGATTTATTAGATTGGATAGCCCACAATGGCCATCTACAGGCTGGAGAGCTGGAAGAACCAGTAGCTGTGCAGTCCAAGAGGTAGAAGTCCCAGATCAAGAGGAATCAACAGTATTACTCTAGTCTGAGATCAAGGCTTCTGGAAACTCCCTGGAGAATCACTGGCAGAGTCCGCTTTGGAAGAGTGAAGGAGCAAGAATCCGATATCCTAAGACGATAGAAGCAGCAATCAAGAACCTGTTCAAGAAGATTCCAGCTTGCATCTGCATCTGCTTCATTGTTCTTCCAACTTTTATTCCATCCAAGCCATCATCCTATTGGGCAGTGCTGCTGATGCTTAGGGAGGGTCTCTAGTTCACTGTCCTACATTCTAATCATTCCTAGACAGGCCCTCATTGACACTCCCAGAAGCCTCTTAAACATCAGCATTTCTTAATTCAATCAATTCAACATATGAAATTAACCATTACACTTTCTTTTCCATGCCTGATATACGTATTTTTTTTTTCCTTTAAAGGGATACCAGGGTATCTCTCTACACTTCAATTTTCTTCTCCAAAATATGTAGTAAATTTCCTCATTGACAAATTTGAGAATAATTAGACGTGTTTAGTTCAACCCCTTCTCTTTTTCAAGCTGGCTGTTCCATGGAGAGAATTATACCTCCTGGCTCCCCATCAAGGAAGGACTTCCCAGGTGCACCATGGCTGTGACTGGTTGAGTAATTTTTACTCATTTGGAGATTTACTTGGGAGACCCATTATTTTGCTAAACTCAGTTACACACTCCACATTAGCCTTCACCAACAGCAAAGTTGGTGTATCTGCCAATGATTTTATTTTTTGTTGTTCAGAGCTAGTTGGTAAAGTGGTTTGCTTTTATGGTCATCCTCTTAATGAACCCAATAAGTATTTTCTATAAGATTCCTGACTCAGATGAGAGTTCCTTCATTTTAAACCTGTGGTGGTAAGGATAGGACTTCATCTATTTGTCCTTTCCCATGTTTCCCACAGTATCTTGAATCTTTCTTTTTCTTTCCTTAGACACAGCACTTTAATTGTGATCACATCAAGAATCGCCAGTTTACTAGGCTAATGCTCTCTCTACCAGAGTGGGAAAAATTCTGAGATTGTTTACTTCAGGTTTTTCAGTATTTTCCCATACATTGCTGAAAGTCTAAGTGAAAACTTTTTCATTAATAGATGCCTAAATTAAGGGATTACAACCTAGGAAAGAAAATGTTTATAATATTCACCTTCTGAAGTAATTTTAATGTATTCCTTAAAGTTTTTCTACCTGAAACCCCTCAAAATTCCTGAGAGTGAGGTCCCATTCTGACACATTGAAAGGAATTTTGATCATTGTGTGTTTTTGTGACATATTCTGTATCTGTGTCTACTGTTCCCAGTATTATTCATCCCTTGACCTTTAGTTAGAGCAGATCAGGAGGTGTGTTAGTCAGCACTTGTAACTGTGACAAAATACCTGAGAAAAAAACAACTTAAAGGAGGAAAGATTTATTTTTGTTCATGGATTCAGAAGTTTCAACCCATGGTCACTTGGCCTTGTTACTTTGGGCCTTTGGTGAGGCAAAACATCATGGCAGGGAGCCTATGGTGGAACAGAGCTGCTCACCTCATGGTGGTTGGCAAGCAGGAGAAAGTGAGGAAGGGCATAGGGACAAGATATGCCTTTCTATTACTTTACTGGACAAAATACTTTCTCATCTAGAAACATTTCTTTCACCTTCTAATTTTCCATATAAAATATATTTCCATACCTATAATGTTCTTTTATCTTTTCTAGTTTCAGACCCTTTCTTAAATTCATATTCTGAAATAATCCTTATGAATCCTTATGAATGTTATCTGTGCATTTAATTTACACAACAAATTTCATCTCAGGAGAGGGTTGGACAATCCAGCATAAAATCACAGCATAGAAACTGTGCCTTAATCTTTTTTCTCCCAGGTTGCATTCAAGGGGTTTGAGTGTTACAGGAAAGCAGGGAGCTGAAACTCCAAACCTTGGTTCTTTGTTTTGTTTTTTTTTTAATTAAAATCTTTTTTATTTTTACAGACTGCATTTTGATTCATTGTACACACATGGGGTACAACTTTTCGTTTCTATGGTTGTACAAATGTAGATTCACACCTTTCATATAATCATACATATACATAGGGTAATACTGTCTGTTTCATTCCACTATCTTTCTGTCCTCCACCCGCTTCACCCCATTTTCCTCTACACCTTCCAAAGTTCCTTTGTTCTTCATTTCCAGAGCATGCCTCCAGTGACATACTTCCTCCCACTAGGCCCCACCTCCTACCAGTACCACCACCTTCCAATAGTCCATTTAATCATGGTCTCATCAGTGGATGAATGCTTTGCCATAATCAGAACCCACAGGATTTAGTCACTTCCTAAAAGTCATACCTTGGATATTCTTTCACTGGGGACTAAGCCTTCAACACACAAGCCTTTGGGGCACATTCTAGAGTCTAACTAACTATAACAGAAGGGTGTTTGTTTCCCTACCAGAAGTCAGTTGAAAATAAACTGGCGTACTTTGGGTGTTAAAATGACTGGGGGAATATACCACTGACAGTTTCTGGTGGGCAGGGGGAGGAGGCTAATTTTACCAAGATAAGGACAATCCATCTGAATGCCAAAAATATCCATACCTTCAATCAGAAATTGATGAACTCATATTAAGTTGGGCTATTTTGTATAGTGCTTTGAGGATCATTTCTATACATATCATTTTCTGTCTATATATATAGTAGTGTAATTGGGCAAAGGATATGTCTTTGTAGAGCATTAATACTGTATTTCCCAAGTGTTTGTATAAAATTTATACCCTGTTAGCAGTGTTTCAGTGTTTTAGTAGCTCTGCAGTCTTTCTTGCATTGGGTATTTCATTTGTAATTGTTTTAAAATCTCTAGGTTTAACTCTTTTGTGGGGAAGGGAGTGTTATTCTGATTTTAATCTGATTTTTTTTCTAATTTCTACTGTGACTAAGCAAATTTTCACATGGTTTTAAGAATTTGCTTCCAACTCCGTTTTGAACTTCTTGTTAAAAATTATTTTCCCACCTTCTATGTTTCCTTTTTGCTCTTTAAATGCTGTCACTAGATGGAGCAAAGTTTAATAATGTGCCAATTTTAAAATCGTGTTTATGGTTAAATTTTTCTGTGCTTAAAAACCAAAGCTCTATTTAGAGATAAATATGCATGAGGATATAAATGCATTGGAAGGTTTTTGTGATTTTTTGAAATATGTGAAAATTATTTTTGTCTGTAAATTTATCCAATTTACCTGGACCCATTTATTGAAAGGGCCATTCTTGTTTTAGTGTTCTACAGGATCAGCTTGGTCCTTAACAGATCCACATATCTGTGGGAGAGATTTTCTAGATTCTCTAATCAATTATGTGCCACTGATGTACCTATCTTTGGATTAGCATTATACTATCTTAGTAATGATAAACTTTATAATAACTTTTTAAATTTGACAGCATAAGTACTGTAAGATTTGAAAGCCACTCTATTTTCATGTTTCTACTTATGGTATGAGACTAAAACATATTTTCAGGTAGACAGTGAAGTCATTATTACAGATAATCTAATTAGCATATTCTTGGTCACACATAGTCACAGTCATGGGAGCTGCTCTCGTAACAAATCCCCAGTATATAATACAATATTATTGACCTCTCATGCTGTACATTGCATCTCTGGATTTATTTTTCTGATGTAACTATAACTTTTCATTTTGTGACCTCTCTCTCTCCATTCCCTATCCTCACCCCTGGCCCCTGGTAACCACTATTCTAATATGAAGGATATTTTGATCAGAAAAAATTTAAGAAATATCATTTGTAGTCATTTAGAAAGGCACTGAATAATCCATAGAGTCAATAAGGCTAAAAAGAATCATGCCCATTTAATCAAATTTATCTTTTGGTAAACAAATAGATGAGGCAGATTTATTCTTTAATTCTGTCATTCAGACTTCCATTCAGCAAATAATTATTGAATGCTATGCACTTTTACAAGAGCAGGAGATAGGCTTATGAACAAAATAAAAATATACTGTCCTTTTGGTAGACATGAAAAAAGAATAAAAATATTACTGCTTAACATACATGTATCCATCTATATCTTTATATGATCTATGATAAATGATATGCAAGGTCAGGTAGTGGCAAAATATTAAAAACAAAAAGAAGCATAAGAAAATAAAAAGTGATATAAGGTGCATTGTCACTGGCTCTTTGCGGTACCAAATCCGCGGATATTTGTCACCACCTGCAGCAACAATTTGCGTGGGTCTTTATGGGTGGTGGACTGGAAACTGAGCTACTTCTATTTCTGAGCTACTTCCCTACTTGCTTGCTCGTTTATAGAGGATAGAGGAAATGAGGTTTACTTGCTTTGAGAGGAGAGAGAGAGAGAGAGAGGCTTTGCTTATTGGAGAGAAAGAGAGACTTTGCTTAAGAGAGAGAGACTACACTTTCAGAGATCTATATCTTCTTAGTTCTGCTTCTTCTTAAAGGTGTGTCCTGCATCCTGTGAACTAAGGGTGTGTCTATCATGAGGTGCTTTAGTGATGTGTCCCGCGTACTGCGATCTGTGATCTGCAACCTAAAGATGTGTTCTCAGTTCTCTGCTCTGTGATCTTCCTTCCGCCGCTGCCCCTACTCGCTGCTTCTATCTGCTTGCCGCTTCTTCTTCTTCCTTTCTGCTAATGGTTTCTCTGCTTCTTTCTGCTAGTTGCTGCTCTTTACCTTCTACCTACTGTCTGCTTATATTCCCTCCAGGAGGCGGAGGGCGGGGACACGCCAGTTGAGATCAGGAGAGGAGCCAGCTGCCCAATCACGAGCAGGCGCGAGCAGGAGCACTCGGGAACACCTGTGCACGCATACCTCCGATGTGATCAAAACAGCTTCTGGCTGGCTGCCAGGCGCCATCTTGGCGAGTCCGCATGGCATAGCCCCCAACAGTGCATGTTCTTTGAGATGGAGTAATTAGGGGTGGTGTCTGTGAGGATAGCCTAGTTTCATAATTGAGCAGACCCTGCATCTGTGGAGGATTCAGCAGTTCTGCCATTAAGGGGAGAGCATTTCAGGTAAGAAAATCAGTTCTTGCAAAATTTCTGAGGAAAGAAAATATTTTATAAGACTAGGAGGAGGTTGCTGGAAGACTGATCATATAGGGACTCAGAGGAAAGACATTGATCGTCAGGTAACTTAATCAGATATGAAATTACTTTGGCTCCTCTGTAGAGACAAGTAGAAGCAATGCTGTTGGGGTGTTTAGCCCCCTTGCTCTTCTCGACCAGCAACAAGGGAAGGGGAGCACTCCCCAACAAGGCCAGACAGGAAAGGTAGGACCCACTGACTGCTGGGCACCCAGCCCTCCGGGAGGAGGACAATCAGAAGTGTCAGGCGGGAACTAATCAGCTTAAAAGTCAGCAAGGCACAGTGGGGGAGTTCACACAGGGGGGTGTTCACACAGGCGAGAGTCCCATAGGACTATATGGCAAGCACAAGCTGATCACTTTCGCGGAACTGTTGTTAACCAATCCCTGATGGTGGTCCGATTTATCGTCATTAACTTTTGAAACCGCCTTTGAGGTCTTGATCTTGCTCACTCACCAGGGAGTAAGGAGTCAGCCTGAGTTAGTTAACGTGTCACTAGTCCCAACACAGTGCAGTAGAAGGGATACCAGACATGAAATGTTGAAGGTCAAAGTAAATTTATTTTAGCATGGTTACTGACCAACAATTTATTTGTATTTCTGAGAAATGGATGGAAAATTCTGGACTACTTCATAGTAGTTTGCTATACTTATTAACTTCTGGCTGAGACTCTCAAGAGAACATTGATTAATGACTGACTCAGTGTCAACTTGGAATAAACTGAATTAGAGGATTTGGTTCTTGATATTATTTTGTTGAGCGTTTTTATCAATGATTCAATTGGGTAGATGAAAAACATATTAATTAAGTAAATTTAAAAATGACTTTAAGCTGGCAGTAACACATTGAAACACATATGCAAGCTACAAAGTCATCACACCAGAATGGAAAATGTAGTCACATTTCCACATAAATTGCACTTTGCATTCCCAAAACAAATCTAGGACTACAGAAAAAATTCCCAGACAAAGCCCAAATCAACAATTGCACATAACTCCAAATCCCATGAAAAGTGTAAGCAACATGGATTAAACTATAGCTGTAACAGCAGAGACAGACAAGAAAGAGTGTCATCAGTGTATCAGAAATTTCTGTCAGTAAAGAAGTACACAGTTACAGATCACTCAGGGAAGAAAAACCAGAGAAATCACAGTTCAAATCAATACCAGAAATATACTGTTGATGCAGTAGGAATATTTCAAGGGATGTATAAACCCAGACTTGATACAGATAGGATTGAACCCTCTGGCATTCACTGGAGTTATTAAGTGGAAAGCTGTAATGTGAAGAGGTTGGCCAGTCAGTATTAGCTCTGAAGAATGAAGAAATACTTCAGGGAACTAATAACATCCACATCATCCTACCCTCCCATTCATTCTACAAAATTAAATACAGAGACCACACTCCAATAAACAAGAATTACACATTTAACAAGATGTGGAAAGAATCAGAATGAACACTAATTCCATGAGGGAACACAAAAACAAAAGACAACAACAGATACTTAACCCCTACATGAATTTGATTAAGCAGAACAAAACTGAGTCTTCAAAAAAAAATATAATTTGTATCTTAAACATGATTCCAAAGAATATTGTATCCAAGAAAAGGAACCAATTAGAAATCTAAAAAGGGAGATATTTTGTTAACAAAAAAGTCAATTAGTGAAATGAGACATAGAAAAAGTATCCAAAAATGGAGTAGAAAAATATAGAGAAGGTATAAGAAAAAATTTAAATATGTAGAAATTGTAAACTTTACATAACAATAAAAAGAAAGATGAGTGATAAAAGAATTAAGATAAAATTGAAGAAAGATAAATTAGAAAAACTCTCCTCTACATATTCTCAGTCAAGAAGATCTAGGTTATGCTGCAGTAAAAAGCAATCTTCAAATATCACTGGTATACCAAGCATACTATTTTATTCCTTGTTCATGCTATACATCCATTTTGGGTTGGAATATGGCTCTTGTAAACTTATCCTCACACAAGGACCCAGGGGAATGTATTATCCATCATCTAATCTATCACTCATGGCTTGAGAAGAACAAAGGTAATAAATGGCATTTTAGAGACTATTCCCCATGCTTGGACATTCTATTAACCTAAGCAATTCATAAAGTCAAAGCCTCACTTCAAAACAGAAACAACAACAACAAAAAACCACAACAGTAACAACAAAAACAATACTACCCCAGCACCCAAAAAAAAAAAAAAAATACTAAAGAGATATATAAAAACAAATAAGATAATTATTGCAGAAAAGAAGAAAAACCAAATCATAATTAATTGGTATTTGAGAAAGATACAAAAGGAAATAAAACATTTAGAGGTATTTTTACATATACCCCCAATACACACACGCCTCTAAAATAGACTTGAATCTACAGATCCAGAGTACATAATTCATTACAGATGAATTTGATGTAAATGAACTTTGTTATATATCCTGTGAGACCTATGGTTATCTACTCAGAAAACAAATTTATATACTATTAGAAAATCACATCACATTCAGATATTCTCCTAATTAAAGTTTTGAAGAAACTTTGGTCAGAGAAGTTTTTATTCAGTCATAGAGCAATAAGCAATATACTAGTGAGTACCAATTGAGGAAACTATTGGAAAACTTTCACATGTAGACAACAAATCCCTAAAAATGATGAATGTGGAGAACTGTAGCTTAAAAAATAATTCTGTGGAACTTTAATAGGGCAAACTAATGTTTTAAGTTATAATTACATAAGAGAAAGTAATTATACCCGGACAATTTAAAACTTCAAACAATTCAATTATTTTAAATATTTGATTCTATCTAATCATTTCAATTCTTTAATATAGTCAATTTAACATAAATATCAGTTAAATATCCTCATGTCATAAATTATAGTTGCCTCCTAGACTTCCAGTGAAATCTTCCAGGACTATGGCCCTCATATATCTAGTCAAAATGTTTACTGTAGCTCTGTTTTTACTACCTAATTTCAAATATAGGAGAAACTGGCAGGAGAAGGAAGCTAGAGAAAGGAGAGGAGGGACTCCAGTCTTTCAAGATGTGATGGGCTGACAGATCTGGCTCCATGAGAATGTTATAGGCCAGACTCTAAGAGAAATGACTGGACAGACTCCATTTTGCTCTGAGACTCCATGTTATGTAGGAAATAAGCTTCTCCCATGGGAACATCCCGCCTCTGTAGCCATTAGTTACTTAGCATGACTTCTTTAGCAATACAAAAATGACAATTGTTATGTAATGAAAAATTGCTGTCTTTTGATTCCTATTGCTCCTATACAGTGTACCATGTGAATGGTGAATGTGCGGATGTTAGTAACCATATTTTAGTTTGTACCTAGGTAAGGGTCATTTTTACCCACTTCCCCCTCTGTTGATGATCTCATGATGTTAGTTTGTAATTTTGAATCATAGTAACAGACACTTATGATTGATGTGATTTTTGGTGTAAGAACCCCTATAACCCTATGGTCGGGGCTGTTATCCCAGTAGATATTTTTTGGGGCAGTGTGTGAGACAGTCAGCCTGCTGGCTTAATAAAGACTCTCAAATTTGGACTTCTCAGTGGCGATTGGTCTGTTCTTAAGTTGTGCCCCATGACACACACTTCCTGAATTTAGCACATACTACTTCTTGGACTCAGTTGAGGAGCCCTTTGTTACCTGTATGCATCTTCAGTGGAGGGAGTAATATAGCCTATCTTTTGGGATCTTATACAGAAAGCTTATGAAAAATGTTTGGCAAAAAAGTCTTTGCTCATTCGTTTGTTTTTGACGAGGAGAAAACAAGATGGTAGACAGTAAACCTATTTTAACATATTTAATATTGGTTACATAAAATTATGATCAATCATTTTTATGACTCTACTGGGATCCATACTTATAAGTCTTTTGGGGGAGGTATCAGAATAAACTCCACAGAATGCAGCTACACATTTGTCTGAGAATAAAATGAAAACTCCCTGAGCTCCGTTGGAACAAAGAGTACTAGTGATTTTCAAACTGGGTCATATATTGAACTAACAAATCTCCACGGTGAATTTCAGATTTGAGATCACTATATAAATAAAGTAGGAAATAGTGTATTGGTAATATTTTTAGCAGAATTAAAGATTAGGCATTTAGTACTCTTGAAACATTTTTCTTTATTCTTTCTGTTAATCTCCTTGCTTCAGCTTTTATTCTATTTCAGTGTAATTTTCATATAATTCATACAATTTTTATTATTAACAACTGAAACAAAAGTTATAATAGTTGGCATTCCTTATCCATTTTTTCCCAGAAGAAAGCATTTCAACCTGATTTTGGTTATTTTGAGTGAAAGCAGAAATTTTCTCCATTTATTCAACAAAGAAAATTTCACTGAAAGAGAAATCTAAGGAACAAATTTTAAAATTCAGAGATTGAGGATATATTTAGAGATTCTCAGAGAGTAGCCCTCTTTTTTTTACAAATAAATCGAAGCATTTAGAGAAAAAAAATCATCTTAACTATTAAACATTAATATATTTTATCTTGAATATATTTTAAAATTTTACCCAAATATCCATTTTTCAAGTCATTCCCCAGATGACTCTATATATAGTTTGTAACATGAGCAAAGATTTGTATGTCCTTGGTGTGGCAGAAAAGAGGAATTAATTATCATTATTGAAGATGCAATAAATTCTAGACATTGAACATAGTACAGTGCATATTTTATCTCTGGAACAGCATTTGCATTTAAATATACACTTTTCAATTCACTTGAGTATTTTATTTCATTGTGACCCTTTCTACAGATTTCCCTTTAGTTTCACATTGACTTTGCTGTTAAACCTTAAATTTTTTTCCCTTTAATTTCAGATTATATTTGTATTAATCAGTTTTTCATTACTATAACAAAATAATTTGAACTGGACTGTTATTAAGAAAACATGCTTAAGTAGCTCTGTTTTGGAAGTTTGTAGGGCAAGGACCCCATGATGAATGGCATAATTGCAGAAACACACACAAAAGGTGGAGAACACATTGCCAGACAACAAGTCAGAGCCTGAGAAGGGGACAGTAATGGCCTCCCCATTGGGCTCCGCCTTTTAAAGGTCCAGTACCTTCCAACATCACCACACTAAGAACCAACTCACAACACATGAATCCTTGGGAGACAATCTGGAACCATACCCAACTGTAGCACCTTTTTTATTGAAACTGGCCACCTTTTCCCTTTATTTTCATATTAAATTTAAGGTACAAAAATAATAAGGATGTGTATCTATGCATGAATTACAGAAATTAATATTGATATTAATAATTCCTGATACAATTAAGATAATCATATAATCCATGGATTTTTGTGTAAATGGGACTATTCATTGAATTAGTTGAAACTGTCAATTATTTCCTTTTAATACTTATTACATATTTTTAAACACTTTTTACTAAATGCTAATATTGAATTGGTGTTTATAATTAGCAGAAACCACAAATTATTTCAGTATGCACTCATTTTCTAAAGAAAAATTTATAGTGGGATATATGATCATCTTTAAAAAGAGCAGAGCTCCATTGCTCTTTGAGAGTGGAGGAACTTTGTGACCATTGTCAGCTAAATCTGGAAACAGGTGATAGGTGACAGCTCTGGGGCCTTTCCTAAAGGGGCACTGAATGATATTTGGATACCTTTCATTGTGGTCCTGTTTTCATTTTTTTTTTTTTTTTTCTGAAGCACAGATGCTCTCTAAAACATCAGAATGAGATTCAGACCCTGGTTACTCCCCTCAGTACTAAACAGTTCTGCAGACATCTGTACCAAGGCCACCATGAATGCTTATATGACAGAGAAACTTTTTATTTCTTGGTCATTTATAACTATGTACTTTTGAGTTTTTCTATATTAAATTTATATCTCATATCTATATTTTGCAAATAAATCTTTATCTAAATAACATATTAACATTCCCACTAGAGAGTAATAATTTTGTACTTTCAACTACTCTTTCTTAATGTAGATATGCTAGCTTAGTCTAAAAATGAGTCTTTATTTCATATAGAGTCAATTCGTGATTAGCCAAATCAAGGAGAAAATTGATGGCGCTACCATAAAACCAAAAGATTCATTTTACTAGAAACAAAAACGTTCATTTCCAAACATAAGGGAATTTCTCTTTATCCCAAAGTTTGGTATGATAGTCCTTTATCTTTTCTCTCAAAATTATTTTCCAAGTTTATCTTAACCAGCATGCTATATTTTATTAGCATTTATATGTTGACAAGTCTCAAAAGTATAGCACTTTCATCCCCCTAAATTCCAAACATATATTTCATGCATCCACTTGGTTTTCTAACAATTATTGCAAACAAAACATCAACAAATAATGCTTTATTTTGGTACCCATATTCAGGGAGGGAACTACTCAAGAATTATCCTGTTCTCCCCTGTTTCCCATGCTTCCATATAGAGCCTATTTGAAAAGTTCAGTGACTATTTACAAAACATATCAAATATTCATTTTACTACAATCATTTTATGAAATCCATCCATTAACTCTTTTCCAGTATTAAAAAAGTAACATTTATCCCTGATCCCGTCTTCCAAATTTGCCTCTTTTATTTCATATTATATTAATTAAATCATTTATTGTACTTCATCCAGAGTGATCTTTCCATAAATAATTACATCTTGGAGATACTTTGCTTAAATCCTCAGTGATGTTTCATTAACCTTAGAATTAAATCCAAACTTCATGTGGTCATCCATAAGTACCGACAAAGTTAACTAAGGCCCACTAAGACTAACTTTTGAAATTTTCCAGAGTCCTCCACAAAGTCAGATCACACTGTCCTGTTTTCTGGTTCTGCATATGATCATTCTCCAAGGCACTTACCTCACCTTCTCCCACTTTCTGGTCTATTTGTTCTCAGGTCATAGTTGTTCTGGTTTCTTCTTGTCATTCAAATATCATATTTAATATCAGTTCAATGAGACTTTCCTTGAAATTCAACTGGACGTGACCATCCATTCTTTATCTCAGTTAACATATTCCATTTTTATTGTTTAATTTACCACTACTGAGTCACCTTCTGTTTATTTCCTATCTCCTCCATCTGGAAGGTAAATTTCATGAGAGTAGCGATCTTTTCTTCTTGCTCATCTCAGTTTGTCCAGAACCTAAAACAGTGCTTGACATGCAGTAAGTAAATGAATACTAAGAATAAATAAAGGAGTAATTTATTTGCATATGTGGTATCGATTGCTCTGAAGTTCAAACTGTTAATTTAGGATGTTGCACAAATTGTGCGTTTCTGTTTTTTACCTTTAAAGTAAAAACGTGGGCAATGAAAACGTATATCTATGTTTTATTTTTCTCTCGGTTGATGTAAATGATATTTTTGAAAGAATATGCTTAATTTTTTGTGGACAGTCATTATTTGAAAGAGCTTAACTTTGCACTAAGCTACTGAGGACAAGGATTAAAAGGCATTTCTGATGGCTGTAGTCCCACCTCTTTTATGTCTAATCATATCTTTCACCAAATCATTTCTAATGCAATACAGACCAATAGGTTAATTTTGTTCTTTAACTCATAAGATAACTGGAAGTTATCAATATTTAAATCTATATCCATGTATAAATCATATACAGAGGTTAGAATGTTCAGGGACTCAAATCCTGGCTCCCAGTTTTCTACTATGCTTTTTCAAGGTTTCTGTTCCTAGTTAACTGAGAATTCATTATAATTTAAAGATATCTTTAATAATACTTCTATAGTTAATTGAAAATTGACATCAGCATATAAACATTTGTCAGTAGAAACAAGATATGCCTTCTAGTTTACAGTTTAAAAGAAAAGAGGAAGAAAAACACTGAATAATTAAAACTAAGTTCAAATTCTGAACTTGATTTGGTTCCTTCAAAATCTAATCCCCAATTTGGCCTTTTCTCCCAGTACCATATTTCTAATTGCTGATAGATTTACTAAATTTCAGCTAAATACAATTCATAATATTATCAAATATAAATTATATTTTAATTTCTTCATACTTTGTCTTTTTACTTTTTCAATATGTGGAACATTATTCAAATAACTCATATGAAGTCATGGAATTATCTTTATTCATAAATTAATTTTTTTATTTTAGTTTTCACTTGATTCATCTTCTCTGGTGTTTTGTCTATGGTTTTTATTTGTTTTATTTTGTTACTTTTTCCTATGCTTTATTCTTTATGAATGTTTCTTATCTATTACATGACAAGTTTAATAGTGTATTATAACAAAAATTGAATAAATGTATTAATTATTAAGTATAGAACACTATATTTATACATATATTTACTACAAATAGTGTACATTTGAAGCATTAACTCTTATTGTTTTTATTACCATTTTATAAATAGAAAATTCTGAAACTTGAGGCTTTAGGAAACATAAATTCACTCAATCACACACAATTTGATTTTGAAGGAACATTATTTTTCTTTGAAAAAAAAAATTACCTGCTCTTTAGATAACAGGTTCTCTTTCTTCAATTTAGGCTATCATAATCAGGTAATTTCTTATGGTTAGTATTTGGGGGAAAACACCAAAAAAAGTAACAAATAAATCTTTCAAAAGTATTTTCCAAAATGAAGGCAATACACTGTACCATACCAAAAAAGGTTTAGTGGATATATCTATTTCATTTGAAAATAAAGATGTACTTCAGTCAAACTTTGTATAGTGCTCTTTGGTCTGTTTTAGAGCTGCGTTAGTATTTTAAGTGCTGACAGCAGGTTATAATTGGTAAATCTCATCTGGTACTAAGAACATAGAAAAATACAAGAATTCACTATAGCAGGAATAGCCTCTTTTCATAATATATTCTCTTGAAATAACAGGAGAAAATCCAATTTAGCTGGGTAAGAGATCATTTTAATTCATTAGATTGCCTAACTTTATTTTCCCAGTGTTAGGCTTTTGAGAAATAAACAAATTAATGTTAAAACATTCCATTTAAGTGGATAATTCTTAACAAAAAATCATTGGATTGATGTCAGCAATGTGAAAGCTAAAGAAAGTAAAGCAACTAAGGTTAAGGTTCCCGTCTTCCACATGTTTTATCTTCTATAATTGTTAGATGATTCTCAATGTACACACATGAACACACAAATAAAAGATAAATCTAAATATTTTGTATAAGAGAGTTGCTTTATGTCAGAGTTCGTCTTTTAACATTTTCAAAAAGATTAAGAAATAGAACCAATTAACTCATTGGAAACAATATAAACAGGAAAGGTCATCTTTTGTGATTATATACCATGTCTCTATAATCATTGCTTTGACTTTTGATGTCTTCTTGGCAAGACTGGTCATTGGAATACATGCAAAAGTTCTACAAATGAACCTTCATTAAATTATGACTATTATAAATACTGACTTATTTGCATCAACCAAAGCCACTATTAAACTATTGTCTTCTTCAATTCACAATACTATAGTCACTTAAACAAAAGACTTGACTTTAATTAGGTCTTAGAAATAAAATTATTTGACCTGACAGTAATCTCATGTTGCACGATGATATCTAAGTTGTATCACTTATACTATGGTTTTCAGAGGTGGTCTAAATTCATTTAAAGATGCAGCAAAGGAAAGGACATTTAAAACACTGAGATGACTTCCATTATCTGCTGTCTCATATACAACACAAGTTAGTTGCATTCAGAGGTTCTTGGATCATAATTCATCTTTGGAGTAACGTGTGTGCTTCACCTCTGGGAAAAAATCTTGGAGAAACTGATTATGACTGTGAAATGTAGAGGAAAATCTGGCTCAGTATCAAGTGTTTATTATGTTCCTTTCCTTAAATAAATAACAATCTTTGTTAGACAAAAAAGTACTATGTTTCAAGAACTATTTATGTGCATACTTTCCTAGAAAATTTAATAGGTTTCTTTGTGATGTTAACTATAATTTCATCTAATACTAAATTGAATTCAATCAACTTTTCATCTATTATATATTCAAGTATCACAAAGGCAACATTTTATTAAAAAGTTATTCAATCCTTCAAAGTAGGATAAAACAATGCAGTACTCAGTTAAAATGTTCCACTTAATGATGGACTGCCTGCATAGCATTATAGCACTGACCAAAGACACATTATTTTGTTTAATAAAATCATCATATTTTAATATCCAACCTATGAATGCTTATGATCCACAAACTATGACTCTGGGACTGGAAGCAGATATTTTGCATCTGAATTATGCCTACAGAATTTTAAGCTGTAAGACCTTGAGGAAGATCATTTATATATTTGTAAAATTGAATAAAATTCACCATCTACACTATGGGTTAGCTTTGAGACTTAAATTCATATTGAGGATGAACTACCTCAAAAAATTGAGAAAACAATCTGGTACTTCTTAGTTCTTCTTTTTTATTTATTGGTCTTTTTAGTTCGACATGACAGTAGAATCCATTCTGACATAATTATAAAATCATGGAATATATCTTGTTCTAATTCAGTCTGTATTACCTCTTGTTCCCCTCCCCTCCTCCACCTTCTGCTTCTGTTCCCCTACTGATCTTTCTGCCATTTACCCATTTTTTTTTTTTTAATAATTTCTTGTGGTCTTGACTATTTTCCTCTCTTCTTCCACTTTCCTGGTCAGATTAAGTAGCATGCCAGGAGGTGTGGAATGTAGCTTCCTGAACAATGACACAAGTTCTGAATATTGCAAACCAAAAGTGTAAGGTACTATGTTCGCTATGAATTTCAAGTTAACCGAAGAGAAATAGAAGACAGAGATAGCCAGACATATAAATTACTTGAAGTTCATTGGAAAAAATTCTTCCATACTAAGTCACATACCAGCCTAGAAACCTGCTTCTTTGTTCCTAGACACTTGTGAAGCAGGTGATGACAGGAAAATGAATGATCATGCTATTTCAAATCTTGCCCCACCTCATTTCCCTTCATGTTAACCATCACCACATCAAACGCATACATTAAAAACAGAATTTCTAGTGAACACAGGATAAAATACATGGTATCTAACAGGAATCAGTTATTTATATTCATTAGAAATTCTTATTTTTTATTTTTTTGAAACTGGAAATGGTATAGAATTAGAAATCATAGATTTTTCCCCCTTAGTGTGAAGTTAGCATTATGATAAATTATCACAGTCTGAAGGCAATGGTTTCCAAATAACCTGCTTTGATGAAGGGTAACCAAGCATTAACTTCTTCTGTTTGTGTTTTACTGTGACTTAGTGAGGCAATAAGACTGGGTGTTAGTTTCTGTTCAGACATAACATGAAATGATGGATGCAATTAATTGAACCACTTCTCTTTTTGGCTTTTTAGTTTTTGCCCACTTGTGTTGATGATAGAAGATTGCATCAAGTCCTTGGCAGAAGTTTCTTTATGGACATGAATTGTGATTAGACAATTGGAAATCAGAAGACACACAACTCCTGGATAAATTTTAGTCTTTTAAAAAGATATTTTACATGTTAAACTTTTAAATTCTAAGTTCTTATTTCCGCCTTTTTTTCTCCCCATGCATGACAGTATGCTTAGTTCTTTCATCATAAGAAAAATGATGACAAAAGAAAACAAGGATCTACAGTAAAGAATTAAAGTCACTTACATGGTAAGTGGTAAAACTACAGATGAATAGTAATACTCTAAAGCAATAAGTTTAATATATTTTATAATCTCAATATATATAGAAATAAGATCAATGCAAAAAAATAGCACAGAATATAAAATGGAGTAAATATATTTTGAATGTCCTCTAATTCTAACACTTTTGGAAGAAATGGTAAATATAATAACTTGTGTGAAATATAAGAAGTCAATAATAAAAATACTAGTGTCTGTTAGAACCGGTGAGATAGTGAGAGAATGTAACTAATAAGCAAATAAGTAAAAAAATAGAATAAAAGTTTTTATTAACTCAAAGTATAAAAATATTTAAATTGAAACAATAACAACAAAGAATATATAGGCCTAAGTAAAAATATATGGCATTTCAAATTCAAATATATTAACAATATTTATAAATGCAAACTGACTAAATACTTTAGCAGTGAATATGACTGTCACATTCATTTTATAAAAACAACTGTTTTTTATAAGTGGCATACTTAAAATAGGAAATATAAGGACAGAAAAATATGACATGAAAATATCAACCATAGTAAAAAAAAACTGATAGAGCTAGCTAATATAAAATAATATAAACTTTAAGGAAAAATGTTACTAGAGATAAAGAGGAACACTTTATAAAAATAAGAGAATCTATGTAAAAGAAAATATCATAATCTAAATACATATGCCCTCAATAACACAGTTTTAAATATGTATGTGGAAAATGAAAATGGAAGAGTAAAGACCCCCAACCCCCAGCTTGCCTCTGAAGAAAATCATGGAAAGAATGGCAAGTTATCAGAATCAACTATTTAGAACTTTGTTGCAACAACCTAGGGAGCATTTATCAAGAAAAATGGTTTAATCCTTATAGGAACAGAAGACTTTAATTCTTATTAAATACTTACAATTAATACTTACAGTGGTTTAATTTTTTGAAGAAATTTTTGGTGTTTTTTCCTTACCGGATTTCCCACTCTTTAGCTCAGCAATAGTCTGGAAAAATAACAGCATGCATTCTTGGTACAAGAGGGAGCAGAAGAGAGTAATATATTTTTCAAAGCCACATTCCAAAGAACAATCATTATTTGACCTAATTGGTGGTTCTCTCTGGTGAACCTCTGAAAAACACACCTTTAACCTCACTCAAATTCATTCAGTGTTGAAAGTATTTCTCCAGAGATCAGAGGTAATTATTAAATGTTTTAACATTTGACTTCCAGAGGTGAATAACAGTGGCACAATAGACTAATCAAAATGCTTATATGGTAAAGCTGAATAATGAAGTGTCCATAGAAATTTTGAAAATCTCCCATGTAGATTGGAAATCTCAAAAGCCATGCACAAACAGGATTTTGCATATGTTCAAGAAAAGACCTGAGAAGACCCAAACTCTCACTTCTAATTGAAATTAAGGCTCAACACAAACTGGAAATAAAGACTAAAGAAGAGTCATAAACTTCCTAAAATGCATACTGTAATTTAGTCATAGGATAAAGTTACTAAAATCAGGAGTCAAAAAGGGAAGATTATTATAACCTACCCTTATTGAAGTAAAAAGATATTATAAAAATACTATGAAAATACTATAAAAAATTAGATAGATTACATGAAACAGACAAAACTTTAGGCTCTAGTATATATCTTGAATGGTCCCAAAAGCCATGTGCTCAAGGCTTGGTTGTCAGCCTGTGGCACTACTTGGAGGTGGTAGAACCTTTTAGGAGGTTCAGCTAAGTGAAAGGAAGTTATGTCATGGATGCTGTAACCTTGAAGGGAATATTTTGATCTTCATCCTCTCCTGTTTCTCTCTTTGCTTCCTAGCTGAGGTAAACAGCTTCCTCTACCTCCTCCTGTGATGTATACTCCTGCTGTACCGCCTCATCACAGACCCAAAAATAATGTGGTCAACTGACCATGGACTACAACCTTCAAGACTGTGAGTTGAAATAATTGTTTCTCTTTTTAAGTTAATTTATTATAGGTATTTGTTATAGTAATTAAAAACTGGTTAACACACTCTAAAAAAACACAATCTACCAAAATAGACTGAGGAAGAGTAAAAATTATTCTGAGTAGAACTAGAATACATAAAGGAATTGAGTTGATATTGAACAGTTTTCCCCAAATGAAAAGCTCAGGACTATCTAGCTCGGGTCTTCTCTAGTGAATTGGATTCCACCAAAGTTTTAAAGAAGAATTAAAACTCATCCTTTACAATTTCTTAAAAAATAAAAGAAAGGTATACTTCACCACTTATTCTGTGAGGCTAACTAGTATTTTCTTGGTACTAATAACCAAAGACCTCACAACAAAAGGGAATTGTAAGCCAATATGTCTTATAATTATGGATCAGTCAACAAAATAATCAAATCTAAGCAATGACATTTAAATTATTATAAATGATCAAGTAGAATTTATCACAGATATGTGGTTTCAACAAAAAAAATTAAGATACTGCCCCATATTTATAGAAAAAATAATTTAAAAACCCACATAATTACCCTAAAAGATTCAGAAAAACATTTGACAAAATCTAACACACTTTCATGGTAAAAATATGCAGCAAAATCAAAACATGCTCAAACTGATAAAGGCATCTCTAAGAACCTACAGCTAACATCATAATAAATATAAAAGCAATTAATTGTTGTGTCTCTACAACCAGGAACAAGACAGAAATACACTTCTGTTTAGTATCGTTCTAGAGATTTTAACCATGACAACTAATAAACAAGAAGATGAAATTAAAAGCATTCATTTTGGACAGGAAAAATCAAAATTATTTCTGTTTTCAGGTGACTTAATATTGTATACATAAAATCCTAAGGAAGTCTTAAAAATAGAAGTTAAAAAAATAACTTGAGCAAGTTTGAAAGGCACAAGTTCAACATAAAACATCACTTGTATTATCTACTGTAGCTATGAGAAAATGTAAAATAAAACTAAACAATTACATTTACAACACATTAAAAAATAAAATATTTAAAATAAACTTATTAAAATTCCCAACTTATTTTCTGAGTACTATAAAATATTGGTGAAGAAATTAAAGATTTAAAGAAATGGAAAGATATTCTATGTTCATGGACTGGAAAATGTACTATTGTTAAGAATTGATGTAAAGAATCAACAAAACCTCCATCAAAATTCCAGCTAAATTCCTTGTGGAATTAACAGACTGATCTTAAAATACATATGGAAATTCAACAGATAAAGAATAGCAAAGTGAATTTGAAAACAAAGAACTACTTTAGACGACTCACCTTTCCCAATGGATTGGGACAATTTGTATGGAGTTTACATGCTTTTTAAAAAATATATTAAAAGTATGTTTTGCTATGGAGTGGTTATACTGAACTCCTCACACTGTTATTCTGAAAAGAGAACCCTCTACTGGATTTCTTTTTGGCATGATAAAAATGTTTGAATATTACTAGAGGTGATCGTTACAGAGCCTGGTGACTACAAAGAATCAGAGTTGGGCTCTTTTAAATGGTGAGTTTTATAATGTGTATATTTTATTTCAAATGAAGTTTGTGTGTGTGTGTGTGTGTGTGTGTGTGTGTGTGTGATATTAATGGAGAAAAAGAAGAAATAGATAAAATCAAAATCATATCGAATCTACTATTGCTCTCTATATGAAAGGCAAGGAGAACAAAACAAAATACAAAAAGCAAGAAAAACAAAATATTAATAAAGAAACAGTTCTAAGCATTGTAATTAAAACTTTGACCAATGTGTCATGTATACTTTGTCACTTATCTGTCGAGAATCCATGCATCCAATTAGTGTAATTGGTAAATCCTGATTTTTAAAGAAAATCTCAACAAATAAATGTTGAAATTATCTATGACCCATACTTGGACTACAATGAACTCAAGTTAGAAATTATTAACAAAAGGATAACTAGAAAAAAATATAAGTACCTAGATTGCCACTTGCCGCTGACCAGCAGGACAAACGACACATACTCTTCAGAAGTTCATGAAGCAACTTCCGCTTTATTCAGATAACACCCTCAATATATAAGCAGTCTCATGCATAAGCAATTGTAACCAGATATGTCCATCCAATCCTATTAAAGGTCAAGCGATCATGAGCTCAGGCATACATGTAAGATATATCTGTCCTCGGGGTAGGTGGCTGAACTAATTATCATTCAGCCAATGGTAAACACTTCCTGTTTTTCTCAAGGCACATTCAGCATGTCCTTTGGCTCTCTGCCAGTCGCCATCTTGGATGCATGTGGCTTAACCCTGGGACCCGGGTCTCGCCTGCCACACTAGATTTAAAAAAATACACTTCAAAAAATTTAAATATGAAAGAAGAAACTGTAATATCAGGTGAAAATCAGTAATCTAGGTAAATGATATTTTTAAAAAATTACTAATAATGATATGGAAAGTTCCACTTTTAGATTACAATTAAAAAAGTACTACAAGGGATATTTATGATTTTAATTTTAATGCATATATCAGACAATAGTAAGATTGGAAAATTGGTGGACTTAAGTACTTCCAAGTCAGAAAATAAGAAAACAGCCAACATACCACCCCTTCAAAGAAAAAAAAAAAAAAAAAAAAAAGCAAGGAAGAAGGAAGAAAAGTGAGAAAGCAAAAAATACCAGGAAGATAAGAGAAGAAATAAATGAAATAGACAAATAATAGAGGAAATGAACTAAACTTGACTCTTTAAAAGATCAATGCATGTTTGAAAAATAAATAAAGGAAATGTAATATCTCAAATACAGGAAAACTAAAAAAGATGTCGCTAAGTAGTCCGCTAATAAAAAATTATAACAAGATGGCATTATAAACAACTCTATGCCAACATATTTCATAACTGAAAGAAAGTGGACAAATTACTGCAGAAAATAATTGTATTACCTGACAAAGGAAGAAATAAAAATTTGAGTAGTTCCAGTGTCTATTAAAGAAATTGAATCTATTTCCAATAATAGAAACTTCTATCTAAATTAGATTCACCAGTGAATACTTTCAACATAAGAAATAACATTTTTGAATGATTTTTTCCAAATAAAAGCAAAAGAGACTTTCTTAACATTTTTTTAGGAAAATAGCATAATCTTGATGCCAAAAGCTTATGTGTGTTATAATAAAAGAAAATAATAAATCAATATTTTTCTTACACATAAATTATCAGTGTCTAATGTATTGGCAAATTATATCTGGATACCGTACTTTGAAATGAAACATTGACTTCTATATTACTTCTTTTTGCAAATTATTTTTAAATCTCTTTTGTGTTTAAAAAAACATTTAATCACATATCCAATGAGTAAGTGTTTATATTTCTATTATGTATCTCGTATTATTAATAAGTCTTTGCTGTACTTACATGTTTTTTTTTTTCCAGTTGAAATGTCTTAGATTTAGATTAATGACTTTAAATCTCTTATTTTGTGTGAACTTTGCCTATGTTTCTCTTTCCTGTTACTTCCTGTATTTCTTCTTTTAAAATTTTACTGATGTGTTATTTGTTAAGTAGTTGGAGCTGGTAAAAAAAAAAATATGTGATTTTCAGCCCTATATATCTAACTTATTTTAAATTATAGGGACTTAATTCTACACTGCTAGATAAGTCTTTATGTTATTTTCATTTGTATTTGGTACATGATCACCAAACATTTTATTTTAGACTAATTCAGTTTATTTAACTATCATCTCTTACATAAAGCACATAAAATTAACAGAGAAAAAATTGAGCATAAAGTTCATGTAGAATGACAATAAAAAAGAAGCATATTATTTGATACCTATAGTAGAAAAACAATTTAAATGTAATATATAATTAAAAATTCCTTACATGAAATAGAATAAGAAATTCAAAATCAGAATATAAATGTAGACAAAAAAAATCAATCCAATATTACATTTGAGTTGACCAAAATCAGAAAAGATACTGAGGAAATGACAAAGTGCTGTAGTTTGGCTGAATGTTCCCCAAAGGTCCCCAGGGTAATGGTACTGAGAACTATGGTCCTTTAAGTGCTGAGGGTCCTAGCAGGAAGTCCTTAGTTCTTTGGGGGCATTCTGTCACCAGGGACTGTAAGACCCTGATCTGGTTCTCTCTTCTTCCTGGGCTCATGACAGGACTTCTTACTCCAGATGTGCTTTTGATAATGTCAATCTCTACCCTCATCAGACTCCAGAAAAGAAGTAAAGATAATTCAGAAATAATGATAAATTGCAAGGTGCCCAATGGAGCATACATATGAGATATGTATATGAAATATTTGAATATATATGACACATGAAAATACACAATATGTCACACATATGACAAAAAGCACAATAAGTCACATGGTGATAGAAAAAAAAAGAACAAATGAATTCACAGTAATAGATACAAAATATTCAAAACTAGAGACTCCGAATAAGAAAAAGAATAAAATGAAAAATAACTATATAAACACATTTACTATCTACATGAAAATCCATATATTCTAATACTCTGTAATCAAACATTAATAAAAATGCAAATGGATATTGGTGTTTAGTTTTGTAATTAATCAAATGACTTTAAATGTGGAAAAAGTCAAATCATATTATTCAGTCAGAATATCTTTGTTTATAATGTTAGATACTGGATATTAGTACTTTCCTAGTTAAGAAGAGATATGAAATATATTCTGTATTTTAACATTCTATGAGTTAACATTGTGAGTTGAAGATGAATAAGATATCAGGGAAATCCATTAGGATTTTATTCACTTAAATTCTCTCAATTATTTCTATCAATTAGCTTCATTTTATTAATGCTCTAGCATTTGTCATAATTATAATGTAATGTAATTTTTAAAATTATAAGCTTTTTGTTTCAGCAGCACATATTTCTGTAGTTGTTTTTAGGAAAAATGAATGCACCGAATAAAATTCACATAAAAATTAAACAGTGGCTATAGAGGAACAAGACATAGGAGAGATGTGCTGAGTTATACAGTCCATTTGAAGTGTCAAATATTTTAAAATATCCCTTGGGGAAGGGCATACCATAAAAAAAAACTAAAAATACTGGAGGATTGTTGGGTAGGAAAGAAAATAGAAACATTTGTTCTTAAATAGCAGAGGAGAGACATTGAGGACTTTAGAAAAAATGTATTTTCATTATTTCTAAGGAATTAGTGGCGAGTTACATTTCATTGACATGTATGTTTTGTTCTTACTTAACAAATCAGTGGTAATGATATAAATGAATGCAATATAATATTATATTAATAGCTGCATATTACTATTTTAGTTAATGTATAACTCAGCAAACAGGAAACACTCCATTTAAGGTGTTCATCATCCTGAGTTGAATAGGGTGAGGAGGGGAAACAAAAATTTGTTGAAGAAATTGAGGAGGAAAATCTAGAGGAAAAAAAGTCTTTCCTGCGTTTAGAATATCCCATTTTCATAATCCCCAAAGTTTCTCTTTGTCTCCCTTTCATACCTTTTTTGGCATCACTTTAACATTCCACAGAGAGAGAGAGCTCATCAGATAATCAGTGAACATGATAATTTAATATGAAAAAATGCTACTAATGGAATATCTATGCTGCTGATTAATGTGAAATTACAGATAAGATATATAAGTATAAATATATATAAGTAAATTATCACATTTACTCAGCCATCTGTTCCTTAAATATTAGGACTTTATGCACAGTTTCAACATCTGTGTATGTTCATATATTTTTATACAGTGCTGGTAAAATGCTGACAAAAGTGAAAAACAAAAAATAAACCAATGGAATTTCAAAGGGCTTTGCTTTTTGAATTTATGTGTATTCATCTCCTGCTTCTAAAATACATCTGTTGTATTTAGTGAGATTCTAAAATTAATCAAAGTCCTTTGGAGAACAAAGATGCATTTAAATTGAGTTTTAAATATTTTGCAAATTCATAAATTTATTTTCAAACAGATGTACCCCATTGAACTGGATTTTTGACTCTCAGTAAGGCAATTCAGTTACTTTTTAAAAAAATGCTGTAATACTGATAAACCTTAAAGAATTAAAGCAGTCATTTATTGTGAGTACATTTTTTTTCCTAATCAGGAAAAATTTGCAGGCACAATATACACACACCATCACTTTGATAAAGGAGCAAATATGATTTCTAAGGTCAGTACTTCTGAAGAGCCTAATGAAGGCATATAAATTTCTGTGCATATTTGCAAACTAATAAAAAATAAAAACCCAAAGGAGAAAGAAGAAAAGAGGTGTAGAAGGAAAGAAGGGAAGGAGTGAGAGGGAAGGGAGAGGTCAGAAGGGAAAGGACAGGGAACAAGAAAAGAGGGAATCAGAGGAATAATTGTAGAGAAGTTTAGAAAAGAGAAGAGATAGAAATGACAAGAATTAGCAAGGACAAAAATAACTAAATGATTCATATCAGAAAAATTTATTTAGAACTTAAAAATTATTTAGGATTTAAAAAATCAGGGGATATGAAAATATGTATGCCTTGAACAATCTTGGAAATAGTCATATTATACTATTTTTAAGTATGAGCATAACTCATCGTGGAGCACAGGGAATATGGGAGGTACACCTCTTTTTTTTTTTTTTTTTCTTTTTAAAGAGAAAGGTCACATTATAACTTGGAGTCATACAGAGCACAGAATAAATGTTCTTTTAATCTTAGCCAGGTTAGAGTATCATATAGCCAACAGGGAATGGCAAAGTAGACCAGTAAAGTATGTATGTACTTTCAAGGGAGAATAAAATATAGATCATTATCAGACATTATCATTATTGCCATTTAAGTTTGCATTATACAACTTCCTGAGAGTAGATAAAATCTCTAAAGTATTGAGTTTTGCTGTGTACTGTGAATGTGCATTTCTTAACTGCTGATAATTATGGTAATATCTAAGGAAACCACAGGGTGGACAGTGATATTGCACTATAAACAGCAGTTAAACAGCAATCTCACTCTGAAGAATGCAAAAAACTCTCTGAATGTTTGAACTGTGAAGCAGGGTTTCAGCTACTGCATCTAAGTAAATCTCCATTGCTATCCTTTAGCAAAGTTCATTGTTATTCACTGATCTCCATATAATTGTACCTGGTACCAGGCTTTAAACAATGTGAAATTATTGTAATACGGTACATGACTTGTTACTAGGGGAAAAAAAATGGGAAATTCCATGGGTTAGGAATCTTCTCAGAACATTCAGGGAAAATTAATTTACTGCTAGGAAAATTGTGGATATCTGAAATAGGAACTCTACCATCTCCAGGATCATGAATGATTTTCTTCAGTCTTTGCATCTTGTAAATATTTTTTTTTTAAGAAAAAGTCCATATATCCCCCAGAGGCTTTGGGAATGTTTGTTTCTTGCAGGACTCTTAATAATGGCGCACCCAAAAGAGGCAGTATAGAAGATCTTTTTTTCACTTAGCCACATAGAACACATAAAGCTTTAGGATTCCATAAGGAAAAGTCAGAGGATTTTTTGTTTGTTTTTCTCATTTCATGTCTATGTGCCATTTATTATTAGATTCTAGAATTAGGTTTTCTCTTAGTTTCATTGATGGCAACATGGTGCTATTTTATAGTTTTCTGGGATTTCCTATCAGTGACAGTGTGATACCGGAGTTTGCAATGAAAACTGAAAATTGTATTACACAAAATTTCCCCATATGAACGTCAAACTGTTCTTGGATATCCTAAATGTTGGAGCTGGATAGATAAAACAAACTGGAGATGACTTCTCTTTATATTTGTTAACTCCCCACCAAACCCAACCTCTGTCCACTCCTTTCCCAAGTCATGAGTGAAAAGTGTTTTCTTCTTGTGAATATTTCTGGTTTCTCCTGGGCCTTTTAATTTGGTTTCTGTTTGGTTTTTAGACATAATTTTAGTCTATATAAAGCACAGTTTTATTTTCTGTTAATTTTTTTTTCCGTCTTGGCTAGTAATCAAAGACTTGTTTACAAAGATGAACTTTTTTCTTTTCAAATGAAAACTTAATTTGTCTTTATACATTGTTCAGGCTATAAGTATCCTTTAAGTATGGATTTTAAAAAATGTGAGAAATGAACTGGTCAGATCTAAATATTAAATGACATATATGAAATAGACCAGATATCAACTGGCAGAGAATTATCTTTACTTGTTATTAACACAACACAGAGAAGCCCAGAAAATGCTCTGATGTTAAGCCTAAATGCCATTTCTTCCTTGTCATGACCTATGTACTAATATTTTAAAAATTTGCCTAAATGTCATTCCACAAAAAATGCAAGTCAAATCCTTAATACCATTATAAACATAAGCTTTTGACATATTTTTATTCAATGCAATTTTTGCAAGATGACTTTTATAAAGAGAAAAATAAATTTTCACCTGGAAGACATTATTACTTTTTAATTAATTTATTCAGAATTATTTCTATTTGTTCTGTAACTTTCTCACCATTGTTACAATTAATTATTTTTGTGATATTTGCTATGTATTTGTGACTTTAAATCTAAGAATTCCTGAACAGTGAGGCAACATTAGTGTCAGGGGCGGGCTCTGAGGGCCCCAGAGCCGCACCGTGGCCTGATCTCTAAGATGGCGCCTGGCAGCTTGCCAGACATAGCTGCACTCATATTCAAGTTTTAGGAAGTAACTCTGGTTGGCTGTTGTACATGAGGCAATCCTGGTATCTGCCTGGAGACTGTTCCTTGATAGGCTGACTTTCCTGGTAGTCTACTCTCTGATAGGCTGATGTTCTCAATATAAGTCTGAGACTTGTGGAATAAAGCCTTTTGGTTCCTGTGATGAAGAAGAGCGTATGTGTTGTGATTGTCCCCGCGGGCAGTGGGCGATCATACATTAGTGATGCTAATAAAAGAGATGTCAAATATTTATGAATTTTTGAAGCTATAACTATTTTTTTGTATTTGTAGGTAGACAGAATACCTTTATTTTATTCGTTTATTTTCAATGTGGTGCTGAGGATTGAACCCAGTGCCTCACATATGCTAGGCAATCACGCTGCCACCAAGCTACAGCCCCAGTCTCAGCTATAACTATTTTAAGATATAGGCATGTGACAATCTCACATGTATGAATTGGAGGATTAAAAATAACAGCAAATGGTTAAGTAAGTAGAAAAATATGGAAAGTATATATAAAAGATAAAATTTGATGTTTCTTCAAAATTGTATGCTGTATAATGTATCATACTGTTAAAATGAGAATAATTAATATGGGTGAGCTTTATGGTTTGTGAAGCTTTTGTCAAGTTAGGTAAAGATGATTTTTCTTTGTTTGCTATGATCACACCTGTTTGAATAACTCCGTTATAGACAGTGCAGTTCTAGAAAGACAGATAAATAAAAAACAGGAGCTCACCCAGAAAGCAATATGAGAGATTAAGTGAATGAATAGATGGACTAATGGAAGGAATTAAAATCTCTCAAATTTTATGAGTTGGAGTGAGTAAAATCTATCAGGAGACATAAAATCTACCTATTATAAATATCAAATACTTCTAAACATGGATTAAGGAAATATTTTTTAACCCAAGAGCAAATATACAGTAATACTGGTCGAAAAATAAAACAAAATGTACTGTTGTTTCAGAAATAACTTCTCTGCTGCAGAAAGATAGTATGGACATAATATGATTCTTCTGGAAATGACTTCATAGAGAACTATGTGGGATAGAGGCAATGGAATGGTTCACTTTAACTTTGTTAAAATAAAGGAAAGTTTTAATTTAAAGAAGTAAGTCTGTTGCTGTTTGTTATTTTGATAGTATGCCACATTCTTATGTGTGGCACATATAGTAAAATGAATGTTCTCATCTTATTAATATGATGGTTCAAGGGAGTGGGGATTGGAGAGTGAATGCAAAAAGGGACCTGGTCCTGTGGGTTGGACTGGGGGTGGTCAAGGAAGGAAGGCAGAGTGGGGCTGAAATGCTGTGGATTGACTGCTGCCTTTGGATCTGTGGCCAGGTGGGTTCTGGACAAGTGGGAGGGGTGGGAACAGCACGGGCTAAGAGACACTGAGCCAGATGGGTTCCTAATGGCCAAGGCAGTAAGCCTCTGTAACATGCAACCTCACTGCTAAAGCAAGTTGGGGTTATCAGGAGATGGGATGGGTCCAGGCCCTGACGTAGTCAGATAGCAGGCAAGTAGGAGGTCTGGGTGCTTGGGGGTGCTAGTCGGGATTCAGGTGGCAGGGATTGAGAGGTGAGGCTGGAGGGTATCTTCCACCTGCCACCTCAAAGGCCTGAAGAAAGTAGCAAGTTCCTAACTCAGGTGACTCAGCAGCAGAAGGTGCCATATACTTCAACAGAGGGATGGCCTGGTATGCAGGGTTGTTATGAGGACCATGAAGGCTCTGACCTCATGAATGGTATTATTGCCCTTAAAAATGAGCCTGAGGGAGCCAATTTGTACCTTCCACTCTTCCACTGTGTGAGGACATAGAAACAGGCACCATTTATGGAATAGAGAGTGAATTTTCGCCAGACGCGGAATCTGCCAGGACTTTGATCCCGGACTTTCCAGACTTCAGAACTATAAAAAATGAACTTCTATTAAATTACCCTGACTAAGGTGTTTTGTTAAAGAAGCTGGAACTGCCTAAGACGCCCAACCTTCCACTGCTAGGTGTCTGCCAAAAGAGGCCAAAGTGAATGTTTGCACAAAGACTTTTACATGAATATTCCTGTCGCTTTATTTTTAATAACCCAAATCTGGAAGCAATCCAAATGGTGAATTGTGATATAACCCTGTAATGTTTTACTCCTCAGCAATGAAAGGAAGCAACTATTGATAGATGCAATTACATGGATGAAACCAGAACAAAACATGGATGATTTTCAAAATTCTTACACTGAGGGAAAGATATCTGGGTGGGAAACAAACTATACACTTTGTTTACATTTCTAAAACATGCAATTTATTCTATAATAATAAAAAGTAGGTCAATGGTGGTCTATGTATGGTATCAAGGGGAAACAGAAAATGATACTAGGAAAGCTTTGGGGCTAGAAGAAATGTTCATTATCTTGGTGTCGTGAAGTTTTCTCAGATCTACATATTTTTCAAACCTCATCTTATTGTGTTTATCCTAATTGGGCAAAATTTTTCATGTATAAATTTTATCCCAACTAAGTGTTTATTTTTAAAGCACCTCTAGCCATTCATTAATACCAATTTAAGCCTTCTCTGGCAAAAGAAATGTAGAAGTAATTGGCTTCAAATATAAATTCCTTTATTTCCTTATTGTTTTCAATTTACAAAAAAAGCAATAACATTAAAGTATTGGAAGTTATTGACCTGCATCCTATAGTCATTATATTAAGATTATAACCCAAGGTGGCATTAATCATGGTGTTTTAAAAATGCAGAGTAGAAAAATTTCTTAGTTTCATTGTGAAGCAATACAATACTAAATTTTAAAAACACTCCAATATGGAAAATAATTAAATTTAATCCAATGTGTTACATTTGATGATGTTAAATGTTAAAAACATTTGATGAAAACAAACAAAAACAGTGATTTATTTATTTTCCTTTACTCCTTAGACTTGCAAAGACTAAGATCAAGAGGAGAAAAGGTTATCTATAAGACTTTAAAAAATCAAAAAAATTTTCACAACCTAAATCCATAAATTTAACATAATATTAAGGCCAACCTTAGACAAAACTGAAAAACAAAGAACACTCAGGAATAAGAAAACCTATGTGTAGTGTTTAGAAATACTGTTTTATATGAGAAATGAATAACAATCACAGTCACGTATAAATAATCCAAAGCATACAACCAAAGCTACTCAAGGATTCTTGGCATGGTATGTGTTAAGTCTTCCTAATTTTTTCCCACCTTTAAATCTCTCCTATACCTCTAAATGTTGGAATATCTAGGGATTAGGTCTCAGGCTCCTTCTTTTTCCTTCTATACCAACTTTTTTATGTGGTCCTTTCAGTTTTTAAATGGCACCTATGTAGTGACTCTACTACTTGTTTCCTTTGAATTTCAGTTGTTTGTATCCAACTGTACAAGATTGTCTTCATTTTGAATTAAGTTTAACATGCCTGGATCTAAGTTTTGTTCTGAAGTCATTATGCTGGTCTGCCCAATGTCTACCATTTAGGTAAGTAGTCAAGAAAGCCACGAAGATATGGCTACAAAGCTCTGATTTTTCTATGTGAACATTCTTCACAGAGATTTTAGTGATCTTGACTTTACAACTTCCTTTGATACAGAGAGAAAAGGATACATGTCAGGGCTTCTCCATCTGTCTGAAATGCCCATTTAATCTTATGAATGGAGACAACTCTTTCATTACCTAACAGTTCTTAATAACCCAGAAGAATGCAAACTTTGGGTTTCCAAATCTATGTATTTTTTTTGTTTGTTTTATTTATTGCAGCATATTCTGTTCCTTCAAAAATGTATAGATTTTCTTATTGTATGGTAAATAGTATTAGTTCCCATTGAGTGGAATTGCTCTTAGTTTCATTCACATTGCAATATCAAGCAATGGATTTGGTTTATATCCCAACAGCAACTATCTCCAAAAGGCAAAAAACACTCAGAAACCTGTGGCTACAATAGTCTATCCTTAGTTTGTTACATTATGGAGGCAGTGCTATCCCAGATGTGAACATGTGAAACTTTTTGTGTCTTTCTTATTTATATGTGGCCTAAGAAAGGAATTAAGACCACAGAAATAGATCAAACAACATATGCAACTATCAAAGTGAAAAAAATGAATTGTTTCCACTTTTTTAATGGGCATTTTTACTTATTTTTCCTCAACACACCAGAATGAGCTGCATTTTACTCACACTTTGAATATTTTCTTTGTGCGAATGTGTGTGTGTGTGTGTGTAATATGAATTCAACTTTTCCTCCATCATTTCCAAGCATGTTATTATTTTATAGAACCTCAATGTTCACATTGGTAGAATCCTATAATTTTTATGTATTATAATTATTCAGTTCAATATCATTATCTTTTTAAAAAATTTTAGTTTATTGATTCTTCTTAATTATATATGACAGTAGAATCCATTTTGACAAAATTATACAAGCATGGGATATGTCTTATTTTAATTAGGACCCCATACTTGTGGGTGGTCATAACTGTGGGGTTCATTTAGGTAATTTCATATGTGTACATACAGAATTTATGTTAAATTTATTCTACTGTCTTTTCTATTCCTGTCCCCACTCCTTTCCTTTTGTTCCTCTTTGTTTAATCTACTAAACTTCTCTTCTCCCCCTCCCCCACTTTATTGTGGTTCAGCAAAGATATTCAACCTATGGTTTTTTAGGGATTGGCTTATTTCACTTAACATGATATTCTCCAGGTCCACTCATTTACTAGCAAATGTCATAGAGTCATTCTTTTTTATGGCTGAATAATATTCCACTCTGTGTGTGTGTGTACATGTGTGTCTTTATCCATTCATCTGTTGATGGGCACCTAGGTTGGCTTCATAGCTTAACTACTGTGAATTGTGCTGCTGTAAACACTGATGTGACTGGGTCACTATAGCATGTTGATTTTATATCTCTTGCATATATCCCGAGGAGTTGGATAACTGAGTCAAATGATGGTTCCATTCCAAGTTTTGTGAGTAGTCTCCTTACTGCTTTCTAGAGTGGTTGCACTAATTTGCAGTTCCATCAACAGTGTATGAATGTTCTCTTTTCCCCACATTCTCACCAACTTTTGTTGTTACTTGTATTCTTGAAAATTGCCATTCTGATTGGAGTAAAATGGAATCTCAATATAGTTTTAATTTGCATTTCTCTAATTGCTAGAGATGTTGAATTTTTTTTCATGTATTTGTTGGTTATTTCTATTTCTTCTTTTGAGAAAATCTGTTCCGTTTCTTTGCCTGTTTATTGTTTGGGTTATTTGGGTTTTTTTGGTGTTAAATTTTTGAGTTCATTGTATATCCTAGAAATTAATACTCTATCTGAGGTGCAGGTGACAAAGATTTTTCTCCCATTCTGTAGGTTCTCTCTTCATACTCGATTGTTTCTGTTGTTGTGAAGATGCTTTTTAGTTTGATGCCATCCCATTTATTGATGTTTTATTTAGGTACCAAAAACATACCCTGGAGAAAAGATAGCCTCTTCAACAATGGTGCTGGGGAAACTGAAAATTCAGATGGAATAGAATGAAAGTTAATTCCTATCTCTCACCCTGCACAAAAATCAACTCTAAGTGGATCAAAGACATAGAAATTAAACCAGAAACCCTGCACCTACTGGGAAGAAAGGTAGGCAAAATGCTTCAACATATTGATACAGTAAACTGACTTCCTGAACAAGACTTACTAGATAGTCTTTAATCTTCCCCTGTGATTATTATGCAACTGATTTTTCATTTAAAAATTTATTCCTAAATTTATACTATTACTTGTTTTTCTTAATGTCTTCCCTCTCAGAGATTTAAAAATATTTTTATTCAACTTTTTAAATTTCTTTCACCAGCAAGTCTTTGTATTTACTTCCTGAGAGATGAGTCCCACCCACTTTGCTTTATCTTCGTGACTTGAAGAAAGGCTCTGATTTTACTATTATGCTAACATCCTTTGTATGGGTTTTAAAAACTTTTTCCTAAAATCTTTTGTCAAAATTGTTTTACTAGATATGTATTAAGGAAATGTTTAGAAGTATTTACATGAGTTTCAGCAGCTACCTGTAAAATTATTCAATGTATCCCTTCCTTCCAAGGACATCTGAATCTTTTTTTAAGACCCACTGGGGAAAATAATTCAAATGTTTACTGCTATCGTACATGGATTCTCACAAAAGGGCATTGTTTTGCATTTTGCCTGAAAAGCAGATTCACTTCATCGTGTCAGGTGGACTAAGATCACATCCTTCTTGAAGACAATGCTACTTAGAGGTTTATAGCAAAGGACATAGTCGATGCTTTATCTTCCCAGGTTTGCAGGATGAGAACGTGTGTCATTTACTAACATATTCCCTCTCCAAAATCATGGCTTTGCTATAAACACTTTTGACCAAATCATTTTACCATTAATGATGTATTACTAGAATCATTTTTTTGCAAGAAATGGAGAGGGGACAAAGAATAAGAAGAAAGAAGACAGGAATCTCTGATTATTGTAATCGATAAAAATGTTTAATGGAAAAGTATTAGGGAGCTCACTGAATAGAAGTCCATGAATTCAGTGACTGAGTCATCTTATGTGATTACCAGATTTTTGGGTCTCTTTGGCAGAGTGAGGACAAAGACAGCTTCTTTTGCACCATAGTGTTTGAGCAAGAGGAGTCAATTTAATATGCAGTCAAAAATTACGTGTTTCAGTTTAAATAATAAAAAAAATCTGTTTTAAAAATACTTTTGACTCACTTATTGCTCATTGGTTTTACACAAATACATTTCTTAAAAAAAAAAAATAACTTATATATACTACTGCAATAGGTCTTGTATTTTAAAATTGCATTGCTTTTTTTCCCCCAAAGACAAGTCTGTTTCTTTTATAATGCTACTTCACATGTGAAGAACACTCTAAATTTATTAAAATATATTGTTGTTCTTGTGATATTGTTATCAACAATTTTCTGGCACCTACCTCAAGAGACCCCGGCAAAGGGATCTTTTTCTATTCAGTATTGCCAGGCCTGAGAAGAAACCAAGACTGGGCACCAAGAGCACACGTTTATTTAGTGACTAAAGAATGAAGAAGCAGGAACCAAGCTTGTAAATCAAGTTCTCAACCTACAAGAGGTTGTGGGGGTCATAGATAGAGGACATTGGGAACTAGCGGGTGGAATATTCATCAGATTTTCAGGAAGGGGGTGGTGGTTTTCGAGGAATTCAGGCATCAACCAATTTCTTTCCTTATGAGCTCCTTTCTGGTTTCTACCAGGATGAGTAACTGTAAACTGTCATGGAGTGGTGGGTGTCAGCATGGAAATTAGATGATAATGAAGCTTGAGGTCAGGAGTCATTTGGGCAGCTAACTTGGACCCAGCTGACTTTAGCCAATTGCCATGCAGAACCTCCAGACATCTCTTTCTTAAAGAAAGGGGAGTGAAGTGAAGGGAGGGGGAATGGGAATAGGAAAGACAACAGAATGAATAGGACATACCTTTCCTATGTTTATATATGGATACATGGCCAGTGAAACTTCACATCATGTACAACCACAAGAATGGGATCTTAATTAGAATAAGTTACACTCCATGTTTGTATAATATGTCAAAATACACTCTACTATCACCTATATCTAAAAAGAAAAAAAAATTTAAATTATAAATTTACATTAAAAAAGATGAACATGGTTAGGAGAGGGTAGGCAAATGGGGTAGACAAGACAGGCTATGAAGATATTGTACTAGGAACATGTCCAAGTGTTCTATAGTTTGTGGGTTTGAACAACTATATCTGCACAAGTAGAGAGAGAAAAAGGACATTTCTGGAAAGACCGAGAAAAATATTAAAATTGGAATTCTAAATATATTAAGTGTAAAATAAGAAACCAATTCAACTTATTAAAGAGAGTTTATTCACTAGGATAATTGCAAGAGGGGCAAGGGACTGTTCTAACAGGGGAAAGAGGAACTATTATAATGAGGAGAGTAACATAGACCGAAATATCTGCAAGTGTCGAAAGGTTAAACAAAAGGGTTTTTCTTCTGCAAGGAGCGGTAAGAAAGCTACAGAGAACAAAATTACTTGCTGGAATAGCAGGCCAGAGGATTATCTTTCGGCCAGTTTATTCTCAGGAGGGGAAAAGGAAGTGCTGTATTTTGGCTCAGGTCAAGGGAATGCCAAGGATAATAAGGAAAGTTTGGCCAGTATGTTTAACTTGCATTTGGTTTTGTTTGATCAAAGGAGACAAACAATGCAACTGATCATATAGGAGGCAAGGAATGGTAGTTTGGAGGGTCTGTGTCTGGCCTGGTAACAGGTAAATACTACAGCATCCCTGAGTCTTATACAAGTCACACAGGGAAGAGTTTGTAGTAGGCCTTTCTCTGCAACAGAATGGTTTGAGGGAATTTAATATTAACCTTTGCTGTTTTCCAGGATCACGGGTAACCAAAATAGTCTTAATAGTCTCAACTTAATTCAACTTTAAACAGGCTTCTTCCTACCTATAAGCACTTGATCTCCCTTTTCTTAGAGAATTGACTTGAGAAAACACTATTATAAATTTCTTTGAGACATAAATTTTCTCCCAGCTCCTTGTCGATTTTCAAACCCAGAATTGTCTTTCTCAGACAGACCTGAACACTGTCATTCCTTTGAATATAATCTAACAAGAAAGAGTGTCTATAACTCAGTCTCTATAGGAGGATAAAAGTCGAACTTCAGGAGTGCCAACTGGCAAATGATTGATCTAATTGCATTAACCAAACTTCCATTTAATGTTCATAATTATTTTTCCATGAGTTCTCCCAACATTTAGAAGTTCTCTGGCTTTTGTTTCATAGGAGTTGAGTTTAATCCCTTTTGTCAGTCTGTCTCAATCCCTATTCTAGCAGTCTTGAATAGTCTTCCTTGACTGTTTAATATATCCAGTACATTTTTTCCTTAATTTGGGGCTTAAGTTCAACACTCTCATAAATAAAGTGATTCTTTTATATTTATTTTTTTCAGAGTCATCAGATTTTGGCTTCCTATTTGATTTTGTTGTTTTATTTTACAGAGTATCTACTCTGTTCTCTTATCAGTAGTGATCTTGGGTCAGGATTATTCAACAAGTTAATTTAGAGAAAAGAAAACAGGAAATTTTCATGATTCAGTTAAAATAAAACTTTTTAGTTGAAATAATCATGTGTGCATGCACACATGCACCTATATATTTATTTTTATAAATTAATGACCTCTTCCTTTTTGATAGTAGATTTTCAGACTTAAACCAAATGATTGATTAGATTATAATTCAACTGATTAAATTACAAATTAAGGTAGGACCTTTGAGGATCTGATTCTTATAATGAGAAAGATTTATGGTATTTTGCAAAATAAATCTCAAGTCAACGCTGTTGTAGAGAAATGCAACCCATATTCAAGGTCTCTCTTGTTTGTTTAAGAAATTCTGCCAAGCTGTTAAATCTCAACTGTTAAATCATTAGTACAATCATTAAGGTAGTATGCAATTATCACATTTCTATAGTGATAAATGGCTTCCATTGTTCTCGTTATTCCTTGGATTCTCTTAAGCAAAGATTTCTTTTGATCACCTTTCTGTTCATTTCAAATAAAAAGAATATTCTTTGGGATACGCTTTCAATTTCAGAGTATCTCTAGTTTAAGATTTCAAAAATAGCACAAAAGACAATTGCAGAAGGTTTTTAAAAAGTCTTCATTATTTAAACTATAAAATTAGAAGCATTAATGGAAATCACATCAGATTTTTCAACAGAGTTGTGAAAACTAACGTAGAAACATAACTCTGACATAGAATATCTACTATTTACAATCTAACCCAAATGAAAAGTTCAAATAATTTTAATATTATTATTTTGAATGTTTAAACAAACCTTAAGGATCAATTATAGAAAATACCTTGTATAATGCATGCTCTAATAAAAGAGAGAAAAAACATTAAAACACTAACCACTAAAAAACATACCACTTTTTAATAATACTTTAAATTACATGTTAAAGTTTTCCTCACAATGCAAAATTGAGTCCTTAAAAAATGCAGTCTATAGGTAAAAGAAAAAATTTAAACTTGAAGACTCACTTTAAAATTTTTATTTGTTGTTTATCATTAGTCTTTGTCTTGATTGAAGTAATGGTTACATTGCAGCATATATTTTGGAAACACTATCAAATTGGTACTTTCCCTTCCAGGTATTGTGGGATAACACACTTGATTTCCCTTAAATAATTAACTATTCAGAAAAAATTGTAAGAGGCATAATTTTTATATTTGAACCAATGCTTTAAAAGAATTTAAAAAATGATCAATTAGAGAACAAAACAGTAATAAGAAACAGCCTTGGAATTCAGAGTATGGAGGCATCCTCAAGTGGGTGATCTAGAATTTACAATTTGAAAGAGGCAATGCATCTAATTCTCAGGGCAGAATATCAGAGGGAAAATAAATGCACAAAGAGATTCAGCTATCTGCAGGGTATGTCCCTTGAATATTACCTCAATATTGATTAATGCTGCACAGAAGAAAACTACTTGAGAGAAAGAAATATAGAAAGAACAGGTAGTAAAATTACCAGAGAACCTAAGGGCCTAAGTATGGTTTCATATTCTCATTAACCGGAATGGAAATATCTCTTCAACAAAGAAACAAGTAGATACTCCAAAAGGACCAATGTCAATAATGGGGTCAAATTAGTTATTCTTTAAAGACTGCTTTACACTTGCCTTACAAAACTTAAAACCAAGTCTGAAAAATGATAAATTGCTTCTATATAAGCAATAAATGCTTTCAAGTGCTAAGCAAGTCTAATATTTAAGAATATATTAAAAAAAATAAAGCAAAATGAGAACAAGATCCTAAACATAAAATCACAAAGACTAGCATCCAAAAATTTCCAGACATTTTGATAAGGAACAATACATGATCCATAATGAGGGGGAAGCCAATCAATAGACAGACCTATGAATGACAGAGATTAAAAAAAAAAAAAAACAGGCAAAGACATTAATATATGAATATATTTTGTATAACTGTGGAATTTATGTAGGATTAAAGTATGAGTAAGATAAAGACAGACATTAACAAAAAAAAAAAAGACACAAATAAAACTTTTAGAAATTAAAAAAAAAAGCCTCAGGGGGAAACACACTAGTGGTGTTAATAAAAGATTAGATATTGTAGAAGAAAATATTAGTTAAATCGTAATTTCTTGGAAAAACAATAAAATATCTCCAAAATACATTTTAACTTTATCTTATTTACTTGTGAGCCTTTATAAATTTAGTACTAAATTTAAGTATATGTTCTATTTTGTATTGAATTTATATATGGTGTGAGTAAAGTGGCAAGACTGATTTTACATAGGGATATTCAGGTGTTCCAGTACAATTTGTTGAGAAAAACTTTTGAAATGTCTTGGCTGTTATGTTAAAAATTGAGCATACATGTTGAGGTTATTTCTACACCCTTTAATTTTTTCTATTGATCTGTACATCTATGCTTTTTTATTACCAAAGTATCTTTTCTACTGTAGCTTCTATACCACTCTGAGTATTGCATCCTTCTCCACTTAGAATTCCTTTAATTTTCTTCAGTAAAATTTTATTGTTTTCAGGATACAGATGTCCTAAATAATATGTTAACTTTATTTCTAAGTATTTCATATTTTTGTTACTGTAATAAAAGCTTTTATTTTAAAATTTAAAAAAAATTTAAGTTCAATAGCTTATTGCTGGTATGTAGGTATAAACATAAACTATTATTATGCAGATAGTTCTTACCGTGTATGGTAGTGTGACTAAATAAAAATTACTGTGCAAGCTAAAACTTTGCAAAGCAGTCATGATAATCAATGGTAAAAAATAGAGTTATTACATTCTTTGTTTTTGATTTTTTAAATTTTTAAAATTTTATTTGTTCTAATTTGTAGTACATGACAGTAGGATACATTTATACATTTTGATAGATCATACATAAATAGGGTATAATCTCTCATTTTTCTGATTACAGGTATTATTGGATCACATGGGTCATGCAGTCATACATGTACATGAGGTAATAATGTCTGTTTACTCAACTATCATTCCTTCCCCTCTACTCCTTCCCCTCCTGCACTCCCCTCTACCTAATATAAAGTAAGTCGATTCTTCCCTATTCCTCCCCTTAATGTGAATGAGCTTCTGTTTATCAAAGAAAACATTTGGCATTTGTTTTTTTGAGTTTGGTTTATTTCACTTAGCATGATATTCTCTAACTCCATCATTTACCAGCAAATGCCAACATTTCATTCTTGTTGAAAGATGAGTAATATTACATTGTTTGTGTATGTAGATACCACATTTTCTTTATCCATTAATCTCTTGAGTTATTACATTCTTATAACGACATATTCTTTGTATACCAACAATGGCCTTTTGAATACAGCAGATGGCTTCATCTGAAGTACACTGGTGCTAAGACGCACACCTCTGTTTGAAATAAAGTTACCTGAAGGGCCAGGGATCATAGATAACTGTACCACCTTGGACATAAGGATAGAAATAGTGGGTGATAATATACCTACTTCCGTCTGAGGGTCACCAGGACCCCCAAGAGCCAACACACGAGTCTATGGGGAGGGCCAGTTTTCCAGTTATTGCAGTGTTTGCTTGTAATCCACTACTTATCAGGAAATGGGTGCAGTTCCAGGAGAAGGGAAGTTCTTCAGGAAATCTTATGTTGTAGATCCAACCTGAAATGAGAACCCAGATCAAAACTACTAGTAATCCTAACTATATACCTTTCATTGTTTACAGGGAGACAAGCCTGCCTGTAATTCAGTCCACTGCCTCCCTCTCATGGGTTTCTATTCTTCTTTGAGTTGTAAGGATAAATATAAGGAAAATAAAAAGATTAAATGGCCCATACCCTGTACAGGGGAGATAAAGCAGTCTAATATTGTAAAACCATCCAAGATATTGGAAAAATCTTATATATGTGACACTGATTCCCCTCAAGAGTCAGAGTTTCTAAGTCTTAAGAAATTGCTAGAAACTTAAATGTTGATTTCTCCTTATGAATTATGGCTATAGTAGGACAGGGTTACATAGGAGCCTCACTTCTAACTGAAACACTAGATTGATCCATCAGAAGATGATAAGAGAGCCACTGAACTCCAGGAACAAAAAAGACTTCCTGAGACTCTAATTCCATTTGGGGACAGCCTACTGTATTAGGAAAGTTCTCCTCCTGAACTGCAGAAATGTCTGAGAGATTAATGTTTGCTGGCACTGAGCCAAAGTCCTGGGAATTTTGCCAGCAACTGAAGCTCTGTGTCTGGAACAAAACCCAGACTGAATATGAAAGAACTGACAAGGAGAAAAATTTCAAGAATGGAGCCATTGGGATAATGACAAGAAAGCTAGAACAAGTCTAGGGAAAGACATATTGGGAGGAAGGGAAAATATCACTAGGAAGACATTGCGTGAGGAAGTCCTTCGTGAAGGGAATACAAAACCCTTCAAAGATCTGGGCTCTTGATTCTCTCCATACAGCACACAACCTGAGTTTTCAACCACATAACAGAGGGCAAGAATTGCTTGTTTTGTCTCAGAATTAAGAAAAAACAAAAATCTTTCCAAAACTTTGCCACCCTGCTATTGGTCTCCTCTAAGACAGCTCAGATCAGAGAACCAATCCTGGAATCCATCAATGACTCTTGAGATTGTTGCCATATTGGAGGAACTCCTGACATTCCTTAGTCAAGTGATCTAGATTCCTGGAAACTGAATTTTGGCTCAATTGATAAAACTGCTGTTCCTTCCACAAGAGCCAAATAGAGCCATCGCAGATGACCTTGCTCACAGTAACAATAGCTGATGGATTATATGGTGATAGATGAATCGAATTAGAAATTGCAGGATGGAATGCAGATGGGAAAGATGCCTGGGCAGGATTACATAATAAGAAGGCTTTCTAGACTTTAGGAAGAAGAGAATATAGAAATGGAAGGCCACAATGTATGTCTTCTCTTTTCCTACTTCATTTCAGTAGTTTAATGAATCTTTTAACAGGATAAAACAATTCCTGAGTCTCTATGGACAAACAAAAGTAATGTGACAGACTATCCATCTGATTCAGTTTTGGGGGAAAACAAGCAACCACAATTGGTTAGATATAAACATGATGCATTCTGAATACATCCCGAAGAGTAGATGAGTATTCGAGGCTGGGTAGAAGGACAAATAACCCTTCTTTTAACACCTCAGTTAACTGTGAAGAGCCACTGAGTCAAGGGAATGACCTGGAGAACAATGAGCTGAATTGTCCAAGAGTACCTCTAGGAGCCTCAGAACTTTGGTATGCAGCTAACATATATTTTTAACAGAAAACTTCTAAACTTTTCTGAAAAACGTGTACAATGGTATTTCTCTTTTATGTGAGACAACAGCCCACACTTACTCTTGCTTCAGATCCTTATTCCTAATCCTGTTCTCTCAATATTGTCCACAGGGATGTTGATATTGACATTTCTTAGAGTAGTATGCAATATTAATGACATCAAGGTCATATGTACCCTGAGAACCTTGGTAAGTTGTATATAAGCCAAAACAAGGGAGGTGAACCTCACAAAATTTCCAGGGGCAGCAATACTGGTGAAATTATTAGATACCCAGTGTTGTGGTCATGCTGAGACATTGTCCTTAGAGATAAGGCCAGACTGTTGTCCTTCACATGCCCTGCTATTAAGGAAATAGCTTTGGTCTTAGTGGGTCTCTATGGATTTGGGAGAAATCTCTGGCAAAAAATAGTATAAGAGCATGGTGTGTGAAATTCCAAAATTAATTCAATTGCTGTCAACCATTTGTGTCCTTCCCTTGATGTGGGCGGAACCTGTGAGTATGATGCACTGTCACACCTATGATTAAGACACATTAAATATGAAAAGATATTTTGCTAAATTAATTGTTTACACATTATTTTGTCTTAAAATAAAGAGATTTTTCCTCTATGAGCCTGACTAATCAGGTGATACTGTGAAGGAATGGGAATGTTCCTGGAGAGAAAGATTCGAAATGTGACAGAAATTTACCAAGAGGGAGGTTCTCTGTAGTTGGCATTGAAGATGGCAAATTCCAGGTAACAAGGTTTGCAGGCAAAATCTAGCATCTAAGAACAGCCACATGAAATTGAATTCTGCCGACACTCTGCATAAACTTGGAAGCAGACACTTCCCCAACACCTTTAACTTTCAATCCTGACAAAGAACTAGACAAATTCAGACCATACTTGCACGTATAATCTTTGGAACTATGAGATAAAAAATGAGTGTTAGGTAAGGCCTACACTCAGGCTTCAATATATTATTGTCCTTCAAAATGATAATAAGGCACTTAAGCAAACATTGATTATATTGAATCATTTCTACCCCAGGAGGGACAACAATTATTCCTTATTGCTCTTGATACTATGGTTTGCTTTTCTTTACTGCAATTTCTCTCCCAGCAAAATACCCTTACAAGAACCCACATAGTATCAATCCAGACCAAAGGATTTATTTTATGGTAAGAGAAGTTTCCATGGAACCTGAAACTATGACTCTCACCTGCTCATTTTGAATGTATTGCTTTGGTGGTACAGCAACCAAGGAAATGAGTTAACATGTTTTTGTATATTGCTAGAATTTCAGTAGCACAGAGAGAACTATATCTGGAATCCAGGATATTGACTGGGGCAATTCTTGATGATGTAGGCCCAGTAATAACTGTATAAAAAATTATAACAATTATTACCTGACTAGTGCGGTAACTGAAGGCTCTTTTCTTCAGGAATTTTATTCATTAGGTAAATGTGACCAGTTGAAGTGTTGCTGAAAGTGAAAGTAATCTGAAATACATATTAAAAGAGTGAGATAATGAAAGTTTTTTTGTTGTTGTTGGAGATTTTTAGGCTGGTTGCTAACTTTATAGGGAACTGGAATTAATGAAGGTACAGGTCTTCAGCGGTGCAAGGATAGTAGTCTTCTATCCCAAGCTTTACCATGCTTTTTACTCCAGCATGACAGCTCATTGCTATGGGTCTACAACACATTTCTTGCTTTCTGAATAAAGTTCTTGTGCCAGTGCTGCATTGGACAACTGCTGAAACCTATTTAGTCAACCAGATGAATGTGCAGAACTATGAGGCAAGAGAAACTCTGTGAGTAAACAAATATCACCCTCCTTTATGTCTTAGGCTGATAAACACCATACAAGATTCCTCGTAGAGTCCTTAATGGAATTAAGCCCCAATAGTATACATAATGGAAACATCCAATAATGCTCCCTCTTCCTTTGTTTCACTTCCATTTCTTCCACTTGAGTTCTTCAGTGTCACTTCTGAAATTAAAGCCTGTATTTGTGGACATGTGGTGGACAGTAAAGTCTCTAAAATATTCTGTGTCAAAGTCACTGGGATAGATTTTCTCTTCTATACTGTGGTCTATCTGTTCAAGTTTCTACACTGGTTACTCATTTTAAGGAAGTTGTAATCTGGGCCAACAGCAGATATTGGACAATAAGAATAAAAAGAAAAAATAAAGCATGAGGAAAAATCTTTCTGAAACTGAAGCTACAAAACTTATCTTAAACAATAATATAGGCTCAATACAAATTTTAGCTAATTTACAACATGTCTTGCCATCAAACACAATAGTTTATAGTTCTTTCAATATGTCTAACTTGACTCAGGTATAATTAACCACATACCATATATGAAAAGTTACCTTAGTTATGCATTTGGCTTTTTCTTTATATAGATGCCAAACTATCAAAGTCAGAACACCTGAATGACAGTTTTATTGACATTAGAATTACAGATGAACTACTTTGTTATTTTTTTGCAACATCTATAGAACTTGACAGAAAAAACTTCCTTTTCCTTTTTCTCAATTGCCTCTTTATCTGTACTTTCATAGAAAAGAAGATGAAAAAGAGGCACTATAATGATCTGATAGCTACTCTATTAATATATTTCCTCTCCTTTTATGGAAAAAGGAAAGGGGGATATTTCAGTATATCAAAGCCTCTGAGACTGGGCAAACTTTGACCATGTGAGACTTTGACCATCTGTGACCATGTGTAAATAGCTAGCACAGCAATATGTCTGTCAATGATTTCATATGGATGTGAATACCTCAGAAAGAATACACTGCAATTAATCTATTGCTAAATTTGTAAACTAGATTGATGGTGCTCTATCAATTTCTTTTTAGACAACTGATGAATAAGAATTATGGTATAATAAGTATTAAAGCAAAAATAAGTGCTATTGTCAGTAATAGCTCCAGACCAATCCAAAACGTATAATATTTTGTAATGATAGCAAGGATTCAATCATTTAATAAGCAATACATCAAAGGTTTAGGGAGATTAAATAGGTAACATTTTGTTTTAAAAATAATTTAACTTCATGTGAAGTTTTATGTAGAAATCTATTCTAATCTTACTTCCTTGTAGAGGGGACTTAATTTTATAATTTAATATCTGAGACACTTATTAAAATGAATAGGAATGTGTATCATTACATTTTAATCTGAGCATTATAGCATGTTTTCATTGTGGGTAAATTTATATTAATATTTGGGTATAAGTATTCCATTAGATATTTGAGTAGCAGTCACTAGGTACACTGCATGATATTGAACAAAATATAATTTTAATGGAAACTGCTATAAACACATTTCATCCTCAGAAATTTAATTAATATCTTACAAGCCTTGCTTCTAACACACATTGATTATAGAATGGATGTGGATATCATTTGAAACTAAAAAAAGAAAGGTGAAACATACTCATAGTTACTTCATGTTTTCATTTAATTTTACTAATATCATATTTCTTCAGTGATCAAATTAATAATTTTATGTACTTTAAATTAAAAGATAAACAACTCACAAAGGACTTAAAATTAGTATACTACAGTGATGCAATCACATCAATGTTCATAGCTGCTCAATTCACAATAGCTATATTGTGGAATCAACCTAGATGCCCTTTCATTGATGAATGGATAAAGAAACTGTGTTACATATACACAATGGAATATTTCTCAGTCATAAAGAAGAATAAAATTATGGCATTTGCTGGTAAATAGATGGAGTTGGAGAATATCATGCTAAGTGAAATAAGCTAAGCCCCCAAAGCAAAGGCCAAATGTTTTCTCTGATAAGTGGATGATGATACATAATGGGGAGGGTGAGGGGGTAAGAGAAGAATGGTGGAGCTTTGGATTGTGTAGAGGGAAATGGGGCAGGAGGGGTGGGGAAAGGAAAGATAGTGGACTGAGACAGACATTATTATCCTACGCACATGTATGATTACATCAATGGTGTTAATCTACATTGTGTCCAACCATAGAAATGAAAAGTTGTACCCCATTTGTGTACAATGAATCAAAATGCAGTCTGCAAAAAAAAATTTTTAAAAATTTCAACTTTTCATTAAAAAATTTTTAAAAAGGTAAACAACTAAAAATAATTAATATTAATTTTGATTTCATCACCTGTTCAAACACCATCATTATTCAAACTTTAAAATATGAAATACATTGAAAAGTGTATACATTCATATTTATGTCCCAAAGAAAAGACAAGCACTCAATGAGTTATGTATATTAGTATTCATCAAGTAATTGATCATAGACTCTAAAGCAGACAGTCTGTTCTGAGAGACACAGTTGCTTTCTGAGAGTCCTGTAAAGGTTCTGAGAGTCCTGTAAAGGACAGTCCTTCATTGCAGCACTGTGCATGCTGGTGAAGCAGCTTACTTTTCACAGAAAATAATCAGAAGAATCATTTCCAAAAGGGCTGAACTTATTGTGCCTTTCAACATTTTCACACTGAATGATATACCTGTAAAGCAGAGGAAGGACTCCCATTTCGAAGTGAAGAATCACACTGAACATTTTTTCCTATTGTTTTTCATAGTATTTTCTGGATATCAAATTTGGTATTAGCATGATTTTAATAAAAAAATGCATATATGGAGAGAGACAGAGAGAGAGAGCCAACCTTTTAGGTCTAAAACTTCTTGGAGTAGAACAATGTTGAACAAAACATGAACAGTGTAATATTTTCAAAATACTTTGTATAGTATATTGCATTTTATGCATCTAATTATTTTTAGGATATTTGATTTTCAATCAAATTTACCATCAAAAGTACAAAAATTAACTTTTATTCACAAATATTTTTAATTAGTAATAATCCTAATAATTATGTTAATAAACTTTACTATGTTTCTACTGTCAAACTATCTCAAGATCTGACTCCTAGTCACTGGCTTTTAGCTAAAATGGTTTAAGACCCTTCTCTAAAGAGTTTAGGTTTCTCATTTGGGAAGTGAGAATAATAACCATAAATGATAATTCCCTGACAACAGTGAGGTGCTATAGGATCAGGCTCAGAGTCACACATCTAGTGCCAGGCAGTCTTCCTTGAGCTCTATCTAACATTTTCAGCCCCCAAAAGGAGGTAATATTGCCAATGCTTCCTTTAAAAAGGCCAGAGAAGTAAATGAGATATGCTATGCAGCATTTTACACTGTATCAGATATACATTAGGAAATAAATATTGTTATATCTATTATCTTTATATCTAAGTATTGTGAATAGTAGATAATATATTTGTAAAAACAATTTGCATGAGTATCTGTTAAATACAATTTTCAAATGTAATTCATTTCAGTTTAATTAACTATTAATAATTTAAGCAAAAGTATAAATAGATGTTAATTTAAATTTACTATTAATGTTTACAAATATGCATTTTAAATATATAAGCATTATTAAAATTTTATTTTTATTCATTCCAAATCTCAGGAAATCAGTTTACAGAAGTTGATCTCTATTACATGTCTATTAGGAAACAAATTTCTCTTTTAATTTTTGTAATGTGGGGGAAATTATTAGATTATGATAGAGTATAATAAATGTCTATATTAATCATATGTTGCTTATCCTGGCTATCTTCTGCTCTGGCCCTAAGTCTTAGGAATGGACATACAGTTAGGTTTTCTTTTTTTTTTTTTTTTTTAACTACAGATGGCACTAACCATATCAAACAAAGCATCTATGTTGCTAGACCTTGCTACAAGGTAGCCAAACTAAGATTAGAATAAGACACAGGAGTGATGGGATGCCAGAAATTTAATTCAAGTGTTAGATTAAGAGAGCCTTAAACAGTTAGATGGCAAGGTATGGTAGATAATTACATGAACTGCCTAATTCTATCTTTAAAGAAGGACTTACTGCCCACCAAGCAGGTACCTCCAGCTGTCAGCTCCCTGCCAGCCTCAGCTGCAGAGAACCAGCCAACCCTGCCTTCCTGTGGCAGCACACATAGTTGCTAAGTCAGGTGGGGATACAATGGTCATTTCAGCAGGGCCTGAAAAGGTCTAACAGGAACACACTCACAGACTTTCTGTCTTGTTGACTGAGGCTTTGTTGTTGCTGCATTGCAGTGGATTTCTTTGCTCATTCTGAATTCTAACATTCACAAGTGTTGATTTTCGATAAAGATTTTGCACTGTTCATCTCAGTGTCTGCTTGTGGGGAATATATTTTGTGACACTAGGGCAAAGTAAGGAAGGTCCTTTCCTGACTTCCACTTGAGATAGAAAATCAATGTAATATTTTTCTCTAAAACCATTATGGAAGATAAGAAATAGGTGTAAAGATTAAAATAATAGTTACATTTGATAATTTCTGATAATAAAACAAAAGTTAATGATCTGAAATATATATGAAATTGAAACACTATTGTTTCACTGAGAAAATTAGAAAGAATAAAGTGTAAGAACCCTATCAATATTAAGGAACATTCATAAGATAGAATATCATGCAGTAATTATTTATTATACAATTGTTATGTGTATTAAGTAGTTTGAACATCAAAAATGCATTTAACATTTTAGGAGTAAGGGGGATTTTTAAAAATTCTGTAAATGTCATTAATGTATGCTTAAAAGTGATGTGAAGGATAACTATCATTTAATTTATGTTAAAAATCATTATGCATAGGAGATAGTAAAAAAATTTAAAAACAGCTATTATTGTTTATTTGCTTGTATAATTTAAGTTATTTGTACTTTCTTCTTGGCATGTATCTTGTGTTTTCCTTTCAAAAAATGAGCATGGAAACATTAGGCATTTCCCATTAACTAGATTCTGCCCTTAATCACTTATTTTTTACCCAGAAAGAAAAAGAGCATGTAATAAATGAATGTAATTGTCACAAGTTACTCCAGATCTTCTATTTCTTTTTGGCAAAACAGTGACTCTTGCTTTATTTTAAGAATCTCATTTTTCACCATTCTTATACTCCATGATAGAAGTGCGGTCTGCTGGAACCTTGCTGGAAATCACAAAAGCAAAGAACGCTGGGAGAGGTGTGTTAGAAGTAGGTGGTCAACTGAACCCTGAGCATCCTTTTAAAATCTACAACTGATTGCACACCTGATATATGTGCACTTACATTAGTATGTGCATATGTGTTCTGTAAAACAGTCTGCTAACCTATTAGCACAACCTGCCAATCGTGTAACTGAGTAGTGAGCCACCATGAAGCAGCGAGATACACACTGGAATTAGAATTTTAAAATTATGTGTCCTGCTTCAGGAAATTATTAGGTATGTGAATTAACCTTCTTGGCCCCCACCTTTCACACTTGTTCAGATATATATCAAATATTTATTAAATACCCTTTACCATGACGGTCACCATTTTTGGCCCTAAGATATAGCAGTAAACAGAAAAAGGGCCCCTGGTCTAGTGAGATTCCAGTGACATGATACAGAAAACAAACAAGTTAAAAATAAAGAGTCCAAATAATTACAGTGTGACTTACTCTGAGGAAAACAAAATAAGGTAATTTGAATAAGATTGGGCCATGGTTGAAGGTTGAAGGAATCTTTTTGGTAGGATAGATAAGACAATATCTCTGTTACAAGTCACAATGAGAAGTGTCAACCACAAGAAGTTCAAGAGGAATAAGATTCCAAACAGAAAAACAATTGAAGAAATGTTCCTTTAGAGGAGAGGATGTGATGTGTTGGAAAATGAACTGAAGGCCACTGTGGTGTATCTCCTTCCCTATCTCCCATTCTCCAAGTTAGATTTCTGAGAACACTGGGATAACCAATGTGAAAGTGATTTTCCTCACGGGTGATATATGCCCCTTCAAAGAAATCCTTCAATGTGCTCATGACAAAGTATGATTAACTATGAATTTGACATTGACTAACCAATAGTTTTCTGAACACTGGACACAGCACTGACACCCTTCAGGACGGCACTCCTTTGTGGAATACTCTGGGTGTTCCTGGTGTGGCATCTTCTCCTGATGTGAGTGTGTGCAGGAGTGAATTACAGGATCATAATTTGTAGACAATAGTTAAAAAAAGATCTACTGTCTTCAGTGATTATCTTAAAAGCAGAGGCCAGGAGGAGCCCCAAAAAATAGAGGGGAAAAAAGAAATTTAGAAAGAACATGGAGTTACTTTGGTGCTTATCCATGCATAATATCCATGAGTAGAAAAGAAAAAAAAAATTGAATACTTAGCCATTTTGTAAAGGGAAACCATTTCAGATTCACTTAGAAATATGTGTCTCCTTCCACCGTCAGATCCTCTATTTCTGTGTGGTAACCGGACAACTTTAGATCTCATTTGGTAATTTTGACGCCACATTGTTTCACATTAATTAAGAAGTCAACTCAAATGTTGCAGCTACTCTGTCACAGTTCCTCTAAACACAATTCCTCAATGAGATTTTGGAAACTAAGGTCAGAATGTGTTCTGTATTGCTATTAAATTTTATCTTTCTAGATTCAGCACTAGTCACCATCTTGTTAAAATATTTTTGTATGGTGATAAATCTCCCATTCATCAAAGCTGTATGTCATCTGAGGTTAAATCACTTTCCATTATTATCTACTCTAAAATTTTGTCAGAAACACATTCCTTCGGCTACATAGTGGTTCATTATTTAGCACTGTCTGTGTTAGATTATTCAACATGTTGTAAATCCACTCAAATGCATACTTTCTACTTTGTAATTCTTAAACTTATTCCATCAACATAGCAGGAAACAATAGAACAAAAGGGGGAAAAAGGTTTGTTGAATAAAGGAGTTTCAGGGAGAATGAATGATATCACTGTAACTTTTATTATGATATTTGAAAGATTGATGAATATTTACAAGTCCAGATTGACATATGGACACTGGCAATGAGTGAATGTATGAATGATCATAGTATTTAATTATTGGTCAATTGTTCTATGCAAATAAATGTACATTTACAAAAAACAAAATAAAACGAAGACATTTTCCAGAGGACTTTTCCATTTGTTTCCCTGACAACTTCAAATCAGGTTTATAGGATAATTAAATTCAGTTTTTATTTTAATCAGCACAGAAGGTTCTTGTCCCTTTTGGTTATTTCATTTTTTTTTTTTTTTTTTTTTTTTTTTTAATTCCTGAGTGATTCCATGTTTCCCAGTCTGTAAAAATTTGGATTACTGAAATCAGCTGAGTATCTTCTTCCCTGAATTTGGAGACATGATCAAATTATTATATTCTAAGATCTCTTAACAATGTCTGGTTCATTTTAGAGGCAAATGGTTTCTTATTTTCAAAACTATTTATAGATATTATGCATGGATAAGCACCAAAGTGACTTTATGTTATTTCTGAATTTCTTTTTTCCCCCCTACTTTTTGGGGCTCCTCTTGGTCTCTGCTTTTAACAAAATCACTGAAGACAGTAGATCTTTTTTTAACTATTGTCTAAAATAGTCTGCCCACTGTTCCGTACTCATTGATTCTTGTTCTTTTAAAAATCGATGTTTTGACCTTGAATATTCTTAATTTGAGTACTGAAAATAAATTTCTTACTTCAATTTCATTTTCTTTGACTTTGTTTTAATCTAATGGTCTAAGAGCTATGAAAAGAAAAAAGGAACTTTTTCTTTCAGATATTTTTTCCTTAGTGAGTTTTCATTATTTTATTTAAATCAGGTCACAAAGATTACAATAAACCTGGAATTTTATACATTTTAGTATTTCCTGTGGTTTAGGTTGAAAGTACGTCTTCTAACTTAACAATTTATTGTCTTACATAATTACTCGCTTTTTTCCCCCTTTCTACCTGTTTCCTGAACACAGTAGAGTCTTAGTTACTCCTTTCTGGATTATGTTTACTACTCATGTAGTTTTCTTACTATGTCAACATATCTTTGCAAGATTTGCTTTTCTACTTTTTTTCTAATCTATTTCATTCACACCTTTTAGATACCATTTAAAATCTGTTACACCATTTCATTGACTGTGTAGTTAGTCACATCCATTCTTTCTACCTTCTCATATGTATTTAAATGTAATTCCTAGTAGAGTGATTTAAATGTATTCATATGTTCCATTTGCTTTCAAAATTAGTTTTTCTCTGCTTATAGTCAAAATTCATCCATCTTTTATATAAAGTTGTCATTACTTAGATATTTTCCTATTTCCACCAAACAAAATTAATTGTTTGATCTTTGGTGTCACTAAATGATTATTTTGCATGTATCTTTCATTATAGGATGAATTCTATTAAATATTGCTTGCTTCTTAATAAGGAACAAACAGACCCCTAGTTTTGAGATTAAAGACTTTCTTTTGCCATTCATTCTTATTTTACTAAAGAACCTAGTTAGGATTATGGGTGGAGTTAACTTATTGACTTAAAATATGAACTCTAGCCATCTTGAGATGTTTTATTATACTTTCAAACATAAGTAAGCTAACCATCAAATAGCAGTGTTCAGTAAGTATTTGCTGAATTAATTTCCATAATTAGAGTTAAAATGATATCGGTTGCAATATATTAGTCACAGGAAAAGTCATTTTAAGGGCTAGGTAATCTAAATGACAAGATACTATGAAAATTTAAAAAGCAAAATATAAGCTAGAATGGTGTGTTGAAAGTATAAAATATTTGTTCAACTACATAAATACTTATTTTCTGTACATTCCTTTTGATTTTTATTCCACTATTTCCCTTTTTCTACTTTTATGTAATTATCTTTTTTGTAACCATTTCTGTTTGTCTCTTCAAATTATTATATTTTCCTTTTTTATAAATTTCTAGTGGTTGTACTGAATTTTGGCAGTTTTTTGCTGGCCATATGTTCTCTGTTACACTTAGTCTATTTTGCAGGTACATAAGAAAAACAGTCATGGTCAATATATAAATGAATGGGCATGGCTGTGTAACTATAAAATTTTACTTATAAAACAAATGGAGGATGTTTCATATCAAGGACAGTAATTTTCCAACTACCGCCATGCTAGGCATTGCAATCTACACCTACGATTTCTTGCAGTTTAGTGGTGTCACTACCACTTCAAATAAAAAAATTTGATAAAGATCCTTTATCTTCTTTATTTTGGATATGGTTTTTCTAATTATTATTTTCACTGCTTTGAGGATATTGGTCTGTTTTGGCCTTTGGTCAGAAAATATAATTTTATTAAATTAAGAAGACTGATTATATACATATATGTATATGATTTTATATTTTTAAAATATAAAATATGCAGAACATATGTGAAAAAGGGAAGACTATTTTAGACCACAGTTTTTTTTTAAAAGTCTACTGTTTTATTGATTATGTTAAAGGCAGAGAATTCAAGGAGTCATAAGAGGCAGGAGAATCAAGATTCAAGTAAAAGCAATAAAACTCATTTACTTGTATTACTGCCTCAGAAGGGTCTCTAATATGCTCTTCATTTTTTCACTGCCTCTCACACTTGGTAGTATGTACCAATCTACTTTTAAGCTGAATATTATTTGCTCTGTTGTCTCCATTCTCTCATTGCATCCATCCAGTGAATTTTAAATTTCTGGTTATTATAGTTTTTAACTCATAAATTTTCAACTAGTTCTTCCTTTTATCATCCATTCTATTCCTGATAATTTTTTTTCCATTTGTTTCAAGGGTGTTGATAAGTATTTATTTGAACATTTCTTTGACAAATACTTTAAAATTTGGCAGATAACTCCAACATCTGTTTCATTTTAGTAATGGTATCTACTGACTGACTTTTTTCATGAAAGTTGAGAACTTCTTGATTCCTGGGCATGGGATGGTAAGAAATTTAGGGTTTATCCTGGAAATTTTGACTATGTTAGGAATATGCTTTCTATTTAAATATATATTTTTACCCCAGGTACCAAATATGTTCAGGTCAGAGCACACATCCTGGTCCACTTTGTCGGATGTGATTGAAATATCAACTTGGTTTTCATTGCCTTTGCAAAAATATTCTGGTCTGCCTCACTTTTGTGCTAGCTAGAGGTTAAACAGGAGGCTGTGGTATTCCACACCAGAATTCATATAGCAAACGTTTTGCTGGTTTGTATTTGGTTGATTACATATATGAATTGCTCTATGGTATCCCCAACACTTCACAGACCAATTTAACATATACTTGTCTGTACTTCCATACCGTTTGAAAAATTTTCCAGCACTACAATTTTGTTGGGAAAAAAAAAATAAATAAAAGAACACTTCCTTATTCTTCCAGGAAAGAGTGGTGGACAGAGCTCTGACTACTACCTTGGGAGCTGCAGTGTCAGAAGGACAGCGAGAAAAATGCAACCTCATTATTGCACTGTGTGGATAAACATCTGTTCTCCTCTTCCGTCTTTTGGTGAGGAGTGATGCCCCCTCCCATTGTGGGGCACAAATAAATGGTGAGTCTCCATTCATCACCAGGGTGGTCAGGCTAGAGACATCACCTCACTGTGGTAGAGATAGGGGTAGAAGACAGAACACTGTCCACATTTCTGCCCATGATTAGAAGAAAGAGAGATGCAACTTTTTTTGGTAGTGTTCATTCCAAGCAAGGCAGAGATGATTAAAATGTTTCTGCCCTGAGGACCACCATCTAGCTCATCATCTGTCTGAAGATATCAGACTTCTTTTGTTGGTGTGTTTTTTCTATGTTTGATTTCTCTGCATGGTAGACTTCTCCATTTGAAAATGTCTGATGCCAAGATATAATTATTCTTGTCAGATGCAGACAAAAGTAGAGTTGAGAAATAATGAAAGGGAGAACTCATGCCTGCCTCTCTGAGATAAGTATTATTAGGCACCACAGGAAATTCCTTCACATGCTATGTGCGCTCCCTGTTTTGCATATCTTTTGTGCATACACAGATTTCTTAACAAATTTTATTTTTAACAAAAGACTACAGCAATTTAGATAAACTGTTTTCCCTAAAACACTTACTTGCCCAGCAAAGGCCCTCTCATCAATGAGTTCACACCAATGTCTGCCTTGGGTCTCCAAGATCAATGAAGTATGAATCCAAAGCAGCTTATATGAATTTCTCCTTTTTTTTTTTGGCTAAAGAAAACTTTCCCAGCCTCAACATCCTGGAATACATCCATAGTTTACTATAGCATGTATGTTTCCATTTCTCTTTCAAGAATCTCTCTCTGATTATTATTAAGTTGATATCCAGTACCTATACTGGGTTATATATGAAGAGAGAGAAGGGGAGAGAACAGGAGAGAGGAGAAAAATATAGAGATTTACTGCTGGGTTATTTTTTCAAGTCCCATGGTTCTTAGCAATTCCATCCTCTTTGCTCCATCTTTTGCAGTTGTTAGTCAATTGCTTAATGAACTTTCTTCAGGAACTTTTAGTTAATGGCAGGAATAGAGTAGGGTATGCTTACACTTTCATTTCTAGAACTAGAAACAGGAGGTTATTTTTGACATTTAAATAGTTATTTTAGTTGAATTCTCAAGGTGGAAGACAGGCAAGAATAGGTTGACATGAGAGAGGATGAAGGGAAAATATGAACACAGACACAAATTTGAGAAATTTAGCATAAAAAGAATGCAAAAGACAAGGCTGTGGTAGAGAAACACATAGGTTCATGAAAGAATGTTTTTCTCCCTAGAGAATTTCACATGTGTGTATTTAAATAATGATGGGGATTTGTCTATATTGATACAATATACTAAGAAGAAGGAACCTTAGAGAAGAAAATAGTCACATCTTCTATTTTAATATGACAGTACAGAAAAATAAGCATGTCAAAGAAATTCAGTATATTTGGTTACAAAGTTCGTAACTTGAAACCATAGCCCCTCTGAAGCTAGGCAAAGTAAAATTTGAAAATTTAAAAATAGAAATGACTTTGATATCTTCCACAGAACTGCAGAGAAAGTTGTAGAACTGACTGTGAAAATTAAAACTGGATAATTTAAAGGCATTTTCCAAAGGATTTGTTGTAGTACTGGTAAATGGAGCCTAGGAAGAATGACAAAGTAACTGATGACAAGAATGACTAACACATTGACATTAGATAAATTGTCAGGTTCAAATACTGAATATTTCTGAGATAGAAAAATTGATAAGAACAAAGTAAATGAAAGGTTTGGAAAGATAGAGGTAGTCATCAGAGAATGATGTAGTTAAGTTTACAAATGCATAGGGTAAGTAGCTCTGAATGACAAGATCTATAGTTTGAACAGAGTGACCATATCAGAAGTCAGTGAATTAGTGAGGGAGCCCAGGATGTTATAGAGATTAATTTTGTGAATGTACTTTTACATAGGATGGTACTGAAAATTGAGATATGAAATATATATTATTTTAATTTTAACAGCCTTGATGGTGGGAGAAAGGGAAGAATGGAAGAAGGTGTCTAGATGTGGGGTAGGTCAACAAATGGCAGCTGTGAGGGTTAATACAAGCAGAAGGATGGATTGGAAATAATGGGTTTATAAAAAGCAGGGTTAAATAAGCAATTCCCTGCAAAAGAATTAACTCAGAAAAATTTCCTGGGATTAAATTGATTTGGAATCATATGAAAAAAATGTAGTTTTGATGGGCATCTTCATCAAAGTGTATCTTCAAAGAAGTACCTGAAGATGCAAGACATTTGTAATACAGAGGCAATAAGAGGAATGATTGAAAGTACAACTTTGGTTCAATTGGTCATTCTATATTTAATTTTTGAGAACCTCATTTTGACTTTTGTAGTGGCAGTACAAACTTGCATTCCCACGAATAGTGTAAGAGTATCTCTCCTTTTCTCCACTACCTCACCAATACCTTTTCCCTTTTGTCCTTTGGACAACAGGTATCCTAATAGGTGTGAAGTGCTTTTTCATTGTGGTTTGAATTTTCATTTGTCTGATGATAAGTGATGCTGGTCACCTTTAAAAATGCCTGTTGGACATTTATATGTCTTCTTTGGAGAAATGTTTCATAAGCATGATGTCACTTACATATGAAATCTAAAATAGTCAAACTCACAGGAGCAGAGTGCAGAATGAATGGTTGCCAGGGACTGTGGGAAGTAGAAATGGAAGGAAATTGGTCAGATAATACAGTTTCTATTATTCAAATGAGTAAGTTCTGGAGATCTAATGTATAATAATGTCACTATAGGTCACAATACAGTAATGTATATTTGAAGTTTTCTGAGAGGGTAGATTTTAAGTGTTCTCAAAAAGGAAAAGATAAAGAAATGTGAACCTGGCATATTTCTTGCCTATAATCCCTGTTACTCTGGAGGCTGAGGTAGGAGGATCCCAAGTTGACGAGCAATCTGAGCAATTTCAGGAGAACTTATCTCAAAATAAAATTAAAAGGGCCAGGATATAATGCATTGGTAGAGTGTTCCTGGATTCAATACCCAGTACTGCAATTTTTTTTTTAAATGTAAAATAAAGTGAGGTAATAGATATGATAGATGGCAGTGATCATTTGTATATACATTTATATGTATATATGTGTGTTCACGTACATATTTTATATAGAGAGAGATAAATATATATATATATATATACAAATATAAACATGACATTATTTATGTAATTTTTTCTTTCATTTTCACCTCAATAAGGTTGTTAAAACCAAAGTAAAACCAAATAACTTTGGGAGTCAGACCTCATGGGTTCAAATTCTGGTTAGTTATGTAAAATTTAAGTAATCTTTATAACTTTCAGATTACTCATCTTTAAAATTAGGATACATTGGTGTTCAATCAAACTATTAAACAAGTTACAAATGTCTGTACCTTATTAAGTTCTTGCAACTTATCCTTAACCCCACCATCTTAGAATTACCCTTCTGAACTCCACAGCAGAATTTGGTTGTAATAACAGCCATCAATGTTCAGTATTCAGATTTTTAGGCAGTTTTAATAAATAACCTGATACTATCCTATCAAAGATATAGCACCAGATGGCTGGGTCCTCTTTCCTAGAACTATGACTCTCATCTCTGAAAGATCATCTCCAAGATCCTGAGGCAACACCAACTGTCAGGCAGTATTCTCTGTCCAGATATCTGGGTCCTATATTATTGGATCCCTTCTTCAAACTCCAAATTAAGTGCCAAATGCTTTGCTAGCTTTCCCTAAAACTTGCACTAAAACTTCATGTGTGAGAAAACTTTATCTTCCTCATCTTTTAGTCCATTGAGCCCAACTTCTGTATTTCAAATGAAATTGATCCAGATGAATTAAAATATATTGGAAATCATAATTTAGAACTTATATGTTATTGTGTTTATTCATATTAACTACAATTATTATTATATCAGAATACTAATTATTGTATATAATATATTTTATATACTATATTTAGTTTTTATAGGCACTCCACGTCTGGGATGATGGAACAAATTTCTTTCAACATTGTTTAAATAATTATTTGCATTCAGTTATATAAATTTATATTTATATAATATAAATATAAATTTAATATATTTAATATATTAAATATATTAAAAATATATTTGTATATATATATATATATTTATCTCTTAAAAGAGAAGGATGTTTATATTTTTCTGATTATATGTTTATTGATTAAATTGCTAGGACTTATACTTCTAATTATTCTAGTTATTTTGCTTTAGTTACAGCAGAAATATTTTGGAATAATGGGGAGTATTGGTTGTTGAGTTAAGGAAAAGAAAGCACAGATAATCATGAGAATGTGTACACACACAGAAGAGGACGCATCACTGTTGTTTCCTCTTATGTTGCTATTAAGATTGATATTTGGGCTCAGAGGGGACTTAGATTTCCATATGCCTTTACTTTAATGACTTCATCCTGGTACAGACTTAACTTTGTTTCTAAGCAATAAGGTTGGCTCAGAACAGGCTCTAGTTGCCAAGGATCTGTCATCTAGGTATATAGACAACTCTAGTTCTGGCCTTGATAGGTACTGGCTATGTTTTAGATCTCTGGGTTTGGTATTAATTAAAACCCAAAATGAAACAAAAATGCATAAGAAAATGACAAAATGGTGTTTTTCATTTGTAAAACCAGGTCCTGCTGTAGTTTGCTTCTTTAATGTCCTCCCTCCAAATTCCATTTAAGTATTTAAGTCTTTGTCTCCAGGGTGCTGCTGTTGGGAGGTGGTGAATTTTTTAGAAGTGGAACCTACAGGGAGGTTTTTAGGTCACCAGGGGCATGCTGTTGAAGGAGCCCATCCCCATCCTTGCTGTTTTTGGCTCTCTGGTCATGAGGTAAGCAGTTTAGCTCCATCATGATATGCTACCTCACCATAAAGAGTCTAGACTGGAACCTCCAAAGCTATAAGCCAAAATCTACATTTAATCTTTATAATTTGATTACTTCAGTTATTTCATTAAAGTGATAGAAAGCTCACAATGACAAAAAAAAGTGCAGCAGACAAGATACCCAAAGTGATTATGTTCAATGTCACCTAAGATACAGTACTACATAAAAGTCATCTCACTCATTCGAGGTAAAAATATAAACTGGTACTAATGCTTCATACTGTATATATCTAGTTATTACCACTAGGAACATATAATAAAGAAAAAAAATTTGAATTGCAGTAAAAACTTTGCTTAGGAGTTTACCAATACAAAGAATATCTATGGTATTGAAAAATTATAAAAATCTACTTTCTTCTGATGAAGGAATATCTGAATAAATTATCAAGTACCAGTGTGATGGAATAGTTTTCAGCTATTTAAAATGAGGATTCAGAAGATCACTTAAATTTATGAGAAACACTGAATCACAAAAACATCTGAAATGCACACATAGGTATATAAAGTATCAATCACCCCCTCACACACACCTCAACATGTAAAAGAGAAAATATAAGTACAATAAGTTTAAGATGATATTTTGGGTGTCTGAAATTAATATTTCCCATTTTATTGTTTTCTTTTTTTAAAACATTATATGTTTATTCAATATTACTTTTATGGTCATGCTGACAATAGTAAATGAAATTAAAAGAATATATGCATGGGTCATTATTCCTAGTAAAAATTGCTGAGCATGTTAACTATAGAGATTACAATTTATAGAAACATTGTAAGATTCTTATTGCAGTGGTACAGAGTATTGTCTTTCAGTGCTGAACTTCCCAGGTTCTCTACTATATAGAGATAACAAAATAATTTATAAACCCCAGAGAAAAACATAGAGGTTATTTGGTTTGTTTTTAATCTAATTATTTGTGATACAAAATTTACAAGTAGTGCTAAACCAAAATATAAGTAGGCATGATTATGATGCCTTAGGAGAATGAATAAAAAATGCAGAAACAAGCAAAAAACATACTTTATTGGATAAAAAATATTTTCATGTATTTAAAAACCCTCATCTGAATTAGGCAAATGAGTAATCTAAGCCTATTGATTGTGTCCCTGCAAGGGATAAGAAGAATTCTATAATATCCTATCTCCTTGTGTTTAGGTCTAGTCAATACGCTTTTTCCTTTATCTGGATGAATTCTTCACTTTTACTGATATGTATCTGAAGACAATTTTTTTATGGAAGAACTATCAAATATAGTCTCACTTCTTGAAGTACTGGATTTCTATTGTTTTACTCCTCTTTCTTGCTTCTCCTCAAACAACTTTCCAAAATCATTGTATCCGTATATGTTTTGCCTTAGATTTTTTAAAGTTAAAAGTAAACCAATTTGGAATTATAGAACATAAACAAATTCTAGAGATCTTCCACGTACTGTAGTGCCTATTGCTAACTATAATGTATTGTATATCTAAACTTTGCTAAGAGGTTAAGTCATTTTTAACTGTTGCACTTCACACACACACAAATAATAATAAAGGAGAAGAGAGAAAACTTTGGGAGGTGATAAATATGTTTGTTGTCTTGATGGTGATAGTTTCATATGTATATCTGGGGATAACTTCCCCAGATACATGAGGTTGTGTATATTAAATATGTACAACTTTGCAAGTCAATCACAACTCAGTGAAGTGGTTTAAAAAATTAGGATAGAAATTCTAAATATTAAATTAGGTTATTGTATAACAAGAAAATAGGTAATGAATGAATAGATTTAAATAGCTATGAGAAAGAAATAAATACAAGAAGTAAATATAATCAAAGAGATATACTGGTTTTTATTTATATGATTTCCCCCTCAGAAATTATTTCAGGATAGTTCATAATATACAGGTGTGTAATTAGGAAGTGAAAATCTTAACAAATATTGGCATGCACATGGAAACATCTAATCTGGGTAGGTTGTAACTTTCAACCAAAATTCAGAATTATAACATACTCTGAAGTTAGGAATTTAAGGAGGGGAGACACAAATTTTATATATGAATATTTAATACTTTTTGATTTGATAAAGCCTAAAAGGTGAAAACAGAAGAAAATACGTTGCTAAGTGCTATATTATATGTGTTATTAAATACTCAATGATAGCAGGAAACTCTTAATGCAGATTGCAAAAAGGTTAGGGTCCAGGTATATTAAAAGTAAGAAACCAGATTTACCTGGAGAAATTCTCTGTGCTTTGTTTGACTAGAAAGTGGCCTATATAAATTTGTTTTATACTTTATTGGCAGCATTATTTTTTTGTGAAGATCAAGGCTATGTAGACTAGAATGATTGATCTTTATCTAATTGTGATGAAGTGTTCTTGGAGGATTAATAAAATAATGGGGAACTTGAAAAAAAAAACAATCACATCAAGGAAGATTTACTGAGGAGGAGATATATATATATATATATATATATATATATATATATATACCAGAAGAAGCAGATTGTACATACACAAATTTCCAAATAATGAAGATGAAAGATGGGTAAAAAAATAAATGTACTTAAAAACAATGAATTGTGAAGTTTTAGATATTAATTAATCCAAGTCTTTCAATTAAGCATTTTGAACCTACATTTACAATCATGAATAAGGTCAGAAACTTTATCAAAAAGAATAGCCTACAGTGATGGGGACGTGTATAAATATTGTTAACAGGGCTCAAACTTGGTTGGTGGTTTTGCTCTGTGGTAAAATCTATGCTTGTTATTTTTCTCAAAGCAATGAAAAGTCCTTTAAAGCCTTACTGTAAAAAAAATTGTATATGACAGAACATTATGAATTCACTAATAGCATAAGATATGTGGGAAAATGTACTAGTATTTCTTGTGTACCCATAAGAACATTAAGAAAATTCTATTTCCCCACACCTTGTGATCTGACTTGCAGTACCTTCCCTTCTTCAGTGATAGCAGACAAGGTGTGTCACCTCTGGCTAGTGGAACAAGACCACAAGTGACAATATGATGATTCTGAGTAGAAACCTCAAGAGTCATTGCATGGATTTGTTGACTTTTCTTGTTCTTTTTCTTCACCATGAAAGGGATTTTTTGTACAGAGTCTTCTCCTTCATTTTGGATCCTGGAATGAGAACAAATACAGGAACCAGAAAACCAGAGTATAACTGCCACGTGATACCAGGAGGTCACATCCCTTGTTTGCTTAAGTCATTGTCATTGTTAGGGTTACCCAGAAATTTTATATGTAGTACAAATAGCAGAAAACAAAGCTATAAAATGCAATTCTGTGTGCATCTTTCAACTACAAAATTGGTATAAAACCAAAAGAGACCCTTGTTAAGTGAGGGGTTATCAACAAATCATGCAGTTATCTTACATAAGTCTTTATTTCTTAGTTTGAACAGGTGATAGTATTTTGAAGTTCTTTGATAAAAAAGAAATGTGACGGTGGATTCTAAAATCAATTATTAGAGATATTTTGCCTGATTTTTTTTCAAGGAAGGGAGTACACTGCCCTTTAATTAAAGACTAGGTGAAAATAATCTACATGAGCTTATTATGAATGTGGCATGAATGCTTATCAAACGAATATGTGATTTTTAAAAAGACAGAGGGGGCAAATTCACAGAGAATTGCTAAATCAGGTTGCTCACATTTGCTTTGATGGAGCTAGTCAATTTGTGGATAGAAAAAACCTGAAGAGTATTTGAATTTTAGCAAAACTTACGGCAAAGTTTGGGGATGTATAAGTATGACTTGGCCACTGACACAATATAGTAATTTCCTAACCATTTAGCAACCTTACTTGAAAGCTGATGCATGAATTTGTGTACTGTCACATAGCTCTTACCTTTTTAAGGAAGTCTTCTGTAACTACCCGATCACAACTTGCCTCATCCATTCTTTGCTACATTACATAGTTGACAAATTTTTGCTAGGATTTTAGACACAGATATTGGACTACAAAGTAGTTGAGATCAAGCCTGTTGTATTTAACAGTGTGTTCTCTTCTTCAAGGAGTGTGTTAGGAAGAGAGTGGGTTGACCAATGAACATTCTGAATAGATGGAAAGAAATTTAAATACACCTTTCCACCAGTGCCTGTATTTGCCCTAATTATGAAACTAAAGTTTAAAAACTTTATTTTATACTTTTTAACTGTGCTTTAAATATTAAATATTATATTACTGTCCTTCAGTGAAATATCCCATTATGCCTATCATTACCTAACACTTGAATAAGTTAACTATGAAATATTTGGTGCTTAATGCAGGTTTACTTCTGTTTGATTCAAAGTACATGAAAAGTCAGTATATTCAATGACTCATCGCTTTAGTACAATGAAAATTTATGCATTTTTATTTCAACTAATTAATAATTATGTAAGGGCAAATAGTTTTATGATTTTTTTCATGTTTAAGATGCAGATATAAATGAAAAAGCAAACACACACACCAAAAAAAAAAAAAAACTTGCAGTAAGTATAAATGCAGTCTATTTAGAATAAGTAGTAGTTCAGTCTGAGATATAGATGCTCTATCAATGGCTTTAATTGGAAGAAAAGAGGTTTGAAACCACTCCAAATAAAATATGATGGCTTGTGTCAGAATGTTAGAAAACATATTCTTCTTAAGAACAGGGGGGAGAAAAAGAATGAAAAGCATGATGGACCTTGAATAACAGCTCAACAGTAATGCTGTATAATTGCTTTTCATCCTTTCTATCAGCACTGAAGCTTTAAAACATTGATCAAAGATGATGACTATCACAAAGTGCTTAAAGTGCAGCACATTGTTAAATTTCCTCAACCTCTGGAATAATTATAGCATGAGCAAGCATAAAGATGATTCCCCCACCTCTACACTCCTTCCTCAAATGATTTTCCAGCCAAGGTAGATGGGATTAAAGGAATCTGACATGAATAAGCTAAATTAGAACATCAATGTCAAAAGATATATCACAGGCACTTACCTTAAAAAGGATAAAATACCAAGAACATTTCACATTAATGCACACCAGAATTCATTCGCTCTCCTTACTAACAAACACTACTGAATAAAGGATGCAAAACAAAACCAATAGATGAGACAGTGCAACCCAGAGAAATGAGAAGTGTTTATTGATGATGTAAAGGAATGGCACTGGGCTGCTAAAACTTTACAGCTAAAGAAATGATTGAAGGAGAAAATCTCCTCATCCTCTTATGGGAATAATAGCAAAATGACTTTTAATACATTTTTATAGATTGCACTAAATTAATATTTTCAGCATATGCTTTCAATAGAAAGCATCTCACTAATATATTCTTCACTTGGCAAATTAAAAAAAAAATAATTACTGATATCCTACTAAGTACCAGGCTCTGTGTAGGGACAGATGTGCTGCCCTTTGTAATAGTTGCCCTGTAGGCTGCCCTGCTGCATCGTTCCCAACCATGTGATTTTAGCACATCTGGGATGGAAAATCACACAGCCTTGTCATTTTACATCAATTTCTCACTCCAGTGTCTCTGATATGGAATGTCACTCAATTATAATTGGAGGAATTAAGAAATGAAAAGAATTTAGTGCCCTGGGATGGAGTCTCAACCAGTGGTATAAATGTATGAATGATTCATTCCCCACATTCTCCAGACAGGTAATGGTGAGATGCATTCTCCATAGTGTCAGATGATTCCCTGAGAGCAGGTTAAGCCCTCATTGCCATGGCAATCACCAGCTAATTAATGCTCAATCATTGACTTTTTTCCCCACCTGTCTAATTTTATAGCTCCACTGTTTTACTATACTCCCGAAACTACATGCTTCCAAGTGCTTGTTTCAGGATCAACTCTGAGGGAGGAACTTAAATCAAGAGAGTTGGTCCTGAAAGCAATGATAGAAAATAGCCTCTAAGACTGGATTCTGAGGTTCATTTTTTATAGGTCAAATAGCAACAAGGACCTCATTGTGTGTGATCTATGAAATCTGATCACTGCTGGTCTTGTTTACCATCACACTTTTAAGGACTCATGGATGGAGTTAAATGGGATTCAGATGGAAGGAGATACAGGTGTAGGGAATAGCTCTAAATGGTGATCACTATAAGGGCAAAGTACATAAAGGGTTCCTGGAGTCAGCCTACCTTTTTTACTTGTCCTGGGAGGCTTGAAGTGAAAGAAACGTCAGACTCAGTTCGGCTAACTATTAATTCAGGACATACTGAAAGTCCAGAAGGTCTGCTTTGCAGTGTTCAAAACCTGAAACTGGAGGACAGAGAGCACAAAAAGCTGGCCTCAATTTTATAGTAAGGATTGAACAAATCCAAAAGATACTTAAGCTCAGCTTGTGGAAGTTTCCTGACATCAGAGAAGTAGTAAATTTGGGGGACCCTGAAAACTTTACATGAAACACTGGAAAAGATTGACCTGAGAAACTGGCACCTTGATATCTGTGATTCATCTGAACTTTGACAAACAAATGCCAACCTCTGAGAACAACCTAAAGAAATTACGTAAGTGCTTTATATGTTTTTCCCCCTTGAGATCATTCATGTCTTTGGTGTTTGACTCAAATGTATAAATGTGCTCAAATGTTAACATTGTTTAAAAAGGGAAATATAATCTCTATTACAAGTAAGGTAGCACACCAAAAGTTTTCAGAACTGTGGAAATAATACATACTAGCAGATTTGGGAATACATGTATAGGACTGAATATTGAGAGTGTTTCTATGGATACTTGCATAATACAAGGCTAGAGAGAAGTAAAATTCAATCACTGGGAACTTTGGAGTGACATAAAGTATGATCTTCCCTGTGAGCACTGGAAGCTAGCACTAATGTCATGCGGGAGGACCACTTGTATCTTTCATGCAATAGTGAATCACAGCAAATGAGTCTAAGAGGCCAGAACTTCCTTAGCAGAGTATTACAGAAGAGTTCACAGTAGTGGACCTGAGCAAATAAGTTTATTACATAAATCTTGAGTTCTCGTAACCTACCTATGTCCTTTGGAAGACTCAGAGGACACTAAAGCAATATGTAATGCATGAGCAAGAAGGTCATCAATGTATCTGAGAAGGTTAATGTTGGTCATTCTCTGCAGGCTGGGATTGACAGTAAGTGACGCTTCCATGGAGCTTAGACTGATAGAATCCTGGCATAGGTGTAGACAGGTGATGGCATTTAAAGGCAAGGTGCACATAATGATGATAATGGGGATAAAACAGTGCTGATAAATGACTTTACCCAAAGAAATCTGAGGCTAACGCTATTAGGTTGTGATCACCCAGGAGAGGACAAAGACGGGTATAATAGGGTAAATTTTCTTTAATTTGCTTAGCTTGAATAAGTCGTTAAGATCTATAAGGTGTGAGTGCATTAAAAGGAATAATGCAATATAAAATTATATTCATGAGAACTAATCATGACATGGACATATCTAAAACCCAGCAGAGATGTTTGTATTTAATTTGTTGGCAAGGCAAATGTGAAGAAGTTATTTTGTAAGAAGTACATCAAAGGAAGTATATAAGATGGATTTGAGAGGTTTCATTTTGGAAATAGTGAAATAGTTTAACTTAACTCTTTTCAATCAGTTATCTTAATATCACACACTGACAATGATGCATTGGTTTAATAAAAAGCATAGGGCTAGAATTAAGATACTTGGAATTACACATTCAATATGTTACCTATAGTCTAGGGTAAGTGACCACCAAATGTTGGCAATGTCCATGAGAGTGAGTTTCATAATATATATCTCAAAAACATTATTCTTGGTGAGAATGAAGACACAAAACTAGTGGGGTATATTTTTCAAAACTGCATGTTCAATCATGTCATTCCCTTGACAAATAGTATTAAGTATTTTCACATTAGGCATAGAATTAAATTCTGTTGTCTTGGCATTGCCTAGTCATTCATTTACTTAAGTTTCCACACATTCACCATATTTTCCAATCCTTCTAAATGCAAGAGCTTCCAGCAATAAACTTTCTCTGTTTTCTCAAACCCCTTTTATAGAACTATTTATAGAGTATTTCTTCTTAAATAATTTTCTAGTACATTCCACCTAAGAAGCTCAATTGTGAGAATAGAATTATTCATAGTCTCTCCTTGCTATTCTTTAGTGGCTGTGGGAACAAGAGGGATGTCCTGACTTTCATTTGATATTTTAAATTTCCCATGACTCCTTCTTGATTCATGGGTTATTTAGGAGCAGGTTGATATTTTGATGTGGTATAGAGATTTTTCTTTTATTGATTCATAGTTTAGATTTATTATGGTCTAAGAACAAACTTCATATTATACCTATCCTTTTCAACTTTTGATAACACTGAAATTATTACCTGATTACAGTCTGTCCTGGTGAATGTTGCATTTGCATTTGAGAAAAATGGGTGTTCTAATACCCATTAAGAAGGCCATCCTGATGCCAATTACATTACATAGATTAATAGTCTTTTAAATGTTTCCTATGTACTTCCTTCTTGACTACTAGTTCTATCAATTACTGAGAAATGAGTGTTTAAGTATCAACTTATAAATGTGGATTGTCTGTTTCTGGTCTTTGTTTTGTTTCAAGCATTTTGAAGCTCTGATATTAAGAGCACATACATACATCATGGTTACTAACATTTTGTTTTGGTAGTCTTCCATTATGAGTTTTTTCTCATTTCTTTTTTGTGCACATTTTTTAGATTTTTTTTTAGTGGTTATAATGATGATTGTTTATTAAACCTGAAATAAAATATACATTAATCTAACTTGAATTGTTGACCACTTACTTTCAAATAGCATGAACACTGCTCCTGTGTGACTCCACAGTTCATGTTATTGTCACAGACTGGCCATCATTCTTCCCGGGTACCCAATCACCTAGATATATAATTATATTTTTTATTTATTTGACTTTTAAAACTTGTAAAAAAAATATGGAGTTACAAATCAAAAGTACCATACTCACATTTACCTATACAATTACCTTTACTGGAGATCTTTGTTTTTTCATGTGACTTTCTAGTATCTTTTCATTTCAACCTAGAGAACTCAGTATTTCTCTGAAGGAAGATGATCTGGCAATGAACTCTCTATATTAGTTTATTTAGGAATTCTCTATTTTCTGCACTTTAAATGCTGTTTTTCAGATACAGATTCTTGGCTGACAAGTTTTTACTTTTGGGGCAAATATGTCATTCTACCCCTCTGACCATCAGGACTTCTCACGGGTAATTGGCTATTAATCTAATTGAGGATCACTTATAGGTAAAAGTTAAATCTATTGTTTCTTTCAAGATTCTACTTTTATCTTTAGTTTGGAAATGTTTAATTATATGTGGTATGGGTATTTTTTATTTTCACTTAACTGGAATATATTGAGGTTCTTGAATTTTTAGATTCACATGTTTAAGTATGAAATATATGTATGTGAAACATATGTTCAAGTATTTTTTCTGTGTGTGTCTCTGGAACCTGCCTGTGACTCTTCTGGAGCTCCCAAGATATATAAATGCTGGTCTGCCTGAAATGTGTTCCACAGTGCAACTAAGATTTGCTCACTTTTTAAAATTTTTCTTTCTCTTCCTCATAAAGGATAACTCTACTTGTCCTATCTTCAGGTTTGCTAATTTTTCTACCTGCTTTAATTGTCTGAATTTTCCAATTTAGGTATTTTAATTTTCAGTTCCATAATTTCTATTTAGTTTATTTTTAATAATTTGTATATTTGTAGTGATATTCTCATTTTGTTCAGACAATGATTTTGTGTTTCCTTTAGCTCTTGGAGCATATTTAAAATAGTTGATGTAGTCTTTGTCCAAAAAAGTGCACTATTTGGACTTCTGCAACCATTGCATTTGGTCCATTAATATTTTTCAGGGAATGAAACGTGCTCTTGTTTCTTTGTAAGATTCCTAAGTTTTGTTGAAAACTGATATTTACCATTGTCATGTAATTCTGTAAGCCAGATTCTCTTCCCTTCAGAGTTCACTGTTTTTTTTTTTAATTTATTTTTTAATTTTTTACAGACTACATTTTGATTCATTAGTTATCCATTTGTTTAGTACTTTCTCACACTAATTTTCCAAAGATAGTTTTGTCACATGTGTTCATCGAAGTCTGCTTTTTTTAGATTATTTTCAGCTATGTTGTTCACAGTGATTTCTGTAAATACTAGAAGCAAAAAATGATTAAAAAAACAAAACTAAACTAAAAACAAACAAAAAAAAACCTTTATCATTTTTCTATTGGCTCTCTAGTGGGAAATACCATTCACCTTCAACCAGTGTATGCAACTCTGGCTTAGCTTTCATATCTTGCTTGCTCTAAATGTAGAGATCAGGTAAAGATAAGAGTTTATATATATATATATATATATATATATTTTTTTTTTTTTTTTTTTTCTGTCCACAACTTTCATTGGCTGTGTGTATGATCCCCAGCTCTCCTTCCCAGTCTTTAGTCTGTCATGTATGTCACCACTGAATCTTTACTTCCAGTTAACTACATGATTTTTGTTCATTCTACAATGTTTTGGGCCAACACATGCTGCTTTTTAAGTCTGGGTAAGTTCTGAGATTGGCAAAATAGATATGAACATCTTTCATCAGTCTTTCAGGTAGCTCTCAGACAGTTTTGGAAAGACAAGCGCAGTATTTTATAAGTTTTCTTTTGCTTGTTTTTTGCTTCCTTGCTTCCTCTGAAACTAGTTATCAGAGTCACACCCTGAGAACATGGGTTGCTGCCTTTGAGACTGTTACCAAGTCACAGGAAGGTGAGGACAAGTAAAAACGTCATAAAGTTTTTCTACCAGTTTTCTCTTTTTACTTACTTGTGTGTGTGTGTGTGTGTGTGTGTGTGTGTGTGAGAGAGAGAGAGAGAGAGAGAGAGAGAGAGAGAGAGAGAGACAGAGAGCAAGTGAGCACATTTGCTTAGTTGCTATAAACCATGTTTTCCAGATTTCTGAGTTCTTTTTGGCAATTTCTTCTAGGTTTTTGATGTTTCTGTGAAGGGACAGGCATTTGTTATGTACCTTCTTCATGGTTTTACTTACTTTAACTAAACACTTTTAATTTGGGTGTTAGGGCCATACACACTTAAAGTGATCATTTACATGATTGCATTGAAGTTCACTTTCATTTTTTCTCATTTTTATTCCATTTGTTCTAATTTATTTGTCTCTTCAAGTCTGAGTATAACTTCCTAAATAGGTTTAACCCCACTGTTGAAGTCTGCTTCAACAGTGGGGTTAAACCCCACTGTTTTTACTTCTCTAGTATTTTTTATTGTTTTCTATATGGTCAATAATATGAATTTCAAAATAATCTCACTATTCCTTTAAATAATGTTAAACCCTGGTGTGTACCAAGGCCATATGACAATATTTTACCAGTTTCCTCTCCCTGCCATTTTTATCATTCTCATTTTCATATGTAATAAAACATAATTTTTTGCTATCAAATTATGATTTAAATATTTTTTTAAAAAGTCAAGATAAATAAATGTTTTATCATCGTTTTTATTTCCAGAGCTTTTTTTAAATTTCTTTTTATAGCTTGTAGTTTCTGACCTATAGCATACCTTTTCTTCATTAACATTTCTTGTAGAATAGCTAAGCTGGCAATAGTTTTTATTTTTGTATCTCTGAGAAAAGTCTTTATCTTTAAATCTTTTTTCTTCTGACTTTACTGAGGTATGATTGATGTACCTCAAACTGCATGGATTTAAAATGTACGATTGGACTGATTTTGACTGTCTTTATGAAATCATTGCCACATTCTTAAGTCTCTTTAGAGTTTTTGCTTTCATCTTTTTAATTTCTTTATTTGTAGTTTCTTTGTAGAAGAAACCATGTTGTTCTGCAGTTTCCCATATTCTGTTTTGCTAATTCTAGTGCTATTGTGCTGTTTAACATGTTCCTTTTTTTGTTTCCTGAAAAATTGGTAGTTAAATTTAGATGTCTAACTTGACTTAATCTTTATTTCCAAGCAATTGTGCAAAACTACTCCATTGATAGTCTTTTACCATAAGGAATACCTTTTTATTAATACAGTAAGGTTTCTCCTTGTGTTTGCATTCTTCATGTTTGGCAGATGTTTATTCTAGGTATAAACTGGAGGGAGAATAGTATTTTTTTTTTTTTTGCTTACACATTTTTATAGTTTTTACTCCATTTTATTACTGTTTTCATGTTTTATATAAGAATCCTAATATAAGATTTATCATTTTTTTTCTCTGTGGGCAATGCATCTATTTTTCTCTTCACTTGTGCTTTTCAGCAATTTGAATATTAATTGAATGTCATACACCTAGGTGTGCTTTTGTTTGTTTGCTGTTTTGGTTGTGGGTATGTATGTAACAGAGCTTAGTGTTCTCCATTCTTAGATCTGTGAGTGTGTCTGTTACAAGTTTTGAAAAATTAAAATTTCATAATATTTCCTTTGCTCTATGGTTATCTTCTATTACCTACAAATTTGAAATTTCATCATTATACCAGTTTTAAATGTTCTGTGATACTTTCATTTTTTGTTTCCTTCTGTTTTTCTAGTACTATTATAGTATTTAAGTTGTCCCTTTGTTTTCAGTTTTAGTAATTTCTATTGTCCTGTCTTCAAGTTCATCGATTCTTTTCTTGATGTCTCCTCTTTATTGCTTTTACTCTGCTTTCTTTATTTCTAACTTCCCCAATGGATGATTCTTCATAGTTTTTTTCTCTCTCCTGAAATTGCTTCTCAAAACTTATCTAACTTTTCAATTAGAACCTTTAACACACAAACAAAATTACACGAAATTTCTGTTGAAAGTTTCAACATCTCTGTCATGTTTGGAGCTAGTTCTGCTTCCTACTTTGGCTCTTGAGACTGTAAAAACTCTCTTCATTTGCTTCAAATTTTTTATTTTTTAAATTTTATTTTATCTAATACATAAAACACAAAAATCATACATATTAATGGGATAGCATGTGTTTTAATACATGTGTACATTGTGTAATGTTTAAATCAGGTTAAACATATCTGTCTCCTCAAACATTTATCATTTCTTTGAGAGGAAAACATTTTAAAATCTAGCTTTTGGAAATATACAGTGTGCTTCATATTTTTATTGCTGTTGAAAGATTGAATAGGACATAAGATACTATGTTAAGTGATTTTTAAATTTTACTTCTTGGAAATCTTCAACATGTAGGTTAATGTTAATTTAGTCAGGTACAGAGCCAGTTTTGGAATTCTTATTTCTATGGTTACTCTCAGTGTATCAGAAACTTCAAATTCTACCAGTGTTAATTTATGTTTAAGGAGAAAGCCAGTTTTCTAAAGAGTTTTTGTGAATGTATAACTTCTTTGCTTTCAGTCTATTTATTTGACTTAGGGTCATTTGTGCTGAACCTGAAAAAATATCACTGTACTGTAGTTTCCCCAATTATTTTATACTATTATTTTTACTTGATGTTTGTTAGTATAATGCTGTTTTGGGGGGTAGGTGATGAAGACATTACTTGTTTGATTGACTTTCAGACCTTTGTCAATACTATGATGCCTGAGGTTGGGTATTTACAAATGCTCCTATCTCTTTCTAGATGCAGTGCTAAGCCTAGCATGTTTCGTTGCCCATCCCTAAGATGAGTTTTTTTCCTGTGTATTTCTTACCCCACAAAAATAGGGATTCCCACCAGTGGATTTTCCACTTTCAGTTTACAGGTTTTTTTCAGGTTATTTTGTTTGTTTGGTAACCTATTTCTTGCAGAATGAACATTTTTTTCCCCCTAGAGGGAAAATGGGAAAGATAAGATAGATATCAGCAGTGGTTACTGTTGCCCTACTGCCACCACAGAGAAAGCTTTTTCAGATTTTTCTTGATCATCATCTTAGTGCTTGTTGGGATTCCAGAAGAAAAAGTCCTCCAGAGGATATGAAACTAAGCGTCTGTGAATCCCCTTTGAGCTCTAAAAGCTCACGCTAGCCCACGCTTGACCCTTAGTAATTTGGTTAAAAACTTCATTAACTATGAAGGTAGAATGGTTGCCACCAAAAGTTGTGGAAAGTAGAGGGGGAGTGGGATGGAGAATGATTGATCAGTGGTACTAATTTGCAGTTAAAGAGGAGTAGGAATTCTTGGGTGCCTATACATAACAATAATGAACTATACTTTTCAAAAAGTAAAAAGAAAGTATATCCAAAGTTTTTACCTTAAGATATGATAAATATTTGAAGAGATATGTTTAACCTGATTTAAATATTGCACAATATTTACATATATCAGAACATCACATTACTTCATTAAATAAATAAATTTTTGGTTTTGTGGCAGTTAAAAAAATAATTAAAATTTGCAAAGTTCCTAAGCTAATCACCTTCCTGGCTTGTGTGACACTTGGCAACTTCTGCCCCCCAGTATCAAAATGCCTGCACCTTATTTCCCCCTTTGTTCATTCCATTATTCACCAGATTTTAAGTCATTTGTTTACCCTGAAATCTGTTTCCTCATGTAAAGTGGTAATTTGTGCTTTTCTAGGTTTTGTTTTGTTTTGTTTTGTTTTGTTTTTCCTAGGTGTTAGCATGGAAGCAACATTTTCTAGTCTTAACATCTCTGAGCTGAGTGGAAATGGAAAGTATGCTCTGGAACTATTTTGAACAGAAATTTTTACAGGATGCTGGATGGTAGAGTTGAAGGGGCTTATGTTGAGAGTGGAGGAAAGTTCCAGTTCTTCCCCTTTAATACTCATGCAACATCAGGTAGATAACTGGACCTCAGATGGGCACAAGAAGAACCTAATACTAACTACTCTTATAGTTCTATTGTGAAATTTAAATGGCACAAGGAATTTGAAGAATTCAGCATACAAAATTCACCCATTATTTTTCTTTTGCTATGATAAAATTTTAACGTCAAATTGTTGGTTTATGTGTCTAAATGCTCTACATAAATACTGAGTTGCCTGAAAGTACAAACATTTTCTTGATTAGATTAAAATCAATCTCACCTTGCACAGAGCTTGGAACAAAATAATTTTTGTGGAAAAAAATATTCCACACACCCAGTTGTGTTTAAAGCTATTCAGGGAGTACTGTTTAGGAAAAAAATTACTCAATTTACTTTAGTCATGAAAACCTCCTACAAAAGGATTATGATATTAAATAGTAAGGAAAATCATGCAAAGAAGGGAGAACTGTCACCTCTAGAAGGTCATTTTTCCTACCTTGAGATCTTTGGCAGGTGATGAGTATAAAACACAGATTTTCCTGTTAGATAACCTTGGTTTTTATCCTGATTTCTCTTCATTTTGTGAATTTGAGCATATTGCTTAACCTCTCTAAGGCTTCGATTTTTTTTCCTGTCACTGTCTTCCAGATTTTTGAGAATTAGAATTTATGTGAAGGTTCTGGCACACAGTAATGCTCAATAAATACAAGCTAATCTTAGTTTTAACGGAAGATCACTTCCCCAGGAAATCTTATTATTTTAATAGAGAGGAATTTCCATAGCTTAAAGAAAAGGTACTCTATGCATGAAAGGAGATTTCCATATTCAGAAAGTAGGAAAAGATGCATATCTTGACCCATAGAAAATGAGTTCTATGGAGAATGCAAATTCTTTTCAAATCATAATGTTTCCTGGGCCAAGAGTCAGGATGCAATAATGCTGAAAAATTCATAACTCAGCCAATTTTATACACATACTTGAATAAAGTTGTATTTATCTTTAAGTTTTAAAGATTAGTGTTGTACTCAGAATTATATAAAGTACCTCTTTGCAATTGCACTAATATAGGTAGTATTCATTTAGAAGCTAGAAGTGTATATCAAGTAATATCTCAACAATCTTTCCAACTCTCTAATGATTAATTAGGAAATGCAATAGTTTTTTCTCCTTTTCCTTTTTTCCTCTTGTAGTTCTATGCAAATATTAATATTAGTAAGGATGAGTACAGTACCAAGAAATTATGCAATCTTTTTAAAATTTATGTTGAATTTCTTTTTTGCAAAATTTTTTAAAACTTCATCTAATTCTTTTAAGTTCAATTTCTGTGGTCATGGTAGCTTAAATCTATGATGATAAAATTATGGGCTCAGATTTTATCAAATACTTCTAGATTTTTAAGCCCAAATTGATCAGTCAGTTATAGAAACTGGAATTTACTGTGTTTGTCTTTCCTTGAAGCAGGAAAGATTTGTTTGACCTGTGGGTTTAGAGCTTTCAGTCCATTGTCAGCTGAGCCCATTGCTTTCAGGACTGTAGTGAGGCAGAAACACCAAGATGTGGAAGGGCACGGCAGAAAAAGGCTGTTCATTTCATGGCAGTCAGAAAGCAAGGGAGAAGGGGCTGGGGACAAGAGAGAGTCCCTAAGAGCACACCACAGGACCTACTTCCTCTAAATGGGTTCCATATCCAACAGTTTGTACCACCTCCCAATGATATTGTCAGCTCTGACTCCCTCAGCAAATTAGTACATGATGAGGTCCACTTTTCTTGATCCAATCACTTCCCCAAATTCCTACCTATGAACATTTCTGCCTTCAATACGTGAGCCTTTGGGGGACATTCTGGATGCAAATCATAACATTAGTTAAAGTTCTGCCAACTGATGGCTATGAAAAAAAGACTCAAAATACTAACATTTCAAAATAGTTACAAGTAGGGAAGAAGAAATGTTTGGACATTATGGAATCTTTATTGTCAGAGATCATAAAAGAGACTTTAGGAAATAAAAAAAAAAAAAAGAAAAGAAAATAATGGGCTGGTTCAGTCTGTTCCCTATTTAAATATATTATTAGCACTACTAGTGAGAAATGTATTTCTATTAATAAAAGATAACCAGGACTGGGGATATTCAGCTCAGTGCTTGCCTATGGGTGCAAGGTCCTGGTTTCAATCTCTCATAGTATAAAAACCAAACAAAATATCTGACCATTAAAATGTTTACATTTTTAAAATTCTCTCTTTCAATTTGATAGTAAATTTCCTTTATAAGCATTCAGAGGCAGATAATTTTCTCATCAAACTATTTAAATTCCTTAGAGTTAATTATTGTGCAAATAACCAAATTTTATTAAAATGTATCCAACATTCATAAAAAGAAAATTTTAACTTAAACATTTGCATTCATTTGGATAATTTACAGTTCATAGCCAATGTTTTTATTTGTTCAAATGGAAAAATATGTATTTGAAAAGAAACATAAGATCAAATTCATAGAAAAAATGAAAATTAACTGATAAATATTTTCAACTTATAAATGTATAGTGTGTAGAGTGGTTTCCTTTTATCTGTTCTTCAGATTCTCAAGGTACCTCTTTTCTGTAATACAAGAACATATAACTAATAAATGGAAGAACCATGACTGATCTTAGGACTGAATTCAAATCCTATACTTCATTCACTAAATATATTTCCAGTGCCTTTTATAACTCTAATTTTTTCATATTGTTTTAGAGTATACAATTTGAGCTCATGTTGATGGCAAATATATTTACTTTGTTCCTACTACTTATATGGTATATTTTTTCAAATCATTAAAGGAATATAAAACTGGCTTCTAAAATCTGGCCATCTTTTGTTGATAAAGATCTTGTTTTTTAAATTCTGATTCATATAGGTCATAGATCATTATGTTGCCAGTTTTAATGTGAAACTGCTGCTGTAAAATCCTTAGTTTTGTATTCTGTTTTTCATGCATAAATAGGAATCTCCCTCTTCCCCACACTTCTTTCCTCCTTTCTTTCCTAATGACAATGCAATGCCTGAGCTTGCATGCAAGATGATTTTAGAATCATTCCCTACAACAGGCAACTAATAGGCCAGTTACATAGGATTTCTCATTTGTAGAGTGAGATACTATGGAGTTCCACTCTGCAACAAGAAATAAGCTCTGTGAGAAGAAAATTATAGTGACTTAGTAGAAAATTATATATTTTATACAAATATTTATTTTTAAATCTATCATTCCATTAATTTTACATGTTGCTGAAATTCAAATTTGATCAGGTTCTGCCTTGGAAAATGATGCAGCGGGGCCTCCTTCGTTCTTTCACATAGCTTCAAACATAAAGACAACGGACAACATTGGCACTTATGTAACCCTAATGCCCTCTTCTTTTCCTCTCTTCATGGGACTACAGGAAAATATGTATTGCCATTTTCATTGATGGTGGTGGTAGCATAAATTTTGTTAGGTTTATGTAAAAACTCACAATTGGCTTTGTGTTATGCATGACGCTGTCATAGGTTTATGTTAAAAGATATCTGGCTTAGGTTCAGAATGTTATTTGAAAATCTAATGGTCTACTCTCATTTTACTCATGAGTGCATTGTTCTCATTCTCAGAAATGAATCTTTAAAAGAAACATATGTTCGACATTTCTTTTAGTAAAGGATGACAGTTAAATGTCTGAAGGGGGAAAGAGTGGATCAAAGTGGAGAGGAAATAGAGATGGATGTACTCAGTTGTTAAATAAGAAGCTCAGTCATGAAATTTATTTGGAAAGCTCTCAAGGATAGAAAGTATAAAGAGAAGTTAATTAAAATAAATGTAAGCATCACTGCCTAATTGTGATCATTTTCCTCCTATACCTCCTTGATCTCACTTTAATCCTCACAGTCTAAATATAAAATAATGGTCAGCTATAGAAATTACTTTGCTCAAGTTAATCCATCAATGACATTTAAAAAAACAAGGGATCTTCGGAGGGATTTTATTTTTGTTAAATAGTGATTGCTTATTTACTTTTTAACCTTAATCGTAAATTGGACATTGATCTAACTAGTTTTCTAGTTGGAAGATGAGTTCTCATATTCCTGCAGTATTACCTAGGATACCAGCCTTTGCTACATTTAGATACCTGCATAATTGCTCTTTGTACATTATATCAGGTCACTTATGAGGCAAATATAAGAAAAGATTTAGCCAAGTGATATTTTAATAAAATGAAGTTTGCAAAATTATACTTGAATTATGTTATGTTTAACCTAGTCAAAAAAGGAAAAATGGCCTTTCTTTAATATAAATACTTAAATCAACCAATTTTGCATCCAATGTTTATTGCTTCTAGTTTCTAATAACCCTATCGCCAAAACACAATTGAAATGTGCTACTTTTTGTTATTGGCAATGACATTGATGACAGTAATTAAAAAAAAAAAAACTATTCATTGCAATTTATATGTTGAGGTCAATGGTAATTTCTAAATTATTTTTAATAAAATTTGTATATAAATAATCAAGTGAATAAAATCTCTATTAAAATTTTAATTGTATAGAAATATAAATTGTATACCAGAATCAGTCATCATATAAAATTATTCTATGTTTTTATCATCATGTCCTGACCTGCTTGCTCTCCAGGAATCCTCATTTTAGTGAATTATACCAGAGTTTAATTAAATGGTAAGTCTAGTGAATTCTATCCCCTGCCCATGTTCACACTTCCCAACATCCCCTAAACATCAAACCCAGGTTGCAGCAACTCATAGTTTGGAATATTCTAATAAACCTTTAACAGATATTACTACATTTTATTCCCATGATTCAATTTCTACATAGTAGTCAAATTGATCTTTTCAAAAGGAAAAGTAGAAAACATCACTCACCTAGGCTAAATTCTCTAAATGTTCCTCATTGCACTTAATATAAAAGCCATACTTTTTAATTGACTTACAAAATCCTACATGATAGGTTGTTACTATTTGTCTGAATGTATCTATAATTACAGACCATTTCACCATGATCCATCCGCTGTACTGGTTATCGTATAGTACACACAACAGTCAATTTTCAAGAGACTGAGTTATTTTCACTAGTCATGTGTCTAGTCTAGAAGTTTTTCTCCTAAATATTTCATAGTTAACTCTGTATTAGTTATCTACTCTTTCATAAAAATTTACCCCAAAATTCTAGAATAAAACAACACATTGCTTAGCTCAGTTTCTGTGGTTCACATATCTTTGACCAACAGCTATTCTTTCATATGGCTGCAGTCAGGATGTCTTCCAGTTCTAGGGTTTTATCAAAAGGGTTGACTGGGGATGAATCTGCTTTTAAGTTCACATGGTTGCTGGCAGGCTTCAGTTCCTCACAGACTGTTGGACTAAGGGCCTTAGTTCCTTGCTGGCTATTGGCTCAGGTTGGCCTCAGTTTCTTGCCACATGGGTCTTTTCAACATGGCAGTTTACTTCATCAAAGCATGCTGATGCTGAAGGAAATAGAAAAAATCTAGCAACCTGAAATTCAATCTTTGTATTTTACTCACAGAAGTGATGGGAATAATAACATTTGCTGTATATATTCTCTTGGCTTGAAGCACAGAATTCACACTCAAGTGAAGAGGTAATTACACAAAGACTGAATAATTGAAAGCTATCTTAGAAGCTGACCTGCCACATTCTATACTCCCTTCAAAATTCACCTGTTCTAACTACCTTCCTATTCTCTCAAAGTTGCTGTTACTCAAGTAAAATGTGACTGAGTAAAATATCACTACTTTGATCTTTGGTTGAGAACTTAGAACACTGTCATGCATTTTGTTTTCTTTAAGCAAGTATGAATCTTGTCTGTTATCTCTTGTGTTTCCTCAGTACCCACACAATGCTTGGTACATATTTAGTACTAAATAAATATTCATTGGATAAAATGATGGGGTTGTATGAAGAAGAAGGAGATCTGTACAGACTTGTTTTGATAGCCTAATATCAATTCAGTAGTATTCTAATTTATGAGCTCTCCAGAAGTATTGAATGAAGTAAAGCAGTAATCTCATTTTTCAAATTGTACTGCTTTATAATCATTGAGGGAGCTTCTTTTTTCCCCATTTATCCATTCATCTATTCATTCAAGAAAATTTGAGATACTCGTCCTAAGCAGTCTGTGGAGCAATATGGATATGATGAGTCTTGGCTCCATGGAGCTTACAGATCAGTATGAGTCAAATACTATTAAAATAATCATAAAAGGAGATTAATAAAAAAAACTTGGGAAAATGTTAAGGAGGGAAACTTTAGAACATAAGAAGAAAGTGACAATAGTGGTACGTGACCTGGTCTTGGGAGTGCTTCCGTGAGAACATGGCATTTAATTTGTGGATTGAAGGATGATTAGGAGCCAATCTGTGAAGATTTTAGACCTTCAAAACAATGTCTATAAAATCACTGAGATGAAAGGAGTTTAATCTCTTTTCTTTATTGTGATGTGTTCACTGATAGACCATTCGCTTGGTCCAGTGTGATTCAATGAAAGACAAATGTTTATCTGCAGTGAATTACCACAGGCCAATTGGAGCAGAACTTATTGATGAACTTAAAGTTCTAAGTGCCCTGTATTTGTCAAGTCAAAGCTCTGCGATGTAGATTCTCCCCACAATTGGCTTTCAATCATCCCTGACTACTCGTATCACAGAAAGAGTACACCTTCAGTCTGCATCCATACAAAACTGATTTTTGTGTGAACCATGCTTAGAATTATTTCATTATTTTGAGTAACCCACCCAACTCAGTGTGATCAGTTTTTTAAGTAAATAAACACATATTGAGGCATATAAGGGCAAAATTGAACAAGACAAGAATCTGGATTGCTTGTGCAGATTTTTACTTGTGATTCTACCTGTACATTTTATAACTCTTCTATCTTATGACACATTGATGTAAAGCCTTCTTAACATTTTGGTGGACCTGACAAGACCTGTTCATGGTGGGCATTATTAATGGAAGGTCACGTAATATTTCTCATTCAGGTTTTTTATCTCGAACAGTGCACAGTAGTATGGCAAGTACTGTTTTCATAGGGTGGATAATTCTCTGCTTTACATGTCATGACATTTCTACATAAAATTATAAGTTTACATTTTGATGCTCTGATAAGGACTTTGTATACATTCTAAGTAGTATGGTTTCTGTAGGGTCTTAGAGCATTCATATTCTAGCTGCTGCAGATAATTTTTTTTTTTTAATTTTTACTCTGGATTTCACTACAATCTAGCCACTTTCCAATCACCTGACAAATATATCAAATCAGTAATACCAAGTATATACTACACTGTGTTCATAATACAAAAATGTCAAACAAGTTTTGTGAGTTCTTTGTACTTGTGATTGGTGCCAACTGCATCTAATGTACTTATTTTTGAGAAAAGCATACGCTGGGGCTTTGGAATTGTGAAAACTTCCTGATATGATAGGTCCTGTAAACTTCATACTGTTCATTACATACCCTCTGGCACACATGAATCTTACCAAGTCCTCAAACATGCTTACTTTGTATTAGCTTTCCATCTCTGTGATAAAATATCTAGAATCATCAACTTAGGAGGAAGAGAAGTTTATTTTGGGTCACAGTTGGAAGCTTTTCATCCTTGGCGACTTGGCCCATACTTGGTCCTGTGGTCATATACTAGGTCATGGAGGAAGTGCATGGTGGAGGATGCCTATTCAGCATTTCCCTTGTTATAATTTTCTCCCAATAAGTTCTACTGATTAAAGATTCCACTACTTTCCACCATAGCCTGAGGCCCAAGCTTTTAATACATAGGCCTTTGTGGGAATTCCAGATCCCAACTACAGCATCCTGTTTGGGTCATTTGGTTTGGTTATCATGCCTTTAATATAGTATATCAGTCTAATAGCATATTGTCTCCTTTGATTAAATTCATTGGTAGCATTGAATGACAGGAGGAGAGTGCTTATATTGTCCTGGTATATCCCATAGAGATATAAATAGATTCTAGTCCTATTTAACAATAAGGTATAAGAAAAACAGATTGACTAGGTCAATGAATATATATTATGTACCCAAGGCAGAGTTAGCTTCTTTGGTACAAGTAGCAATCTGGATACTACTTGCTTAAGTTTAAATAGGTTGATTGTCTAGGATCCATCTTCTTTTTGTAAGGTCTGACATGATAAATGAATGAGAAAAGAATGGAGACTATAATCCTGGAGTTTTTAAGGCAACAATGGTATTAACCTTTTCGATTTGCTCTGTTATATGATAATGCTCTTACTTAATAACATGTTCACAGAATTAGTAGTTTCGCAGGCCTTACTCAATGCATTAGTTTTTACCACATAGGCCAAGGAAACAGTCTGGGGATTGGTTTGCTGACAAATGTCAAGTTAAATTTTATATTGAGGATCCGCAAGCAGCCTCTGGGATCAGGGCAGGGCAGCCAGAGACCTCTTCAGGCGGCTCTGCCCACTCCGGCTGCAGGCTCTCTTCACGGGGCGATCCAAGATGGCGGCCTAGAGGGAGACTGCACCCCCAGTCGCTCCAGAACCCAGGAGTTAAGAAGGGGAGGCATTGAGAGACTCGGACTGAAATAGAGCCACGGGTGAGTCTGCCCACTGGGTAAAGCTCAGCCCGGGTGGCAGGCCCAGATAGAGGTGGCTTATTGGAGCCGGGCAGGGCAGCTAGAGTCTTCCCAAGGTAGCCTTCCACACTCCGGCAGTGGGCTCCTCCCACACGGCCAGCTGCACGGTGCAGGCCCACAGTGAGAGCATTTCCGCACAGAGCCAGTTCCAAACCGTGGAACCAGTAGGGGGCTAGGGGCAGTTTTCTTCGGATGAGCTGCTTTATCAGATTCCTCCAAGACATCAGGCTACTGAAGGCTGGGAGGAGATACACTGGAAATCTACCGGGACACTATAAGCCAATAGCGGAGAACTGCAATATCTCAGGGTCCCACTGACACCTGACCAATATGAGAAAACAAGGGAAGAAAATGTCCCAAACAAACCTAGATACTACATCAATAAAACCCAATGACAGCACAGCAGAAGAAATGTCAGAAAGGGAGTTCAGAATGTACGTAATTAAAACGATCAGGGAAGCTAATGAGGAGATGTAAGAGCAAATGCAGGCATTGAAGGAGGAGATGAAAGAGCAAATGCAGGCATTAAATGATCGCACCAATCAACAGTTAAAAGACCAAATACGGGAAGCAGGAGATCATTTCAATAAAGAGTTAGAGATACTGAAAAAAAAACAAACTGAAATACTTGAAATGAAGGAAACAATAAACCAAGTTAAAAACTCCATAGAAAGCATAACCAATAGGATAGAACACCTGGAAGACAGAACCTCAGACATTGAAGACAAATTATTTAATCTTGAAAGCAAAGTTGGCCAAACAGAAAAGATGGTAAGAAATCATGAACAGAACCTACAAGAATTATGGGATATCATGAAAAGGCCAAATTTAAGAATTATTGGGATTGAGGAAGGCTTAGAGAAACAAACCAAAGGAATGAACAATCTATTCAATGAAATAATAACAGAAAATTTCCCAAATCTGAAGAATGAAATGGAAAACCAAGTACAAGAGGCTTATAGAACTCCAAACATACAAAATTACAACAGACCCACACCAAGGCACATTATTATGAAAATACCTAACATACAAAATAAAGACAGAATTTTAAAGGCAGCGACAGAAAAGAATCAAATTACATTCAGGGGGAAACCAATAAGAATATCAGCAGATTTTTCAATCCAGACCCTAAAAGCTAGAAGGGCCTGGAACAACATTTACAAAGCCCTGAAAGAAAACGGATGCCAACCAAGAATCTTATACCCAGCAAAACTTACCTTCAAATTTGACGATGAAATAAGATCCTTCCATGATAAACAAAAGCTAAAGGAATTTACAAAAAGAAAGCCAGCATTACAGAACATTCTCAGCAAAATATTCCATGAGGAAGAGATGAAAAACAACGATGCAAATCAGCAACAGGAGGCGCTAGCCTAAAGGAATAGCCAAATAAAGGAGAAACCAAATCATGTCAAAAACAAATATGAGTCAATTGACTGGGAATACAAATCATATCACAATAATAACCCTGAAAGTTAATGGCCTGAATTCATCAATCAAAAGACACAGAGTGGCAGATTGGATTAAAAAGAAAAATCCAACAATATGCTGCCTGCAAGAGACTCATCTCATAGAAAGAGACACCCATAGACTAAAGGTGAAAGGATGGGGAAAAACATACCATGCACACGGACACAGCAAAAAAACTGGAGTATCCATCCTCATCTCAGATAATGTGGACTTCAAACCAAAACTAGTCAGAAGGGATAAAGAAGGACATTACATGCTGCTTAAGGGAAGCATAAATCAGCAAGACATAACAATCATAAATATCTATGCCCCGAACATTGGCTCATCCACGTACGTCAAACAAATCCTTCTCAATTCCAGAAATCAAATAGACCACAACACAATAATACTAGGCGATTTTAACACACCTCTCTCACCACTGGATAGATCGTCCAAACAAAAATTGAATAAAGAAACTATAGATCTCAACAACACAATCAACAATTTAGACGTAAAGGACATATATAGAATATACCATCCAACAAAGAACGAATACACCTTCTTCTCAACAGCACATGGATCCTTCTCTAAAATAGACCATATTTTATGCCACAAAGCTACTGTAAGCAAATACAAGAAGATAGAGATACTACCTTGTACTCTATCAGATCATAATGGATTGAAATTAGAAATAAATGACAGAATAAAAAACAGAAACTTCTCCAATACTTGGAGACTAAATAATACACTATTATACGATGAATGGATAACAGAAGACATCAGGAGGGAAATAAAAAAATTCTTAGAAGTAAACGAGAACAAAGACACATCATATCAAAATCTCTGGGACACTATGAAAGCAGTACTTAGAGGAAGATTTATTTCATGGGGTGCATTCAAAAAAAGAAGTAGAAATCAACAAATAAACGACTTAACACTACAGCTCAAAGCACTAGAAAAAGAAGAGCAGACTAATACCAAAAGTAGTAGAAGACAGGAAATAGTTAAAATCTGAGCCGAAATCAACAAAATCGAAACAAAAGAAACAATCGGAAAAATTAACAAAATAAATAGTTGGTTCTTTGAAAAAATAAAATTGATAAACCCTTAGCCACACTAACAAAGAGAAAGAGGGAGAAAACTCAAATTACTAAAATTCGGACTGAACAAGGAAATATCACAACAGACACGACTGAAATACAAAACATAATTAGAAGCTATTTTGAAAATCTATACTCCAACAAAACAGAAAACCTTGAAGACATCAACAAATTTCTAGAGACATATGAATTACCTAAACTGAACGAGGAGGACATACACAACTTAACCAATTTCAAGCAATGAAATAGAAGAGGTCATCAAAAGCCTACCAACAAAGAAAAGTCCAGGACCAGATGGGTTCTCAGCCGAGTTCTACAAAACCTTTAAAGAAGAGCTCATTCCAATACTCCTCAAACTATTCCATGAAATAGAAGAGGAAGGAACCCTACCAAACTCGTTCTATGAAGCCAATATCATCCTGATACCTAAACCAGACAGAGACACATCGAGGAAAGAAAATTTCAGACCAATATCCTTAATGAACATCGATGCAAAAATTCTCAACAAAATTTTAGCAAATCACATACAAATATATATTAAAAAGATAGTGCACCACGATCAAGTGGGTTTTATCCCAGGGATGCAAGGTTGGTTCAACATTCAGAAATCAATAAATGTCATTCACCATATCAACAGACTTAAAGTTAAGAATCACATGATTATTTCAATAGATGCAGAAAAAGCATTCGATAAAATACAACATCCCTTCATGCTCAAAACACTAGAAAAAATTGGGGTAGTGGGAACATTCCTAAACATTATAAAGGCCATCTATGCTAAGCCCATGGCTAATATCATTCTAAATGGTGAAAAACTGAAAGCGTTCCCCCTAAAAACTGGAACAAGGCAGGGATGCCCTCTTTCACCGCTTCTATTCAACATCGTCCTTGAGACTCTAGCCAGAGCAATCAGACAAACCGAAGAAATTAAAGGGATACGAATAGGAAAAGAAGAACTCAAACTATCCCTGTTCGCTGATGACATGATTATATATTTAGAGGAACCTGGAAATTCCACCAGAAAAGTTTTAGAACTCATAAGTGAATTCAGTAAAGTAGCAGGTTACAAGATCAATGCTCATAAATCCAATGCATTTTTATACATAAGTGATGAATCTTCAGAAAGAGAAATTAGGAAAACTACCCCATTCACAATAGCATCGAAAAAAATAAAATACTTGGGAATCAATCTCACAAAAGAGCTCAAAGACCTCTACAATGAGAACTACAGAACACTAAAGAAAGAAATTCAAGAAAACCTTAGAAGATGGAAAGATCTCCCATGTTCCTGGATAGGCAGAATTAATATTGTCAAAATGGCTATACTACCTAAAGTGCTATACAGATTCAATGCAATTCCAATTAAAATCCCAATGATGTACCTTGCAGAAATAGAGCAAGCAATTATGAAATTCATCTGGAAGAATAAAAAACCTAGAATAGCTAAAGCAATCCTCAGTAGCAAGAGTGAAGCAGGGGGTATTGCAATACCAGATCTTCAACTCTACTACAAAGCAATAGTAACAAAAACGGCATGGTATTGGTACCAAAATAGACAGGTAGATCAATGGTACAGAATAGAGGACATGGACACAAACCCAAATAAATACAATTTTCTCATACTAGACAAAGGTTCCAACAATATGCAATGGAGAAAAGATAGCCTCTTCAACAAATGTTGCTGGGAAAACTGGAAAACCATATGCAATAGAATGAAATTAAACCCCTATCTCTCACCCTACACAAAACTCAACTCAAAATGGATCAAGGACCTCGGAATCAGACCAGAGACCCTGCATCTTATAGAAGAAAAAGTAGGTCCAAATCTTCAACTTGTTGGCTTAGGATCAGACTTCTTTAACAGGACTCCCATAGCACAAGAAATAAAAGCAAGAATCAATAACTGGGATAGATTCAAACTGAAAAGCTTTCTCTCAGCAAAGGAAATTATCAGAAATGTGAAGAGAGAGCCTACAGAGTGGGAGAAAATCTTTGCCAACCATACCTCAGATAGAGTGCTAATTTCCAGAATCTATAAAGAACTCAAAAACTCTACATGAAGAATACAAATAATCCAATCAACAAATGGGCTAAGGAAATGAACAGACACTTCACAGAAGAAGATGTACAAGTAATCACCAGATATATGAAAAAATGTTCAACATCCCTAGTAATAAGGGAAATGCAAATCAAAACTACCCTAAGATTTCATCTCACCCCAATTAGAATGGCGATTATCAAGAATACAAGCAACAATAGGTGTTGGCGAGGATGTGGTGAAAAAGGAACACTCATACATTGCTGGTGGGGTTGCAAATTAGTGCAGTCACTCTGGAAAGCAGTGTGGAGATTCCTCAGAAAGCTTGGAATGGAAACACCATTTGACCCAGCTATCCCACTCCTTGGCCTATACCCAAAGGACTTAAAATCAGCATACTACAGAGATACAGCCACATCAATGTTCATTGCTGCTCAATTCACCATAGCCAGATTGTGGAACCAACCTAGATGCCCTTCAGTTGATGAATGGATAAAGAAACTGTGGCATATTTATACAATGGAATATTACTCCGCAATGAAGAATGATAAAATTATGGCATTTGTAGGCAAATGGTCAAAATTGGAGAATATCATGCTAAGTGAGATAAGCCAATCTCAAAACTAAAGGACAAATGATCTCGCTGATAAGCAGATGAGGACATATAATGGGGGGTGGGAGGGGCTAGCATTAGGTTTAGGGTTAGGTTTAGAGTTAGGCTAAGGAGAGCAGTAAGAATGAAGGAAAGAAGGACTGTTAGAGGGAAAAGAGGGGTGGGAGGGGTGGGGGCAAGGGGAAAAATAAAATAAACATCATTACCCTATGTAAACTTAAAAAAAATAAAATAAAATAAAATAAAATAAATAAATTTTATATTGAACCTTTGAGTATAGATAGTAATAAATTTGAATTTAGTGGACCCCAATCCAACATGAGCCAGACTTGGACCAGTTCTGTGCTCCTTACCTGATCCCTGAATTCTGCCACTGTAGAAAGGGTAAGGATGTTTCAGGTACCATATAACAGCATCAGCTAGGACTGTAACCAACAATCCTCCAAATGTTGACGTATTTCAAATTTGCTAGTTGTGTTTTCTGAATCAATAGATCTTTTGGGGAAGGGTCTAGATGAGTTATTACTGCTTACCATGTTGTGTTTCATGACCCTTCCATGAAGGAATATGGACTTACTTCAGTCAAATAATTTTGGGACTGATAACGTGCCCTAGACCAAAAAGTGGGTGCAGCATAATGACATTTTGGGAGAGGCTATCCTGATAATATATACTTATTCAACTTGATTATACAGATGGATTCTACAGATTGAGCCATCTGTTCTGCCATAGAGTTCTGTCTATATCTTTCTCTCAAAGAAGCTGTATCATATTAAAAATATCCCTAGTTTGGTATCAGTCCTACCCCAGTTTTACAGACAGTGTTGCTTCAAAGAATAATTTCATCTACCTTGTTTTCAATGGTGAAGAACTATCATGTGGCCTTCTTTCATTGAAGAACCTCAGTCCTTCTCCCATTGTTACTGAGGAATGAGTTGCAACAGCTTATCCAGCTGTCAGACCTATTGTGCAGAGTCTATAGGGAAACCACTGCTCAGTGAATTACTGCCTTATTGTGTAGATAAATAGAGTGTCCTCCAGACTCCTTTAAAATATAGTTGACTGCTGGATTCCAGCCTTAAAATGTGTGTGTGTGTGTGTGTGTGTGTGTGTGTGTGTGTGTTCCCTCCATCATTCCATTTTGATGATTTTCTCAACTTCTTTTTCCACTGGTTACTATAATAAGTATGAAATTTTTTTTCTCTCTCTCTCAGCACGAGGCATGCCTTCTCTAGGTTTTCAGTGGCCATATTGAAAGGTTAGAACTGTCTCTTGCTCCTTGGCAGAGTTTTAAGCCTGGTCTCATAGAAGATTGCACCCAATTTATGAACTCTCCCTTTTCCAGCTTTCTGTTATGACTTTCTTATTGATATAAGATTCCCTGTGCAAAGTCCCTAATGTAGTCCTTTGACTTATGTCAGTACATGTTGACTAGACACTGCAGATCTTTCTGATTATACTCCTCTTCTTCCCTTGGTAGATTAAGTGCCATTCCAGCTGAGTTATGTTGTCACTTAATGCTGTTTATATCTCTGTTGGACAGATGGGAGGAGGGGGTGGAGATTCAAGGCAGCAACTGGTAGATTGCTCAAAGAAGGAGCATGCAAGATTTGAACATAGAGTTTACCAGAGAATTTAGGGGAGTCCACAACTTTAGAATTCAGAAGAACCTAGAGGTTTGAGAAGTTCATGACATTTGATGCACATTCCCATCAAGTGAAAGGGTCCCCAGAAAAGCTCTAATCTTGGTATAATAAAATTACTAGGGTTGAGTTAATCTTCTCCCGTGCTGCATTACCATTATAACCACATCTTGACCTCGAGCCTTAGCTTTCTGCTGTACCAAGGAGGCACTATTGCTTTTAAACATCATCTAAGTTGATGATGAATTAACTCATGATTTTGTTTTTCTCCAAGTTATTGATCACCCCAGTCACATGCCTAGTAATGTTTCTTAAAATTATTTACTTCCCCTGCACCTTTTATATGCCTGAGATATTGAAGCTTACTGCATTCCTTACTCTGGTATGCCACTTCAGTTCACCACTTGTGAGGGTATGAATACAGAGATTGTTTTCTTTTGCCAAAGGCAAAACTAGTGATGAGATCCATATTCCCAACTGTCTAAAGAATAATACATTTCCCAAATTCCAGTCTGAGACTACTTGTTCCTCCTGACATCATCTGTCATTAACCTATTTTGCAGAACACTGAGCCTTAAGAACACTGGGAACACTTTGGGGAACAACAGCTTTAAGAGACTGAATTAAGGAGGACTGGGCAAAGGGAACATCTGATCTACAGTGAAGTTGTAACAAAATTCTCAACCAATCTGATGGTTTACTCTGTAGCTTTTCAGAGATACACAGCATTGAACTGGGAGGTAGAGGGGGAATGGGGAAGAATGCTTTGTACCCTGGCAGAAAATAGTCATTGTAAGCAGGCCATCCTGAGGAAAGAAGAGTAACTGTCAGTAAACAACTCTTATGATCTAAAGAAAATTTTACCAGGAGATTCAATTGTGATCCATTGGTAGTCAACACTTTTAGTCCTGAGCAGGATTATACAATTTATACTATAAGACACATAGTGAAATGGTCTACACAACTTTGCCCCACATATCAAGATCTATAACTTTTTATTTTTCCCTTCTCCTCTCTTACACACATATGCACACACACATAGCTCTTATAGAAACAAGACCTACCCTGATAATTTTCCATATAGAATATTACATAATTTAGGAATTCTGATGACAGATTACTTAAAATATGAGAAGTACAGCAGAGACTGAGTTAAAAATTCTTAATTCCTTAACTCCCCACATATATCACATTCCCATGGAAAGGAAAAGTATGGTATTAGATTTGCCAAAAATAGTGGATGTAGAAAAAAGAAAGATGAATGAAGGGGAATGGAATGAAATTAATTCCATTTTAGACTCTCCATTCTTTTTTTTTTTTTTTGTAGTTCTGTAGTTCTTAAATCTAACTACACATTTAGAATTCTCACAAATATATTTAAATATATACCAATAACTTGATTCACCACTGACCAATTAAATCAGAATCTCAGTCACTACTAAATTATAAATGCTGAATAAACAATTGTAGAGTTTAGTCAGTAGGGCATACTATATTGTACTAATTGGTTAGTCTTACAACCAATATAAATCACTGTTGTAGCAGCTGGTTTTCTCAGGAAAGAGACCAGAACTCATATGTCCATATTTACAATTCAGATTTTTGAGTATTTACAATTATTGCTTTATGCATATTTTTGGAACCACTGGAAGGCAGTTTATTTTGTTCTTGGTATAGGCTTTGATGTAGATCAAGTATATACTGCTCCCTTAGCATAAATATAACTCTCTATTCTGTTTTATCTTGAATTGTTCCCAAACATAGGTGGTATAGTGAGTCTAAATGGCAGCATAAAAATTCTATGAATATTCAAAAATTGGCAAAAGATAATAAAATCATTGAGTCCTCTGAAAATATTAGCATTCCATGATGAAATTAGAGTTCAAGAAATAAATTATCTTCTTTTTTCAGTTAAAAATTCTACATATGTTAAGCATTCAAATAAATTTCAGTCAAATGTCATTGAGATATTTGAGTAATTTTGAACTTTCTTGATTCCCATTGCAATAATGTAACCTTGCAAGTCCTCTGAAGATCATCTTATTTCCAAATCTCTAACATACTCAACACTTTAAAATCAGATTTATTAGATAATTTAAAGTTATCACACACTAGTCCTCAGTCTTGAAAATGCACATTTTTAACTTCTTAATACAGTCAATAATCTTTCCAGAATCAGTTTCCAGTTAAAATCATATCAGGAAACTAGTAATCTTGGAGAAATAAGATAGAGAAGAAACAATTTTCAATTTTATCCTTGTGCAGATGAGTACATCTGTACAAGTTTCCCAGAACCTACAACTCATGAATTTAAACTCAATTAAGATAATCACCTCTCAAGAGCTTAACTTTAACACTATCCACTGAATAATTTCCAAATATTCCTAATCTCTCAGTAAATGACTTCTTGTCTAATTTTCAGTAGAGTTCTCCTCCTCTGAAATCTCATGTTCTCACCACAGGGTTAAAGCTATCGAGTGGGCTGACCATGGACTGAACCCCTGAAACTTTGAGTAAGGATAAAGTTTTCCTCCTCTAAATTGTTCTTGTCAGGCAGTTTGGTTACAGTAAGGAAAATTAGCTAGATTAGAAATTCGTACTGAGAATTGGATTGTTGTTCTAACCATGTGGTTCAAAACCTTTGAATCTAGTTTGTAGGAAGAGGAATTTTTAAAAAATCTTAAAGATGTAATCTGGAAATCTTTAGAATATTTTAAGCAGAGCTCCATGGGTGAATTTGTTGGGAGCCCAGAAAACCAAAATGCTGATAGGACTATGGAGAATAAAGACTGAGTTCATGAGGTTTCAGAGATGGAGAATTCTATTAGAAATTGGACTAGAGGTCATTTGTGTTACATTTTGTCAAAGAAGTTGTCTATATTTTGCCCAAATCCTTAGACTTGCCATGAGACTGAATTTAAAGGTGATAGACTAATCTACAGAAGAAATTTATAGACAGCATAGTATTCAGGTGGTGGCATGAATATTGCTGGCAGCTTTTATCTAAGTTTACTGTGATAATTGTGAGCAGAAAGCAGAGCAGAAAAATTTTAAAATCATGCAGTTTGGTTGGAAGAGTGTGACACTAATGAAGGTGTGGCTGTTGGAAATTATAGTTACTACAGAGACTATAGTACTTTAACCCAAAACAGGAGGAAACACCTATCCTTGCCTCAAGGATATAAAATTAAAAAACAAAATTTCTTTGAGAGGAGACTATGGGGAAAACCTGCTAGTACAGGGGTGCCTAGAACATAATTTTCCCATGCTAGCTACCCATGCATTTAGAGGCTGCTACAGCTAGGATCCCAGGAGGCTTGGCTATTATTTGAGATGGTGGCAGAACTTGGCATCAACCATTTGGTACTGGTCCTGCAGGGATATGGTATTCTGGAGTTAGGGGTTCATGGAGGTTTCCACCCCAGTTTCGAAGGAAGACTTGGGAGGTTAGGCAAAATGTATCAGGGTCAGAGTCCCTGTGGACTTCCTCTGAGAGAGTGATGTATGAAGAAGTGAAAAGAAAACTGAAGTTGCAGTAGAGACCCCTGTGATTAAGAGATGCCAGTAATGTGTGATGTCTACTGAGAAGAGCAGGAGTCCAGCAGAAACAAGCCAAGAAAGAGGCCATGAAACCTGCAACCAGCACTTCCATAGCTGCTGATTGCCCAAATCCTTCATAGAGAAAATCACAATGCCATGTACCCCAGAAGCTGAACATGGAGCAACAGAATTTGTTTCCAGCTGGATTTCAGTCTTGCTTTCTTCCCATCTCTTCTTTCTATGCCCCTATATCTTCCTTTTGTAATAAAAATGTTCATGCCATTATGTATTGGATATATGTAACATTCTTTTAACCTTTACAAAGGAAAAGAGGTAAGCGTCTTAGAAGAGATTTTGGACCTTTTTGTAATGCTGAAACTACAAAGACTAGGGGGATGCTTGGAAATGGACTAAACTGTATTTTGAATTGTGAGTTGGGCTTGAGCATTTGACCAGGGTTGGAATATTATGGTTTGGATATGTGCTGCCCCCATAAAATCTCAAAGCAATTGAATATGCAGAGGTAAATAATTGAACTATGAAAATTGTAAAATATTTAGTGGGTTAGTCCACTGATATGTATTAACTAGATGGAAACTGTAGGCAGGTAGAGCGTTAGGGAAGGTAGGTCACTGGGAATGTGTTTTGGGAGTTTACAGTTTGTCCCTGGTGAGCAGAACATGCTCTCTGCTTCCTGGTTGCCATGTTTTGAACTGTTTTCTTTCTCTAAAACCTTCTGTCAGGATGTTCTGTTTCACCACAGGATCACAACTGTGCAGTGGGCTGACCATGTACTGAATCTCTGAAACTGAGAGACAAACTCTTCCTCTTCTAAATTGTTATCAGGTATTTTGGTCACAGCAAAGAAGAACTAACTAAAACATTTCTGGAACTATAGAATATCTATGGTATCCAAAAAATAAATAAATAAAACAGGTGAAAAAGAATGAAGACTTACACCACCAAATATCAAAATTATGTATGATATATATATTCAAAATTATATATGATATATAATATGTATATATATATTCTTGAAGATGGTCTGGACAAATAGACACAAGGGACAAAGTAACAGAAAAGAGAATTCATATAAAATTATTTAATCAACTGGCTGTAAGGGAACAGAAAAGAGGATTCATATAAAATTATTGAATCAATTGGTCATAAGGGAAAAAAAAACCTTACCATATAATATACACATAAATTAAGTTGAATTAAAGGCAAGAAAATGAAAAGTAAAACAATAACACATCTAGGAAAAAAAATGAATAATTTCATATCATTTGGTTGACAACATTTTCTGAACCAGAACACTAAAAGCCCTAAAGGGTAATTTGCTGGACTTTATTGAAATTTTGAAATTACATCAAATGTACCATTATAGAATGAAAAGGCAAGCCACAGTCTGGAAAATTTTGCTTTATTATTATCTGACAAAGGAACCATGTTCTGAATACATAAAGACTTTCATCATTAACAAAATTCAGTTTTTGACAAAAGGGAAAATACATAAAGAATTGCTTTGTAAAAAAAAAACTAAATGGCTAATGTGAAAAACTTCACATTTTTCAAGAGAACAGGAAAAATCACATTAAAATTCAAATGGCGTATTACTATATATCCATCAGAATGTCTAAAATTTAAAATTGATGGTAGCAATGTAGAGGAGTTTGTTGGTGGGATTGTGAATAAGAATAAGTGCTTTCTTAAATTCTAGGCAGTATCTATGAAAGCTAATATAGGATATTGCTAGATTCCAGAAAATCCACTCTTTGTTACATACCCAAAGAGTGTTACCTATTTATACCAAAAAACATTCATATGCACATTAATGCAGCATTATTCATAATAGCCCATGACTTGATTGAACTAAATGTCAATATCAAAATAAGCCATTACATTAAGGAACATTTAGAAGATTCAATATTGAAATACCAGTGCAAAAATAAAAAAGATTATTTTAAATTTTCTAGGTTCTAATTTTTTAAGGTTTGTTTGATCACCAGAATTGCAAGAATTTGTTACATGTTAAATTAACATGAATCTTTTTTGTATGTTAACTTAAGATTACGTTATGTTGCATATGATTTTATTTTTGGTTTGAAATTTATAATTTTCTTTTTCCTTTTTAATTGTTAGGATTATTTAGAATAGATTATATCAAATGGAAATACTGATTTTTGTTTTAAGCTATGATGATTTGACTTGTTTATTGGGGTTAGTGGTTCTTTGGAGAGATTATTTCTTTTAAAGTTTTTATTTTTTTTTTTAGTTTATAAGGGAATGACTTTTAGAGTTTTATGAGGTTAGCTTTTCAAAATTATGACATGTTCAAAAATTATCAGAATAAACTATTCTTCCAAGGAGTGGGTGATCGGTGGATCAATATATTTAAGTCTGTTTATATTATTTTAATCATCTTTTCACACATTTTTTTGTCTTGGTATGTTTTAAAACATTGTACTAAAATTCCCAACTATGGACATATACTTTTATATTTCTCCTTGACTGCTGTTAGGTTTTTCTTCATAAATTCAGTCTGTTTGCTTAGGTACATACAATGTGGTAGCTCTTTCATATTTGTGGGGGATACTTGTGTGAATATAAAATGTCCCTTTATTCTGTCTCCTCCTTATAGTCTTGATCCCATAGTATGCAAATACCAAGACAGGCTCAATTAGGATGACCTAATTGGAATGACTGTGTTATAGGAAAGAAAGGACTGAAGATGCTCTATTGAGAGATAATGACTGAGTTCTACTTTTAGGTAAGGATAGAGGGAGAATGTTGGATGAGATCATCCTGGACTTTTGTGCAGTGGAAGGAAGACTGAAAAGTCATCGGGATTCTTATGTAAAAGTCATCTGACAAAGGAGTCCTGTCTATCCCAAGAACAGTGCTGCACTCCTGTGAGATGGTCTCTGCAACATGGGGTATTGGATTTCAAATCATGAATCATCCTCAACAAATTCTCATGACTGCTACAACCAGATTGAATGATGCTGGCACAAATTTTACATTACATAATATTGCCACAATTTCATTTATTAGCATTTATATGTTAAATGGTTTTTAATGCCTCTATTTGATTTTAGTTATATCTTTTAGAAAACCATTTTAAAATAATTTTTATATTCCTCTGAGAGAATAAAATTCATTCTGATTTATATGAATTATTAGTAAGCTTAGAATTACTATATCAGGTTTAACATTTTTATTTCTTATCATTTTTTTCCTCTTTTTATTTTTCTCTTATTGATTTGGTTACTTTTAGTACATCAGTAGTTTCATTTTCCTCATTTGTTTTGCTAATTAACCATGTTAATTCAGTCTATTTTTCTAATGAAGTTTAATAATTGAAAAGATATTTATATTTTTCAATCAGTGATCTGAATTAATCTTTATAATATCCACTTTAGAACTAGATTGGCAGGAAATTTTGTAGATTCTCACATGCAATAATTTAAGAGTAATTTGAAGAAATTATGAAGCTTAGGACTGACACAATAATGGAATTATTCTCTAGTCTTGATAGTTTTTTACTTTGTTTAGAAGTATGAGTTTAAAATAATTCACATAATGTGGGTGGAAAATTATACCTGGCTCACAAACGATAATGTTTTTGCATTTTCATAATTTATATAGATTGGGAAGAAGAGATTATCTTTATCTTTAAATATAAACATTATCTGCCTAAAATGATGTAATTACTCTTCATAGTTTTGTAACTATCTGCAGAGTTAATGGTATCTACATTGTGTAAGTTGATTAATATCCTTGAAAATATACTTAAATACTCCAAAAACAAAAAGAAAATATTCATAGTAAGCTGATGCAAGATCCTCTGATTCATGAGATAAGTTTGAGTAGTTTTTCCTCCCATTCTAAATAACTAGATAATGATTTTAAATTACCAATCTGAAAACTGCACCAAGAAAAAGTACTCCGTTGTTGTCATATTTTCCTGTCATATATTCTTGACATTTTGTGCCAGATGATAACTGATTTTGAATGTCATCTCCTAATCCGATATTAGTTTAACTCCATTTTGATTTTTCTTATTTTTCTATTAACTTCCACTTTCTTCCTTGCAAAATGTCCAATTTTATGTATTCTGTTGAATCCTCAAATTTCATCCTTAAAATAGACTATTATTAACAAACTGCATATCTAGATGTTATCTTTAAAAACAGTCTAATTATTTCTCCTGAAGACCAGTGTGTAACATCTTACAAACCAGAATGTGAACAATACAATACTAGATCACACATCATGCAGAGACAAATTCTCTATCCATTAACTCAGCAGAATACCTGTGTATTGATTACATGGCAATATACCTCATAGTTATTTGGAATATAAAAAATACTGAGTCAAAAGATGAAACTAAAATACTTGCAAAATATGACTTTGACTATTTATGCATGTAATGGAAGACAAAGATGTAAAGTGGAAAAAAAGAAAGTAAACAACAATTTGACAGATGATTTTAATAAACAATAGAGGAAAATAGACGTTCTACATTTAAATCTAAGACAATATGCATCAAGAGCCTATAAGCAAAATGTTTAAATATTCGGAAAATATTTGGGGGCAGTCAATTCAGTTTAACCATTTCTTTCTCAAAGAATGGAACTTGATATCAATAGTTAAGGAATCCTAAATTTTCATGAAATATATTCCTTATGGAATAATACTATTTACAGACACTAATCTGATCTTTTTAAATTTCCAGGTATGTTTTTAAGATCACATGTTGTGTTCTCCTAGTATCCCTTGATATTAGAAATCTCTTTCTCCCCCACATTAAAATTTTTAAGTTGTCAATGTTATATGTGAAAGGAGAAAAATGAAAACACAGGGAATACCATTCTTTTAACGTGAGTCTGAAAAATAAGCTGAGTATGAATTATTTTTTCTTTACTGGATTTTGGTAAAGCAAGTTTACCTACAGTTGTTTATTTAATGATTAATTCCATGGGTATATATTTCATAGATGAATCTTAAAGTCTTTGTAAGTCTAACCATTTTATGCCTGTTCTAACAAATACAAGTTAAAATTATTTTTCTTAAAGTAAATGCAAACCTTTAAATTTTACTTATGTTGCTATTTTTGCTCATTTAATTTTCATGATTTTATACAAATTGGAAATACAGTTGTCTAGAATCCATTTTTAAACCATTCTCAGAAATATGAAGCCACATAATTTCATTTTCACTTTTGTCTTATAAGTTCAGGAGCAAATTTAATTATTCATGACTGCCAGTGGAATAGGTCAGCTACTCTCATGTTTATTTACTTATCTGTTTTTAGATTTTGAAACACAGGTTAAGTGAAACTGACTCTCAAATTGCCTTTGCTCTTTTTAGCACTTTTAAAATTAAAAAATAAAATGCATATGCATGTATTAAGGAATAATTAGCAACCATGAGTAGTCTTAATTTCATAGCTTATACTCTTCCTACCTGGATTTTACAGAAAATATTGTGATTTCTTTAAGTCTACCTTTTATTTGAATACATTGATTCATATTTATAATAGGTTTTTATTGAACTCATGAATTTTCTTTTCCACAAATTTCTTCTTTAATATCTTAATTTGTTTAGATAAAGATATACTAAATATTAACTGGTTTCTGAATTCATGCTTAATTACTTGTGAACTTGATATTAAATGAAACCTAAAACTGCACATGACTGTGTGCTCTATTTATACATGTTCCATATAATCCCCTATATAATCCTGTTCTATATAATCCCGAGGCAGGATGGTAGAGTGTAAAAGGTGCTAGTTAGGAAAACTAGGTTTAAGTCAGTCTTATCTCTCCCAAATTGTTATTGTTAATACTGATATGTAAAGAGGTTTTATGACACTTACTTGGATATTTTGAAGTTTTAAATAAGATCATGTGTGAGATAAATTAATATAGTTAGTTGGTAAACTATAAGGTAGTTCATAATTGTTTATACTATCATTATCAAAGAAGTCTTCTAATCAATATCACGTTCTACAGTTATAGAAAGGAGGACAGATTGTAAGTTCAGAGGGATTTGGGGGTTATATTACTTGTAATTATTTGAACCAGTTACTATTAGAGAATTAAGTAATGGAGGAAACATGGAAGTGAGTTCAGTCCCAGAATGGGATTGTAGAAGGCATAAACAGTATTTGGTAAGGTAATTCTGAGTGGAGTAAAGACTAAATCTCCTTAAGAACTATTGTTTAGCTTCCTTAAAATATCTGTATTGAAACTAATCAACTGTGATTAGGAAAAAGTTCACAAAGAAATATAATAAACATACTTCTTGATGTTTAACACATGGTTTAATTGATTTAGATCATATGAAATATCAGTCTTACACTTGTTAATTATAAACAGATAATTGAAAAAGGCTACAGTTAGGCCAGACACTTTCCATTAGAGCATATAGTGAGGCAGGATGATCCAGAGTAGTAGTGAACAAATTAAGATCTGGCAAAGGTAAGCAACACTATTTAGTTTTTAAAAATTTTAAGTTTGTTATTGCCTTAATCTGTTACTCCTTAAAATTTTTTGTTACTGTCAACTAATTACATATAACTCATAAACTCTATTATTCTCAACCACATTCTTTCATTTACTTTTTCTTTTTACATTTTTTATGTACTTATTCCAGTTTCTCTGTATTTCAACTAGACTGTACAATTTTTAAGTATAGGGATTATGTCTGTGTTATGAATGCCTATCATACTCCGCTCTGTAGCTCTCCAAACAATATTTTTTTGAGTGAATTAATCTAGTCTATCAGTTTGTTCATTCTCTACTGTTAATTATATTGTTCAAGATGTAAGTCTAAATATTTTACAGCAATAAATTTGGTATTTTTATATAAACTAATAAAGAAAATAAATGTAATAACAAAACTTTGCTTACACATGCACCCAGCAGGCATCTGACTAGAGATTTAAAGGCTATAGATATTTAATATTACTATCTACAATTTGGTGTACTATTTCAGTTTTCTACTCTGCCAAGTATTAGTTCAAAGGTGAATTATTGAAACCAATATCAACTATAATTCCATGGCTATTTTGGTCCATTAAATACCAAATACCTATAGGTGTCTCCATTAGAAAGGATGGATAGCATCTCACTACAACATCAGCTAAATGAAATTAGCATCCTCACTACATTTAATTAGCATAATGAGTATCCATTTATTATACTAAATTCATTTATTATACTAAATTTAACAACCACTCTTTCTTGAGTTTTTACTCTCATTTTCAGAAAATTAAAATGAAGAGAGAAGTGACCCAGTGCATAGTATTCAATAATTACAAATTTTACATGGAACTAATGTAACTCTTACAGAATGCCTTTTAAAGCTAAAGATGTTTTCTTAGAAACTTATTTTTTTTAAAGTAATAGAATTGATGCTAAAATTAGTTAATTTAGTCAATCTGATCATTGCCTCTTATTTGTCTTCAACATTTTACCTACAAATTACCTCCATTTTGTTGAATTTGCATAGTATATTGGACTTAGTCTGATTCTAAGCATGAACAGAAAGGATTCAAAGGCATTTTCACAGCCACCATTTAATAAGTACATTATTAATTATATCCATGATTCTGACATCTTTAGAATCACAGACCACTCAAACATCAGTGAACTAATTTATTTACCACTAAAATCTGTGTAGAATTTTTTTTATTATTATTTTTAAACAACCTCTTGCCTGTAAACTTGCTTTACAAGAACCTTTACAGTATTTCTCAATCTAATATTTTTATACAGGTTGGGCTAGCATCACCTTTTCACTGATAGACAGACTGAAATTCACAGTAATTTATTTAAGCAATTTACTCAGATTTTACAGTGATTTACTCAAAGATATGCAGGAACTTTGGGTAAGAACTATATCAACCTTTTCCTTAAATCCTAGTGTTCCCCTGTTAAATAAGCTTTGAAAAACTTTTTAAAGTAACTAAATGAGATTTGGGAGGTTTGTTTAAAATACTTCACAACTGATATATCTGGAGCAGTATTGTCATGATGCCTAACTTGGCTGGAGAGAACATGTGTGATGAAGGAATGAAAGGTTCAGAGGTCAGATCTGACCATACAGCAAAAGGAAAAAGGCAAGGAGTTTTCTAGTGACATGGTTGGCAATATTTTCTGTTACACTGAGAGTATCTTGTCAGCTGCCTACACTGAGAACCAAGCATACTGGTTATCTTTGTGAGTACATAGTCCAAAGCCAATATGAAAAGATAATATTAGAAAATCACCAAATAAAATGTTTTCAAAGCGCTTGTCCTAGAACCCATGAATTAGTCACACAGACCTTGATGGGCAAACCTATGTGAAACTTTCAAAAGTGAGGTAATTAAGGACCCTACAAGTAACTACAGCCTTTGCTACTAAAGGCTCTCTCCTTTGGCAGTACCCTCCCACTTCAGATTGCCCCAACCAGCATACTCCTGCCTGGGGTCAGGTTATAGTCACAACCTCCAAGAAGTCTTTTTTGATCTCTAAATCTGCTCCACCCTCCTTTGAGTTTTATCCAAAGAACTATTTTTGTTTTCAGTCAGGCTTTTACCATATTTTATTGGCATACAGTTTATTTCTTTGATAGTAGTAACCAAGACCCATAATTTAGTTCAGTTTTTGGCCCATTGGCATTCAACAAGGGCTTTCTAAATGAATGAGTGAACAAACAAATTAACAGAAAAAAAAGTTACATGACAGAATGTTACTCAACTGACTCTGTATTTGGAGAATGTGTGTTTTAAAAAGCTTAGAATTAAGATGTGATATGATGGCCTGAGATTCTAAATGAGAAAATAATTCAGAAGGACCTGGAGACCCTGAAAAATAAAATCTTTACATGAATTGTAGATTCAAATTAGAACCAAAAGACTGGGGTATCTAAATAAAATCCATTTGGCATGGGATGGTTCATCTTAAAATGAATGAAAGATTTTTAAAACATAGTTACTCTTAAAGAAAAGACAAATAGAAGATATATTTATAAATTCTGGTTGTCAGAAGATCTAGATGTGGCTATAAAAATGCATCGCTAGTTGGAGTGAAAATTTGTGCAATTAACTTAGTGTTAACTTGGCTACCCTCAAGTGGGATGCCCAAGACTGATGACTGTAGAAAATGCTGACATATAGGCATGGAAATAAGTAAACTCCAGGGAGTCTTTTGTAAAGACAAATGATAGATGGATAATTAAAATTGCTTGTTTAGGATTAAGGTCAATTTCAGACTTCTTTAACTTTCTCAGACAAAACTGTGTTGGAAACAGCCCAAGCATCTGAAGGTGACTATATTTTCACAAGATTAAATATAAGCAATATACTTAATATAATATTAATTTTTAAATACATATCCTCATGTATATATTTATTATGAACTCAGTACTGGATTTATGTTTACTTTTGTTTGAACTTTTCTGTCTGCTGCATCATAAGAACATTAGAGAAGCAAAGGGCCAAATTCAAACTTGTGATCTCTTCCTACAATTAGATTTAAATAGCTAAGTGCTACTCTAAGCTAAGTGAAATAATTGCTTATGTATTACTTATACCTAGTTTGCCAAGGGAAACTGCACACTGTTATTTCAGAGCTATCCTGAAATAACACTAGAAAACTATTTTAATAAAATATTCATGTATTTTATAAATCAATCATGGAAGAAGTCTGGGCTTCATATTTATTATGTATAAATTCAGAAAATTAAAGTATATAAAGTATATATGTTGTCACTTTCAGAGCATTATAAAATCTCCGGATTCAATGTGCTTAAGTTTTCAGACCTTTATTTTTCCTCTGAGGTAAATGCTAAACAGTGAGCAAATGGCTTTGTTACAAAGACCACATATTATTCAGTTATGAAATTTAATATTATAGTTTAGATATTTTTTCAACTGTAGGAAGAATGAGACCATCACAATTTTTTATAAGATGTATATATTAAATGGAGTGGAAAAACACTCAACTAGTTCAGCTAAAATTATATAATAGAAATAAAGCCCCAAGCAAGAGAAATAATACAAAATAAATATAACATATTTTGAAAATGGATCTTTGATCACATGTTAAGAGCAGCCATTTTCTTTTTTCAAAAAAGATAAAACCGAGTTTAGATTTGGAGAATGTATTTACCCTGCAATTTACTTTATAATTTGATGTCATTTGATGATAATTCATGACAGAACCCAAAATCCACAGCAAAAGTTTTAAGACTGGATTTTTCCCTTAAATTCTAGGGTGCCAATAGTTAATGTCTATTTAGTACTTCTCATATTCTATGCTGACCTCATTAGACACAGTACACAATAGGCAGGCATTGTTGATCCAATTTGCAAAAAAAAAAAAAAATGAGTCTCAGAATAATTATGTAGCCTTCCTCAGGTAACATGTTTAATCTATGTTGGAATCAGAATATGAATGTAGTAATTTTGGGCTTCAAACATAAGGCCATTCCCTTTCCATCAAACAGACTGTTCAGTTTCAGATTTTACTATTTTCATTACCAATTCACTTTTCACTTGAGTTGTATAACCAATGATGCATCTGTTTTCTGAAAATCCCATGAACTTTGATACCTTGCAATTTTTTCTTTAGTTGGTGTCAGTTTCTTCTACTTTTGAGAAGTGTCGTGATAAACTGGCAACAAATGCTTTCTTGGCTACTATCATTATTCTGAACAAAAGCATCACTCTCTAACTTTTGTACTTTGTATGTTCTTTGTAGTTTGCATTATATTTTTATGTGTTTCTAATTTGTTGACTTATTTGGAAAACATGTCATATTCTTCTTGTATCTGAATGCCTAGAATATTGTCTGAGTCAATGTTGAAACAAAATGAAAGGCATTAGTGATTTTTTTGTTTTTAATGACATAATTTACAAGACAACATAAATCTGGCCGGCATCATGAGAAGAATATCACTGGTTTTTGACCCTAGATAAAGAGGAATTAAAAATAAAATTTTCACAAGTTGAATATGAATTGAAAAGATACTTGAAATCAGAACACTTAAATTTTTGTTGATTAGTAGGCCAGCTATGAGAACTTAGACATTTTATTTCTCTCTAACCTATAGTCCTTTTATTCATAAAAAATGTTTTATATCATTCTTTTAAAATTATATTTTGGGAAATCCAATGAAAATGGAATAATGCATAGAACACTTGTGAACTGTAATCCATTATGTGCCATTTCTCTTGCTATATGCATGTTCCTAGTATTCCAAGGGGAGAAAGTGACTTAAGGTTGGTCATTTCCTTAGTGACCTAAGATTAGAAAGATATTCCAGAACTATTATCCCAATAATTTAGAAGAATTAGGTGTCATAGAGCTTCTTAACTGAAGGCTAAATCTTCCAGATTCAGTGAATAAATTTAATGACTAACTTTTTATGTATGTTAGTGACATACCAGAAAGCTGAATTTAGTCTTCATCTATTTAGAACTTATATCTGAAGTTAAACTAAGATGTAAAAATCACAAATGTCAAGGTGATTATTCTCCCATTTCCAAGATCTGTTTCACCAAATGTTTATAAGAAAAGGGAAGCAAAGAAAATGTGACTAAAATAAAGATCAACTCATAGCATATCCTCTTGTGGTTTAAAATAAATAAGTAATTTTTAAAGTTCTAAGTTTCAGAAACTGAATTTCATTTTATGTAATTCTAACCCAAGTTGCAATCTTTCAAAAAACTACTTGGAAAAATCTATCTTGGGTACTTTTCATGGATGAATAAAGGAGCAAAAGAGGAGAGAACAAAGAGGTGAAGAGTATTAAGTATAACTGGAAATGTATCCGTACCTAGATATTCAAATTAAGAAGGATGAAATAGAAAGATCTCGGCTTAGAATTGTTCCACTGAAAATGATTCAATTTGAAAGGCGCAAAAGTGTTCTATCAGTTATATTTAGCAGAGTCATATCAAGTCTGGGCAAGTCAACAGTCATACATTTTGTAACTATTTTCGACTGATTTCTGCTTTCTAATAGATGAAAACTGGCCATATATTGAGATATAGTGGTAGTTCAATAGTGTGTTAGTTCTCTTAGGCTGCTATAGCAAAATATCAAAGACTGACTGACTTAAACAATAGAAATTTATTTTCTGTAGTTTGGAAAACTGGAAGTTTAAGATCAAGGTCCCAGCAAGGGAATCTTCTACTCAGTCCTCTTCTCTTGGCTTACAGTCAGCTTCCATTTCCCTGGATGCTCTCATGATGACTACTTTTTTTTTTTTTTTTTTGTACTGATGATTGAACCAGGAATGCTCAACCACTGAGCCAAATCCCCAGTCCCTGTTTGTATTTTATTTTGAGACAGGGTCTCACAGAGGTGCTTTAGGGTCTTGCTAATTTGCTGAGACTGGTTTTGAACACTTGATCTTCCTGCCTCAGTCTTCAAACTGCTACAATTACAGGCATGTGCCACCACACCAGGCCCTAGTGACTCCTTTATGCAAGTGGAGAGAGAGGAGAGAATTTATGTGCATAAGCAAGCTCTCTGATGTGTATTTCTATAATGACACTAATTGTACTGGATCAGAGACCAAACTTTAATGACTATTTTAACCACATTTATTATCTTACTCTAAATACTATACAGTTATCCTAGTATTTAGAGCATCAGCATATGGATTTTGGGGACATATACCCTTACTTAATTCATCAAAAGAGAAAACAAAAGCATATTACACAGCTAGTGCACAGCTACATATATCATTAGAAAGTGTTATATATTAATTTAGAAGTAAATAATGATTATTTTAACATTGATTTAAAGGTTGAATTCATGAGTAGTACATGACAGAATCTTGTTGGCCTTGTATTGAAAATATTATGCATAAACCCTACTTTTGGTAGACAAATATCTACATCTATCAATGTATGTTGACATTAAAACAAGCTAATTCATTACATTTCTTAAGGGAATTTGAAGTATACAGATGTAGATCAAAAGGCAAGGATCTTCAGGTCAAATGTGGAATTATTTTAAAGTAATTCTGGGGGACAAAACTCTAATGACTTTTATATAGTGATTATATTTTTCTTTGATTTACAATGGTTCTTGAACTTTAATTTCTAAACTGATACAGCATAGTTCTTAGTATGCATTTAGAGAAATTCATGCTCTTTTAGCATTTTAAATCTCTTAACAAGTCTCCCTTTTATGCAGAATTTCACCATCTGAATGTTAATTTCATTCTTGGTTATTGAAAAGAATATATTGAAGTTTCTTTATTAATATCTGTTTAAGAGAAACTTAATATTCAGGCAAAGAATTCAGATCTACACCTATAATAACATTAGAAACTTGAAATTTTATTACACAAAGTAAAATGACATTGGGTACTTTTGCAAAATTCATTTTGTGCAATATTATAAGCTTCTATTTTGAGATTTTACATCATTTGTGTTATAAGTAAAAACAGTAGAAATAATTTTGATTTATACTTGTATATGATTCTTTCCAGTAATGTAATTATTCCAGGCCTGTTTTAAACAAAATAACAAAATATTTGAAAAGAAATCATGAAAGTCTGAGACTAGAAATCATAATGTAAATAAACCGATTTTAAACTTTGAGGAAGTCTTAAAAGAAATCTTTAGAGAACTCATTCTCACCTTGCAAAAGATTTTTATTTAACTTTGTAAAGACAGAATTTCATTAAAAACACATACTAGTGTGATACTTTTTATTTAAAATATTATGATTTATAATACATACAAATATTCTTGGGTTTTCATTATATTCTAGGTACTTTCTAAGATGTGACATAATATTTTAAAAAGAGCAAGTTAAATCATAGTTCTTATGGAACTTACCTTTAAGGATGGGGAATATTTGACAAATAATTAAATATACATAATATAAAAATGAAGAAAAATAAAGTAGAAGGTGTTAGTGAGTTACAGGAGTAACATAAGTTATAAATAAGAATAAGAGAGGGTAGCCATGAAGGTCCTTTCTGAAAAAAGGATGTTTTAGCAAAGACTTTAAGGAAGTGAGGGAGAAATTTAGGCGAATGTGTAGAAGAAACCAGTAGAAAGTCTCATGGTTGCAATGAAACCTCAGAAAATTTAAATGTTTAATATGGTTAAATAGTTATAACTAAACCTAGAAAAATACATTTTCAAAGTGTTCACTAATAAACTGATATCCATCTGTAGTGAAATAGCATACCAAAAATTCTGACTTCAAACTACTCTTCATCATTTTACATAATAATTGGAAATCATGATGAAGAAGGTATCCTTTTCATAAGTGTAGGCAAGTCAAAATGGTAATTTTAGTTAGCATTGTGTGAATAAAATGAACTTCTGAACTAAATTGCACTTATATATTTGGCAGATATAAATACAAGATCTTTTATTTGGTGAGAAAATAATTTTGTAAGTGGAGAATTACCGAGGCACAGTTGAACAGAAATTTTATTCAAGGTATTTGAAATTTCAGTTAACTGTAAAATTAATATTCTATGGTATTATGTAGGATAAAAATGGCTTTATGAATTTAGACCATACCATATTGAAGAAAATCAATCAACCGTTGTTTATTCTTTATAATTTTTTATTATAACCAAAACAATGTGTTCAATGTTAGAAATGATATTTTAAGGGAGCACTACAATATTGATGTCACCCCAGGAAGGAACAATAACCTTAAAGAAACTTACATCTGATCTTCAGAATACACTTGATACAGATAAGACTCTTGACTTAGAATTTCTTAGAACTACCCATTTCCTCAGTGATTTTGTTAGACTGTTCAAGACAGGTATTATTATGCCATTCACCTCTGAATAGTGCTTTTAGTCAATGAATTATTGCATGCTGGGTAAGCCCAGTTTGAAAAAAAAAAAAAAGGCTGCAAAAGGGTTGTTCATACAAATGAGGCACTGATTTTGGAAAAGATAAATGTAAGAAAAAATAATTATGAAGAGAGGACATTGAGATGATTATTAAAACACACACACATACAAGTAAATCTTGAGTAAATCAAGAAACACCTTGATTTTTAACTAAATGCATGGTAAAATGGGAAATTATTATAAACTTTAAGGAATGATATTTGGTCAAACAGTATCATACTAAATACAAAACAAAACAACAAAAACAAACAAAACTCCCCTTGAGAAGTAAGCTATTGTTGAAGAATCCACTTGTGTAGGTACTCAGTCAGTCTCTGAGTCCTGACTGGCCCCTGACTAGTGGCCAGGGAGAAAATGGACACTTCAGTCCTATGTTCACAAAGAAATGAATCCTGCTAGCAGGTACTTTTGACCATGATAATAGGGGGGGAAAAAAGTATGATGTTTTAAGCTTTTGTCATACTTGCTATTCATCAGTAGAAACAAAACCAAACCATTCCAACAGTTTTTTGTTGCTGTTGTTTTGGCATGGAGAGGGCACTGGGGATTGAACTCGGGCACTTGACCACTGAGCCACATCCCCAGCTCTATTTTGTATTTTATTTAGAGACAGGATCTCACTGAGTTGCTTAGCACTTCACTTTGGCTTGGCTTTGAACTCTCAATCCTCCTGCCTCAGCCTCTGGAACCTTTGGGATTACAGGTGTGGTGCACCACGCCAGCCCATTTGAATGGTTGTGATAGTGTGGAGTACTCTTGTTTGTTGTATGGCCTAGGTCAAACCAGATGTGACTGCATTTCCTTATCCAGAAGAAAAGTACTTAAATATAGACATGTGACTCAATCTGTCAATTAAAATTTGCTTTAAGATATTGCTGCTAGAACAGATAATATACTTTCTAATAATATGCTTTCTTTATGCTGTACATAATATTGCCAGGAAAGAGGGAAAAAACTAAAAATATTATTTCTACTATCTAGTCATATCTAATCCATTCAATCCAAGGGTTCTATAGTGGCATAAGAAAAATTACTTGCCAATGAAAGACTCATGGCTAGTACAGAGACTAAGGATTTGGGTCTTCTATCTTTTCCCAGCATATTCTTCAGTAGCACTAAACTCTGGCAAGTATAACTATATGCCATCTCTATCTTTGCTCACAATGTCTCTTCTACAATGTGTTCCCAGGGTTTCAATCCCCTGAATTTTTCGTATCCATTCTACTATAATCTGTGTGGAGGTTGCCTGTCATGCTTAAAAATTGAAAATAAATTCCTAGGATAATTGTATTTTAGTCATACAAATTACATTCTTATTATGGAATTTAATAAAAATGTCTGTAGCTTTGCATAGGATATTTTAAAATAACTACTCCAAACTTGCTTGAAATGAAAGTTCTCTTTTTAGAGACCTGTAGTGGGAATGTAAACATAGCTACTCTAATTTAAAATTTCAAGTATCATTTCTAATTTTGATATTCCTAAAGGGGTTAAATGTGAAATATGGAGATATATGATTGTTAAAATAGTTTTAATAAAGCAAAGTGCTATCATTTTGAATTGAGAATGATTATTATTTTACACACCATGCTACTGGAATGGGATGTAAAATACCTCTTATTTTGGTCTATTCATTAGATTTTCGGTTCAGAATATTCCATTATTGACCAAGATTCTGGGACCCTAGCACTTTACTCTTGGTTTAATATGAGAATTGAAATTAAAGCATTCAGTTCAACCTTTAGATCATAGTCCATGTATTTAATTATGTATGCTAATTTAAAGTTTAATACTTGTATAAATTTCTGATTTCTAGAATGTAAAATTTTTCTGGCATTGGATATTATCTGATGTATCTTGATAATACTTGTCTTCTAAAATGTGCCACTGTGATTGGCACTTTGTTTTTACTCACCACATCTTCAATTCATAAAAAATAAATGAATAAGGAGGCAGTGTGAACAACTTAGAACTGCATAGTTAGTAAAAATGCTTCCACTTGGTGGCAGCCTATGAAGTTTGTTTGCTATGAAGTTAACAGTGACTTAATCTGAAAGGAAGGAGAAAATATGTGATGACTGCTTTGAAATGCACATACTGCTATTTTTCAATTGAACTTTAAGACCTTGTTCAAGTGACATTTATTTAACTTTACTATGATGTATGCAGAAAGTTTGTAGATAGTATTTACCTATCTACCTTCAGTATCTTAGTACTCATTATGTCTTTGACAAATAGTAAATAAATGGATTAATGGGTCAATTGCCATATCAGTGATTACAAACATAAATGAGAAGATAATTTGCTAAAGATGCATTGTTTGTTTTATGAATTTCTGTCTATCAATGCAGCAAAATCTAGAGAATTTGAAAAATACATTTTGCGGAAACTCTGAGATTAAGAAAGATTCATCCTTTTCTCTGAGTTCTGAAATTTTTATATCTATGTTCCTCTTGGTCTTTAAACACAGCATATCTAATCCTAATGTCATCACATTGCATTCAAAATGAACTGCTCCTTGCCTTCATTACATTAGAGGTACTGCAATTTTCCTATCCATCAAATCCTGCAAACTTCTGATAATTTTGAAATGTCTTTTTGCTACATTATACATATAACTAATTGTTTTAGACTTCAAGGACAGTTTGATGACAACCTGACCAAATGTGACAGAACTCAATGTACCAAGGGGAAGCTGATGAGTCAGTTCTGCAAAGTTTAACCATTGTTTAGACCTGGAAACTTCCCCATTAACTCTTTTTGCAACATTCCCTATAATATTTTACTTTCTCTTGATAATGAATAATGCACTTTATCTCCTGTATAACTTTATAAATCTTGTGTTGTAGTTGATTTGCTTCACTTGCACTGACCATGTTTTCTCAGAGGCACAGTAAACTCTTTGATGTCTTAGACTAAGGCTCTTTCTGGCAACCTCTAAAGGTGAATACCTGCAGCACTCCCATCTACGACATTCTTTCCTGATGCTCCCTTTCTGGGCAATTGCCATCCTCATTTCGAACCAGCTTTATGATCACAGAGAAACTCCTAGTAGGCACCTCTAATCTTCTATTTTATGTTTTTTCTAGTGCATTGGATTTGTACATCAAAGAGTTTAAACTATGAGACTGACATGAGTTATGCCCATGAACTCCAGTCTAGATGAGCTGATTTCACCTCAAGGAAACAAAAATTTTGAGAGAATCTCCTAGAATCATACAAGCTGACAAGTCTTTGTCTAATTAATTTCAATACTTGGGATTTCTCAGAAATCATTTGATTTTGTCAGCTTTTTCAGTCGCTGTGACAAAAAAAAAAAAAGAAAAACTGACAAAAACAACATGGAGGAGAAAAAGTTTATTTGGTGCTCAGGGTTTCAGAGGTCTCAGTCTCTATATTGCTGACTCTACCTCTGGGTCAGGCAGAAGGGCTTGATGGAGAAAAGCAGCTCAGAAAAGGACAATTAGTAAGAACTCTGCTCACCAGGAAAAAAGGCATAAACCCCAAAGCCAAGCTCCTAGTTACCTACTTCCTCCAGTTACTCCCTACCTTCCTACAGTTAGGCCCATTTAATACAAATCATTGGATTAGTGCGACAATTAGGATAAAGTTCTCAGAACCCAATCATCACCTTTAAACTTTCTTACCTTGTCTTACACATGAGCTTTTGGGAGATACCCCATATCCAAACCACAACATTTCAACCCTGGCCCCCAGAAGCTCATGCCCATCTCATGATGCAAAATGCATTTAGCTCATTTTCAAAAGGACTTCGTATTGTCTTAACAGTTCCAGTGTTACCCAAAGTCCAAGTCCAAAGTTTCTTCTGAGATGGAAGGCAAACTCTCAGCATGAGCCCCTGTAAAAATCAGAAGCAAGTTACCTATCCCATATGTAATGCCCCAGAGTAAACATTTCTGTTGCACAAGGGAGAAATAGAGGCATATAAAGAAGGGATGGGATCAGAGCAAGACTGAAATCCAGTTGTACAAACAAGTTTTGTAGCTCCAATCCATGACCTCTCCTTTGGCTTGTTTCTGCTTGATTCCTGCAGTTTTCCTTGGCAGACATCCCTTGTTACTGGCATCTAAATCTCAGGGGTCTCCACTGCACCTTCATCTTCTTTCTCATTTCTTCATGTGTTACTCTTTCAGGGGCAGCCTGTGGGAACTCTAACCCTGCTACCCTTTGCCTGGCCTCAAAGCCTTCCTTTTAAATGTGGATGAAAGACTCCATGACCTTCTGAATCCAGCAACGAGCATTTCTGCCAAACCAGCACCATGTGGTTGAGGCCAAGATCTGCCACAAATATTGAGCAGTGGTCAATCTGCTCAGGACCCTGGCTACAGCAACCTCTGAGTGCCTGGGTGACTGAGCATGTTGAAAAACTTTTGTAGACACATTTTAGAGGAGATAATAAAGATGTTCAGAAGTCTTTATGCCATAATATATTTGGATTTACTTTGGGCAATGGGGTCTTAGTCATTAAAGTAGATTTAAAATCATTTTTGTGAACATTATGAAGGATGGATGGGAATGCATTTAGACAAGAAATTTAGGTAAGGGGCTAACATAAAAATCAGAAACATAAGGCAGTTGGATAAAACAAAGAAATGATTCCTGAACTAGAAAAACTATGGGGAAATACTTAGGAGAAAAATTGATAAATATCTCCAATCACTTCAGTGAGGTATGGAGGAAGAAAGGAATGTTGAGAGGAGGAAGGATGAGGAAAACATCTACAATGTTGCTGCTATTTCGGCTTCAGAAAACCAAGAGGTTGGTGATGCCATTTGATGAGATTAAGCATACTGAATATGAAGTGAATTTGGAGAAGGGAAAGAAAGCCAGATGAATTCCTATTTAGACATGAAAGGATTGAGTTGATTAGGATACACACAAAGGTGATATTCAGCAGATGCTTGGAGACACAGATTTGATAAGAGAGTTGAAAGGTGTCAACACAGATTTGGGGTAGCCTGATGTACATTGTTATCGTTCAGATATGAGGTGTTCCCAAAAATTCATGTGTGAGACAATGCAAAAATGTTCAAAGGTGAAATGATTCGATTATGATAGCTATAACCTAATCAGTGGACTAATCCACTGGCATGAATTAAAAAGGTAACTGTAGGCAGGTAGTGTATGGCTGGAGGAAGTAGATTAGTGGGGTGTGCCTTTGGAGTTTATATTTTGTTCCTGGTGAGTGGAGTTCTCTGTTTCTTGGCTCTTGTATCCTGATTTCCTTTCCTCTACCATGTCCTGCTGTTAAGATATTCTGCCTCAACTTGGGTCCAGAGCTATGGAGTTGATCAGCCTTGCACTGAAACTCTGAAACTGAGCCAAATTAAAGTTTTTCTCCTTTATGTTGATTTTTGGGTGTATGGTTACAGAGATACAAAGCTGATTAAAACATGCCTATACATTATAAAAGAATAATGGGTATATATAAAGTGAAAATAAAATGTAGAAAAGATGGTCAAGACTACTCTAGAAAGCTTTACCATTTAATTGAATAGACAACTTTTTAGCAGTGTTACTGGTCAAATTATATCATAAAATAAAAGTCAATGAAAAAAATTTGTACCAATTCATGAGTATTCTACTCTTTCCTAATTATGTATTTTAAGTTTAGAAACAGTTGGGGTTTCACATAGTCAATCCAGAAGGTTTTCTGTAGTACTAAATCTAGAGGAGGCACTTCGTTCTAACAGTGTAGAACCAAAGTTACCATTTATACTATGGAGTTACAGCTTACCTGTAGAAAACCTACTGTTTTTACCTCAGTTATCAATACAAATTTGGTTCTTAATATATTCAGTCACAGAAAGATAAATTCTTTTAAGAAGACAAGACATGGGAATCTGATAATATAATTGGGAAAAAGAAAAGCTGCTGTTGGGGAATCTAAGGATAGATAAATCACCTAATATTAGCCTTATAATTTTAATATATTCCAATATTGGAGATTAAAAAAAATAGATCCAAAGACAATAACTCATGTTTTGAATAATAAATATTCCTGTTTAAATGTGAAGGTATTTGAGGATAAGGAATATATATATATATTTTTTTTCTTACTGGCAATTTTATTAAATATGAGGTTAATATTCACAGAAATAATAGAAAAAAACTACATATAAAACCAGAAAAACATTGCTTTCATTATTTTTAAATGAAGATTGTACTCATTAACACATAGCACTGTTTAAAATGAACAACATCTGAATTTCTAATTAAAAAGAGTTAACAAAGTGTTTCAAAAATGATTATTTCAATATGGTTGACTCTATTCACACTGGGATAGTTTTCCTGTAAAAGTCTCATATGTTAGTAACATATGTAAGGGGAAACAAACCTTTCTGTAAAGACACAGATAGTAAATATTTTTTGCTCTCAGTTCATAAGATCTTTCATCATTACTCAGATCTGTCCTTGGAGTTCAAAAACAGCACCAGATGAGAGATACATAAAGAAATTATCATGACTATGTTTTTGAAGAACCTTATTATGGATGCTGAAATTTTATTTCCAATAATTTTCATTTGTCATGAAATATTAATTTGATTTTTTCAATATTTTAGAAACAATTTCTTAGCTCATCAAACATACAAAACATGTAAACTCAGGCAGAAGGCCATGTGAGTCATTTGGGACAAAGGTTGTTGATCCTTGATCTGGACCCTAGAATTTACTATTTTCTTAAACTTTTATATATTAGCAACACAAACAGAAGCTAAAGTCAGATTCTTTGGACCCTGAAACCCTAAGGCTGGAGCAGGGCACTTTTTTCCTCAGCTTGCTTCTGCTTTTATTTGACAGAGTGATAGATTTTTGTCTGTTCTTTTTCTGGTTTATAGGCTAAAGAAAATAGTTTGTTGAATGATTTTGTGTGCACATATGAATGAAAGAACATATTGACACCATTTCTATTCTGGCAGAGCACTGAAAAGAACCAAAAATAAAAGTGATTCAATTTTCTTTCTTAACATTTTTATAAAGCTACATTATGAGAAGCTGAGTTAATTCATAGCTATTGACTTAGCCTACTGTTTAAGGATAACAAGTTTTTACAATTCCATACCCATTTCAGTGGTCAGCAAAGGAGCATGATAACTGGTTAACAAAGAGTCAGAATAAATACAGTGCATTATTGATTCTGTGTTGTCAAAATCATGCATTTTAAATCTCTGGGGGTATTTTATAACTATGGAGCAGAATTCTTTAAAATATTTCATGATTTAATATGTACGTTTATAAATATTAAAAATTATCAATATATGAATCAAATGATTTAAATTCACATTAGTGTTATAAAACATTTGAAAATGTATCTTCACTGTATCATATATTTCATTGTACTAACCTTTTAAGATTTTCAATTCTTTGAGAATTTTTTAAACAGAATTGGGTATTATACAGTAACAGTGAAGAGAAAATGATCTGTAGTTAGTTAAAATCGCTACAAATCTCAAACTCGGATCCCCATACTAGATATGTGACCCTGCATGATTTAATTATCTGAATTATTGCCCCTTCTTTGCATGGAGATAATAGTTATTAGCACATTGGGTGTTGCTAATTAAAATAGATAGAATGTGTAAATTATTTACAATAGTTTAAGTACATTTAAGGTACATTTTAAGAACTCAGTATATGTGAGCTTTTAGCACATTTAAATTGGTTAGTGAAATATTATTTTTGTTGTCTATTTCATCCCACCAACAAATATAAAATGGTAGAAAATAATTAGGAATCAGTAAAGAAAATTTCAGACAATTTGGTGGTTAAGTGTACTTTTTTTTTCATCACTCAAGTAACATACATTGAAAATAAGATATGAAAGAAACTTCTATCAGCAGAAATTAGCTAAAGGCATAGTGACAATTTTACCTGAAATAGAAGTAGGCATTCCTTTTCCTTTTAGAAAGACATACTGCTATTAATCCACAGGCATGCATTTATTTGTATTGCTTCTTTTTTTAAAATATTTTTTTAGTTGTTGGTGGACCTTTTATTCATTTATTTATATGCAGTGCTGAGAATCAAACCCAGTACCTCACACATGTGAGGAAAGAACTCTACCACTGAGCTACAACCCCAGTCCACGTATTGAGTTTCTTTTACTTATGCATATTTTATGTTAGAAGGTACATGAGTCTCTTTTGATGTAAATAAATCCCTTTTGGACAAGTGCTACTGCTTCCTTGGCTGTGGAAACATTAATGAGAAGGTTATTTATAAAACTAAATTACATCATGCTCACTTAAAATATATAGTGATTTCAAAAGTAGAAATAATAAACTGATGTTAAGATGAAAGTGAAGGAAAAGAAGCTATGAGTTTTTCTTTTGAAGTGATTATAACTTATGAACAATATGGTAATAAAATTTAGTTTGTTTGAAATCTTCTAGAATAGCCATTTAGATAAATAGCAGAGAGAACCTGAATATCTTCTTAGGTAACTGGACTAGTATTATTGTTCCTTTTGGATAGTTCCTACTGTGCTGTTGCCACAATTGCTCATTTTAAGTGATTATGTCTTTTAGAAAACAACATGTGGGACTGCACATGGTTTTCAAGTAAACATCATCTTCAGGGGAAAGATTTCTTTCAACATCCTAAAACTCGTTTCTATTTTATAATTTAGAGAATGCCAATTCCTACATTCCAAAATCAAACAATTTTTTATTGATGGTATCAATCACCATTAAATCTCTTCTTATAAATTTTGATAGAAAGTTATATGTTCAATAAGAACATATGAACTCCCTTCCCAAACTATTAATTGATCATAGTTTCTCTGTACTTAAGGCCGTGAAAAAGATGTACCGTCTATCACCTGCCTCTTGACAACACCTAAATAACTATTATTATTATTTTGCATCTTATTTTTAGGCAACACTAAAATTATATTATTTACTTATGTAGTTAACTTTTCAATTGAAAGAATGAGGCCATAATCTACATAGCCATTTATTTGCCATTTATTATATTGCCAATTATATCCACAATGATACCTATATAAATATAGAAAAAACATTATTTATTGTTTTTTAAAATATTGATCAATTTTGTTCACTTGATAGATCACTTTGTTAAGGCATACCATAACACAGCTTGATAAAAGAATATCCCAGTTAGATCAAGTATGCCTTTCATTTAAAGAAAATTTGTATTAAAAAACAAATTCTTGCCATGCTTATTTACCAAGAATTTTATCAAAGAAAGCATTATGTAGCTGGACCTTCTACAGTTATGTGCTTACAGGTGTAACAAGGTTCAATGATTTCTAATTTGGTTTTAGAGATGGTACATATTTTACAAATAAATGGAAAAAATTCCAAGATAATTTGTAAGTCCTTCTACATTTCTTCCACAGTGAATTGGATAGACACGCCCTTTATCGTAGATAACTAAATTTCTCTTGGTGGATTTAATTACTATTTTCTAGTAAAATGGGTTTTTACTAAATCAAATGGCCATTTAATACTATTCATAATAAAGAATTTAATAAGTAATACATAAAATTATTAAAACTTTCTCAATTTCTATCTAACAATTTAACATGTCAGATTTTGAAGGTTAGCTAAGACATATTCCAAAAGTAAGCTTTTGCTAATGGAACCCAATTAGAGATTATTATATAAATATAGCATTTCTCAAAGTTTTGCATGTGTTTTGGTCAAACTGGAAGATTATTATTTAAAACAGGAATACTTGGGACCTCATTCTCAGATGTTCATTTTGTTGTGGGTTTGCCTAATGCTGGAGTTTAGACTTTCAGTGAGTAATCTAGATTTTTTAATACATATTTTCTACCCATATTACTTTGAAAACTACCATGTCTGGTTCCTTCTCTGACTTTATAGTATTTTTTTATTGATAAACAATGAATATATAGTTCACTATTGCAAATTGTGTTTCTGATAAGAATACAATATTATGAATGGATATAAAATTGTTTATATTGTTTTAATTGATATTAATTAAAATGGATTTTGTGGGTAAAATATCAAGTAATTAAGTTAAAAATCAAAATATCTTAGAGGTCTCTTTATTGAATACCAAATTATCCTTAGAAATCTTCATCTATGGCTTATTTTAAGTTTATTACTGGTATTTGTCCATGCAGCTACTATTTTTATATAAATAATTCACATTAATTTATTTTATTTATTGAGAAAATAATTACTGCTCATCTACAGCATGCCATGAACAATTCTTGAGTTCCTGGGATGGTAGTCATAAAGTTTTCTCCTTGAGTGAACTCTGATAGAGTACTATGTCATGGGAAAGGAAGACAAGCTATAAAGCTATAAATTATTACATAGAGAGTGGTGATAAATGTTTTAGAGAAAAAAGACAAAGTTGGCTGGATCACAAGTGGTCCAAGAGAAATTACTGTCAGTGACATAGCTGGTGCCTTGCAGGTCATTTAAAAACTTTTGGCTTAATGTGTATGAGAAGGGAAGCTACTTGGTTGTTTTGAATGGACAGGTAATATGAGCTGATTTCTGGATGCTTGATGGAAAATAGAGCATTAGGATGTAGGAACCCTGGTTGGAAGCTATGGCAATGACGGAAGGTGAGAACTGACACTGTCTTCAATCAGTGGAACTTTGGTGATGATTATGAGAAATGGTTGTATTCTGGATTTATTTTCAAATGGATTTGATAGGATTTTTCTGGTGGATTGTTTGGGAAATACTGAAAGAGATGGAAAAAATGTTGAAAAATTTGAGCCTGGAAAACTGAAAGAATAGATTTCTATTTACTAAGAAATGTAAGATAACAGTGGAAGTGTGTTTAAAGTTCAGAATAAAAATTACTTTGTACATGTTGAGGTACCTCTTAGATATATTAGAAATTGAAGTGGACAGGGCTATGAGAATTTCATATGATGAAGAAACATACATTACTAAACCAGACCTCAAACCTCCAACCTCAAAAAACTATGTGCTAGCTATTAGTGGTAATTTATAAAATCAATCAAAACTTGGTCTTAAGCCTGGATTCTCTGATAATCACCTTTCAAAATTCTGTATCCAAATAAAACCATATTAATTTCTACATTTTGTTTTTGTGTCCAGTATCTTAAACAATAAAAGAATAAAACTTTACCCTTCATTCCCTTTTACCCTCTTTCCAAACTAATCCCATACTAATACACACTCATATTCATTCATATACTCTCTCTGTCTCTCTCTCTGTCATTCATATATATATTGAAATTTATCCTGGTAAAATTCATTTTTTTCATATTTTTGTTTCATATTTTATTTTCATAATCTTATCCATTTTCTTTTCATACTTTTGTTTCATATTTTATTTTCATAATCTTATCCATTTTCTTACTCTATTAAGTTCAATTAATTTAAGATATATATTATTGGATATAGGTCTTCAAATAATTTTTGTGTTTCTATATAATTTTTGTGGACATTAAAAAAGGTGAAAATGGTATCAACCAGGATTTGGGGTATTTTTCTGTATAGTATGGATTTAAATTTCCTTTTTCTACCTTTATAAATATAGAAGACAGACTGGCCTAATTTCAAAGAACAGTTACAATACATTTTGTTTAACTATGGGGAGAGTAGAGATTTTTGTATGAGTTAATGTGATATGTCTATAGAAATATTTTGCTTATAAGCAGAGTAAACCCCTCTTTAGTAATAAACAGTTATTGAAAACTACAATACACGAGGTATTTGCTAAGGACTTGATGTGAATTACCTCATTAACTACTCACAAAACCCTCAGAGCTTTTGTCTGGGTCATGCATTTTCTATTTTTTTTTTTTTTTTTTTTTTTTTTTTTTGTGGTGTTGGGGATTGAACCCAGGGCCTTGTGCTTGCAAGGCAAGCACTCTGCCAACTGAGCTATCTCCCCAGCCTGGGTCATGCATTTTCTATATTATAAGGGAATAAAGGCAATAAGAAGGTAAGATATTGGAATGTGGTAATACCTTACTAGGTGTAGTGGGAACAGATTACCAGTTGTCTTAGTTTGTTTTCTGTTGCTGTAACAGAACTTAGGCTGGGTAATGTAGGAAGACCTTTATTTGAACTCGTGGTTCTGGAAGTTGAAAAGTCCAAGACAGAGAAGCAGTGTATGGTGAGAGCTACATTCTGCTTCTGCTCGTGGTGGGAAAATGGAAGGGAAAGAGAGCACATGTGAGAGAGAAAACTTGAAGGGGTGGCCTTGTGTGGTACCAATCAGTTTTCTTGGTAATTGGATTCTATGAGAATTCTACAAGGAAAACCTTAATCCTGTTAGGGCTGTGAGCCCTGTGAAAGGTCCTACCACTTCAAAGCTGATATCTTGTGACCAAATTTCAACATGTGTTTCAGAGGGCACAAAGCACATGCAAACCACAGCACCAATTCCCCTCGATACCAGCATGACAACTATGTAGGCTAGCAGTTTCTTGGTACTGATCTATAAATAGTATCATGTCTGTAAGTCAGTTTTAGACTTAAAATAGCACCTTCCCATCCTTGTTTTTACTCAGTTATAGAACATCAAGCTCTACTCCCTCAGGTCTTTGCACATTTCTGTCTCTTCCGAGAAGGTGCTTCTCTGGATTCTAGTTAGACAGATAGATCCATATATAGATAAATACATGGATTGGTCAGGCTTCTGAACTCAGCTTAGCTGTCCTATCTTCAAAGAGGAATACCCTGAACAAGCAATCAAGAAGCTGAAACTTACCCTCACCAGGTACAAGGCATCATCATCATTATAATTATATATCATGTCCTTGTGTTCATTTCCTTCACAGTATTTTACATTGTTTATATTTACTGTTTCTGTGTCTCTCTAAAATGTTTCTCTGTTCAGTGTTCAACTGTTTATCACAGCATCTTACACATCATGGATAATCAAAAATTACTTATTTAATTAATCAGTAGTGTCATTTCTCTCTTGTTATCTTCCTACTATACCCTACAAATAAGATTTTGCCTCACTTCTCAGTGCTTGATATTAAAGAGTACTTAATTTGATTGACAGATGTGTCAGAATGTGAGAAATTAAACAGACTTTCTTTAAGTTAGCTCAATAACCATTTGCTGCAAACAGATTTGGAGTTTATATTGAAATTAGCCCAAATTGCTAGCTAAAAATCATTCCTAAAAACATCATTATCACTTCACATTTATAATAATTAAAATAAGACCTGGCATATGGAACCTAAAGTGTTCCCCTACTCATTAAGCATGTTTCTGTCACTCTTTATTGGGCCTGAAATCTCAATACCTAATCTTTATTTATGAGTCCTCTCTGTTCCTTTCCCTGTAAACCCATGTGGTCATGAAATTTTTTACCCATTCATTTAGCTTTAAATATATTATGGGGTCACAAATACAGAGTCCTGAAATTTTAAAAAGGGGATAAAGTCTTCTCTCTGAGCATGGACAAGTTTTAATATCTTCAAGGCCCAGATTATTGACTGAAATGAAGAGTGTGGTATTGTTTAACAAGTGTTACAATTTTGTAATGATGCAAACTAGACATTTGCAATTTGAAAAACTTTGTTTTAGGTCCTGCTATCTCTACTTTAACAACTGCATGACTCTCTAATACATATTCCAAACTGAAATCCTAAACTATGTATAACATCTACTTCTTATGGTCATGGTATTTATTTCATGCATCAAGGAGTGAAAAGGACACTCCCAGGCACAAAGTAAGCACTAGATGATAGCTACTAAAGAACTTTATGAATAGAAAGGAAAGTTGGGCATAAAAATGTGAATGCAATAAAAAGGTTATATGCAGAATAGAAACTATTTTCATAGAGTTATCACAAAAAAAGTAATCTGTTCTGATGGAGGAATTCGTTAAGGTGAAACAGTTGAAATGAATTGAGAAAGACTACTAAGTTTCATTGATGGATAAGATAGAAATGCATTTCTATCAAGAAGAACTGAGGTAGAGAATATGAAACATTAAGTGGTATAGTTAGTTATCTTAGTGTTCAAGTTTAAACTGAACTTGAAATGGATGGGGATGGAAAGAGGAGGAGCAAATAGATTTCAGATGTAGTGGGGGCAAATTATGAAGGACCTTATGAAATGTGATTTGATTTTTATGGAGATAGAAAACACTTGGGGTTTGAAAAAGGGAATCACCCAATCTCAGAAAACTTTTAGGCAGCCAATTAGTTCCTGAGCAGTGGTGCAGGGGCAATTTCTAGAATGGCTCATTACACTCACATAGATTCAATTGATGACAAGTCAGTGAACCCCAGTGGATTAGAACATAGATTATTACAGTGCAGCAGCTAGCATGAGCTGCTTATTTGCATCATTTCTTTTGATCTTCCAAATCTCCTTGGGAGCAATGCAGAGGTGACCTAAGTCAATGCAGAGGTGGCCTAGTGGACGTTTCATGATCATATGTGTCACAGTTGAGGGATGCTGAATTTAGGAAACTTGTAATCTTATAAAGTAACTGCTAGAAAACCTGGCCATCTTTGCCTCCACAGAGACACATTATCACCTTGGAATATAAACAAAATTTTCCAGGTAAAAGAAGATCTTTATTCTGGCAATCTGGGAATATATTTGAGGAGGGAGACATTCTCTAAATTTCTAAATTCTCTAAATCTCAGTAATTGTGCTGTGAATACTTAGGCAGGAAGAAATGTAGGTTATTCATTGCAACTTTTTTTCCCCTCCCAACTATGAGATTTCTTGAACATAGATTTTAATGAAAGTGAGGAAATTTAGCATTAGAAGACTTAAAAAAGTGTTCCTGTAAATAGGGACAATAAATTTAAAATTCTTGAGTCATATTAGATGACATAATTGAAGAAAATAAGGTAACAATTAACAAAAGTAGAGTAAAGAGTATAGTAGTAGGAAGTTAAATCAGAAGAATAGAAATGGGTTAAATTATGTAGAGTATATATTGTAGATTGAATTTGAATCTCATGACAACTCTGTGTTGGGAACATATGGGATAGAAAATTTCATTTGGATTTTAATAACTATCTTGGATGCCACATAGCTATTAAATTTGGAGGACCAGTAGATGAGTATGATAGAATTAGAAAACTGAAGTGATTGTGGCATGTAATACATTAGTAGATTAGATACATATTTTGAAAGCAGAGTTGATAATTTTTTGATAGATGAGTATAAGAAAATAATGATCTACAGGAAGAAGATTGGGAGAGGGAGAAGATATGGGACAGGTATTGGGGAATGAAATTGATCAAAATATATTATGTGAGCCATTGGGAGTGGTGGCACACACCTACAATCCCAGCAGTTCAGGAGGCTAAGACAGGAGGATCGTGAGTTCAAAACCAGCCTCAGCAAAAGTGAGGCACTAAGTAACTCAGTGAGACTCTGTCTCTAAATAAAATACAAAATAGGGCTGGGGATGTGGATCAGTGGTTGAGTGCCCCTTAGTTCAATCCCCAGTACCACCCCTCCACCCCAGGACAAAAAAAAAAAATACATTCTATGCTTGTACAAATATGTAACAATGAATTCTGCCATTTTGTGTAATTATAGCACACGGATTAAAACATGAAAAAACAATAACAAATAGTATTTTGGACTGTTTGGGTATATTGACTTGCCAGTATTACCATGTGTAAAATTGAACTGGGAAGTGAATTAATAGGACTACTAGGATAGAAGGTGCATATGTATTTTTTAAATTAAGATCCTTTTGAAGTTGAATGGGAAGAGCATTTAATAACTACGTTTAGACAATAAGTGTAAATGAATATTTTCCTGGGGAGACTGGAGTTCTTGGTCATACCAGTTTTAAGTACTTGAGATGTTTATTAGATATTCAATTGTGGAAGTCAAGTTAGAAGTTGGATAAAAGAGTCTAGTGCTTTGTGGGGAGAGTAAATGGAGATATAATTTTGGAAGTCGTCAAAGAATAGTGTGTAAAACTATGAGAATCATTAATATAACTTGGATAAAATACATTTAAAAAGATTAAAGAGCGAGCTCTGGGTAAGCCCAGCTCTGAGAGTTTGAGAAGGTGGAAGCATAGAGTAAACGAACTCCAGTTCCATAGAAACAGAATTTTGTCTGTTTTACTGCTGTGTCATGGTCTTATGAAAATATATGGCACATAGTACGCACTCAACAAATATTTGTTGTATTAAATATTTGCTGCAAAATCTGTTGATTAAAGATGAATTATTTGGGAAAAATCATAAAATGGGTGAAACATCCATGAAAGCCTATTTTATAGTGCTATAAATTATACATTTTATAGCCAGACATGATAATATTATTAGAGTTACTCAAGTAGGCACTAGGCATAGGGCAAATAAAACAGTAAATCCTTAATCAGAATCACATGTCATGTTCATGTAAGGCCAGCAAAACCAAAACAAGCTCATTTAATTGACTGTTTCAGATTCCAACCACCAAAATAAGAAAATACATTTCTTTAATATTTCTGGGTGAAACTTATGTATGATAAAATGCAGAGATCTTACATTTTTAATTTGGTGAGTTTTGAAATTGGGTACATCTATTGTTATACAAAATCAGGTGCAAAGCAAAATCTATTATGGAAAGTTTCTTCATATCCTGTTCAATTCCTAGTGCCTCTCTGTATGCCTTTATAGGTCTCTAAGGAGACCACATTCTAAATTGCAATATTCTGGGTTATTTTGTTTATTCTTCAGTTTCATATAAATAGTAGTATATGATTAAATACATTTTGAGTCTCTTTTATTTTGTTCAGTTTAATTAATTTAATTGTATTGCTAGTTTTTTTCATTTAATTAAAGATTTCCCTTATTAAACTGAGTAAACACATAATTCCAAATTATGCAATTTTTTTATAGGTACATCTTTCAAATTATTAGTTTCTTCTGCATCTACAGCAATGATCAAATATTTTTATTATTAATGTAGTTAATTAAATGTATTTTAAATGTAAAATATGTTCATTTTTATATCACTCAGTGATTTATTTTTCTTTGTATGTCACTAGAAACAATTTTCTAATATTGTTGAGTTGCCTTTCTATGGTAATGAGAAGTCATTACCATAATCTCATATTTTTATGTCAAGCTATATTGGTCTTATCAAATGGGTTTTGGATTGTTCCATTCAACTAGATTTTCTGAGATTTGTATAATTCCTTCTTTTTTCCTTAAATGCTTAATAAAAGTTACTAATGCAGACATTTGACCAGGAGTTTACCTCATAGATTTTTCTAAATTATGTATTCAATCATGCTGATTGATATAGAGATCTTTACATTTTTTATTAGTTACTCTTAGTTACATATAATATTGGGGTTCATTTTAATATGATTATGCAAGCATGAAATACAATTTGATCTATTTTAGTCCAAGGTATTTCACCTTTCCCTTCTCTCCTTGCTCCACCTGTCCCCTCTACTGATTTTTCTATTTGTTTATAATTTTTTAAATTAGTGTCTTGTACATTTATTGTTTTGCTTTGGACAAGTTAGCTTTTTGTTTTCTTACAAAAGTTTTGAATTTGAGCTAAAAGCTTAAACATATTGGCATAATGTGGCTAATAACATTTCATTATCTTCCCCTTTATTTCTGTAATATCTGTACTGATGTCCCATCTTTCATTGCTGATACTGTTGCTTTTTTTTCTTCTTGATTAGTCTTGCAAGAGTAGTATTCGTTACATTAATTTTAAAAAGCAAAAGGCAAATATCTTTTTCCTATCCCTGGGGAGATTTAATCATGCTGCAATGATGGTTTCTAGAATCATTTAAAAAAAACTATGAGGTAGAGAATCTCTGTAATGAGCATGTTAGGTGGAATGCACTGGTCCCTCTACAAAATCCACCAAAACCCACCAAATAATCATGTGCCAAGGAAGGGCTTAGAGGTCAGACAAATTTATCAAAGTGGTAAAGTATTGAACTGGTATGTGTGGCACCTGAATCTTGGATGCTTTCTGATGACTTTTCTCTGAGATCATGTCTGCTCAAAGAAGGTTGTACTAAAAACAAAACAAAGCAAAAAAACCACCACAACAAAAAATAACTGGGCTCACTATGACAATAGGGAGGTTACAGCTACAAAGCTAAATTAGACCAGGTGTCAACGCTTATCTATCACAAACTAGATGTGTTCAATTATTTTAATAAGTAGCTATGGCAAAATGACAGCACAAGAGTGTTATGGAATATTTAGTAGAATACAGTATTGCAGAAGTAAACTATGTCAGGCAATAAGAACAATTTTTACTTTGTCCAATCAAAATAAATCAAGAAGAAATGCTCATGAATCTGAGTGCAGTTTCCCCAATAAAACATCATGCTTTTTCAGTTTATAGACTTAAGTTAGTTTTAGGATACAAAGCAAATAGACTCAATTACAAGTTTAGTACCCAGAAGGAAGGACTCCGTGTTGAGATTCTATGCGGTGCTGATTATCTAAGCTTCTCAGTATAACTGAGGAACAATTACTTGAATTATGCTACATTGATAGGAAGGGAAACTGTGGATACCTAAATATTTTGAATACTGCTGGTCACAAAGTCCTATTTGATATGGTGTCTCCCTCTGGGGAAATATTGACCATATTTTCTTGCAGCCACTTTATTCCAGATTATAGTTGTGTGTGCTTGGGATCTCTCAGCTGTGATGCATTCACTGTTTGTTCCATATTGACCTGAATTGGTCTACATGGACCCCAGTGGACTTAGAGAGTAGAAGGAACTAATAGAAACATGAAAATTAAAATTCTTCCTGTGCCATAAGTAATAAAATAATTTATCTCTGACCCAGAAGTCACATATCATCTGCCACCATCCATAAACTTGTAGAAGCCTGACTTGTTAGCTTGAAAATAAAGAAAAGGCCAGGATCACCATCTTTCCTGGTAATCCCCCACCCAACACCTGCTTTAAAGATTTGAGACATAAAGGGGAGTAGTATTAAATTGGTTTCAGACCCAGTGAACCCATAAAGAATCCAATACAGACCCACTTGATGGTCACTTACATACCAATAATGACCTAATCAAAATGAATTTACTTGTCATATGTTACAACTACCACATTTGTTCCTGGGCCTGTGTCATTATACTCTGAAAGTCTAGGTGGTACTGTCTCTGAAACTATTCTTCCAAGATTTTGATTTAAAAAAAATTATGCATTTGATGGAATGACAAAAATTGATAGAAACTTAAAGAACTAACTGATGACACAGAAGTGGTAGACTTGCCATAATTCAATTTAATTCATACCTCCAGATCCTACAAAAATCAAGTGGAATCTGGAATATGATAATTGAATACCATTATTTCAAGCTAATGATCACTTATTTCAGACACCATAGTATCAAACTGTATATATCTCTATTAGGGAGAATTAACATGATCTCAGATACAAAGTATAAGACCATAGACTTATCAAATTTGTTTGATTACATTGTCATTAGAATAAAGTCAGAATGAGTCCATATTTATTTATTCACAATAATGTTATAAAGTTGAAGATTTTCCCAGGGCCATACTAACTGATCTTCTTCATCTGTACTATCCTAAGAGATCCATACTCTGGAATATTCCATAGTATATCACTGGTACACTGAACTGATTATATCACAAAAATAATATTGGAGAGCAAAAAAAAAAAAAAAAATGGCTCATGGAAGACCTTGGTCAAACATGTGCTCCAGAGGGAAGGAAATGAAGACTCAAATTTCTGTAATGTTATTAAAATGGTAGGAGGTCAACTCTTGGCATATTGGCAAATCCTCTTAAAAAGAAAACAAGAAGTATTTAGTCTGGCTCTCTCCTAATGAAGATTTCTTAGGTTTATTTATCCATGTTTCTAGTGGTGATCCTAGAAATAATATTTTGGACATTATCAGATTTTATCTTCAAATAACATCATACTACTTGATGTAGGAACTTATAACTATATAATTCCACTTACTCATCTTCCATACTTTGTTCTCTTGATGTCATATATTTTATTTCCACGTATATTATAAATGCTATTAAATATGTAAATTTTCTTTAAAATATTTAGTTTATCTCTGAACATATAGTAGCTGTTTGGTTCTAAGACATCTACCTCCTGGTGTCACTCCCAGGGATATGTCACAAGGAAAAAGGAACTTAGCCAGTGGTATTAAGGTCACTAACTACTTGACCTTAAAGTGAGGAGATTATCCTGGATAATCCAGATGAGTTCAGTATAATCACATGAACCCCTAAAACTAGATAGGAAAAGAGGAAGTCAGAATTAGAAGCACAGAAAAAATTGACCTTCCATTGCCGACAAGATGTCAGAGGGGTCATGCAGAAAGTATGAAGAAAATCAAGTCTGGCAGCACTCAGTGAACTTGGAAGTGGATCTCAAGTACAGCAGATAACTGAAGCTCAGGCTAATGTCTTGATTGGCCCAGCGAGACTCTCAAGAGATAATCTGGTCAGCATGTGATAGGCTTCTGAGCTATAGGAACAAGGAGATAAAATATTTATATTGTTTCAAGTACTGATATCTTGTTATACAATAATATAAAGGCCCAGGAACTTCATAGGCTGAGGCAGGAAGATCACAAGTTTGAGACTGACCTCAACAAACTTAATGAGACCTCGCTCAAAATAAATCTTAAAAGGACCAGGGATGTAACTCAGTGGTAGCCTACTCCTGGGTTCAATCTCCAGTACTACCAACCCATCCCCAACAACAAACAAACAAACAAACCCCAATTGGTAATTATATGTATTATATCCTAAATCAAAAGTCCATTTAATATACCTAAACTATGGAATATGATAGGTTAATGTAGACTACCTTCAGCATTGGCCTGTAGTTGGGCAAAATCAGCAAATCAGCTAAAACACAGTCAAATATATAATAAAGTAATGACCATTTTATGTAATTTATTGAAGACAAGTTGGGATGTGGAAACACAATATCACAAGATAAAAAAACTAACAGCACTTAAGACAGACCATCATAAACTGGGAAATATATACATATTGCTCATAATATAATCAGATGTACTACCAATAATATATAAGTATACTGTAAATGATTATGTACATATGCATATATGCAATGCACTCCTAGTAATAAATATGTCCCTTTATGTTTTCCTCATTCCTTGTTTCCTCTGAATGGATGTGGACTTCCATCTTTTATCAGTTACCATTAATCTAAGGAATTTAGCAATTATTGAAGAAAGTTTCTATTAGGTATGAAATCTAGACTATGTAAGAAAATGTATTTCACCTTTTTTGACTTGTTTCACTGGACATATGCTTCTACATTGAATTTTATTTTTTTCTATATTTTAAAGATATCTTTCCATTTTCTTTTCAAATTGACATGCAAATCAGCTGTCATTTTTGCATTTGTAGAATATCATCATTTTTCTTGCTGTTTTTAAGAATTTTTCCATGATTTTGATTTAAAAAAATGTAAAATATGCCTACCTGTATTTTTCTTTTTATCTTCTTTAAGGTTTATTACATTTCTTGAGTTTGTGGTTAGTTTTCCACTAATGTTTTTGGAAATTCTCATGTTTTCAGATACTTCTTCTGTCCTTCTTTCTTTCTCATTCCTCCTCTTTAGACATAAAGAAACTGTGGCATATTTATACAATGGAATATTACTCCGCAATGAAGAATGATAAAATTATGGCATTTGTAGGCAAATGGTCGAAATTGGAGAATATCATGCTAAGTGAGATAAGCCAATCTCAAAAAACTAAAGGACGAATGATCTCGCTGATAAGCGGATGAGGACATATAATGGGGGGTGGGAGGGGCTAGCATTAAGTTTAGGGTTAGGTTTAGAGTTAGGCTAAGGAAAGCGGCAAGAATGAAGGAAAGAAGGACTGTGTAGAGGGAAAAGAGGGGTGGGAGGGGTGGGGGGAGGGGAAAAATAAAATAAACATCATTACCCTATGTAAATGTAAAAAAAAAAAAGAAAAAAAGAAAAAAAAGAAAAAAAAAAAGACATACCAGTTATACATATGCCAGTCAATTTGATTTTTGTCTCAGAAATCTCTAGCATTCTTTTTTTTTTATTGTAAACAAATGGGATACATGATGTTTCTCTGTTTGTACATGGCGTAAAGGCATACCATTTGTGTAATCATAAATTTACATAGGGTAATGTTGTTTGATTCATTCTGTTATTTTTTTCCCTTCCCCCCACCCCTCCCACCCCTCTTTTCCCTCTATACAGTCCTTCCTTCCTCCATTCTTGCCCCCCTCCCTAACCCTAACTCTAACTCTAACACTAACCCCTCCCACCCCCCATTATGTGTCATCATCCACTTATTAGCGATATCATTCGTCCATTGGGTTTTTGAGATTGGCTTATCTCACTTAGCATGATATTCTCCAATTTCATCCATTTGCCTGCAAATGCCATAATTTTATCATTCTTTATGGCTGAATAATATTCCATTGTATATATATATACCACATTTTCTTTATCCATTCATCAATTGAAGGACATCTAGGTTGGTTCCACAATCTGGCTATTGTGAACTGAGCAGCTATGAACATTGATGTGGCTGTATCTCTGTAATATGCTGATTTTAAGTCCTTTGGGTATAGGCCAAGGAGTGATAGCTGGGTCAAATGGTGGTTCCATTCCAAGTTTTCTAAGGAGTCTCCACACTGCTTCCCAGAGTGGCTGCACTAATTTGCAGCCCCACCAGCAATGTATGAGTGTACCTTTCTCTCCACATCCTCGCCAACACCTGTTGTTGCTTGTATTCTTGATAATCGCCATTCTAATTGGGGTGAGATGGAATCTTAGGGTGGTTTTGATTTGCATTTCTCTTATTACTAGAGATGTTGAACATTTTTAGCATTCTTTTTAATTCACTTTTATTTTGGTATTTGGATAGTTTCTACTTATCTATCCTTACCTTCTCTGATCCCTTCTGATCCCATCATGTTGCTAGTCATCAAAAAAATCCTTTTTTCCTGATAAAACATCTGTTTTTTTTCTTTTCTAACCTTTCATTTTTTTCCTCTGATTTCTCTATAGGAATTCTTCATTTGTTCATGTGTGTTTCTAACCATTTCTACTATCATTTAACTTATTTATTATGCTTTTATCAAATGTCTTATTTTAAAATGAATCTTCTTATGTATATTATGATATACATTATGGTTTTAATCTGAAATGTCCCCTTCAAAAGAATATGTATTTGGCAATGCAGCCATGTTCAGAGATGAAAACACTGGATCATGAGTGCTCCGACTTCATCAGTGGATTAATCCATTTGACAGATTGATAGTTTGAATAGACCACAGAGTGGTAACTGTATGCAGGTAAGGCATGGCTGGAGGAAATTGGTCACTGAGGGAATGGCCTTGGGGAATATATCTGTCCTCAGCCCATTCCTCACTCTGCTTCCTGGCTGCCATGAGCTGAGAAACTTTCCTCTGCCATGCCCTTCTGCCATGTTTTTCTACCTTGAAGACAGCCCACCATGGACTGAGTCTTCTGAAACCAGCTTGAATCCTTCCTATTATTCTTGTCAGTTATTTTGGTCACAGTGATACAAAGTTAGCTAACAGTATTATATTGCAAGGTACATATATAGGGAAATGGTTACTATAGTAAAACAAATGAATATATTCATCATCTCACACAGTTATCCATTTTTATCTCCTGTGGCAACAGCAGCTGTAATCTACTTATTTAGCACAAATCTTGAACACAGCATACATTATTAACTATAGTCTCCATGTTGTAAATAGACCTTTCTACTTGTTTACCCTTATATTTTCTATTTTGTGTCTTAATCCTCAGACTTTCAAGACCATTTCTTGGTCTGCTTCTATTAACTATTTCCTCTCTTGTCCTTAGGCAACACTGTCTTGCTTCTTTTGCTGGACTCACTTTTTATTATTTTATTCTCAATACTATGTAAATGCTCAATAGAGAATGAAATAAATAATTACCCTGGAGAAGGACATATTTCTTCTTTTGTCAGGCTGCTGTAAGATTTATATATATATATATATATATATAATTCAGATATATATATTTATATATCTATATAATATATATAATTCAGATATATATGTATCTGAATTGATGCAATTAATTTTGACCAGAGTCTGGTAAAATCAACAAAGAAACAAAACAAAACAGTACTGTCTCCATTTATTTTTGAAGGACCGTAGGCTAAAAGGGTGGTGGTTTCTATTATAAATCACGAAAAATTACTAGACCACTACATGCCAGCTCTGTTTGTTTATTTATTTAAACATAATCGTTCTATGTAGGGCTCGAAGTCGGGGCACTAGGAAAACTTTGATCTTACACTTTATGTAAGAATAAAGCCCTCAGTTTCCTAAAGCACAGTAGAGTTCCTCCTGTGCCACTCTGAATGGCTTTACATTTCTTGCTCTCCAAGCTCAACCCTCCTAACCTACACTTTTAGTCATCAGTCTATCTCCAGTTTGTGGTTCAGCATCAAACCTATGATCTGTGGTGTCTTAAATAAATTACTTGAAGCTCTTCTGAATAGTAGCAGACTTCAACAGGTGGCTACCTTTCACTTGCTATGGCAAGCAGATTTGGATGTGTCCCCCAGGTACCTTACCTCCTGTTACTCATGCCTTTTTGAAATTCCCTCTGATTCAGTGTAGACGGGATCTGTTATTTTTTCTAACAACTGGTTGTGACAAATATAACAGGATGCATGTGATCACCTAAAAATACGGGACCCATCTCTAGAATCACTTCCTTTTTGGCCTTTCCCTCACCTTTTTTCTCTTTCTCTTTCCTGTCTTATCCTCAAAGTCATCTGCTATTAGTTCTACAGGCACAAGATAATGAAATATTCCAGTGTAGCCTCAATGTGGATTATTTTTAGTTAAGCCTCTGAAGAGATCCAGGAACTGGGAAAAATCTTAATTGCAGTCTTGGGTGTACTGCAATTAAGTCAACTGCAGAGAACCTGTATAAGCAATTATGATTTCTGTATCCAGAGAAATCATGAAATAAAAAATATATATTAAGTCACTAGATTTGATATAGATTTTTGTGCAGCATAGACAGTGTGGGAGGCCTAGTGTGTGATAAGAATGATCTTCCTCAGTTCCCTTGCCCTATCTCCAGTCTTCTGTGTATTACTTCCAAACACTTGATGAAGACTTGGAGTTCTTGGGTTAGTGAGGACTTTCCCTGTATCTTGAGGACCTCAAGATTTAAATTTAAGATCTTATTGAGTCATGACAACCAAAACATAGACTATTTAGAAATGTAGCACAATTTCCATTCTCTGTGACATTTCCTTCCTTTGCTGTTAATCCATCAAAGTTAAAAGTAGTACTGGTCTCTCTACTAGAAAAACATCTCATGTTCTAGAATTGAGTTCATTTAACATTTATGCCATATCTTGAATAGCTGTTACAACAGGGGACAGTACCTTGTTGAGCCAATGTATAGTAGTCTAGAGAAATTTTTCATTATATTATAGGAACCACCACCCTTGCAGCCTTTAGCCCTTCACTAATAACTGACTTTTCTCTAATTTGTAATACTACTTTTATTTACTATCTTGACCTAGGTGGAGGACAATTTTATGGGCTTCAGTTAACTTTTTACACTATGATAGCACTTACTGCATAGGTTCAATTGAGCTACTCCCACTTTCAAATATACCACTCTCAATTATCCCTCAAGAAATGAATACTGGATAGTAGATCCATGGCTCAGTGGACCCACTGTAAGCTAAACATTGCTCAAATATCCTTTTATTACAATCACTGACTGGTGGGTTTCATTCTAACAAAGGATTCAACAAATATCAGTGTCAAGTAAGACCTTCTAATAGTCTTTAACATGTCTGAGTACAGCATTCTCCTTTCTCCAGAGTATTGTATAATCTGAGTAAATGGAATGGAAAAGTCTGGTAAAATCATTATGGCTTGTATTTTTCATGGTACTGCAAACTTATTCCTCATAAATCCTAGGCAAATGATAGGCAATAGAAGAAGACCATGAGAATATTCTGAAAACAATAACAAGATATCTTATAATCGGAGAGAAGGAAGGTGGAAAACTTTGTTAGAAAAAGTCTTGGGATATAGCACAGTTCTTAGAAAAATTAATCCCAGTAAATGAGTATTCCCTAAGCAAAGATTTCTCATTAGAGATCGCCTTCATTTGGCAGTAATGGCTTAGTCATAACTGGGAGCAGCCAAGGGAAAGTGCAGCCTCAGTATGAATACTGGAGTAGTTCCAAATGTATGGTCATCATTCAAATATGCTCCTTACAACAGCTTGTCTAAAGGGACATCTGAGCGGCACACATCCATGGACACTACAGAGAGAAAAGGTATTGGCAATGGGGACATGAGTTGCAAGGGCAATATTTTATCAATAATGAAAGATAGCACAGTTTGAGAATGCTAATATGAATAATGGATACAAGAACAATTTCAAAGATGTGATTTTTAAAACTTCACATTTGATTGGATATTGGTCTTTTAAAAAGCAGAAAAATTCATAGGTAACCGCACACAAGTCTGTCCTCTCAAGTCACTAGTCTGCCTAAAATGACAGAGGCAATTCATCTTTCTAATTTTTGGCAGTTTTCTCTGTGCCAAATATATTGAAGAACTAGAATTAAATACATTAAAGAAGTACAAATGCTGAGGACCACAGGGGACAGTGTGTGCATGTGTGCATGTGGTCAGTGTAAAAATGTATTCCAGGCTTGTGTTTATGTCTCACAGAAGGAAAGCATATCTCAAGGCCCAAATTTGCAGCAGGATGGTTGAGATTTGAGTGTCTATTTCACTGTCAAGCCCTTATGAGAGGGGAAAGGAGGGGACAAAAGACTTTTCAGAACCAACCTCTAGAATCTAACATTTTGATATTCATAATATGCCTTCAAATGCTAGAAAAACATCAATTAAGGCTATAATTTAAAGATTTTAATATAGTGAATTCATTTTACTATACCATTTATTTAATTGACTAGAATGTAATCCTGATTTATTATAGTATTACACTTTGGAAAGATGCCTTGTGTGTATGCACACATATTTGATGATATTGTAAGGATGTATGTGGAAGAGAGAGAAACTGATTCTGACTACCCCATACTTTCAAATTCCAGTAACTTAGTTTATACTTAAGCTTATATGTTGGAGTACTAGCATTTGGTTTTGTCATTACAGGAAAAATTGAATCAAATTTTTAGAATAAGGAAACATTTTTAATGTCTTTGCTTTATAGAATCGGTATTGTTTAATAGGGTCGCCATTTACTTTGAATAAATATAACCCTATGAGAATGGATGTATTCCCTTTAGAGTTGGCATATGGGAATGTAATAAAGGTAGGGACCATAACTTGAGTAACAATAGTAGGATTGTTTTCAAAGTTACAGACATGGAGGTTTCACAAAAGTTGGGTGTTAATAGAATGAATAAGCATAAACCTAATTTGATTCACATCTAATTAAAATAATTAGAATGTGTTATAAAAGAAATTTGAATTGCTATGTACTATGTTTTACTGAGGAGTTAATACTCAAGTATGGTTTTATTGATGTAAAAATAATTTAGGTGATTATTTTACATATAGTTTTTTGCCTTTAGAATATATCTCACACAAATCTATACTGAGGTTTAAATGTTACTATACTTTGTAGATTTTATTAAATAAAGTTGGTAAAGGAAATATTCGAGGAAACAGTTAAGGTTGGATTTATATATTACATGACCCCAAATCATCCTTCAGTCTCTCCTGGCCTGTAGTAATGAAATTATATGAAACATTTATCACAGTCAGTAGGAAAATAAGGATAGATTTGCCAGAAAAAAATTCAATCTATGAACCACTAGGCAGGAACTAATCAAAAATAATTTTAAAGAAAATGATATTAATGTTAACGAAAATAAGAATATACTACTTTTCAAAAAAAGGAAAAACTCATTTTTATGACAAAAGAAAATTGGAAATTCAGTTTTCAAATTGATAAAAACTCAAAATAATGAAAATAGCTAATGTTCAGAATTTGATTTTTCTATTACTACAATATTGAATTTTATCTTCCATTTATGGTAAACTTTATTAATTGCTTACTGAAATGTATAAAATACATTGAGTGCTAAAAATGTTCTATATTTGCCTTGTGATAAAATTTTACCTATTAGAATGGTAATAATATTCATTGTACCTCTTAACAGTGGCGTTTTAAGGATAGGTTTTTCTGTAATGTGATAAAATTTTACGATTTCTAAATAGAGTTAGTCTTGAAAAGTCCAATATTACTTCAGTGTCAATCTTAGAACAGTATGATCATGCAATTACTATATACAGTACATTCCATGTATATAGCATTTCTTATTTTCAAATACAGACTATTCATCATGGAACTAATTGGTAAGTTCGAAATCTGACAGTTCTCCTTTGGTTCTCTTTCATTGTGTGCATATAAATGGGCAAGACTCATGGAAGAAGCAGAAGCATATAAAATACTTGTAATTGTGGGAACATGTAAAGTATGGATGCTAAATAAATTTTTATGACACATTTAGATTTAAAATATGCTTAAAATATAATAAAACTTTTGCTTGCTCTATGTCTCCTTATCTATTGAAGACATAAAAGTGACTTTGAATTCTTAAATTATATCAGTGGGAAACACTTAGTGTCTTATACTCTGTGATTGTTGAAGCCATTAAGGTGGTGTCTTCTCCCCTCAAGACTGTGTATCTCCTTTTTTTCTGAGTTTTCCTGGAAGTATTTCTTCTCAGTTTGAGTAACTCCTACTGTTTCACAATTTGGTAGCATTTCTCCCAATGTCTGGGCAGATATTTCATATTTCAGTCATGTCAGTTGGAAACTTCCCAGGACATAATGCTTTTGTTTTTATTTTTAAAAAATTATCTATAACTATTGTCTGTATATATATTCATCAAAGAGTGGTAAAATTACCACATGCAAGGGAATGCTAAACTCAGTTTTTAAAAGTACCAAATGTCTGTTTAGATTCATTGCAGACTTATGCAAAAAGATTTGTTTGTAAAGAAGGAAACAAAAGAAAGGAGGTAAATCCTCCAGGAGGAAGAAGATGAGAAACATGGATGCTGAACTTTTTTAAAGTATAAGATGCCTTCTACAGAATACACATTCAGTCTATAAATCATACAACTTGATATTCAGGTTTTAAATTGTTTTCTTGATCATAACCCATTTAATAATTAAGTTTAAAGGAGATGATGCAAAAAATGAATAATCTTTGTGTACATTACACATAGTAAGTATATTTTTAAAAAGATTTTCCCTTTTCCTATGTGATTTTTTGTATACATTTGATAAATTTTTTGTTGGAAAATGATAAAATATTTAATTTTATAGTATGTGAAACACTTCCATCTGACAGATTTTTATGAAGCTTAATAATTTAAGTTCATGTAATTTGAATGTTGTAATATTTAAAATTTTTGGATTTTTCCATAAAAATGTTTTACTTTAAATCGAAAGCTGGTGGGAAAATGCTCTAAACTAAAAGGATGAAAAAATTTTAAAAAGTGTTGCTTTTTAAATGATTTTGCTGTTCATGAAAAATCTCAATATAAAATAAATACTTGTCTAGAGTTTGGGAAATAGTTTATAGTACCTGTTGACAACATAAAGAAGTTACTGTATATAGTTATATTAAGTAGTTGATAACATAAAAAAAGAAAATTACATGAAATATTTTTCCTAGTGTTATAAGCAATCCTTGAAATTGATAACATTTGTCATTACTTACTTAGAATGCATTATAAACTCTTAGCTATCATCAGGAAATGTATTAAATAAAATGGACATAGTCCATTGAAATACAGTCTTTCCCCTCCCTATCCTTGTAGGCCAGTTCCCTTCAGTAGACACCTCTTTGGTCCTTTCAAAACACACAACTTATTTGGTTATATATATATGTTAATGAAAAATCATCTCTCTGTTCTTTATACATATAGCTATGTATAAATTGATATAAAATAATGCCTAATGAGTAATAACAATTAAAATGGTACAAAACTTGAGACAAATACAGAATGTATCAATTGAAGAAATAAATTATATCCCATGTTAAAATTTAAAATTTTGCTGCAGAACAAAATTGTCAGGTTGAGTTGAACTGGGGATGCAGCTTAGTGGTAAAGCAGGAGCCTAGCATGCCTGAGGCCCTGGATTGATCCCCAGCATCTTAAAACAAAAAGTTACAAGATGAGATTTTGGAGTATGTATTTTAGCTAAATAGTAAATCTGAACAAAACTGCTGTAAGATAATCAAATATTTCAATATTTTCATGAATTTAGATTTCCTGAAATCATTGCAGTGTATAACATAGAAATGTTTTACACAAGCATCACAAGATAAATGCTGCATTGCTAACCTCACCTCTCATTGTCTTTCTCACTCATCTGGATGTATTCCTATTTTTAGTCATGTAGACAAATATTTCACATTTTTGTGTTAATTAATTTAAAACATTTTTTTACAGTCAGATTTCTCCCCTCAAAAGATAAACTATAGCTTCCAATGAGAACATTTATAAAACATTAATGGTAAAATACAAATGTCTAAATAAAAACTAATACAGATACACAAGACACAAATATTGACCTGGTTGATGTAGAGAAAAAAAAATGCCAAGATTTTTGTCATAGTGGACACACACACTGCATAAGCAAAATGTGGTGTATGCATGTACAATGTAATGTTATTCAGCCTTAAAAAGAGAGGGAAATCTTAAACATGCTACAACATGGACGAATCTGGAAGACATTAAGTAAATGAAATGATCCAGTCACTAACAGAGAAATAATATATGATTGTACTTATATGAGATACCTAGAGTAGTTAAACATTTATGCCCCCTGGGAATTAAAGAAAAATGAGGAAAGGGCTATGGATTTTGAATTTTGCAATGGCATTGGAAAAAGGTAGACTGGGGGCTTCCAGCTACACACCTAGCTTATAGTCTATGTCCCATCTAATTCCTTTTTTTAAATAATTTATTTATTTTGATTCATTGTAAACAAATGGGGTAAAACTTATTTCTCTGGTTGTACATGAAGTAGAGTCATATCATTTGTGTAATCATACATGTGCACAGGTTAGTGATGTTGTCGCAATCTGTTTTTCCTTCCCCCCACCTCTCCCACCCCTCTTTCCTCTATACAACCCATCCTTCCTCCATTCTAATTCCTTTGAAGGGATATGAGAATTTGCAATACCCAAGTGGATCTATCTCCCTTAAATAGAATGTTAGAACTCATCAGGTAGTGCAGCTTTATTTACCTAATAACTTCTGGAGTATTATTATAAAAGAGGAGAAGAGTACTTGAATTGGCTACATCTTCACGCAAAAAAAAGCAAGTTGTGGAAAACATTCTTGAGTTTTGTCTTACAACACTAGTACAATGAATTCTTCAAAATGAACTGTTTCCTGTAGAAAACAAGTGTCTGAAATGTAATATCAGTTCATTAACGGGACTATAACCAAGACTTTCTCCAGGGGAATGAGGAATTAGAAGAGTTTGCACTTGAACTAAGGTAAAGGATACATTTGGTTTCATATTCAGTATTTACTGGAAGAAGTAAAAGGAACCCATAAACAAATTTCTTATGCTAAGATAGAATTTCCTAGAGATTATTTGATTGGGGGATGGCAATTAAGAAAGCACTGGTATCACTGGGGATTGTCTGCTACCAGAAGGTATAGATATGTTGTGTCTGACCTGGAAACAGTGGCACTGTTTTGAATATTTGGTCACTGTTAGAACACTGTACAGTGATAAGCATAAGAGGAAGGGACAAAGGATGTTAACTAACAAAGGTTTTGGATATGTGATAAGAGCCACATGGTCTCCAAACTGCCAATGTCTGAAAGTTGAAAGCAAAATTATTGATTAAATGGACTATTGAGTATGTCAAACATTCAGCATGCTTGGAACTTGATAAGTCTACCAATGTTCTTTAGCTTCTTAAATCAGGACTTGAATATTATATCTTAGTTTGAAAACTGTAATGCATTAGCTCTCTTTTTCCCTCTTTGTTCAAATCCTTATGAAGAATACTCTACTTTTTCATTTTTTTTTATCAGTTTACATTAGCTCTTCATCCTTTGATTTCCCCAAACTTTCTCTTTACCCACGCTTCAATCTTTTTTGTCCTTGTGGCTCTTTTGCAAGGCCTCAGCAAGCAAACATGAAAATCACATACATACATTCACATAGAATCTTGAATTCTCACAATATTTGCACAAAGATTTAAAGATGGAAATCAAGGTTCTTTAAACCTGGGAACATTAATAGAAAATCATGAAACTCAGCTTCTCTCTAGTCTTCATTGTTTGTATGCCATCTTTTGAACTTTTTTTCAGGTAATAGGTCTTCTGATCATAGTAATTATATTGCCCAAATAATCATACCAGGGTATTGCAAGTCACTGAGGCTTGAATTTAGCTAAAAATTCTCCAAAAAAATCATACAAGTTTAAGGACTATCATCTATATTTTAGCCATTTAACACCAATCCCTATACTTTTCATTTTATAACGCTACACAGAGATTATTTTATTGACTATCCTCACCAACAGAATTATAAGGATGAAGCTTATAATTCTTCCCCACTTCATTCATTATTGCAGTGTGCTTAATGAAGTATTTAAACATGCTGAAAGTCTAGGATCCCTGTGATGTTTTCAGGTTCAATTCCTGAGCTGAATCAAGTGCTCTCTCCCACTCTTAGATTCTTCCCTCCCATATAGTAACTGTTTATTCCATTGGGATTGTGATTTGTTGTTACATGACAGCTTTTAAAGCCACTGATTTATAGCTGGATGCTGCAGTGACATTCTTACAACCTCTTGATCACTAAAGCAGGTGCTCCTGCTTCTATTATGGCTGTGTTACTTAGTAATGGGCTAGAATGAAAAGCAAAATGGACTGGGAAAATATAAATGATTGCCAGGATAGGTTACACAGCACTTTAGGATAGTCTCCAGCAGTGTGTGATTTGAAATTCACAATAATGGACATCTCACTTTGTGAGATTTTGCTATTGTGGATAGAATATGCTATAACAGAGAGTGGTGAAGGAGAGCTAAAAATAATTCATTGCATTGTGCTGGTATCTATGCGGCAGTTCTACTGTTTAAAACTTCTGCCACTTTGTGGAAACCAATTAGATACAGGAAGTTTTTGGATGGTATGCACAATCCAGCTAGCCCCATTTCTTTTCAAGAGGCATGACAAGAATAAAGAGTGAAGAGATATCTGGAATTTTTGAGTGTGGTTGACAGGTAGCCCAGAGGCTAGGAAAAAGATCCAATTTCCACCAATTATCCTTGTTGAAGTGTTATGGATATAAGTGTGCTATTCACACATTTATTTTAGTAGTTTTAAAGAAAATAACTAAGGCTACTATATTGCATGAAAATAATCGTTAAAGTTCCCTACTTTTGAGAAGAAACACAAGGATAATTTCTAGAAATTATATTTCTAGAAATTTATATTTTTCTTATTACTCAGATACCTGATGGACTTCTAAAAAGTAATTAAATGTAGATATTTAATGCAAACTATTTTTAAAAAAATGATAACTTGGCTTAAAAATCAGTTGTAAGCTAGAGTTTAGCATTGTGTGTACTTAGGGAAAGAGGTAATATTTCAAATATAATTTTCTTTATTAAATCATAAACTCAGTTTAAAGAGATTGACTAGTTAGTGCCAGAACAATTCAATGACCCCACAAAACAAACATCGAACCTGGGTGTCCTATTTATGAATACCCTTCAAGTATCTCAGAGTTCCAGAAATGAATGACTCTGAGAAATCTTAGCAGAGCATAGAGAACATATGGGTAACTTATTCTGAAATGTTGTTGCTTCAGTGAGCTAAATCATTACCTTTTATTAGAGTTGTAGGGTGTTGCAGGGAAAAAAAAGTTGGAAAACTAGCAGATTCCATTTGGTGGTGTGGACAAAAGATTACATTTCAAACTTTTTTAAGTGAAATTAGATACACCAAATCAAAATAAATGGAAAAATAGTGATCTATGCGCAATGCTCAATTTCCTGTGCTTCAGTTGAACAGGTCATTAAAGGCAGAAAGGCAAACAAGGTGGCCAATGAGGGTGAGAAGAGCCTCTTGGTATGGGAACAACAGAAGCACTGGGCTAAGAATCAACAGATGGGGTTTGAGTTATTAAGCTATAACTTATGGACAGTGACAATACAGCAAATTGTCTCCCTTTGTAGATCCATGCTCAGAGACATTTGGTACAAGGTCATCTAACTGCTCAGAAATTTGATGATTTAATTCTATGGAATGTTGTGATTTCGTTTTTATTACATAAATGCTATCTTAAATCCTTTTAGTTTTATAACCAATTAAGAACTTTATGCTTATGGAATAAACTACTAGACACTAAAACATATCTGATTTTATCAGTTATCCTTTTGATCATGAGATTTTTATGAGCTGTGATGAATGGTGAGAATTTATAATATTGAGAGTAGTATGGATCATGAAAGTCAACAATGTACGATTTAGAAAACAAAGTGTGTAATTAAAGTTTTTTCTCTTCCCTTATGAAAGGTATAAAAGGTTCAGGAAAAGTTATTTTCACATAAAAAGAATGTCCTGGAGTCATTGGGCATTTGAGACTTTTAAATTCAGGCAGCTGGGCCATTCAGGCCTGCAGGCATTTTTTGGCTGTATTTTGTGGCTTCATCCATAATGTTTCCAAGTTCATATTATAGGATGTTACTATAGGGACAATTTTTTATACACATATATATATATATATATAAATGTATAAAGTATATATATACAAATATATATATTTCTTCTTTTTCGAATCCTATTTAATTGCCACAATTTCCATTTTATTAAGCACATTGTCTTTTTTCTGATAAGAATTTCAGTCTTTCATGTCTGAATACTGCCTCTGGTCTCATAGAGCAGACCAAGCCTGGTCTATTTTCTCCTTATCAGGGCCTCAGAATCCCCAAATGTCTGCCTTTTGCAGATGGAATCACTAGACCAAACCAAAGGGTAGAGTTTTGCCTTTAGCTTGGTTTCATGTGCTTCTTTCTTTTAGGGAAAGCTATTTGCTGTGAGATGTTTATTTTTGTTGTTATTTTGTTTGTTGTAATTGTTGGCCAATGTTTATTTTCTAAGTGTGCTATCAGTCTCCCCTGCCTGCCATATATATGAAAGTTATGAATATGCAATTATTATACAATATATATATAATAAATATATATATATGCAAATAAATTTTAAGGGAAAACAAACCACCTAAGACCCAAAAAGAGGCATATAAACATAATATCATGTGGCATATTTTTATCTCCCCTCCTCACCGACTGGTTTCTTAGTAGCAAATCTGTCAAGTGGCTCTTCCAAATAGTTCCTGCCTTTGCCAAAGTGGATTAAAGTACCAGATCTGAGATTGTATTCTCTTCTTGCAATGCTGGAAATGGGCCCACAAGTCTAAATGTAATAAAATGAGAATATATGCCTCATCATCCAAAATCAGGGAAAGAGTTACATTGCAGATGGCAGAGGTTTGAAGACTTATTAAATTGAAGTGCAAATACATTTTTAAAAATGTAGATGAATAGCTTTGGTGGTCACTCCTCTGCCAATTTGGCACTCTCTATTGAGAGTTGTATTAATTTAGTGGCAAGTGGTGAATATGATAATGAAAGGAACTCACAGGCAAGGGAATAGTTTATAGTTGCAAGGAAAGAGAACTGTGGCAAACATGGATTTGTCACTGAATTCAAAAGCCTGGCAATTTTACAGCTGTACTACTTAATACAAAGCAAAACAAGTACCAATATTATTGAATACTATTTTAAAAAGTGATATTATCATACTCTTATCCTCCCATATCAATATGATACAATACAGAGTACAACTTGTCAATAAATTTCATCATACTTTTTAGGCTTTTTCACTATCTCATGAAATAAAAATAAGTCAGATTTTAGTTTCCACCAAGAAAAGAACTTGAAAGATTTTTATACCTGTTCTCACAATAAGAAAAAATCTAGGCAAACTGACCATCAGTGGAACTAAGATCACAGAACAAACTGCCAACCCCAAATGCTGGAAGACAGATTCATCCAGAGCGTTCCATCTGAGATCTGGTTACGGGAGTAATGCATGCTGGGACCTTAAACTTGTTGGAATACTTAAAAGATAATTTTGATGAAATGCTGAAGAGTGGGTGTAAACTATGAGATTGAGAAATGTCTGGAGGCCCTGGTTTTAAGGGGAACTCCCCAACACTGCTGTACCTATCTCAGGGAACAGCACCACTTGTCAAGGTCAAGGTCTGAGAAAGGTGCCTTCATAGCTCAGAATTAGAAGGGGGAGATGATCCTCATGAAATAAGCCCCCCAAAATCATCTCCACAACAAAAACCTTCTCTCCAAGAAGAAAGACTGCCAGTCTTGGCTAAGGACAGGCCTCTCCCCCAGTCTAGTTGCTTTTTGGCCTTCACTCTCAAAGTTTGCAGATTAGGAGTTAGGGCTTGAAGAAAATAATTTGGGAATACAGCAGTAGGGAAGGGAATAGGGGAGGGGGACAAGGCAAACTGTACTACTGGAGAAACATTTGGAAGGTTCACATCCCCGAGGGAGAAAAATAAACACATCTGAATAATGATTGCTTCAGAGAATCTGTTTCAAGTAATTTGTGAACATTTTTTGAACTAAATGAAAATGTATTCTTGTTACTTTTTTTAAAATTCCAATACTTTTTATTTTATCTTTAATTGTCCTAATACAATGATAGTAGCTTTGATCCTTGGTAGACAGTAGCTATGTCAGAGCTGTTTAATGTTGGTGTCCACAAAAACTATTAAAAGAATTTTCCAGAGCTTATACTATGAAATGATTTCAATGTACTTGTTCATTAAGAAAATACAAACAAAATGGAGCACTTAGATATAGATGAAGATTCTGAATGAGAGTATGAATTGTGGGCTCTACTTATAAAAGGATATCAATTTTAAGTAAGTTGAAATATTCAATGGTAGTCTGTAGAATTCACCTTGATCATATTTCCCTCCTCGAGTCTTCCACTGAGAAGTCATGAGTGGGTCAGGGAATATAAGCAGAGAGAAGAAAATTTTTATTCTTTGGAAGTCTATCATGTTCTTGGTACTTTAAAATGTGAGGCCGCTTGTACGTATATGCTTATATTTATAAAAGCAAACGAGGGGAATGTGTACATGTACTCCAAGAATTAAGTAATTTAAGAAGCACAACACACAATGGAGAAAAGAGACAACTTAAATTTTGGCAAAGCCGTGTCCGCTGCTGTGGTTGTTCTTTCAATTTGAGGTGAAGTGAGACTGCTATTTCCCCATATTGGAGGAGGGGCTTAGGGGAGGTGTCTGGTTTATGAAGGTCCTGATGCCTTTCTCTCCTGCTTCGATGAATTCTTTCTTTCTTTTTCCTCACTTGTTTTTATTTTGATTCATTGTACACAAATGGGGTAAAACTGTCTTTCTCTGGTTGTACACGAAGTAGAGCCATACCATTTGCGTAATCATACGTGTATGTAGGGTAATGATGTTTGTCTCATTCTATCTCCCCTGCCCACTCCCCACCCCTAATTTCCCTCTAAAAAATCCATCCTTCTTTCATTCTTCCCTTACCTCCTCCCTGCCCCCCCATTATGTACCATCATCCACTTATCAAAGAAGTCATTTGGTATTTGGATTTTTTGGGATTGGCTTATTTCACTTAGCATGATACTCTCCAACTCCATTCATTTACCTACCAATGCCAAACTATTATTCTTCTTTATGGCTGAATAATATTCCATTGTGTGTATATATACCACAGATTCTTTATCCATTCATCTATTGAAGGGCAACTAGGTTAGTTCCACAATCTAGCTATTGTGAATTAAGCTGCTATAAACAATGATGTGGCTGCATCACTGTAGTATGCTGATTTTAAGTCCTTTGGTTATAGGCCAAGATGTGGGATAGCTGGGTCAAATGGTGACTCCATTCCAAGTTTTCTAAGGAATCTCCACACTGCTTTCCAGAGTGGCTGCACCAATTTGCAACCCCACCACCAGCAATGTATGAGTATACCTTTTTCTCCACATCTTCACCAACACCTATTGTTGCTTGTATTCTTGATAATCGCCATTCTAATTGGATGAGATGGAATCTTAGGGTAGTTTTGATTGCATTTCTCTTATTATTAGAGATGTTGAACATTTTTTCATGTATCTGTTGATTGCTTGTAGATCTTCTTCTATGAAGTGTCTGCTCATTCCTTAACCCATGTATTAATTGGGTTATTTGTATTCTTGGTGTAAAGGTTTTTGTGTTCTTTACACATTCTGGAGATTACTGTTCTATCTGAAGTGTGTGTGGCAAAGATTTTCTCCCACTCTGTAGGCTCTTTCTTCACATTATTGATTGTATCCTTTGCTGAGAAAGAGTTTTTTTTTAATCTATCCCAATTATTGATTCTTGATTTTATTTCTAGTGCTTTGGGAGTCATGGTCCTAAGCTGACATGATGAAATCTGGTCGTAAGCTGACATGATGAAGATTTGGACCTAGTTTTTCTTCTATTAGGTGCAAGGTCTCTGGTCTAATTCCAAGGTCCTTGATCATTCTGAGTGAGTTTTGTGCAGGGTGAGAGATAGGGGTTTAATTTCATATTGCTGCTTATGGATTTCCAGTTTTCCCAGCACCATTTGTTGAAGAGGCTATCATTTTTCCATTGTTTATTTTGGCTCCTTTGCCTAGTATGAGATATCTGTATTTATGCAGGTTTGTCTCTGTGTCCTCTATTCTGTACCATTGATCCACCTGTCTATTTTGGTGCCAATACCATGCCATTTGTTACTATTGCTCTGTAGTATAGTTGAAGTTCTAGTATTATGATACCTTCTACTTTGCTCTTCCTGCTAAGGATTGCTTTGGGTATTCTGGGTCTCTTCCTCCAAATGAATTTCATGATTGCTTTCTCTATTTTTATGAGGTTCGCCATTGGGATTTTAATTGGAATTGCATTGAATTTATACAGCACTTTGGTAGTATGGCCCTTTTGACAATATGAATTCTTCCTATTCAAGAATGTGGGAGATCTTTCCATCTTCTAAGGTTTGCTTTAATTTCTTTATTTAGTGTTCTGTAGTTCTCATTGTAGAGGTCTTTCACCTCTTTTGTTAGATTGATTCCCAAGTTTTTGGTTTTTTTTTTGAGGCTATTTTGAATGAAGTAGTTTTCCTAATTTCTCTTTTAGAGGGTTCATCACTTATGAATAAAATGCAGTAGATTTACGAGTGTTGGTTTTATATCCTGCTACTTTACTGAATTCATTTATGAGTTCTAGAAGTTTTCTGGTGGAACGTTTCATCTCCTTAAGTATAGAATTGTGTTGTCAACAAATAGTGATAGTTTGAATTGTTCTTTTCCTATTCATATCCTTTAATTTCTTTGGTCTATCTAATTGCTCTGGCTAGAGTTTCAAGGATGATGTTGAATAAGAAAATGTATTATTTTCCCAAAATTTGTGAGATGTAGCAAAAATATTGCTTAAAGGGAAATTTTTGGAATTAAATCTACATATTAGAAAAGAAATTCTAAAATCTATCATCTAAATTTTCAAAAACTAGAAAAGAACAACTTAAGCCTAAAGCAAGTGGAAAATAATGAAAAGTTACATAAGGTAAAATTCAGTGAAGTTGATTCTTTTTTTTTTTTTGCGGTGCTGGGGATCAACCCAGGGCCTTGCGCTTGCAAGGCAAGCGCTCTACCAACTGAGCTATCTCCCCAGCCCCATTGAAGTTGAAATGAGGAAAATAATAGAAAATATTAATGAAATCAAAAACTAGTTCATTGAAAAGACCAGTAAAACTTTAACAAATCTCTGGCCAGAATATCAAAAGAAAAAGACAAAAGATATAAAACACCAATATCAATATAAGAAAGAGGTTAATGTCACTGATTTCATGAACATTAGAAAATCAAAACAAAATCTATGGGAATACTATGAAGCAATTTATGCCCATGAACTTCATAAAGTAAAGGATATGGGAAATTCACTGGAAGACACTATCAAAACGAAAAAAAGATAAACCCAAATTTTTAAAAAATATTTTTGACACCAATACCAAGAAAAAAAAAGACAAAAATAATTTAACATAAGGAAAACATCTTTTAAACATCTCTTTAAGAAATTGATTGGATATGTCAGATTTCCATTGATGATTTAACAAGTAACCTCATACCCAGTGTTTTAAAACCACACACAAAAAAATGGTTATGTGTCAGAAGTACAAATACATCTCACAGAAATTATTCCTAATATCTTAAATTTACAGGGCTGGTCAAACTCAGTGCAGTATAAGAGCCTAATTTATAAAACTAATAACATTAAGATTTTAAAGTACACATTAGTAAAATTAGGATACTGCAGTTAGTTGATTTAGTAGGGACTTTGAGTTTGGTAGGACAGTATTTACTAAATATTTGTGCCTGATAAAATTTTCTTTAACCATGAAGAAATGGTTTCTCTCTGGTTTATTTTGGTCAACAGAAAGTGTGTGCTTGCAATTAAAGTTGCATTTATGATTTCATGTGTCTCAATTAGACTGTCTTGAATTCTCATTTTCTTCTTGTTTGATAACCTGAAATTTTATTATTTCTGACTACTCAGAAGGGGCAAATGTGACATAGTCTCCATATTTCCACACATAATATTCACCCATGCCAACTGTATACAGTGAACCAAGTTTATTACCAAAAGGATGAAATATATTTAAAATACAAATTAATGCATTTTGTAGAGACATTTGAAATGTCACTAGACAACAAGAGCATGTACCTACCATGGGGGCTGTGAGAGACATCAGGGGCAGGTATGGTCTTACAAACAGAGCAGCTACAAAATTCTTAAAGAATGGAAGAACAACTCATGTTCTTGCCTAGACTGAACTGCAGTCTTATTTCTTGGAGTCACCCAGGCTTAACAGAGAGAACTAGGGTGCATGGCAACTATCAGCACATTCAAAGTAGCTGTTTTCCTTTTCTGCTGCGAATTGTCAGTTTCAGGAAAATCCACACATGACACAACTTTTTGAAAAAACACATCATAAAAGTTCCTGGGTTTTGTACTACTTGGTTCTGCTTTGGCAGAACCTCTGCCACATATCCTGGCCATACATGTACCCATTCCATCCTGGTTTTATGTTCCATTAAGCATTTCACCCTTTCCGTGTCCGTAACATATACTTTAAGCTGGGGGTGGGGGGTAGGGGAAAACTGGTCTATCATAAATGCCTCATTATTAATTGTTTAAACAAAATGATTTTAATGTTAACAGAATTCACTTAAGGATTTTTGTAAATACAATGAATAAATAAATAAATGCTAAGTTGCTAACTTTTTAAATACATTTTTAAGTTAAATGTAAGCCATCAGGATGATTTCACCTTAAGATGGATTCTGTTGGGTAGTGATCCGGGATTCTCGGAACAGGTATTCATTTGTCTACCTGGACACATTTGAGCTAAATACTTTGTCTAACTGCTTACTTGACACTCCCTTGGCTGCCACTCAGGCACTTTAAACAGAACAGTTTTGTAGCATGGTCAGTGCTAGGTGTCACCATACTTTTTTCTTTTCTGGGAAGACAGGTACACTTTATTTCCCAGTATCTCATGCAATTAGGTTTGGGGCTTTGTAACTAAATTTGACCAATGGAATATAGATGAAAGCAAGTGATTTTCAGGCCAGAATCTGGAAACACCCCTTCAGACGCTTAGCTCTTGAGTCACAAATTTGCAAGCACTGTGAACTAAATGACATAAATATAAAATGGCCAATGAGGCATAGTTAGGAAGAGAGCCACTTAACAATCAGTATGCTCTGTGACATGAGTGGAGAAATAAATTTTATTGTTTTAAAACCAATTAGATAATATTGCTAGTTTACTACACCACAGAGCCCTCCTTCAACTCAGGGAGTGATCGCACCTTCCACCCAAAAGGTCTTTTTTCTATTGTATAAACATGCCAAGTTCTTCCATGCATTGAGGAGTCCTAATAGGAAGGTTCCTTTCTCTATAATGCTAACTCACTTGCCTTTTTCATCTGTTGGGTCCTTTTCATCCACTCTGTATTTCCTCTACCGGTATTCATTTACATATTTAAAGCTGTATATTTGTTCGTTTATAATCAGTAAGTTTTTTGTGTGCAGAAAATGGTGTATTTTCTTTTCATTTAATAAAACCAGGGTATGGGGTATACAAACAAAGATTTTTTTATAGCCTTATTTTCCCTGCTTAGAAAGAAAAAAAATTCCAATAGTATTGAAAAATTCAAAGATGAAATAATTTCACTTTCCCTTATAAAGGCTTTTATAAGTGCCCCTACCTATTGATTTTATCCCTCTTTTGTGTGCAGTGGACCCTCACTATTCTTTAATGACCCAGGCATTTTATTGGTTAAATGGACTTTACTATGGTTTTCATTAAACATAAGATTCATGACAGCAAGAATTAGATTTGTCTCCTTCTCTGATGCTAACTCCAGATTTAGAGTGCATTCCTTCATAAGTTCAGTATAGGTAAGAATTCAATAAATGAGTTAAGTGAAATTTAAAAAAAACAACTTTTAAACCATTTCATGATTAACATGGCTTAATATGTTGAATTTTCATTTTGCCTTAATAAAACGGGGCCAAGGAAAAGTACCATGGTAAGGGAGGATATGGGAGATGTTTAGAGCTTTGAGCAGGCTTTGCTTTCAGTTAGACACACACACACACACACACACACACACACACACACACACACACAAACACACAGGTATGCACACGTGCACACACTGCTCAAGGACTCTTCCAAAGCAGGAACTCAAAAAAGTCCAGGTGTAATGTTGGTAAGAATTAAGCCTGAATTATGTAGAGAAACAAAGGTCTTCATCTCTTTGTTCTCAAAGGACCCTTAGCAAGGGCATAAAGGAGAACCAGAATTCCATGAATGAGGCTGTCATTAACCACAGAGCTACTGACTTACAACAAAGAAATTCATGAACAGAAATATTAAACTGAGATTTCCAACTCTAAACAGCATAAGCAAATGGAGAAGAAAGATTCCACTTTTGTTTACCTAGCCTGCTGTGGGGAATTCACTTGATGCTTGCAATGTGATTTCTGTCATAAAGAGAAAGTCAGGACTGCTCTCCTACTATCACCAATTCAGAATCTAAGTAACCGTGACAGCATTCATTCATCCTCAAAGCTTTTAAGAGGATTTGAGCTTGGGCTGGAGAGAGAACCCAAATGTTCTTCTTGAAGTTACAGTCACACAAAGAAGAAGAAGAAGAAAAAAAAAAAACACTCATAAGAGACTGTTTTTGGTGAAATGCAACAGATTTCATATTCATAGGAGTTAATATTGCTGGGAAATTTTCAACAAACTTGATTGAAACTAATACTTTGGAAGTTACATAGTGATCAGTGTTTGTTCACTGTCACGGATAAGGGTTGCAATATTAGCACTGACATGAGTACATGGGATTTGCTGAGGAAAACATGTTTTTAATAGTAAGGAAAAATACCTCTGACTTTCAGTCTACAAGGGGAATACATAAGGCTTTTTTATAGAATGGGCACACAAGGAACATCAAAAAGAGCTTTAGTTACACAATGTATGGTTAAATCGAACATTTTCTGTGCTAACTGCATAATTTTTTAGTATTTACAAACTAGGAGTAAAAATATTGCATTTACAGCAATAAGTCACTAATCAATGTGTCATGTATTATATTTTATTTCTTACACACTCTGTGGTCAGAGTACTCAGTGGACAGCAAACATTTTTAAAATTTGGGAATTCATACAAATACAAAGGCATACCATCACAGATATTCTATTCTGGGCTACTGACTAGTCCAGTAGTCAGTAGTCTGGAATTAGGCATGATTATCATAGGAATAATACCAATAAGAACCAATAAGTAACTGGCAAATTGTTCACTTTCAACTGGTTATATTTATTATCAGCCAAAGGGATATAGTAAGAAGGGAGTTTCATTTTAAAACATTTCATATAATTTTGCAGAATAAATTCCACATAATCTTACCCCTGAAAGTAAAATGAGAAGACTATCTAACACCAGTGAAATACAAACAGGAGAGTAATATCTAGATTTGCAATATTTATAATAACAAATACCTACTATGATCTAATGTTTTTGTACAAAAAATTATATATACAAATCTTATGTGTATTGTGCACTTCCAAGTTTTTAGATTTTTCATTAGTTGTCATACACATACACATGGAAAATCTAATCATGTTGTGTAGAAGTTTAATGATTTCCATCATTTATTTATTAGGGGAGTCAAATACCTTATTTTTGTTATATGAGTATATGAAAAAATCTATTTCTTACTATTAAAATTTAAAAATTATGAAATATAAAAATATGCTTTCTATTTTAGATATTAAAAAAACTGTAAGGTAAATAAGTATACTTGTAAAAAAGCTTAAACACAGAGTTCAAAGTGCCTTACATTAGCATTTGAACTGTGCTCAGCAAAGAATGACAGTCTAACAAAGACAGACCTGCATATCAGTATAACATGGCTGAATCTACATTTCAACTGTCTTCCATTATTCCCAGGAGGACCTGAAGTATAAATGGAATGATGTTCATAACTATGAAAGTTAGAAAGTTGCTATCAATGAAACATGAAGTGCTGAACATCAGTACTCAGATATGCAGTTGGAAAGCCTGAATGTTGGCACTAATTTTGGGATACCAACTTTCTTCCTAGAAAATTTAATTTATAACAACTGAATTGTTAACACATTCTGGGTTTGGAGTAATTTAATCTTGCCTCATTAGTCACCATTTTATCAAGACCATTATCTTTCCAAATGTATTTAGTAATGGAAGATAGTTTTCTCTCAATTTTTACTATTCAAAACTAGTCAAAAGATATGTATTTCCAAGATTAACTTAAAAGGTTTCAAACCAATAATGGAGGCTAAAGATAACATTATATTGTGAACTGAGAAAAATAAGTCTTTGCTATTATTCTCCTTTTATGAAATATACAGCATTTCATGAGCGCTCAGTCATGTTTAGTTTGTGAATTAATGAATGACATATATATTCATTCTCATTTCTGTAACTCTCAAGGGACTCTCTTCCTTTTATTTGTAGTTTTGTACCAAGGCAGATAGCTTATGATGGAAAAATACTTTATAAAATCATATGTGACTGTCATGGTATTTGCTAGCTATATGGAACCATTGACATGAACTGTACCATGTATTTTTCTCCCACTGATAATTGTTCAATCTTGGTTCTATGGCAAATTTTCAAAATAATAAGTGTAATGAGATGTAAGCTGGTGTTCTCTCATGAACTATTATAAATAAGGTACACTTTATTATAAATATCTACTTTCAAGAAATTAAAAATAATAAGCAGAATAATAATTGCTTATGCAAAAATACAATGTTTATTCTTTAATTCAGAAACACATGCAGATAATAAGATCAAATCAAAAGAATTTCAACAGATTTCAGAAAGAATGTTTGATTAATAATGTTTTCCACAAGAGCGTTTTTTGAAAATATTCAATTACCCATTTCTTTCTCTCTTTTTTTTCTTTTCTTTTTCTTTTCTTCTTTCTTTCTTTTTTCTTTTTTTTCTTTTTCTTTTTTTCTCTTCTCCTTTTTTTTCTCTTTTTTTCTATTACTCTGGCTTTGACTACTGGGTGGTTGGTAGATGTGACCTAAGTTAAGGGTTGCTTTCTCGCATTTGGGCTACAACCAGGAGAAAATCATGCCCTGCGTTGACTACTGGTCCTACAGGCAGGGACCTTTAGGGCAGTGGTAATTTTTCCGATCTTTGCCCAGCCTAAACCAACTCTGCATGAATAAATGACAGTGGTTTTGACACACTGACTTTAAGAATTTTTGTAGACTTGTTATGACAATAGCTAACTGATTACCTTGAACTCAAGAAATACTAAAATATTCAACATTTTTACAGTGGTCTTGACACCTTAGATTTTCTTGGCCTGAGATTCTCATGACCTTTTCACAACCTGTCATTTATGGTCCTCTTCAAATGCCACATTTCTCTGGAAGTACCCACCTATCAGTTTTTATTTACAATTCAATATCTGTATTCCAGATACAGAACACGACTTTTATATTAATTTCCAGCACTGTTAGATTATGCACTGTTGTTATAATTTTCTGTGTGTTCTTTATATATCTGCTACAGGGTCATATCAGTGAAATAGAATTTCTCTATTGCAATATTCTGTTTTTAGAACATGGATATTTGTTGTTTTGTATATTTAATAAATAGTTTTAGAATGTAGTAATACATTGATTCTATAATGTGTTTGGGAGTGCTAACAAACCTAGAGATCATTTCTTTAACAGATTGATGTTCTTACCCAAAAAAACGAAATTGAATATTTTTAAACTAGAATATTAAAGATCTTTAAGTGTTATTTTCTGCCACAATCCTGGGATGCATAAGAAACCTGGGTACATTGTTGTTGGAAAGTGGCATTTAGGAATCTAGAGGTGGGCTGTTAATGTTCATGTTACTACTGGGGTAACCTTACTTCCAGATGTTCTCAGTATTCAGAGATAAGGAACATAAATATGTAAAATATCCACATGAATAAAATCTCTTTTTATATTAAGTATGTATGTAAAAATATAAATACAGAGATACACATATATAAATATATATACCTCTTACCATAAGTTTGTAATAATGCCAAAAAATTGGAATTACAGTACCACAGAGTTCACTTTAGTTTTTCAGCTTTGAGTTTTGTAAATTCTTTCACACTCAGTGAAAAACTTGGTTCTTTTAGCTACCATACATTTATTTGATTAATTCTGGTATATATTTAAAACAGTTTCAGAATTGCCAACCGATACTTCTGTGAGGAACATACGTTATTGCCTTTACATAGTTTTTTTTAATCCCATAATATTCAGTCAAGAAAACATTTTCCAAAGTTACTTAGGATAGTTCTTTTCTTCTACCCAGTTTATTTAAGTAGAGTTAAATTTATTTATGAGTATTTGTATTCTGTTTTTGTTTGTCCCTACATCCTGACTGATTGTAATGGTACAGTTTTCTTTGGGATATGTGAAGGATATTTGAAATATTACTATGGTTCTTATAGTCTTATTCATGTAAATGATATATTCATAAGAACATCACTTACTCTTAAACTCTGCCATCTCATTACTGATACCTGCTTCTTTTTATTCATTTTAACTAAACTCTAGTTTCTTCCTTCCTTCCTTCTTCCCTTCCCTTCGTTTCCCTTCCTTTCCCTTCCCTTCCCTTCCCTTTCCCTTTCCCTTCCCTTTCCCTTTTCCTTTCCTCTATTTTCTCTCTCTCTCTCTCTATATATATATATATATATATTTTTTTTTTTTCTCTGTCTTTATTTATTTCTACCAGGGATTGACCTTAGGGGCACTCAACCATTGAGTCACATCCTCAGCCCTATTTTGTATTTTATTTTATTTTGTATTTTATTTAGAGACAGGGTCTCACCGAGTTATCTAGCCTTGAACTCTCAGTGTTCCTGCCTCAGCCTCCTGAGGCTCTGTGATTATAGCCACTACTACCCAGCCTGATTTAGTCTTTATTTAATGCTAAAATGTTACTGCATGCTAAAAAAGATACAAGTTGGTTGAACAACAGAAGAAACCAACTTGAAGTAGTACTACCCATAAAACAAAAGAGGTGCTAATGTGTTTGTGTGTGTGTTCACTATAATGGGGAAGATCACAACTTTATAGTGGAGACACTGAGCCGGTCATATCACTAGTAATAACATATTGACATCATGAACTCTATGGTATGGTGCCCTGAAGAACTCAACATCGGCTCCGTGACAGACTCAGTAAAAATATACAACATCATCCCAGTCATAAGGAGTATCAGACCCGTCCACATAGACTGACATTAGACAAAATACATGACCAATATTTTTTGAAAGTGTCATGGCCATGAAAGACAAGGAAAGTCAAAATAATTATTTGCAGTCTATAGGAGACTGAGGAGAAAACAAATGCAATGTAGAATCCTGGATTTGATCCTGTAGCAAAACGAGACAATTGGTGGGAAACTGGTAAAATTTGATCAAAACCTTTAGTTTAAGTTAATAGTGTTGTACCAAGGTTCATTTCCTTGCTCTGATCTTTGTTCTCTTGTTATGTAAAATGATAATAATAGAGACAGATCAGGAAGGGATACACAAAAACCCCTTGTAGAATTTTGTAGCTATTTTATGTCTATAGTTAGTTCAAAAAAGAATTTCCTAAAAGACCTTTCCAATATTTTACTAAAGATTATGAAAGTTGTGAGTAGCTTTGAATATCTTTCATACAATTTGAAGTGGAATCCTGTTCTTCTGATTCCAAGTTCAATAATCTTTCTAATACTCTGTGTTCTTCCAAATCTTTTGGTGACATTTTTACTCAAAGTACAATTGATTTGGTAATGCATGCAAACTAAAGTCTATTGTTTGGCATTGGAAAATGCCAGGTTAATTTTTAAAAAATCTGTGTATATTCATATTCCTGGCTCTCCTAAAAATAATCCATAAGCTCATCCACTTTTTGAAGGATTAACCATCCTCTAAAAAAGTGATGAGGAATTCAAGATTTATTTTTAAAGAAGGCAGTATGTTGTATTTTGTTTGTTTGTTTGTAAATATTAGAGTTAGAGAGCTAAGGAAAGCATTTAGAAGACTTTCATATTCCTCTTTTAAATAACCTAAGCTTGTTCTTAAAATTGGTTGCTTCAAATTATTCCCATAGTTTTGTAATTCTTTTTATGCTGCTTTTGGGGTCATTTAATAATTCTTCTTAATAAGACAAAATATTTTTTTTAAAAAAAGCAGAAGAGAACAAATAGTAATTGTCAATATGTACAATAAATATTCCCCACCATCACCAAAATCAATATTGTCATTCTTTAAACTGACAATGAAATTAAAATTCTAGGGTATTAAAGTATTAAACAATACTATTAGGAATTACTAGGAATAATCTCTGATTTTCTTTTCGATTTTATTGCAGTTTCCAGCACTATATTCTTATTATCTGACCAGCAAATTAGTACTAAAATGATACCAGTGTCTGTTAAAATATGTAGAAAATTAAGTTCAAAGTTACATGCTGAAATTTTCAGATGGTTCTATAGTGCTATTGTTGTTAGCATTGAGCTATCGAAGTTTCATAGTTATTAATGAAAATTGTATAATTAGTATACAGAGATAAATCCTTGGCAACAAAGGGGAAAGTTTATTTTAGGACTTACTGGTAAAAGTATAGGTTTGATTAAGTTATCATTCCAGGTTGTGAAATAATTAGGCTGGTTGTGACACCCTGCAATATTTTTCTATTCTCACAAAATTAATTCCTTCCTAAAATTCCAAACTTAACATCTGTTTCCTTTATCTTGCACCATAGTACTGTTACTCAAATAATTGATTTTGCATAAGCTATGTTCTGATTATGATTAGCTAATTGGGAAGATTATAATTGTCATTTTAACTTAGAACTTAAAGTGCATTTACTTCAGGAAAGATCCTGGATAAAAACACATAGAGACAAATCCATTTAAACAGCACATTACTTTGAGAATCCCACAGAGCTGAACTTGATAGGAGCTGTTGGTAATGCAAACCCTGGGGACATCCTTATTAGTCTACCACTGAGTGGACTCTGTGTGTGTTGTGAACTCCATGGGCTAGCAATAGCTAATAATTTAAAGCTGATAGAAGAGTCACTCCAGACATTTAAAATGCAATCACCTATCCTTTGCTGGCATTTAAAATAAAATGAACCCATGTAAAGTTTGTGAAGTTAACTTAAGACTCTCCAAAAGGATTCATGAAATTGCCATGAGGTCTTATATTCCTAAGAAAAAGTTGAATGTGAACCTGCTGGTCATCAGGTCATTTCCTCTATTTTGATACAGTGGAAATGAGGATGTACTCTCATCAAATGATTATTAGATAACTATAGTTCCAGATCTCTAGATGCAGAAAGTAAAGAAGGATGTCCTAATTCATTTGGGAAGATAAACTATGCTATAATGAAGTTATTTACCAAATGGCTGCTAATGCTAAAAATGATAAGAAGATATTTAAAATTTGAATTACAAAAGAAATAATTAAAAAAAACAGAAGGCATTGATATAGATAGGGCTGTGAGTGTAAGAGTTCAGAATAGGTGTCCCCCGAAGATCTGTGTCCTCAAAAATGTTTTCTTCTGAGTTAAGGCGTACCAATAGTGCTTTAATGAAATCACTTTCACTAAGTTATGTAGACTAAAAAGCGGTGAAGGCCAGTTAAGCTTTGTTCAATCAGTTCTTATCTGTGCTATAGATAATGAGTATTAACATTTAAAAAGTCACATGGAGTTTAAATTTACAGTGTCTTAGAAACCAGTGCCAAATTCACTATTTTTATTCTCTCAATCATTTAATCAGGAGTCTTGGAGAGAATAAAGAAACAGATTTTTTGCATTACTCTATTACTTGGAAACCTATACATTAGAGTTACCCATTTTTCACTACAAGGTTAATATCTTATACTGAACCTCAAGACACAAATCACATGGGATCAGTTAGTTCAACTTACATAAAATCCATGTCCCTTAATAGAGAACAATTAAGGTATGTCTGATCACGATGCCATTAGAAGAGGCATGAGGCGCAAGGAGCTCATTCACACTTCAGCTTTGTTTATAAGATGGGGACAGAGATTGTGAGATTCACATAAGCTCTTAATTTCATATTGTTATATAGTATGTATTGTACAGCGGTAGAGGCAATTTTAGTTACCAGCAAATTATATGACATTTCCTTTTACCATCCAAGAAAACATACCATTTAGGTTTTTAAGCTTCACCTTCAAGTGAACTTAAGCACTTAAGTGTATATTACCTCCAATTCCCTGGTAGATTTTTCATTCTTAAGCTTCAGTGGATTTCAAGTTGTGGTGGGGGAAACATCAAAATCTAGTTCACTTTGGCATTTCTAGAAATACAATTTATTTTATATCCATTCTTCTTGTCCTTGTTTTGGTAATCATGCATAGTATTGTGATTAATACTTCTGAAGACTTATTATTCATCAGGAGTTGTGATAGGTACTTTAGTATATTATTTCATTGACTCTTCTTCTGATCACTTTATGGATAATGAGACACAGATTGAAGATAGGATGTCACACAACCAGTGGAGGAGGGAAGATTTAAACAGAGATCTGACCAATTGGGAACCCTATGCCTTTTAACCCCTTATAAACTAGTTCATAAAATTATGAAAAGTTGGTAAACAGTTTGATTAGTATTTATGATCTTTCCTTCAGATGCTCCAAGACTCCAAGGAAACATTTATTAGTAAGGTGTATATTTTTTTCCTTCTAAATTCTTAAGAAAACACTCAGCATTTTACTTACAATGCTGCCTGCTGGATCTCTTATTTGCAGTCTTGTGTTGACCAGCAGGTAGACAATTTAAGTGCTTTTCCTTTACAAGAAAATTGTAGTTTCTGGGCTACCATTTCCATAGTCCTACTGAAAACGCAGGGTAGTGATCAACATTTATATTGCCTGGCAAAGTTGAGAAATTCCTCTCTAGCTAAAAGAAAATTTACCTTAACTTCTAGTTGGACAAGAGATAAAACTATCAGGAAAACTGTGGATTTTTATGTTGACATGTTTACAATTTGGACCCATAAAGAATTTATCTCTACTTGGAGGATAGATGTTCCTTTGGGAAATGGGCTCCCCATCTATTATTGATTATGATTCATCATTGTCATCCTTGTCCTTGAATAAACGTATAAAAATCTGAGAGTTTATATCAAGTCCTACTTGGTCACAAACTCTCACTTTTTTGATTTCTAAAATGCTAATTAAGAAATTAAATTAACTGGTGTCTTTCCTACAATCAATAATTCTAAGGATAAAATGTAATAATATTTCTAATAAGGCTAGCCCTATTTATATTAGAAACAATGCATTAACATGATTCATTCACGAGGTTTTTATATGAACTTTGTAGGGAATGGGTGAGAAGGAAAAATTACCTAACAGTTAAATTTTATATGAGGATATTGTCAAGAAATATTTCAAACTTGACTGTAACACCCAGTTAAGGAGGAGTACTACTGGACTAGTGACATAGCTCAGTGATAGAGAACTTTCTATCATGTACTAGGTCCTTAGTTCAATCCCCACTACCTCCCCAGTCTGTGAAAAAACTAGTATTAACAATGTGGAAAACAGGCATATTGAGAAAGGAAATTCTTGAGTTCATATTATGGTTTAGTTAATACATGCATCCTGATTTGGGGTTTGAGAATTAACAAACTGGCATGTAGATGTTTGGTCTAGATGATAATTGGTAGTGATGAGACCCCAGGATCCAAAGTTCAGTGTTCCAGAAGAACATGCCTTCAAGAGCTCCCAAGTATCAGTGTAATTAGGAAATAAATTTGGACAGGTTTTTTAACACAGAAAATCTTCCACAATGATTGCAGAGTCTCACAGATAGGATACAATGTGTAGATAGTAGATCTAGAATGATTAGCAAGTGGTTTCATGTGGAAGGGACATGCTACAAATCCTTTCTGAATTGAAACAAAAATAGTATCTCTTATCAAACTGGAGTTAATTGCTGAATTTTCAACATTTTCCTGGCTTTCCACTTAGCATCCCCTTTTAGTCACAGGAATTTGATATTTTCTTTTGGGGAATTATTCATTCTCTTGGAGAAACTGTTTTTGTTTTGCTTATTTATCAATCCTTATGTCCCTCTCCTGATCTTGTATGCAGGCCCAGTTTCAAAAATAAGAAAGAATAACAAGTAGAATTTGGTTTAAAGTTACTTTCATCTTAGTTTACTATTGGACCAACAAAAATGCAGTACAATGATTTTACAAATCAAATAATTGAGGTGCATTCTATTTCTTACTGCTTCTTTAGCTTTACCACAATTTTGATCAGACTATTACTTTTGAGTGAGAGTTAAACAATTGGTCTAAGAGATACCAATATAATTTTTTTTCCTCTTACAATTTGAACATGAGCTAACAGAAGTTGATTTTTCCAAAGTTGCTAATCTGATGTTCTGTAGAAACTTTCTTTTTGTTCCTTTGTTCCTATTGTTTATGAAATTCTATACTGTGGACTGTCTTTTAGTTTTCACATTCTAAGTTTTCTTTCTTTGCTTACATTAGTTTTTATTGATTGAAACCTCGATAGCATAATCCTTTTTTTTCCCCATATACCAAGATACTACTACTTTTGTTTTCTTTCTAAAGCTAGAAAAGGAGGATACATTTCAATCCAAAATATCCCTGGGAAACATATTGACTTAAACATTATAGTTCCTCTGCATCAATGGTTTTCCTGTTGAAAATGATCTTTTGCTATTCAAGAATAAATATTGGTATTAGTATAAATTTTAGTGCCTTGATTTTTAGTCTAAACACAATTATATCACATTTCCAAAAGTCAGGTCATTTTAAACACTTACAGTTCCTAAGTTAGATCCCTTGGTGTTAGTATTTTTGCATATGACAATAGACTCTGGTCACTAAATAACTATTTCCAAACCCCAATTTAAAAGCTTTACAAATAGTTTTGAAGCATCACATTTAAAAATGTAGTTCTGCTAATCTATTTTTCTTTCTACCTATAGAGAAGCCCTCCATTATTTTTCCCATTATAGTTTTGATGTCTTAGGAGACTATTGCCTGATTAACAGCCATGGTAATTATGGCTTAGTTATTGTGTTAGTTTTTCATCACTGTGATTAAAATACCTGACAAGGAAAAGTTAGAGGAGGAAAAGTTTATTTTGGATCTTGAATTCAGAGGTCTCAGTTCATGGCTGATTCTATGACTCTGGACTCGAGGGAAGGGAGAGCATCATGGCAGAAAGGAAGTAGAGATAGCAAAGGAAAGCTGCTATCCACTTCCTCAAGCCATGCCTAAAGTTACTACCCACTAATCCATTCATATTATTAATTGATCAGATAGATTAATCCACTGACTAGGTTACAGTTTCATAATCTAATCCCTGTATTAGTCCAGGAGTTTTAGGAAGATACCTCATATCTAAACTATTACAGTTATATTTCAGATTAATTCATAAAAACTATACTGATTTAAGATAAATTTGTAATTATCTAGCAATAATTGCCTTAAAAAAAAAACTTGGCATTACACATTAGACTTTGTATAATTTTTTCTGAATGAAAGAGTGAATGAATTAACACCAGAATGAATTCATTTGTAGTAATGTAAGCAAATAACAATCATCATTTATTTGAATGAAAATTAAATCCATTGCACTATTTTAAAAATTCAATTTAAAAATGCTTAAAATGCCAATATAATATTTAGAAAAATGACTTATGCACATGTATTTGTTTTCCAAGTGAAACAATAAGTTCTAGTTCAACGTTGTTTTACCTATAGCAAAAACTTCAAATATATATCTGTGCTTAGATTTCAATTTAAAAAGTCAGAAGCTTCCATTTTTGTACTGTTGTAGCCTTCTTATCACACAGTTTCTATGTTTCTATTCTTTAGTTGTATCTAGCACTAGATTCTTGGACCTTAAAGATAAGGATTATGATGGATTAATTTTGGATCCTTAGTTTTCAGAATGGAGTAATGGGAAATGGGCATTCAATATTAATTTAGAGATTAAATCAGTTAATTAACAATGATAAATATTGCTTCATAATCCTTTCATATCACAAAGCTGCACTGCATAATCCTGTTTAAGAAATATACTATGTCAATTATTGATGTGTACTTTAATAACAATTGTGGTCAAAATATAACTTACATATGTATTCAGTAAATATATTATATTTATTAATTCTTATTTCAGCTTTCTCCTCACTCAATACCTTCTTAGTATTCAAACCATAGTTTGGCATTATTTCCTAAAACAGTGCACTGAATACCGTTTCCAAATTACTTGGTTTTGAAAATTTTCCTTGAAGAGAAATATGCTTGTCCCTGAAGAGCTCTCTCATTTACACTTTTCACAGTTTTCTAAGTTTGTTACTTGACTCAAAGTCAATTTCTTTTCCATATAATTTTTATGCCAATTCCAGAGATCTGCTTTCTACTCTAGAGACTGTCCCTGAAGAGCTTTGTTTTTAAAATGCCGTTTAATTAATATTCAGGTATGGCCATGCCAAGAGATCAGGAGACTTCCACTGTTGAAAGGTAGTTGGTGTTATCCTCAGATCCCAAGAGAAAGGGGGCCACGGGAGCCACCCAGGGGAACAGGGAGCAGGTCAGGAGACAAAGGTAACACTTGTCAGGAACCTTTACTGTGGTTTCTATGGCAAGTCCCTAGCAAGGTAAAGAAAGCAGATTTACAATTGGCTAATTTGAAAAATTTTGGCAGGCTTTAGGGGAATAGAGGTTCTGCTTAGCTGTTGGACACTTGCCTCCCATTTGTAAGGCATGGGGATGTTCTGACTCAGTGTGAGAGCAGGACCGAGAAAGTGGTTGGCCATGCAAAACCAGGATCAGGATTGGGCAAATTTGTTTTCATCTCCAAGAATTAACTAATCCTAGGAGGGGCAGGCCTTCCTGTATTTATAAGCCTACTTATATGAATGCATTAAAAATATAAATAATAAAATGCCCTGCTTAATATACTTTATTCTTTTAAAGTTCTACAAATTTTTATTTAATTTGATCCATCACCACATCATATATCAATTCAAGTACTCAAGAGGTATTAAGCACACTTCCCTTCAGAAATCTTGCTGACCTTTTTCCTGTAAGATCACACCAATTTTAGGATTCAATTCCAACAGGCTGCAGCCAATCATATTCCTTCACATCTCTTTGTACCTGTTCGTGTGCTTTCTGGATCCTGGTAAGTATGGTTCAGAGGAAAAGTCATCAAATTATAATTTAGTAGTAAAATATGATATATTGTGGACAGTGGTAGGTTTCTACTTTTGACTTGCTTTACATATAGTGGATGTACCTTTTATTTTTCATTGTTATCTTTAATTGACAAAAAATGGATGTGTTTGTGGTGTACAACATGATATTTTGTGGAATGTTTTATTAAGTTAGTTACTTTAAGCTTTATATTTATTTCTGGTGACAGCATTTATAATCTATTATCTAAGTAACATTGAGATATATAGTACATTGTTATGGACACCATGTTGTACAATCAGTCTCTTAAATTTATTCCTTCTAACTGAAATATTTTGTTTTGGCCAATGTATTTCCATTCCTCTAATATTCTCCATTGCCCTCCAGCTCCTGGTAACTAAACTTTGATTCTCTGCCTCTATGAATTCAACTTTTTCAGATTTCACATGTTAGCAAAAAATCATGCAGGATTTATCTTTGTATACCTGACCTATTTCTCTTGACATAATGTCCTTGAGGTTCAGTCATTTTGTCACAAATGACAGGGTTCCTCCTTTAAGACTCAATAGTACATGTGTGTTGGAAGGGTTGTGCACATTCATATCATATTTTCTCTGTTTATGTCTTCATAGACACTTAAGTTGTTTCCATTCCTTTGCTTAAGTAAAAAATACTACAGTGGACATGGAGTGCAGATATCTCTTCTACATACTGCTTTGTCTTCCTTTATATGTGATTATAGATCATATTCTGATTATATTCTTATTTTTTAAGAAATCTCTATACTGTCTTCCACAGAGTCTTTACTAATTTGAATTTCTGTAACATTGTACAAGGATCCCCTTTGTTCAAATCCTCGTTAACATTAATCTTTCACCTTTTTCCCCCAGAGGTGAAAGTATACACCTGTATTATCTAAAACAAAGACTAAAAGAAGATAGTATCTTTAATTTTAAGAAGGGACAAAAGTTGTTATTAAAACATCTACATTATTATTAAGATTCAAGACATTATGAATATTTAATATTAAAGTGGAATATTCTTAAATTTTTAATACACAAACATTTTAAAAGGACCATTAAGTTGATTATTGCCCTGCTTAAAAATTGCAGCCTTGCTCCTCACCCCGTGCCCACCCTCATTTTGCCATGCTGTTCTGCCCCTGCTTGCTAGGGATGGCCACAGATTGTTCTGGATGAGAGGATACTTCACTGTAGTTTTACTCTGCATTCCTGATGATGAGTTATGCTAAGAATTTTTTATGTATCTCTTGTATGACGTCTTTTGAAAAATATCTGCTCAGGGCCATTGTCTATATTTTAATAGAGCAATTTAATTTCCTACTATTAAGTTGAATTCCTTATATATTTTGAATATTAACACACCTTATCAAACATGTGGTTTGTAAATTTTTTTTTGTCTCTCCTTGGTTGTTTACATTGCTATAGAAAAGGTTTTTAGTTTGATGTAATTCCATCTATTTTTGCTTTTGTTTGTGCTTTTGAGATCATAGCCAAAAAATTATTTTATAGACCATTATCATGGAACGTTCCCCTATTTTTGATTCTCGTAGTTTTACAGTTTCAGGTTTTATCTGTAAGTATTTAATCCATTCTGAGTTGATATTGTAGGTGGTGTGAGATGAGGGCGTAGTTTAATTGTTTTGCATAAAAGTAGTACCTTATTTAATGTATATTCAAATTCAGCTGGTTTTATTTGGTTAGTTTGCAGAACTTGAATTGTGCTAGAGTTTTAAAATTTTTTCCAACAGACATTAAAAAAATTATTTTAATTCAAGTAATAGTTTGTGTGATTCAAGTATTTCCCCAAGCTTATTTTTCCATAATATTTTTATAAAAAAATAAACAAAATAATTTTTATAAAAATCTTATAAAATTTCTGTCAGAATTTTACCTTATGATCTTCTAATTTTAGGTCAGTCTTTTGAAAGACATTCCATACTTTGAAATTATAAAATTATTTAAGCAGGCTTTCTTCTCATAATTTCATTTTGTATCCTTGATCTATCTGGAATTTATGTTATTTTTAAAGAATCATTTAAATCAGATGGTAAATTTTTGTGTGTTTTTGGGACTATAAATAGTCTCCATTTTCTCTCATTACAAATTTCAGTTAATTTTAACAAATATTTTGTGTGATGGTTCTTTTGTTCCTCTATTTTTTTTTATCTTGAATATTTTCTGATTCTTAAGTCATGAACTATAGAAAAACTAGAAACTCCTAATTTTCAATTCCTAAGAAAATTAGAGGTTCTTTTAATTGAAATTAAGTTCATCATATTGGTAATTTTGAGAGAATTGACATTCTTAACTATTTAGTATTTTAATTCTAAGGCTTTTGTTTTTGTCAGCTTCCTGTTGCTGTGAGCAAAGTACCTGACAAGAACAGTTAAAAGGACGAAAAATTTATTTTGTTCTCTGGTGTCAGAGCTTCAGTCTATGGTTAACTGAATACATAGCTCTAGGCCTCAGGTAAGGGTGTAGCAAAGGATAACATCTCAGACATGGTAATCAGGAAGCAAAGAGAGTGTGAGCACCATTAACCAGGGATAAAACATAAGCCCCAAAAGCAAGCCTCCTGGTGACATACTTATAACTACATCCTACTTGCCTACAATTATCACCTAGTTAATCCATACCAGTAAATTAGCACTCTGATTAGGTTAAACTCCTCTTAATCTAATCATTTCACCTCTGAACATTTTTGTATTATCTCATACATGAGATTTTGGGTGATACCTCATATCTAAAACAACATTCCACATGTAACCCCCAAAAGCTTGTGCCCATCTCATAAAACAATATACATTTAGTACATTTCCAGGAGAACCCATTAACAGGTACAGCATTGCCCAAAAGTCCAAGTTCACAGCCTTATTCTGAGACGCAAACCAATGGATGTTTTCCCCTGTAAAGATCAAAAGCAAGTTACACATATCCAATATAATGGCACATTTCCATTCCACAGGGTAGAAACCAGAAGCATAGAAGAAGGGATGGGACCAAAGCAAGACAAAAATCTAGCAGGGAAAACAAATCCTATAATTCCATGTCAGTATCTGGGCCCATGGCATCATGATGTTCTCTCCAAAGGGCATGTGTAGTTCCATCCTTATGACACTGCTGCATGCATCCCACATGTCCTCTCTTGGTTTGTTTCTCCACAATTCCAGCAGTTTTCCTCTCCTCAATAGAAGAGAGGCATCTTTGAAACTCTGGTCTCCAGTGTAGCTTTAGCTTCCTTTTTATATCTTCATGAATTACCCTTTCTGTGGCTTCCTGAAGGGAATTTGAAACTGCTACATTTTGCATGACCTCCCAGGCCTTCTTTTGAAATGTTGTAGGAAGCCTCCATGATACCCCCACTTTAGCATAATGCATTCCTACAGAACTAGCACCACATGGTTAACATCAATGTCTGCCACCATTTCAATTAACAGCCAAGACTCCTGGGACCTCTCCTGCAACAGCTTCTGAAGCACCTGGGCAACTAAGCAGAGTGAAAAACTTTCTCCATCCTCCTGTCCAAGCAAGGTGTCCCCATGGTCTCTTCTCACGCAATTTTTACTTTCATACTCTTGAGGCTGAGATGGGTAGATTATTGCCAATTCTAGAGATGCCTTTAAGTCATCTTCCCTTTTATCTCCAAGGTCAACTGATTCCATAGCTCCAGACCTGAGATAAGGTAGAATATCCTGGTTGAAGGGCATAATAAAAGGAAGCAGTTCAGGACGTGGAACCAGGAAGCAGAGAGAGCTCTGCTCACCAGGGACAGGATATAAACCCAAAGGCCTGTCCCCAGTGATCAATCTTCTCCATCTACATCCTACATGCTTACAGTAATCTCCCAATTAATCCATATCAGTGGATTAATCCACTAAATAGTCTATGACTCTTAATGTAATAATTTTACCACTGAACATTTTTGCATACATACATTTGAAATGCATTTCATAAATATATATATATATTTTTTTTCTTTTTTGTAGGGGGTACTTCACATCTAAACCACAATAGCACTATTTAAATACTATTTTTTAAATATGTTAGGAATGATGCAATGTCTTCCCAAGTGGTCTTCACATCCTCGATTTACATTCTGGTAATCTTTTCTCCTTTAATATGGATGGAATTTGTAACTTGCTTCTAGCCTAGAGAATATGTCAAAGATGAAGGTTATGTTACATGAGATTGTATTTTTCATTTATAAGAAGACCCTCTGCATTAGTGGTTTAAGGAAAATTGTAATGTGTAATAACCTATGTAGAAGGGTATATGGCAGGGACCATGTGGAATTTCTGGCTCACAGCCAGAAAGAAACTGAGACCCTTAATCTAACAGCATCAAGGAAGTGATTTTTGCTAGAACTAGGTGATGAAGAAGCCCCAGTATATTGCTTACCAATTCCAAAGTAAGAATTTGGAGTACTCACCAGAAAGATTTTGCACATCTTTAAAATTAGTGCATTATGGTCATACATAATATTATAGTTAATTTTGATATAATTATATAAGAATGGAATATAATTTGCTCCAATTCAGTCCCTAGGACTTCCCTTTTCCCTCTCTCCTTCCTCTCCTTTTTCACTATTCTCTTGTTCTTCTATTTATTTATAGTTTTTAAAAATCTGCATTAAAAATATGCATAGAGGTGAAATTCACTGGAGTACATTGATATATGTAAATAGCATATTTTAGTCAATTTCATGCCACCATTCCTCTCATTTACTGTCCCATCCTCATCTTCTATTCCAGTCATCTCTTATTTTCATGGAATTCCTTCTGATCCCCAGTTTCCTTTTTTTGGTCTAACTCTCATATTTGAGAGAAAACATTCATCCCTTGACTTTTTGAGTTTGGCTTATTTTGCTTGGCATGATGTTCTGGATTCATTTACCAGAAAATGCCATAATTTCATTCTTCTTTATTGCTGAGTGAAACTATATTGTGTGTATAAACCATGATTTCTTTTTCTATTCATCTTTTAATTGACCTCTGGACTGGTTCCATAATTTGATTACTGTGAATTTTGCTGCTGTAAACACTGATGTGGGTGTATGATTACAGAATGCTAATTTTAGTTCTTTTGGGTCAAAATTGAGGATGGGATAACTGGGTCATATGGGAATTCTGTTCCTAGCTTTTTAAGAAATATAACATTTTTTTATGTATCTGTTGACATTTTGAAGAAGTGTCTAATTATTTTGCCTATTAATTTTTTGTGTTAAGCTTTTTGAACTCTGTATATATTCTAAATATTAATTCCATGTCTGAAGGGTAGGTGGCAAATATCCTCTCTCATATGGTAGGCTCTTTGTTCACATTCTTGTTTACTTTGCCATGCAGAAGATTTTTAATTTGATGCTGTCCCATTCATGGATTCTTGGTTTAATTTCTTGAGCTTTCTAGTAAAAGAAGCTGGTTTCTGTTTCAATATGTTGAAGTTTTTGAACCCCCCCCCCCCCACTATTTTCATCTAGAAGTTGCAGAGTTTCTGTTCAAATTTCTAGGTGTTTGATTCATTTTCAGTTGGTTTTTGTGGAGGGTGAGAAATATGAACATATTTTCTTTCTTTTTTCTAGCTATGGATATCCTGTTTCCCTAGCACCATTTGATTAAAACATAAATAAATAAATAAAATAAAAAACCCACTTTTTTCCAACATACATTTTTGGCACTTTTGTTGAGTAGCAGATGACTTTATCTATGAGGGTTTGTCTCTGTGTCTTCCATTCAGTTAATCATCATGTCTTTTTTATTGCCAATACCATATCGTTTTTGTTACTGTAGCTCTGTAATAAAATTTGAAGCTCGATATTGTGATGTCTCCAGCATTGTTCTTATTCAGAATTGTGTTGACTCTTATGGGCCTCTTATTCTTCCTAATGAATTTTAGGACATTTTTTTCCTAGTTCTGTGAAGAATGTCATTGGTATATTGATGAGAATTGCATTGAATATCTATAATATTTTTGCTAGTCTGGACACTTTGATAATTCTGCCCATCTAAGGACAAGGGAGGTCTTCTAAGGTATTCAGTTTCTTTCTTCAGTGTTCTATAGTTTGTGTTGTAGGGATCTTTCACCACTTAGATTTCTTTCCAATTTTTTTGAAGGGGATTAATTTGACTGGGATTATTTCCCTGGTTTCTTTCTCAACAGATTATTACTGTATAGAACAGCAATTGACTGAATGTGTGTTGATTTCATATTCTGCAATTTTGTTAAATTTATCAGCTCTAGAAGTCTTCTGGTAGAACTGTGTGGGTGTTCTAATTATAGGATCTTATCATTCACAGAGAAAATATAACTTCTGATTTTCCTATTTCTATCCATTTAATTTCTTTTTCTTGCCTGATTGCTCTGGCTAAAGTTTCAAGGACTATATTGAATATGAATGGTGAGAATGTCTTGTTCCTGATTTTAGAGAAAAGGTCTTCAGCTTTTTTCCAATATTTATGATATTGAGCTTGGGTTTGCCATACTTAGCTTTTAAAATGTTAAATGTTCTCTAGTGTTTCAAACACAAATGTGTTCTGGACTAAGTTGAATGCCTTTTCTGCATTTATTGAGATAATCCTGTGATTCATGTACTTAACTCTGTGTAATATATTACATTCATTGATTTGCATATGTTGAACCAATTTTGCATTCATGGGCTGGAACCCAGTTGATCATGCTGTGCTCTCTTTTTAATGTATTTTTGAATGTGGGTTACCATATTTTATTAGAATTTTTGCATCTCTTTTCATCAGAGATATTTATCTAAAGTTTTATTTCCTTCATGTGTCTTTGTCTGGTTTGGGTATCAGAGGGACACTGACTTTATATGAATTTGGCAGTGTTCTCTCTTTTTTATGTCGAGGCATAATTTGAGGAGGATTATCAATAGTTCTTTGGTAGAGGTCCGATAGAACTCAGCTGAAAATCCATCTGGTTCTGAACTTTTCTTTGCTGGAAGGTTTTAATTTTACATCATTTTCATTGCTTGATATTTGTCCATTTAAGTTTTCCTCCTGTCTTAATTTTGGTAGGTCAAATGTGTATAGACATTTGTCAATATCTTGAACATTTTCTAGTTTATTAGAGTAAAAATTTTCAAAACAGTTTCTAATGACTGGATTTCAGAAGTGTTTGTGGTGATATCTCCTTTGTTATCCCTAATTTTGTTGATTGGGTCTTTTTTCTTTTTCTTTTGGTTAGTTTGGCTACGAGATTATCAATACTGTTTATCTTTTCAAAGAAGCAACTCTGTTTCATTGAACCTTTGTATTTATTTATTCTTAATTTCATCAATTTCAATTCTACATGCTTCCTATCTTCTGATTTTGGAATTAATTTGTTCTTAGCACCTTGAAGTGTAATGTTGTATTGTTTATTTGGTATCTTTCTTCTTTTCATTTTTTTCCTAACATAGTGCTATAAACTTTCCTCCTCAAATTGTCTTTATACTGTCCTACAGGTTTTGATATGTTGTGTCTATTCTCATTTGTTTCCAAAAATTTCTTTCTTTCTCCCAATTTCTTCATCATTCCAAAATATGTTATTTAATCTCTAGGTATTAATTTTTTTTATCTTTTTTATTTCTGATTTTATTCCTTTTTGATCTAATAGGTAATGAGGATTTTTTTTAATTTGCTAAGATTTGCTGTGTATCCTAAAATATGACTATTTTAGAGAAAGTTCCATGTGCTGCTGAGAAAAAAAGTGAATTTGGCTGTTCATGAATGTCCTTGGGATGTTACTGCTGGATCTTTATCTTTTGAACCATCTAGCTTCTATTATATCTTCATCCTCCACTTCAGCTTCTCAGTCACTGGAACTAGTGGACGCCCCAATTGACTCCCACATCCTGGTGTTTACAAATTGCCAATGCCCTAATATGAACTCTGGGCCCATGATGTCCCTTCAGTTTAACATAGGTGCAATTAATGACCTTCAGACATTCATCAGCAAGTTCTAAGCACCAGAACAACCCAGTCTTGCCAACAAACTTTGCTAAACTTGCATCTCCTTCTAGTTTTAACTCTTCCCAAGCTCTTTAGAGCTGAGCCTGAGAGGCTAATTCTTGGTCTGTGGCTAACATCAATGCACACAGCAGGAGATTTGTCAACACTCTCAGTGGCATTGTCTCTTTTCCTTTGGATTCCTTTTGCTTTATCAAAGCTATTTTGAATGCTGCTATTTGGATGCTTTCAACACTTGAAACACCATTCTTTGAATTTTCAGGGTATCCCCATACTTAGGTGGTGGTCCCGACCCTTCCAATAGGTAAGTCACCTCCAACCACATCAAGGTTTGTGGACAAACCAGGATTTTCCCCACAAACCCTATGACCTTTCCCAGTTCCTGAGCCAAATCAACATGCCCCACTTTGGGATTCTGCCAACTAAATCAATTGTTCAACTCCAAGACTGTCCCACCATACAGTTTGCCAATCCCAGAAAAGAATGTGGAGTACTCAAAGGAAAGGTTTTGACCTTTTTGGTGACAGACCAGGATACCATGCCTACAAGCAGGGGAACTATATTGGATAGGTTATATGCCCACTGCACAGGTGGATTTCCTCAGATGTTTTATGAGAACATTCTTTAAAATCATATTCATTCTGTTTAGGTCCTTCCCAAAAGACTGAAGATAAAGGAAGTGGCCTGCTTCTCCTTTCCATCTCCTTTGTTATTATATTCTTTAGATATCTTCTTATCTCACTGTAAGTTTTTCTAGACACTGATTAGTATTTAATCCAACACCAAGTGATCTTCAAAGAGTATTTTCAGCCAAACTTGAAATATACCTGTGACTCCAGTCAACAAATTTGTTGCAATATTGTCAAGCCTAGAGCCCACCTAAGTGGTACTTGGACCCTTGAGCAATAAAAACTGTGAAATAATAAAGTCGTGTTGTTTAGATCATTATGTTTAATTTATTATGAAACAGTAGATTACAAATATAGGAAGTTATTCAGGTGTCTTACACATACTAGATGTTTCATCTTGAAAATAGTTTTAATTAATAATTTTAATTAAGATTTTTCTATCTTAAAAATAATTTATTTTCATAATTTAAAGTGTTTCCTTTCTTTATATTTTCTAAATGGTTATTTTTATATAAAATACTATTGATTTCCTATTTATTTGAATTTCATTAGGACTCTGCTTACTTGAACATATTATTCTGTCTATTGAGTTTCAGTTTAATCCGTTGTACTTTCACAAAAATATTATCACATATTTGTAAATTATAACAGTTTTTACCTTCCTTAAATATTTATGCAAGATTTATTTTATACTTAATAGTATTACCTAGTACTAGAATAAAATCAAATAGGCATTTTTCCTTCCTGACTTCAGTGAAAATATACCTGGATTTTCACCAGAATCAGAGTTTTAGATTATTGAATATTTTTCAATTGTAAGAACATTTCTCTGTTTTTTTGACTTAGATTTGTGAGGATTGCATATTTACTTTTTCACATGTCTCTTCACCTTTGATTAATGATATGGGTTTCCTGTCATGATTCATTATGGTAAATTCTGTTAATCCATTTAACTTTGAAACATATCATTATCCCAGAGAGAAAACTTGTTTATATAAAATATACAGACATTTAATACATTAATGAATTTTGTGAGCTAATAGTTACAGTTTGTTTTGTATTAGGATTTTTTGTTAATGTGTAATTTTCACTAAATGCAATTTTTTTCTTTTTATAATCTGAGATTTATATTTCATATTCTTATAATTGAAAAAATCATACAACTTTCTGATATAAACTTCATCAGAAGCAAATGAAAGAATCTGTGTTATTTACATAGAGCTTAGATATTTGGTACCAACAAATGTTCATTTTATTCATGATAAAACGCTTGACAGTTTTATTAATTGCCTCTACACTATTTAGCTGATTAGGTTTTCCATGACAGATAATGTTTAAAGAATTTATATCTGTTTTATCTAATATTTCAAATTGTGTCTATGAGTTCTACAAAATACTCTTTAAAGTATTTCAATTTACCCTACGTATGTTGTCACTTTTCATGTTCCTACTTCAGTGTATGTATGACTTCTCCATTTTATTGTTTTAGAATGTATTATTCTAGTCATTCTTTGTGTTGTAATAACTAGTTTTGTTTTATATAATTTGCTTTTATAAAAGATCCAAGTTCTTAAAAATAGATGATTAATTCAATTTTATCCTACAATTTAGTAATATAGCAGGTTAAAGTTGTGATTTAAAAATAGAAATAAAAATCCTGATTTTTTTTTTCTGTAAGCACGACTTTTGGAACATTCACAAGTTTAAATACATAATATTTTCATTAATATGATTTTCTAGATATTTAAAACTTTTGGTTGTACTTTACATTTTTACATTATTTTCAGTGTTCATTATTTTTTTCAGATTTTCTTTTGTTTCTTCTATCTCATTACTTTTACTACTTTTATTGTTTTGGTCAAAGAATATTACCTTTAATTTTGAAATTTTATTGAGATTTTCTTTGCAGAATAATATACAGCTAGCATTTAAAATGTTTCTGTGAATGATAGGAAATTTAAAAATTGACAAGACTTTATATGAAACATTGAGTTCAGTGTTTTCTAAAAACATCATTAGTCAAATAGTCAATACTTCAAATCCTTTCTTGATTCAAGTATATTCTCTAACATGAATGAATTGGAGCATGTTAAACATTTTTATTTCCATTCTTATTATTTTTTCTTTTCTTTTATTGTGATGCTTTGATTTTAAGGATTCATGGCATTTTAAACCTAACTTTGGACTTTATTATATATCATTTTATGGTATACTCTCTTGGTTTCATTTAATGAATTCATCTTGAATTTAAACTTATACAATTAGGTGACAATAATATTTTGAACTAGAATTTTCTTTATTTTTTGCTAATGCTTGTCTAGAAATGCTTATCCCTCTTTCACTAGCCTCCCTATATTTCCAAATGTGAGTTAAACTACAGTGTAGTGATGAGTATCTGTGGTATCTCAGTAATTGACTACTCAGACTCTTTATCCATTAAGTGAATGTATTCTGAATCTATCTCAAAATATTACAAGAATGGCAGTTTCTATGGCAATTACATTAAAGAGATGAACAAATAGAGGTCTCCCTGTGTTATAATGCTATCAGAACAAGTACTTATGGGAATCCAAAGAATGATTGTAGTCAGCATTATTTTAAGCACTACAGGGCAACTCATTGAGCCTATATACCCCAAAAGGAGCTTCACAGTGTTAGGGTCTTAAGCCCCCTTGCTCTTCTCGACCAGCAGCAAGGGAAGGGGACACTCCCCAACAAGGTCAGACCGGGATAGGTAGGGCCGACTGACGCCCGCTCCCAGCCTCCAGGTGGAGGACAATCAGACGCATCAGGGAGACCAGTCACAGCAGGAACTCATTTATTGAGGAAATCCCCAGCTTTTATGTAGGGTGGGGGACTAGGTGGGAACCAATCAGCTTAAAGGTCAGCAAGGCATGGGGGTTCACGCAGGCGAGAGTCCCATTGGACTATATGGCAAGCACGAGCTGATCAAGTTGTGGAACTGTTTTTAACCAATCCCTGACGGTGGTCCGATTCATCATCATTAACTATTGAAACCACCTTTGAGGCCTTGATCTTGCTCACTTGCCAGGGAGTAAGAAGTCAGCCTGAGTTAGTTAATGTGTCATTAGTCCCAACATCACAGAACAGCCTTGGTTTTTAGGTTAGCAAATATTCAGTGTCTTTTGCCACATAACTTACTCTTTAGGATCACAAACAGAAAAGTGTTTAAAAATGAATGTCCCCAAAGATAGAAGTTAAAACATGATTTAAATCCTATGCATGTTCCATAATATTTTCTGAATTTTTTATGTGACATGGTCTTAATCTTTTATTGAAATACTATTACAAACTAAAGATCTGGCATAATGCTAATATCTAGAATATATAAGGAACTACAAAAGCTACATTGCAAAGTAACAACCTAATTTTAAAGTGGACATCTGACCTAAATAGATATCACTCAAAAAAAGAACCCATACAAATAAACAATAGGTATAAGAAAAAAAGCTCAACATCACTACTCATCAGGGAAATGCAAAGCAAAACCATAATGCATAAACCTCACTCTAATAAGAATGACTGTCATTAGGAAGACCAAGGATAGTAAGTTCTGGCCAGGATATGGAGAAAAGAAAACCCTTCCATATTGTTAATGGGAATGCAAATTAGTATTGCCATTATGGAAAATGGTGTGGAAATTCCTCAAAAAATTAAATATAGACCTATCATGATTCAGTAATCCTACTGCTAATTATATATCCAGAAGAAATGAAATTGGTATACTTCAGAAACATCTGCCCTCCCATGATTTTGCAGTACTATTTACAACTAAGCAACTGATGAGTGGATAAATAAATGTGGTACATATATACAGGACAATAATATTCAGTTATAAAAAGAATAAAACCTTGTCATTTATTACAACATCAGTGGAACTCATGATAATTATGTTAAGTGAATTAAGCCAGGAATGGAGACAAGCACCACATGATCTCATATATGGAATCTAAAAATATTTGACCTCATAGATGTTGAGAATAGAATTGTGGTTACCAGAGACTGGGGAGCATAGAGGTAAGGAAATGATGGGGAGAAGTTGATCAATGGATACTAAATCACAGGTAGAAAGGAGTAAGAAGTTTTGAGGTCCTATTGTACAGTAGGGAGACTATAAATAACAATAAAAAAACTGGAAGAAATGATTTTGAATGTTTTTATCATGAAGAAATGATAAATATTTGAAGAGACAGATATGTTTAACCTGATTTAGATATTATGCAATATATACATGTATCAAAACAACACATGGTAATCTATTACTGTGTACATTTTTTATGTATCCATTAAAATAAATGTGAATTAAAAGATGAGAAGAAGATGTAGTTGTCTTCTTGAAATATAAGACAACAAATAGATATTCCCCCTTCCTTGATTCAAAATTTTACAAGAAGAAACACAATTTTTCTTAGATCCTAGATGAACCTGATATAAAAACTACTTTTATGACAAGAGTTCCTGATGGCTGTAACTCAAGAGGCACATACGTAAATGTCTTTTTGACCTAAATGTGATTGAATGAGCCTGACCCAATGCTTATTTAGATATTATGCAATATATACATGTATCATGTACTTGGGTTTCCTGGGTTACATGCAGATGAAGTTCCATGTCTTCCTTCTTGGATCAAGTGAAGAAACTTCCTACATAGACATATTCCTCAGAAGTAGAGGTTGACCAAGTGAAATTAGAAGTGGCAAATACAAATTATATTCTCTTTTGATGCCTAGTAATTAGCCCAATATCCCTATCATGGATTTTCATAGCATGCCCTCATTCCTTGTTCCACTGATTCCCAAAAGGTTATAGTAAACTGTCATGGAGATAAAGCTAGGCTATGACCCAGAATCATGTAAGAACTCTTCCATGAATCCTCCTTTTCTGCTTAATATTAGTTTTGTGATATTTATCCACATTTAAAGAACTACCTCTCGCTCTTTTATTTTCATAGTCAAAGTGGATAAATATGGTGTTCTACAGTTTTACTATATTATAACTTACTAATCTATGCTTTTGTTGGTTAGAGTTATAGATTATTTACTTTTTTGTTATGATAAACAATGTCTCCATGAATATTTTTGCATTTCTCTCCATGAACATGTAGAAGAATCTCTCTTTGGGAGGTATTGCTAGATTATGTTGTTTGGATATAATTGAATGGATAGTTCCACATTTTCTCAAATAAGTTTACAATTTTTAATCCACCATCAACACTTAAATGTTTCTGGTGCTTTACATCATTATCATTCATCTATCTTGCCCAAAGTATTAATGTTTGCTAATTGATGTGTGTTATTTTTTCAAAAACTCATGGTGATTTGATCCCTGCTAATTTCACAGATCTACTAATGCAGTAACAAATCTCCAGTAAATCTATTCCTTGTATTCTCACTGTCTAATTCTGTACGTGGTAGGTGCACTACTGTTGCTCAATAAATATTTTTTCATTTAACGACTGAAGGAATGAATGATTGAGGTTGGCTACTACACCCAATCTACCACCCATAATTAGAAACTTGTTATTCCTGAATAGTGAGATTTTCTATGGAACTGGCTTCTAAATTAGTAGGAAATGGTTGTAGCTTAGTGGTAGAGTGTTTGCTTAACATGTACAATACCATGGATTCAATACCCAACATCAAACACAAAAACCAAAACAAAAAAAGCATAGCCAGTAACAAGTGTGAATTTTCAGGTTCTAGACCTTGTGCTTGTACTGAAGATTTGTTATGAAATTCGAGCTACTTATTCAGGAATAGAATTGATACCACTTTGTTATGTTAGATTCCATAGAGCTTCAAAATTTGAGAAATTATATCTAGGGTAAAGTTACATCTAGGGTAAAGTTATTGGTCGGGAAGAGCTTTTTTGTCAGTTGTTTAAGAGTTGTTCCTTAAGAAAGGAGTGTATTTATATATTATACCATTTTGATAAACTTGAAGGTATTCCATACAAATAATATTCATAGGTATGTTAGTGAGTAGAATGTCAGACCTTCTTATTGCTGTTTGAAAGAAAGCCCATAGAAATTATGAATAATCTGGATAGCAGAGAAAACACTGGTGGGGGAATGATTTTCACATAGCATACAAATTTGTAAGACAAAGTCATTTAAAATATATTTTAAACTTTGTTAATAAAATTTTAGAATGTGTATGATCTTAGAGACAAACATATGCATTTAAAAACTAATGCATTTCCATGGAAGTCAGAAGTTTTAGCTTAAAAAGCATCAAGTTAACAGTTGTTTAAAAGAAGCTATTGGTCATCCTTTATCCACATGATGGCAAAAGTTAACAGCAACAATCAATTAGACTTTAGGTGGAGACCATTGTTGAAGTCTGAAAAAGTCAAGCAAGTCTACTGGGAGTAAGTAAATCTTACTTTTCCATAGAGAAAGTATTAAGATTAAGTAGAGATGAGAAGCAGAAGAGAACATCCGAAGAAGTGTGATGTGAATGAATCATGAGGAAACAATGACATAATCAACGTGCATTGTAGATGTTCAGAGTCAGGGGTCTGCTGAGGGTGAGGACGTATGATACCTACCTAGTACACTCAGACATCAGAGACTGGACTCTGAAGGCACAGATCTAATTTTACTTAGGATTGTACAAGACATATATAGGCATATTATCCAATCAGGTTAACACACTTGTTAAAGCATAACATAATCAGCCTATAGGTGAACTATACATTGAGATAATGTAAACAAACCAAGTATGCCTAAGTAATTCTGCCCAGCAACAGGTCTGAGACAAAGGACTGGGGGGATGGCAAGCTCCTACACACAGCATGAGGCAAGGCAGCGCGGGCCAGCTTACATCACAGCTTGCTGGGATGCTTGATAAGCGAGGCCCTTCCCTCAGCTTCTAACACAGCCTCAGCAGCTGCAAAGACCTTCATTCCATGGCTAGTGTTTACCATTACCTCAGTTTCTCTGTCCAGACTGTTTGGCTTACTTAGACCATGGTGTCAGCAACTGCTGTCAGATAAGCTTGAGGAATGTTCCCTATGATGCATGGACTTCAACATCATGTCTTTGCACTCAACTAACTTGAGCAAACAAGTAAATAAATATGTTAATGAAGGAAAGCAAAGACATATACTATGATATGTGTGGTGTGATGGACATTTTCTATGACACTAGGTCATATCATAATAACAGCTTCCCCTGGTGTAATACTTTTTTTTACTTCAGACTTTGGTCTAATTCAACCTAAAATTGAGAAGTTCATTTAAAATGAATAATAGCCTATATTTTGACAACAAATGAACTATTTTTATTTTAGTAATAACAATAGCAAAATTGTCCATTTCGCAAGATATTATGTGATATTCTTTCTAGTCATGTTTCCAAATATTCTACCTATGTCTTTTCAAGGGACTTCCACTCTTAGATCTGACAATATTGTCAGTCGTTTTACATGCATACACTAGTCCTTGACAATAATTAGGAGTTTTGATGGGTACAATGTGCTAAATGTCTATTATAAGAAAAGATAATGAGAAAAAATATTAAAAGGCTTGAAGTTTGATTTGATTTAATCAACTCAAAAGCACTTTGCTTATATTCTAAAGTTCTGGGCAAAATTATACAATAGACACAAGTAGAATAACAAATTTCCACCCTGAGAGTGGTTAAACTAGAGCGTATATGGGACTATATAATATGTAGAAGTGTAACAAGTTTTTATTAAGAGACTGCCACTGGAATAGAAGAGTGGTTATTTTTAAAAAAACAGAATTACAAATATGCAGAAATGGAAACCCCCATTGGGTCCTAAGAAGTACACAGGATTTTAACTAACAAAATAAAAATAGGAAATGTCCTGCTAAAGGATAAACAAAAGTGTAAACAGGCAAACCATGAACCAGTGTAGGAGTATTTAGGGAGCATCAAGGAATGCCACCTACTGATTAGGAGAACAAAAGAAGATAATAGATGTAGTTCATATCATCAAGATTGGGGATATTAATCTGGAATTTTTTTTCTTTGGTCTGGGAGGATTAGAGTATGATTATGATTTCATTATCTGAGTCATGTGACAGGACATTTACTTGGAAAAGTTATCCTTTCAAAGTAGCTGGGGAAATGGTTTTAATATGTTTATATTATAGAATACAATTACAGTTATAAAAATTAGAAACATTTAAAAATTTATTTTAAAAATTTTAATGATAAGAAATTGTTAGACTTTATTATTATCATGTGTTCTGATTTTAGCAGGTTTTCTTTATAATACTTGGAGATTTTAGGACACTTAGAAAACCAAGAAGTAAGTAAGAACAAAGTGAAATAGAAAATGTTATCCCACTACTCAGGTGAAACCATTGTTAACATTTTGTTTTGTATATTATAAGACCTGTTTTCATTAGCATTTTTGCTGCCATGACTAAAAGACCTGACAAGAACAATTCTCAAGGAGGAAAAGTTTATTTGGCACTTCCAGTTTCAGAGGTCTCAGTCCATAAATGGTCAATTCCATTGCTCTCTGCCCAGGGTGAGGCAGTACATCAAGCAGAGGGTGTGATGCAAGAGAGACGCTCAGGACATGACAATCAGGAAGCAGAAAGAGAGCTCCAGAAGGACAAAATATAAGCCCCAAGACATGGCCCCAATGACCCAGCTCCTTCGGCTACACACACCAACCCCGCCCTACTGTCTACAGTTACCACTCTTAATCCCTATCAGCAAATTAATGCACTGATGAGGTTAAAGTTCTCAAAATTCTGTCATTTCACCTGTAAACTTTCTTGCACTGACTCCCACCTGCGCTGAGCTGTTGGGGGCATCTCATAACTAAACCATGATACTTAAGTTATGTGAGTATGCATGGATGTTGCCATTTTGTTTTCATCTATATTTTCATTCCTTCTTTATTTTTTACATAAGAGACCACTCTAAATTTGGATTTCTTTTCATCACACATTATTTGGATAGACTTTTTATATTATGCCAAATGAAACATTCTAAATACATTTTAAATAGGTATTGACTTTTTTAACTATATAGTCTGATTGTCACCTGTTTATTAACCTATATGAATTCTGGGTTTTGCTTTTGTTTATTTATGTTATTTTTTATTTCTTGGTGCTGGGGACTGAACCCAGGGCTTTGTGCATGCTAAAATAAGCATGTGCTCTACCACTGAACTACATTCCTAACCCTGTGAACACTGTTTCAATTTTTGTTATTATAAAAGATAATAGGTTCTTTGTATAAGTTTATGATTATGTCCCTAAAATAAATTACCAAATATAAAATACATTTCCAAAATGAAAATATTATATGTATATATTTACACAAACATAGGGTCCTTTATCTGTTTGAAAAGGCAAAACAAAGAACCATTCTTAATATTATTTTCAAGTATTTTATATATCCAAATAATCTTATAGTTAAAATATTTCAAAAACCCACATTAAGTTAAAATATACATGACCAAAAAAAAATCATAATTCTGTTCATCACTTGATATTTTGGAAGAATCCTCAAGAAAATAAGCACAGATTCAAAATGTTAAAATAAAAACAGCAACTTCCTACAAGCATTAAAATACTAATGGGAAGCTGGGTTCAGTGGTGCATGCCTGTAATCCCAGTTGCTCAGGAGGCTGAGGCAGGATGATTCAAAGTTCAAAGTCAGCCTCAGCTAAAGCAAGGCACTAAGCAACTCAGTGAGACCCTGTCTCTAAATAAAATATAAAAATAGTACTGGGGTTGTGGTTCAGTAGTTGAGTGTCCCTGAGTTCAATCCCCAGTTACCCACCCCCCCACCAAAAAATACTAACAGGATAGTGAAAAATTAATGATCCAAAAGAAGACAAGAACCCATATAGTGAGCATACCTCAGGGTCCCTTTTTGCTTTCTTGGTCATTGTTTTAACTAGCTTTTATTTGCTACTGTGACTGTAGGATCTAATCAGCACAACTATAGAGGAGAAAAAGTTTATTTGAGGGCTCACATTTCAGAGATCTCAATCCATAAGCAGCACTCTCCATTTGAACCTGAAAATCAAGGTGAGACAGGGTATCAGAGGGAAGCCCCTCATATCATGCACATCAGGCAGCAGAGAGACTCCACTTGCCAGATACAAACATATATCCAAAGCCACAACCCAATTCCCACCTCCTTCAACTACACCCTACCACTTCAGTTACAGCTCAGTAATCCCAATCAGGGGATTAAAGCACTGATTGGGTTAAGACTCTTGAAACCCAATCATTTCTCCTCTGAACCATCTTGCATTGTCTTACATGTGAGCTTTTGAGGGACACCTCACAGCCAAACCGTAACAGTGATCTGTGTTAATTAGCAGGAGATGGCTGAAAATTCTAGAAGTATAGTGTAAAATGATTTTAAGTAGACCTGACTAGTTTTGCAAATTTATTAGCTTTGTCGTACATAATAATTGAAAAGTGCCTGCTTTCATGAAGCTTACATTCTGAAAGAAAGAATGTAGTATAAATAGTTGATATAATTTATAATAGCAAATACTATGATTTAAATGTAAAATTAGTGTTCTGAGGAAAATAAGGTACATATAGATAAATATAGTTTCTCTTTTTATAAGCTGTATGGAATGCATTTAGACCTCCAGAGATTCTAAGATCTAAATTGCATCAATTTCAATATATATGATGAACAGGATTTTACTTTGTTTTATTTTAAATTTGTGTAGATTTCTACAGGTTCAAGCATAGGGCTCTCAATATATTTGTCCCATGCAATTATATTGTCTTACTCAGGAATAAAACCTTAGAAATTTGAGATAATGGTCAACTGAGGCTGTGTATGCATAAAAATAAAGTGAACATTTTAATACTATAGCCAATGAGCTGGTAAGTCTCTTATTTTTAGTGTAGACTTTTTTTTTTTTTTTTGATTTTCACTCCTTCAGGGAAATTGAAACACTAGGTGATTAAAAATGTATATTACAAGCTTAAACCAGTGTATTATTTTTCTGACAGATTGAATGCCTTCTTACTGCTAATGTGCTCGTTTGTTTTACATTACATTTGGAATTGAGTGATTCACAGTGTCCACTACTTTCAGCACTTCCAAACCATGGTTATAAAAATAATGAACTAAAACCGTCTCTTTTTATTAGCAGGAAGTTAAAAAAAAATCAAAGTGCCAATGAAACCCAGAATCATGAGGCCCTAATAAAAATGTTCTACTTCTTCTTTAAGTTAATAGGATTACTTGAATGATGGGGAAAATAATAGAATACCAAACATACTCATGGATCCCAGTCAACTATATTGTTGCAATGTTTCATTTATTGAACAACTATCACTACATTCATTGCTAAATGCAATGTAGAAATGACTATAGCCCTGGCATTACTCTAGTTCATTCTAGCAAATTTATCTGTTTGCCTATCTCTTTCTCTACTCAAAGAACAAATTGAGGATAGAGCCTCAATCTTCCCTCTCACTAATATTAAAAACGACAGTAACATTAAAACTTATAAATGCTGTTGCATGCACATGTTTAAAACCTTACAGATAATAAATTACTCAGTACTTGGAAAGACCACATGAGTAGGTTCTCAAAACCTGAAACTTAATTCCACTACTTGGATTCAAAGTGCATGATCTTAACCACAATATTATACATTTTTTACTATCAATTTTTTTCAGTCAAAAACTGCTTCTTCTACATATCTCATGAAAAGAAAAGCAGGTTTTTAAAAAAGAAGTGACTGAATTGATAAATACAAAAATAAAACAAACTTTGTTTTCTCTAGACTCTCACAATATGGAAATAGGAATCTACCTACATACCCAATTATGTTCATATCCTTTTGTACATTATTTTTCACCTTTTTGTTTTCTTATCTAAGTTTTGTGGGTTTTTGTTTTGTTTTGTTTTTGTGAACTGTAGATAGCATATTTTTGAGTATGATTAATTATTAGTATCTGGGAAGGTGGGAAGGTAAGATTTTTTTCCTATAGAGAAAAATTTATTCAAAGTGGTCCCTGTTGAACAATATCTACAGTAACACTAAATATAAAAATATTTTGCATTCCTTAAATATGGAAAATTGAGAATAGTTATTATAAGGTTTATAATATCACAGTGTAAAATTTGAATTGTGATTTTCATGACAATTACATACTCATTGAAAAATGTACATTGTAAGCAAATATTAATCATTTCCTTTTTGTTAAAAAGGATAACTTCTGTCTCTGTTTTACATTCTAATAGCCCTTATTTTTAGAAAATGCAAGTAAGAAAATTTAACATTCCATCTATGAACAGATAAATGCAAATTTATGTTAAAATGTTTGTGATCTAATTTTTAAACTCATTAAATTAATGCAGCATGATATTCTTTACTGGGTAATTTCTATTTTCCTCCAAAGATTTCTCAACACAGTTTCAAGCATTTAAATATAGATATAGTATACATTATGACTTTTCAAAGATTTTATAATTTTTTATATAATCATTATTTTGTCTATACTTTCTATTTTCACTTTTATAGTCCGTTTTCTATTTCCCCTTATCCTTTCCAAGAAGGGTTTTGTAAGTTTTGTGTACTAACACATGACCTACTAAGGATGAATTTAGTTACCTAAAGAGATTAGGGGCCTTGAGTTTCCAGCATAAAGTCATGTGGAACAGTGACTACACTTTTTAAATTTTTGGTCTAAACTGAGCCACTCTTGGGAATAAAAAGAGAATTATTAATAATCAGCAAACTTTGTATGGAATCAATGTTTAGATTCACAGTTTTGTGTGCCTGAGGTGCCTGAGGCCATTCTTATGAATGAAGGTATGTAGGGTAGTCTTGGCTGCCTCCTCAGAAGGGAGTACCTAGTTCTCAGGGTTTTCCATCATCTTAATCTCCACCAGTTTTGTGGGTGATAAAATAACTCCTTTTCATTTGTTAGTTCTTAGTTTTCAAAGTGCAATACCAAATGTTCATTTTTATTTCTATTTATTTTCCTTTACACTTTTCCGAGCAATTCCTTGTATATTGAAACATTAGAAAAGTGGTTTATCTATGTAAGGACTACATTTTCTCAGTGTAAAATTTGAATTGTGAAGTTTGGGGTAATTATTTACTCAGGTAAGAGTTCGCATGGTCTGTAACCAAATTAATCAATCTTTTCCTTTTTGTTAAAGAAAAGTGCAACAAAGATGAGCATAACCTAGGTCTATCCTGAGACAATTGGGATATAGATTCACCCTATATGAATTTTCCAACCCAATGGAAGGTTACCTACCATAGAGGGGAAAAAAAAAAATTCAATCACAGGTGTCTCACATACCTCATTTAATGCCCCCATTTGGATATCTAATGGATAAATTACAAAGCAAAAGCAAGTTTGACTTCTAGCAGCATGCTGACTTAAGGTGCTGCATATTAATTAATCAACATATTCATGTGTTCAACAAATATTTACTAAATACATGTCAGGTTCTTATTAAAACCAGTATGCTAATATTTAGGATTCACCATCGAACAAGAAGGGATGTGATTTTAAATGGAGTTCTTAGTCTAATGGAGACAGAAAACAAGCAAATGCAATGTGATGTACAACATGATAAAGCACATGATAAAGGTTAAGAGATCAACAAACTTAATTTGGTTTTGATGAGTGAGAGAAATCTACAGAGAGTAAAATTAAAGGTTAATGTATTGTTTTGAATTGGTCAGATAAAATTGAGGAAGACTATTTCATTCAGATGGAATGGTATATGTAGAGCCTTAGAGGCTAGAAGAACTGTGGGTTATTTGGAAGAAACATATGCAGTTTTAATAACATGGGGACTAAGATACATGGGGAAATGGTGAGAAACTTGAACAGTAAGAAAACAAAACCCATTCCTAAAGAAATTATAAGTATTTTGTAGAATTTAAGTTGTATTGGAGTCTACTAACAACAGATTTTAGTAGAATAGTCCATGCAAATAGATAACAATATGTACCGTTACGATTTCTTGCTGTGAGGAGCATAATTAACAGAATGTCCCAGGGACTGCCGTTCTGGAGCCACCATCGTTTTTTGTGGGGGGTACATTTCTTTCTGTGTTTTTCCAGCCGATGACTGAACACGGTGGTTATGCCAGGGTGTACCTATTCCTTAAGAGCCCTTCCCATCCATCATCACTGTCTCCAGAACTCCCTGTCAGTCTATTTGAACTTTTTTGCAACTGCACTGCTGCCTGAGATGCTTTCTATCTAATCTTCCTCCTTTCTAGTAGTAAATCTCTTGCTCATCTCACCAAATCTGTATCACACAAATTAGCACAACTACTTGTCTAGTGATCATTTTTAATTACTGCTTTATTTTTATTTTTATTGGTGTATATTAATTATACAGAATGGTGAGAATGGTGGTTTTCAATGTAGCGTGTTTGTACATAATGAAATGTAACTTCATCAATTTCACTTTCTGATTATTCTTCCATGTTCCCCTCTTCCCTCCCCTTAACCCCCTTCCTCTACTCTGATGGTCCCTTTTTCCCTCCTCATTTTCCCCTCCTTCTACTGATGGAATGGATAAAGAAAATGTGATATGTGTACACAATGGAGTTTTATTCAGCCATAAAGAATGAAATTATGTTATTTGCATGAAAATAGAGGAAACTGAAGACCATCATTTTGAGTAATACATCTGACTCAGAAAAGTATCATGTTTTCTCTTCTATGTGGATGTTAAAGGAAAAAAAAAAGTGACAAGTTTTGCATACTGAGATTCGGTAGACCTGTCAGCCTTGAGTAAGTCACAGACTTAGTTTTGTATAACATCATGACCCATGCCATGGACACTAGTCACATTTTATGGCTCAGCATTAATGAGACAAATGTTAAATAAGTCCTGAATGACATATCCTGATAGATTCTTACCTGATTATCTTCTAATTTAATCAATCTAATGTCTATCACACTATATTTATAACTGTTTGGAGGCAACTTTTTCTTTTCACAGTCATTAATGTTTATCTGGCCCATAAAAATGCTCAGAGTAAAATAGGTAGACAATAAATATTTTTTGATAGATATTCACATCATACAGTTTTTATTTAAAATTCAGACTCTACTTATAAGGTGCACAAATATATGTAACATTAAAAAATTGCCAAGCAAAAAATGAAATAATTCCTATTCATCTTTATTAGATTCATTGTAAATACTTATTACATTAATTAAAATTTTTATATATTATACTTGTCAAATATAAAATGAGGGAAATAAATTCGTTCATTCATTTCTAAAGTCATTTCACACTTAGAGTCCTATATTTCATATTACTTTTTAAGTCAAACAACTTTTCTTTTTTTTTTTTTTTTACATAGGGCAATGATGTTTATTTTTTTTTCCTCCCCCCACCCCTCCCACCCCTATTTTCCCTCTATACAGTCCTTCTTTCCTTCATTCTTATCGCTCTCCTTATCCCTAACCCTAAACCTAACCCTAAACCTAATGCTAACCCCTCCCACCCCCCATTATATGTCCTCATCCGCTTATCAGCGAGATCATTCGTCCTTTAGTTTTTTGAGATTGGCTTATCTCATTTAGCATGATATTCTCCAGTTTCATCCATTTGCCTACAAATGCCATAATTTTATCATTCTTCATTGCAGAGTAATATTCCATTGTATATATATGCCACAGTTTCTTTATACATTCATCAACTGAAGGGGATCTAGGTTGGTTCCACAATCTGGCTATGGTGAATTGAGCAGCAATGAACATTGATGTGACTGTATCTCTGTAGTATGCTGATTTTAAGTCCTTTGGGTATAGGCCAAGGAGTGGGATAGCTGGGTCAAATGGTGTTTCCATTCCAAGCATTCTGAGGAATCTCCACACTACTTTCCAGAGTGGCTGCACTAATTTGCAACCCCACCAGCAATGTATGAATATTCCTTTTTCACCACATCCTCTCCAACACCTATGGTTGCTTGTATTCTTGATAATCGCCATTCTAATTGGGGTGAGATGAAATCTTAGGGTAGTTTTGATTTGCATTTCCCTTATTACTAGGGATGTTGAGCATTTTTTCATATATCTGTTCATTACTTGTACATCTTCTTCTGTGAAGTGTCCATTTCCTTAGCCCATTTGTTGATTGGATTATTTGTATTCTTCATGTAGAGTTTTTGAGTTCTTTATAGATTCTGGAAATTAGCGCTCTATCTGAGGTATGGTTGGCAAAGATATTCTCCCACTCCGTAGGCTCTCTCTTCACATTTCTGATAGTTTCCTTTGCTGAGAGAAAGCTTTTTAGTTTGAATCTATCCCAGTTGTTGATTCTTGCTTTTATTTCTTGTGCTATGGGAGTCCTGTTAAGGAAGTCTGATCCTAAGCCAACAAGTTGAAGATTTGGACCTACTTTTTCTTCTATAAGATGCAGGGTCTCTGGTCTGATTCCGAGGTCCTTGATCCATTTTGAGTTGAGTTTTGTGTAGGGTGAGAGATAGGGGTTTAATTTCATTCTATTGCATATGGTTTTCCAGTTTTCCCAGCACCATTTGTTGAAGAGGCTATCTTTTCTCCATTGCATATTGTTGGAACCTTTGTCTAGTATGAGAAAATCGTATTTATTTGGGTTTGTGTCCATGTCCTCTATTCTGTACCATTGATCTACCTGTCTATTTTGGTACCAATACCATGCCGTTTTTGTTACTATTGCTTTGTAGTAGAGTTGAAGATCTGGTATTGCAATACCCCCTGCTTCACTCTTGCTACTGAGGATTGCTTTAGCTATTCTAGGTTTTTTATTCTTCCAGATGAATTTCATAATTTTCTTGGTCTATTTCTGTAAGGTACATCATTGGGATTTTAATTGGAATTGCATTGAATCTGTATAGCACTTTAGGTAGTATAACCATTTTGACAATATTAATTCTGCCTATCCAGGAACATGGGAGATCTTTCCATCTTCTAAGGTTTTCTTGAATTTCTTTCTTTAGTGTTCTGTAGTTCTCATTGTAGAGGTCTTTCACCTCTTTTGTGAGATTGATTCCCAAGTATTTTATTTTTTTCGATGCTATTGTGAATGCGGTAGTTTTCTTAATTTCTCTTTTTGAAGATTCATCACTTATGTATAAAAATGCATTGGATTTATGAGCATTGATCTTGTAACCTGCTACTTTACTGAATTCACTTATGAGTTCTAAAAGTTTTCTCATGGAATTTCCAGGTTCCTCTAAATATATAATCATATCATCAGCAAATAGGGATAGTTTGAGTTCTTCTTTTCCTATTCGTATCCCTTTAATTTCTTTGGTTTGTCTGATTGCTCTGGCTAGAGTCTCAAGGACGATGTTGAATAGAAGTGGTGAAAGAGGGCATCCCTGCCTTGTTCCAGTTTTTATGGGGAACGCTTTCAGTTTTTCACCATTTAGAATGATATTAGCCATGGGCTTAGCGTAGATGGCCTTTATAATGTTAAGGAATGTTCCCACTACCCCAATTTTTTCTAGTGTTTTGAGCATGAAGGGATGCTGTATTTTATCGAATGCTTTTTCTGCATCTATTGAAATAATCATGTGATTCTTAACTTTAAGTCTGTTGATATGGTGAATGACATTTATTGATTTCCGAATGTTGAACCAACCTTGCATCCCTGGGATAAAACCCACTTGATCGTGGTGCACTATCTTTTTAATATATATTTGTATGCGATTTGCTAAAATTTTGTTGAGAATTTTTGCATCGATGTTCATTAAGGATATTGGTCTGAAATTTTCTTTCCTCTATGTTTCTCTGTCTGTTTAGGTATCAGGGTGATATTGGCTTCATAGAACGAGTTTGGGAGGGTTCCTTCCTCTTCTATTTCATGGAATACTTTGAGGAGTATTGGAATGAGCTCTTCTTTAAAGGTGTTGTAGAACTCGGCTGAGAACCCATCTGGTCCTGGACTTTTCTTTGTTGGTAGGCTTTTGATGACTTCTTCAATTTCATTACTTGAAATTGGTTTTCTTAAGTTGTGTATGTCCTCCTCGTTCAATTTAAGTAATTCATATGTCTCTAGAAATTTGTTGATGTCTTTGAGGTTTTCTTTTTTGTTGGAGTATAGATTTTCGAAATAGCTTCTAATTATGTTTTGTATTTCACTTGTGTCTGTTGTGATGTTTCCTTGTTCATTCTGAATTTTAGTAATTTGAGTTTTCTCCCTCTTTTTCTTGTTAGTGTGGCTAAGGGTTTATCAATTTTACTTATTTTTTCAAAGAACCAACCATTTATTTTGTTAATTTTTCCGATTGTTTCTTTTGTTTCAATTTCGCTGATTTCGGCTCTGATTTTAACTATTTCCTGTCTTCTACTACTTTTGGTATTGGTCTGCTCTTCTTTTTCTAGCGCTTTGAGCTGTAGTGTTAAGTCATTTATTTGTTGATTTCTACTTCTTTTTTTGAATGAGCCCCATGTAATAAATCTTCTTCTAAGTACTGCATTCATAGTGTCCCAGAGATTTTGATGTGATATGTCTTTGTTCTCGTTTACTTCTAAGAATTTTTTTATTTCCCTCCTGATGTCTTCTGTTATCCATTCATCATATAATAGTGTATTATTTAATCTCCAGGTATTGGAGAAGTTTCTGTTTTTTATTCTGTCATTTATTTCTAATTTCAATCCATTATGATCTGATAGAGTACAAGGTAGTATCTCTATCTTCTTGTATTTGCTAATAGTAGCTTTGTGCCATAAAATATGGTCTATTTTAGAGAAGGATCCATGTGCTGCTGAAAAGAAAGTGTATTCGTTCTTTGTTGGATGGTATATTCCATATATGTCCGTTAAGTCTAAATTGTTGATTGTGTTGTTGAGATCTTTAGTTTCTTTATTCAATTTTTGTTTGGACGATCTATCCAGTAGTGAGAGAGGTGTGTTAAAATCGCCTAGTATTATTGTGTTGTGGTCTATTTGATTTCTGGAATTGAGAAGGATTTGTTTGACGTACGTGGATGAGCCAATGTTCGGGGCATAGATATTTATGATTGTTATGTCTTGCTGATTTATGCTTCCCTTAAGCAGCATGTAATGTCCTTCTTTATCCCTTCTGACTAGTTTTGGTTTGAAGTCCACATTATCTGAAATGAGGATGGATACTCCAGCTTTTTTGCTGTGTCCGTGTGCATGGTATGTTTTTCTCCATCCTTTCACCTTTAGTCTATAGGTGTCTCTTTTTATGAGATGAGTCTCTTGCAGGCAGCATATTGTTGGATTTTTCTTTTTAATCCAATCTGCCACTCTGTGTCTTTTGATTGATGAATTCAGGCCATTAACATTCAGGGTTATTATTATGATATGATTTGTATTCCCAGTCAATTGACTCATATTTGTTTTTGACATGATTTGGTTTCTCCTTTATTTGGCTATTCCTTTAGGCTAGCGCCTCCTGTTGCTGATTTGCATCGTTGTTTTTCATCTCTTCCTCATGGAATATTTTGCTGAGAATGTTCTGTAATGCTGGCTTTCTTTTTGTAAATTCCTTTAGCTTTTGTTTATCATGGAAGGATCTTATTTCATTGTCAAATTTGAAGGTAAGTTTTGCTGGGTATAAGATTCTTGGTTGGCATCCATTTTCTTTCAGGGCTTGGTAAATGTTGTTCCAGGCCCTTCTAGCTTTTAGGGTCTGAACTGAAAAAACTGCTGATATTCTTATTGGTTTCCCTCTGAATGTAATTTGATTCTTTTCTCTCGCGGCCTTTAAAATTCTGTCTTTATTTTGTATGTTAGGTATTTTCATAATAATGTGCCTTGGTGTGGGTCTATTGAAATTTTGTATGTTTGGAGTTCTATAAGCCTCTTGTACTTGGTTTTCCATTTCATTCTTCAGATTTGGGAAATTTTCTGATATTATTTCATTGAATAGATTGTTCATTCCTTTGGTTTGTTTCTCTAAGCTGTCCTCAATCCCAATAATTCTTAAATTTGGCCTTTTCATGATATCCCATAATTCTTGTAGATTCTGTTCATGATTTCTTACCATCTTTTCTGTTTGGCCAACCTTGTTTTCAAGATTAAATAATTTGTCTTCAATGTCTGAGGTTCTGTCTTCCAGGTGTTCTATCCTATTGGTTATGCTTTCTATGGAGTTTTGAACTTGGTTTATTGTTTCCTTCATTTCGAGTATTTCAGTTTGTTTTTTTTTTTCAGTATCTCTAACTCTTCATTGAAATGATCTCTTGCTTCCTGTTTTTGGTCTTTTAACTGTTGATTGGTGCGATCATTTAATGCCTGCATTTGCTCTTTCATCTCCTCCTTCAATGCCTGCATTTGCTCTTTCATCTCCTCATTAGCTTCCCTGATCGTTTTAATTACGTACATTCTGAACTCCCTTTCTGACATTTCTTCTGCTGTGCTGTCATTGGGTTTTATTGATGTAGTATCTAGGCTTGTTTGGGACATTTTCTTCCCTTGTTTTCTCATATTGGTCGGCTGTCAGTGGGACCCTGAGATATTGCAGATTTCCTCTATTGGCTTGTAGTGTCCCGGTAGATTTCCAGTGTATCACCTCCCAGCCTTCAGTAGCCTGATGTCTTGGAGGAATCTGATAATGCAGTGCATCTGAAGAAAACTGCCCCTAACCCCCTACTGGTTCCACGGTTTGGAGCTGGCTCTGTGCGGAAAGGCTCTCACTGTGGGCCTGCACTGTGCAGGTGGCCGTGTGGGAGGAGCCCACCGCCGGAGTGTGGAAGGCTACCTTGGGAAGACCCTAGCTGCCCTGCCCGGCTCAGATAAGCCACCTCTATCTGGGCCTGCCACCCGGGCCGAGCTTTACCCAGTGGGCAGACTCACCTATAGCTCTATTTCAGTCTGAGTCTCTCAATGCCTCCCCTTCTTAACTCCTGGGTTCTGGAGCGACTGGGGGTGCAGTCACCCTCTAGGCCGCCATCTTGGATCACCCCGTGAAGAGAGCCTGCAGCCGGAGTGGGCAGAGCCGCCTGAAGAGGTCTCTGGCTGCCCTGCCCTGATCCCAGAGGCTGCTTGCGGATTGAAGCTCTCCGTTGGTTCAGGGGCTTGTGGCTGGTTCTATGTAGAAAACCTCTCACTGGGCGGTCTGGTCTGAGAAGCTAGCCTTGAAAGGCACCTCCCACCGCAGGGGTCCAGGCTACTTGGGGAAGTCTCTGGCTGCCCTATCCTGGTCCCTGAAGCTGCTTGTGTGCCGGAGTACGCTGTGCTGCGCTGGCTCCGGGACTTGGAGCTTGTTCTGGTCAGAAAGGCTCTCACTAGGGGGCCTGCTCCGAGAACCTGGAGAAGCTGGCTGTGTGGGCGGGGCCCACCGCCGGAGTGCACAGGGCTGCCTGTGGAAGACTCTAGCTGCCCTGCCCGGCTCCGATAAGCCACCTCTATTTGGGCCTGCCACCCGGGCCGAGCTTTACCCAGTGGGCAGACTCACCCGTGACTCTATTTCAGTCCGAGTCTCTCAATGCCTCCCCTTCTTAACTCCTGGGTTCTGGAGCGACTGGGGGTGCAGTCACCCTCTTGGCCGCCATCTTGGATCGCCCCGTGAAGAGAGCCTGCGGCCAGAGTGGGCAGAGCCGCCTAAAGTGTTCTCTGACTGCCCTGCCCTGATCCCAGAGGCTGCTTGCGGATCGTAGCTCTCCGTTGGTTCAGGGGCTTGTGGCTGGTTCTATGTAGAAAGCCTCTCACTGGGCGGTCTGCTCCGAGAAGCTAGCCTTGAAAGGCACCTCCCACCGCAGGGGTCCAGGCTACTTGGGGAAGTCTCTGGCTGCTCTATCCTGGTCCCTGAAGCTGCTTGTGTCTTAAGTCACCTTTTCAATAACGAGTTTCAAATCAGGTTTTTGATTCCTCTGTTTCAAATCAGGTTTTGATTATATGTCTCTTGTGAATATAGATGAATCTTACAATAGACATAAATATTTTCATAACACATCTTGAAATCAATGGAAATGGTTGGTTTTTCAACTTACAGGAGTTAGCTATCTTTTTCAACTATTTCTCATTTGTATTTACCATCAATGAAATTAAGTTTACAACTTGCATATATAGAAAAGTGAATATACCTCATAACTACCTTCCAAATCAAGATGTAGAATATTACCAGCAAGTAGAATTCACCTTTGTGTTCCTTCTCAATCATTACCTCTCAAAGTGATGGTCTGATTTCTGCAACCACAGACTAGTTTTTCTAATTCTTATGCATATATACATACACACAGATCATTATTTCTTCTTCCTCCTCTTCCTCTCTCTCTTCCTCTCCCTCTTCCTTTTCTTCTTCCTCTTCCTCTTCTTATTCTTTTTTTTGGGGGGCTAGTACTGGAGATTTAACCCAGGGGTACTGTCCTACTGAGCTACATCCCCAGTACTTTTTGCTTTTAATTTTGCGGCAGGCCTCACTAAGTTGCTTAGGGCCTTGTTAAGTTGCTGAGGCTTGCTTGAACTTGTGATCTTCCTGCCTCAGCCTCCCAAGTCCCAGAGATTATAGGTGCGAACTACTATGTCTGGTTGATCCCATTTTTTGTCCAGCTTTTTTGTTTAATAGTTTTGTTCATAGGACTCATTCACACATATAATTGCTTTTATTTTTCATTGCCACATGTTGTTCTTCATGTAAATATGTCATAATTTAGATTTTCTATTAAAAATGGACGTAGATTATTTTTGTCATGGAACTAGTTAATTCTCTGAAATTTTGAAAAATCTTTTAAACCCATGTTTAAGCAATATATATATATATATTCCAATTCTTCCCTATTCATACTAGAAGTAGGTATTGCATATTATTTAATTAGGAGTACCCTATTGGTTGTAAAATGCCATTATATGATGGTTTGACATTTGCGTTATATGGTGCATTTATTTGACATTTATAGGAGTTACATATCATTTTATATGTTTTTGGTAATGTTCATGCCCTAATAAAAGTTCATTATGCCAAATATTAGAAATATTTATTAGTCATCCTGTAGAAAGACAAGTTATGGTTCCCATAGTTGAAGTTAGAAAACAAGTCCCAGATCACTGTACTTGTCCTCTGGTTAAACCTGAAATAGAAAAGTTTAAGAAGGATACGTCTTTGTTGTGTGGAGCTGAGTTATGCATTGTAGTACATTTAGCTAAATCTTTGACTTATACCACTAGATGCCAGTGATCTCTACCTTCTCCTCCAGCCTCAGATTTGACATCCCCAATATTGCTAAATGTTCTTTGGGAGGCAAGTTCACTCAAGGTTAAGAATCATTAATATAAGGAAGAATTCAATCAGCTTTATTTTTGACACTAGGAGAAGCAAATGCTTTGAAATTTTATGTTAACAGAATATCATGTTGTGGGCATATTCTAAAAGGAGAAGGGTGGAATACTCAGGAGTTTCACAGTATATTTACCAAGAAAATAGGGCATTTTTTAAAAGACTTGTATTCATGACAAGTATCTTGAATATAACTGATTTCATCAATGAGAATGTTTCTAATACCTGTTGTTATGATATGGATGTGAGGTGTCCCACAAAAGCTCAGACGTGAGACAATACAGGAATGTTCAGAGGAGAAATGTTGGGTTGTGAGAGTCTTAACCCAATCCGTGAATTAATCCCAGATGGGATTAATTGAAGTGGTAGGTATGACTGGAGGAGGTGGGAATTGGGTCGTGGCTATGGGGTACATATCTGTTATCTGGAGAGTGGAGTCACTCTCTCTCTCTCTCCGTCCCCTATCTCCCCTTCACCTCTCTCCCCATCACCCTCTCCCTCTTCCTCTCCCCTTCCTGATGATGCAAGCTACTTCCCTTTGCCACCCTCTCCCACCATGATTTTCTGTCTCACCTTGAGGCCCAAGGAATGGAGTTGGCCTTCTATGGACTAAGTCCTCTGAAACTGTGAGTCCTCTAATAAACTCTTCCTCCTCTACAATTGTGCTAAGGTAAATAACTGTCTTAAAAAGTAACTTAAACTAAGACATACATAACATCCAACTATTTATTTAAAAGTAAATCACAGACATAATAATTGGTAATAATTTCTGCCTCTTAATGATTTACTTTGTATGTGTTTGTGTGGCTTTATTGAGGGAAGGATCACTTGGAGATGTCCACAAACACCTAGATATTAATTTGTTGTAGTACTTAACCTTACAAAGTTGTAATGTTGATTAAACAATCTCTGTAAAACTATTGATCTGTGTCTCATGCTATAGTCTGAGGTCCACAGGGCATGCATTTGTGAAGAAAGGAAAGAGGGGAAACATCAAGAGCAAACTGCATTCCGCAAGCACAGGATAGAGTAATGATGCTATGAACTCATATTAGTTTGGGCCACTCCAGTAAGGAGCTTAACCCAACTGTCCCAGGAGTCAAAGGAACAGAAGACGACTCAGGAGCAGGTATAGCAGTTCCCTCATGCCAATGATATGAATTAGCAGATCTACAAAGATATATATATCTTTGTAGATATATATATCTTTGTATATATATATATATATATATATATATATATATATATATATATATAATTTGCAAAATGGCTCCTCCTTCTTTTCCTCTCTCTAAATATCCTGACATTCTCCCCCGTGACCTACCTCAAATAGAAATGTACAAGAATGAAAGTTCTAAATAATGCAGTGTAGCTTAGTCAAAATGTAACATTATGAAACTGCCGTGGTTCATATTACAACTTGATGTATCTTGACTTTAAACATTACATATTGATTTTCCTACCTATTGATAAATAATGAATTAGCTAATCTATACCACCAACCCTTTCTCTCCTTCCTCTTTTTCTGTTAGTTATCTTTGATTCTTCACATATTATGCTTAAAAATCTAGTTCACATTTTTATGAATTAGAGCGATTTTATCTTGACTCTTAAAGATAATTATAGCAATTACACTTTATCTTGTGTCTCCTCTACCTACTTATTTTATTTTCCATCATTTGTCATCTTTATTTTTATCAAGGGCAATTTAAATGATGATTATTGTGGTTTTCTGTTATAAAATCTTACTTAAGCTTGATTTGCTTTTTCCAAAATGAGTAAATAAGTTTGTTATAATGAATATCTTGTTCATTGTTAAATAGCCAAAGTATGCTATATTTATAATTTGTTTCTAAAATTTTTTTTATTGCTTTCAATTGCCTTATCATTTTTTTATTCTTTTCTCTATCATGTCTATAAATTCATCTACCCTATAGTTTTAGTAATGTACTCTTATCCCAGATGCTTCCTTCCTAGAGCTCACTCTTCTGCTCCAATTAGGACAGGTTGCTCTCTAGGCAGGCTACACCTTCTGAGATGGAGAGACCGTGCATCATGTCTTTTGTCTTCCTCCTTTGCTTATTCTTCAGTATGAAGAGAAGTATATCTCAAATAATGTCCTAAGAAGAGAAATTGCTGTATGTTTATCCTGTGAAACTTTAAATTTCAGACCCCCCTATACACAATCATACCTCTTTGTTTTCTTGTCACTTGGTTGATAATTTATGCATAGCATTCTAGGTTCAATATCATTATCTCTGAGAACATTTAAATAGGTGCTTCAATGAAATCTTCCTGATTTTCACACATTGCTCACTCTTTCATATACATTTTGCGTTTCTTCATGAACTATAAAGCTCCCTGTGAAGAATAGGTTGCTGGGTTCTCTGCTTTGATTCATCTATATATCATGTTTGATGGTTAAATTTATGTGTCAATTTGTAAGGTCTTTTCAAAGGAGATCAGTGGTCACGCTGGTGAACTTTTAGTAAAGCAGTTTGCCTTTATAATGTGAAGAGCTACTAGAAGCACACAAAGAACAAAACGGCCGGCCCCACTTGGCAGGAAGGAATTCTCCAGCAGACTGCTTCAAATTGGAACTTAACTTTGGGTCTATCTTTCATTTACTATGAGTACATGTCTTTGGAAATTTTTGTTGTTTGGTCAATTTGTCTTGAACTCATGGCTCCCTAGAAAGATTTTGACTTAATTGACCCCTTTGACTTCTATTAAGTATATCTTTGTTTTACTAATTTTTGACCAATTTGGAGACAATCCATGAGCCTGAGTTGCTAGGCCATGACCTGGGCTTGGTCTCTTTTCACTCTAAATGAACTGCAACTCCAGGTAACAAAACCCATGATGAGTGGGTGATGAACAGAATTTCAAAAGGATCTGTTTCACTAAATAGTCCATCTGTGTGCACAAAATTCCTTTTTAGTCTTTGTTATATATTCCGTAATCCTTATTTTACTAAATTACTTAATTAAACTCCATCATTCAATTTCCCAGACAACTAAACTCTAACCAAACTGAAACACATCAGACATTTACTCCCACCACAAATGAATAATACTAAAGTAAATGGAATGTCAATAATGCCAGACATTTGTAAGTACTTTACATGAAATATTTAATATGAAACTCATCATATTATGAGATACATAAGTTTTTAAGCATTGTTTTATCTATGAGAAAGCTTAGACTTTGTAAAAATACTTAGCCAGAGTAATTTGCCAGTGTCACCTATTTTTGATTTTGTTAGCAAATAGATCATATTTGCATTACAGATTTCTATATTGAGAAGTATATCCCAAGCTTATGCTAACAAATGGTCCCCAAGTATCACTGCAATAAAACAAGAAAGGATTTGCTTCTCAGTTATGCAATAGGTCCCATGTATCTTTTCAGGAAATTCTGATCCTCACAGTCTTTCAGATTCAGGCTGACAGAGGATCTACCTTTTAAACACATGGCTTCAGTATTCACCCCTTAAGAGAAAGAGCACTGGTGACTTTTATTTTCTTTCCTACATTGTGCCCTTTAAGTGACATGTCATTTCAAATAACCCAAGAGCCCTAGAAAGTGTAGTCTTTTGTATTCATGGAACAAAATCTAGGTATTGATGACCATTAGGAATGTATACTCTGATAGAACTCCTAGAACCCAGGGATGTTTGACACTAAACACCAAACTCTTCAGCACTGGGTTATCCTTGCTCCTCTCAGGTCTAGTAATTTTGACAAAAATACTAATTTAAAATTGTTTAGAATAACAAAAAAAAATTTAGAAAATCATTGTATTGATTGTTGCAATCAACACAAGGATATGCTTGTTTTTCATGTTTTCAATATCAAAAATTTTAATAGTTGATAGTTTTAATTTGTGTATCCTATATTTCACTTACTAATATTTTTACAAATTCAAAGCTTGTGAAAAAATTAAAGATGATAAAATATATCAGATATTTTGGTTAACTAATCTTCGATGTTGGAAAAATGTGTAAAATGACTTAGTTTGACTCAGTTGCATCCCACTAAATATCTTGAAATCTGAACCTTTTAATATAAATTCACAAGTATAACAATACTCAGTTTTGGAATCTATTATTATTTTACACTTTTATAAAAGAGTCCTACATTTAATCTCTTATATTCACTCTACTTGTGTTTTTGCTCTTTTAGGGCTGACTAAATTCATCAGAGAATTTTTAAAATTTTTGAGGAATAAATTACTTCACTATTAAGAGATGGTGTTTGTAGTATCAATTTGTAATTGCCTAAAATTAGATTTTTAAGTAATAGAGTCTTTATCAAAATCCCTAGGGAATCTTTGCCTTTGCCTGACTCATAGCAAATTGTTTTCCACAAATTATCTACTTTAATGATTTCTTTTCCTATTAGTAGAATCCTGTTTGATGTATCTTTTTGCCTTCTCTCTCCTCTTAGTGTTTTCCTGGTGATTTTGTGAAATAATATTTTCTCCTCAGCTTTTCCTGTAGAAAATTATCAACTCCAGAATAGTTCTGAGCTCTAAAAATTGGATTTATATTTAATAAACAGGGAATCCATGAAACTTTCCAAGAAGAGGTGAAATAAGCTCCAATATCTTAGTAACTCATGAATTCCAAAATATTCTATGCCTTCTAATAAGTGGCTACTTACACAATAGGACCTTTTATGTAGCAACGAAGTTTATAAACCAGTTTTCAGGGGCAACTTTGTAAAGTTGTGCCATATATATTTTGAACAGAGTGATTAGTGCTGAATAATAACACTCATTTTAAGGACACTCATTTGTAAATATATTGGGTTTGCCATATTACTTGCATGTTGTGCTAGAATTGTATTTTGCCTATGAACCAATATTTTCCAACTCTAAAATTTATCAAATGGGTTTATTTTGGGGAGGTTATACTTCCTCTATATATCTGGCACAGGTATTTATTTTGTGCTTACAGTGTTGTTCTTTGAATTTTAAATAAAATGATGTCCTCTCACATCTGTAATATTTCATTTAGCAGGCTATCATTATGTGAACACAGTAGTCAGAGTATGTTGTGGTTAGGCGACAATAATTGCTTTCTCTTTCAGATATCAGGGGGTATGGAATCGACATATCGACAGCTCACATTCTTTCAGGAAGGAAAAGGTCAATTTTTCTCCAAATTAGTAAGTTGTTGTTATCACTTTATTTTAAATATGAAGATATTTTATACCTAAAAGTTGAGAAAAATATGATGTTTTGAGAAGGATGCTTTTAATGTCATTTCTCATTTATTGCTCTAAGAAGGAAGCAAATTTTATGGACTTAGAAGCTCAGCTTTCAAAAGACTTATAGAATTCATTCTTAAGTAGGGTCTGCACTACAGATAAACCAAGTACTTAAAAATTTTTGAAATCTTTTTCCGTTTGGTTATACTATAGTCAACTCAACTGAATCACTGTCATGCTATAAGAATAATGGGAAACTGAATTCTGTGGATACCAACGCTAGAACAAATTTAGATAATAAAAAATGGCAACTTCATAATCCAATTATTAATTTTTTAGTTGTGTTAATAGAACATTTATTCCCTCCCTTTCAAAAGTTTCTAATAACAATAGCAAAGCAAGGTTATGCTGTAAAATATCTCACTTAGGCTCCCTAACTATCTGGCATAAATGCCTCAATAGTCCATTATTTACCCTAGAGCTTATCTTGACTAGTCTTTGGTAGTCAGACTTCTGTTCATATAATCTTGAACTTTGACTTGCCCTGAAGTTTAAGTACTAACATGCATAAAACCCCCTGAATAGCTCATTCCAAGAATCCTTGACCACTCAGAAAAATATTTCCTATTAAGATACCTCACTCATGCTTTCTGCTCATCCCAAGACTTGTCCCCTTCCCCAGTAATTTCTACTAACCTTCCTACGTCTCCAAATAAAAAGGACATTTTCTGTTTAATTTTGAGAAGACTGGAGATCTTTGTGACTAGACCATTCTTCTCCTTAAAATAGACTTTGAAATAAAATCACTCCTTACCTAAGTCCAAGTTGTTTTTATTTAGCATATCCAATGTAATTACTATTATTCTCATTTTTACCATTTTTTCATATAAAAAGTAATAGCAGAGATTACACACATAATAATGTGAATACTAGAATTTTAACATAGGCCTGTGTTCAGCTTATTCTCACTTCATACTGTCATACAGACTCAAATGTAATATTCATTTGCAAGGGCAGGAAAGGGGAAATAACTGGGAATGATATTGGCCAAATTATATTGTTATTGCGTGCATGTAAGAATATATGACAAATTCCAACATTATGAACATCTAGAATGCACAAATGAAAATATGGGAAAATAAAACACTTTTCAGAACTTTCTTATAAGCTTTTAATGTGCTTCCAAACCTTCCTTAATGGTGGAAATGGGTCTTCCCCAAGCATCCGTCAGTAGAATTGTTTGGTGCTTATATACTTTTGACTTTTGACCAGATATTTTGACCTCATCACCAAATAATACAAACTGAATACCCCTGACACTCAGTGCACATATACTGTCTCTTGGCTGTAGACATGTCCATGATACCCCATCCTTAGCAGGTGGGATAACATGAGTCTAGATCTTCATGTGGGCTCTCCTGCCATTCACTTGCTCAGAATCATGGATGTGACATGATAATCATACTCCAGGAGTTGATCAAATCAATAGGAGATGGTAAGAGACACAGTTCTCTTTTATATGATGTAAGTGGTGCATTATAGTCATACATCATATTGGCGTTCACTCTGGCATAATCATATATGCGTGGAATATAATTGGCTCAACCTCAGTCCCTAGTACTTCCACTTTCCCTCACCTTCTTCCTCTCCCTTTCGTCCTTCCTCTACTTGTCTTCCTTTTATTTATTTTTAGTTTTTTAATTATTGCTTTATAGATATACATAACAGTGAAATTCATTATGTTACATCCAAATATACAGAGTATAAATTGATCAGTTTCACTGTGTGGTTTACCATTTTTGGCACCCCTCCTCCCTCCCACTCAGTCCACTTCCTCTGCTCCACTGAGTTCCCTTTTATTTTCATGGGATTCACCATCCCTCCTTTTCAAACTTTACTCTAGTTTGAGCGTAAGAGAGAAAACAGTCAACACTTGAGTTTCTGAGCATGACTTATTTCACTTAGCTTTATGTTCTCCAGTTACATTATTTATCAGAAGATGCCATCATTTCATTCTTCTTTAAAACTAAGTAAAATTCATATATATGCAATTTATATATATATGAATTATTATTGATATATATTATTGATTCTTGGTTTTACTGAACTTGCTATTATTTGCACTCTTGATAATTGCCATTCTAACTCAAGTGAGATGTAATCTCTGTAGTTTTGGTTTTCATTTCCCTGATGGCAAGGTGTGTTGAACATTTTTTTCAAGTATTTGTTGGCAATTTGTATTTCCTTCTTTTGGGGAGTACCAAGGATTGAACTCAGGGGCACTTGACCACTGAGTCACATCACCAGCCCAATTTTGTATTTTTTTAGAGACAGGGTCTCACTGAGTTGCTTAGTGCCTCACTTTTGCTGAGATGGCTTTGAACTGGTGATCCTCCTGCCTCAGCCTCCTGAGCACTGGGATTATAGAAATGTATCACCTTACCTGGCTCAGTTTCTTCCTTTAAGAAGTTTCTGTTTAAGTTTGTTTTCTCATTTATTATATAACTATTTATTTGTTTAGTGTTACATTTATTCATTTATTTATATATTCTGGATGTTAGTTCCCATCAGAGGAGCAGCTGGCAAAGAATTTCTCTCATTCTGGTTTTTTTTTTTTTTTTTTTTTTTTTTTTTTGGCAGTGCTGGGGATTGAACCCAGGGTCTTGTGTTTGCAAGGCAGCCAGCACTCTACCAACTGAGCTATATCCCCAGCCCGATTTTCTCTCATTCTATAGGCTTTCTCTTTATGCTCCTAAGCTGTACAGAAGCTTTTTAATTTGATGCTATCCCACTTATTGATTCTTGGTTTTATTTCTTGCACTTGCTTTGAGGTCTGGTTCAGGAAGTGTTGCCTTCACCAATATGATGGAATATTGGCCCTATGTTTTTTAACAGCAGTTGCAAAGTTTCTGATCTAGGTCTTTGATACACTTAGTTGCCTTTTTTGCTCAGTGAAATTTAGGGATCCGGTTTCATTCTTCTATATATGAATATCCAGCTTTCCCAGCACCGTATGTTAAAAAGGCTATCATTTCTCCAAAGTATGATTTTAGCATCTTTGTTAAATATAAGATAAGTATATCTATGTGCATTTGTCTATGTGTCTTCTATTTAATTGGTCATTATTGCTCTTTGATTCTTATATCATGCTGCTTTTGTTACTGTAGCTCTGTAGGAAAATTTGAGGTTCAATATTGTGGTACCTTCAGTATTGCTCTTCTCATTCAAGATTGCTTTGGCTATTCTGGGTCTCTGATTCTTCCTAATAAATTTTAAGAGTGTTTTTCTAGTTCTGTGAAGAACCTCATGGGTGTTTTGATGGGGATTGCATTGAATTTGTACAATGCTAATGTATAGCTATTTTGACGATATTAATTCTTCCTATCCATGTAAGAGGTCTTTCCACTTCAAATCTCTTCGATTTCTTTCTTTAGTGTTCTATAGTTCTTATCATAGAGTTCTTTCCCCTCCTAGGTTAGATTTATTCCAAAGGTTTTTTTTTTTCTTTGTTTGACTGGTAGGTTGATTGTTTATTGTGCATGGAATAGTTTTCTGATTTCTTTCTTTCTACTGAACAAATTCATTATTGGAATATAGAAAAGCATTTGATCTATGAATGTTGATCTCGTATCTTGCTACTTTGTTGAATTCATTTATTGGGCCCAGATGTCTTCTGGTAGTATTTTATGGTACTTTTTGACAAAGGATGATGTCACCAGCAAGCAGATAATTTAACTTCTTCCTTTTCCTATTTCTATACCTTTAATTTCCTTTTCTTGCCTGATTACCATGGTTAGAATTTCAAAAATTATACCAAACAGGAGTTAGGATAGCTTCTTTTACCCTATTTTTGAGACACAATTCTGAAACTCAAATTAGAGAAACTATCTCTCACTGGATAGTTTTTCAGGGTCAGTTTCTTAGAAATGAGGGTCTTTAATTTTCCTGTTCAAATGATACTGTAAAGGAGTTTTTTTAAAAGTCAAATTATCTGTAGTCATTGCTAAAAAATTTCATCTCTAAATCTTACTACTTTGCACTTTAATAGCAAGATAAATGAATTAGTGCCTCTTAGTTTTCAGCTGTATTAGAGAAAACAACAAGAGAAAAATTACCAACTTTCTACTTATGTGTATAAATTTAGGGTAATTTGTTCACCATTCTGGGTTTTGATTATGTTTAATAAATGTGTTTTCAAAAAGATTTAGAAAAAGTCATAAAAACCTTGGTATTTAAATTGTTTATCAGATACATAGTATATGGTTCTGTATAAGAATTACTTTTGTGATGTGACCCATGTAATTTGTGAACAGAACTTTCTTTAGAATAAACAGAAATGTGGGCACAAAAGAGGAAGATGTAACCTGACAACAAAATAAAAAAACATTTCTGAGATTCTAAGGTTAAGATATTAACTATGGTTATTATGCTTTCAACAGAGAAGAAAATGTCCACTTTTACCCTGGGATGAAGAGGTAATCATTGATATGTGACTATGTACAAAGATTAGAAATAGAAATTTACTTTTCATGTTAGGCAGAAAAAGCAATCAGATATAAATTGATCTTCAAGTTGAAACCCCAAAGCTGCGTCATGTGATCAGGTGTAGGCCATTGTGCTCTACCTTTTACTTTTGAAATATTTTATTTATATCCTCTAGAAGTGGTGAATAGTCACAAAAATACAGAATTATAAAGTATCCTCAGAAAAAGTGACGTTCAAACTAATATGAGCTGAAGTGCAAAAAAAAGTTAAATGAAGATAAATAGAAAAAAAGTGGGAAATGAAGCCTTCAGTAGGAGAGTCTAGATAATTAATAGCTTTTAGAACTGACTTTACTATCCATTTAAACAGATAATTTAATTTTTCTAGTTTTAACATAAGTTTAGAATTAAAAATGTGAGTGAAAGTTTAAAAGGTTAACTATATACTTTTTAAAGGCCTTTTGCCTCAAAGATCCACACAATATAAATATAAATCTCTATATAAATGTTGATCTGTATTCAATTCTAGGTTTTACTGTGTAGAAATGAATTTTAATTTTAAAAAGTTTGCTGCTATATTATGAATATTTGAAAACATTTATGTTTTGTCATTTGACTTTCAGTCTCCCCTCCTTATTTTCAATAAATGCTTCTTTCATAGTTTCTTCTCATAACCACCCAATCTGGAAGCTGTTATTTTGCTAGAATTTTAGAGTTAGACAGTATTTATGAAATCACTAACTCCTTCTCCTTATATAGAACTTAAGACTTTTTTTTTTTTTTTTTACAGTAATCATATATGTGGACTGTCTTCAGGTTTCCCATAGAATTTCTGCTTTGAGTGAATGTCACTTACATGTAACATTTTGGAACTATAAAAGGCAGTATCTGGTGGCTTATATTTGATAGTATTTAAAAATTAGGGAAAAATAGAAAATTCAACATGTATGGAATGTGAATCTTTTTGTTATATTAAGTATATTTTTAATTGACTATAGATAGTTCTGTTTTCTTTTCAATTCTTCTGAGTGTGTATCAGGAAGGAATCTCATTCCATTAACTAAAGAAGGTAATATAGTAATGGAGATAGTTATTGCAGCTATATATAATGACTTGATTTTGACAGAATAGATATGAGGTTGATGATGAACAGATAAAATAGATATGTGCAGAAAGCTACTGAAAAATATTTCCTTGCAAACTCAGGAGAGAATTCTTTTGCCATAAATATTAAATTGAGGAATTGCATATTTGGTCAGAAAGGCTTTATTTAATGTTTACCACCCTTCTATATCCTAGGGATAAAGCTTAATTGAAGTTCTGATTTTAGTGAACTGAAATTGATAAATATACAAATTAAGAAATGCATGAGAAAATCTGAAGTAATTAAAATTCTAGGCTCGAATAAAGTAACTAGTTTCTTAAAGAATAGGCAAGAAGAAAGATGGAGCAAAAGGCATTTATAAATGTTTTCGTGGTCAATAAAGTCTAAGGAGATAACTTGAACAGATTCCATCACAAACTGAGGGAAACTGATAAAAGATAAAATAGTTGGTAGGGAAAACTTTAAGAGATGATCCTCAAGACCCATGTCCTTTTTGCACATGCCCTGAATAGCTCTGGGAATTTGAATACAATGAATTTTACTATTGCGATGAGGTTTATTATATGCCACAGTAGTTTTAAGAAATGCAGACTATGCAGGTATAACTAGCCTAGTACCTGAGCTTCTAAATCTGAGTCCAACTTAAAAAAAATCAAGACATTAAGCAAGAGCAAGACCAAATGTACTATATTGGATTTGAAGGCAGTTGGAATCACGTGGCAAGGGATGGCAGCAGCCTCTAGGAGTACAGACTGGCTCAGAGTGAGGGAAACTGGGACTTCAGAGGTAGAGTCAAAGGAACCAGATTCTACCAACCCTTCAAATGAACTTGGATGTAGATTCTTATTAAAGTCTCTGAACAAATTCATCACACCAATACCCTCATTTTAACCTTATGTTATACCTTATGTCAGTAGAGGGACTAATCTACTGAGTAAAACGAGTAAAACCTCTTACCTATAGAATCACGAGTTTACATAGGGATGTTGTAAATTGCTCTGTGCAGAATGTTATACAGCATTAGAACACTACTATAGACAGCGACTAGAAAGGCACTAGGGCAGAACAGATCCAAGAAAGTTCCATGGGTGGAAAGGAGACCAGTGTGGTTGCAGCATAGGGAGTCCCAACATGAGGAGAAATGAGAGTCAAAGACACAAATGGATGAAATTGGAGAATATCATGTTAAGTGAGATAAACCAATCTCAAAAAACCAAAGGACGAATGATATTGCTAATAAGTGGATGATGACACATAATGGGGGGTGGGAGGGGTTAGTGTTAGGGTTAGAGTTAGGGTTAGGGAGGGGGGCAAGAATGGAGGAAAGAAGGACTGTATAGAGGGAAAAGAGGGGTGGGAGGGGTGGGGGGGAAGGGGAAAAATAACAGAATGAATCAAACAACATTACCCTATGTAAATTTATGATTACACAAATGGTATGCCTTTACGCCATGTACAAACAGAGAAACAACATGTATCCCATTTGTTTACAATAAAAAAAAAAAAAAAGAAATAGCTAGCCACAGGGAAGAGTCAAGAAACTACACAGACACAAAAACTGAGGCCATGAGGCTACACATTTAAATAGCTGTTGAGGGCATCACTAATATTTTTATAAGATGTTAACAATGATGCCTGAAGATGACATTTAAGTCATTTAAAAAAGATTAAATTTTTTAATTAAAAAAAAAACAAAAAACACATAGGTGCATTTAAATTAAGGCCTGGTAATGAATAAGATTTCCTAGGAGTTTATATTACAGAGTGAAGAAAGAGAATAAAAGACCAAGGAAGAGTAGAGAACAACATGCTATTAGGAAGAGGTAGATGAGAAATTAACCAATAGAAAAAAATGAGAAATTTCAATAAAATTATTTGGAAGAATAACTCCTAAAGTATTTAAAAGTCATGGAATCCATGACAGGACATTTTAATTATGCTATGAGCATGTATGAATATGGCATGATAAATTCCATTATTATGAATAATTATTATCTGTCAATAAAAATGTCAAAATGTTAGAAATGTTGACTGTCTTAGGGACAACAAACAGGATGCCATCAGACTCAGTCACTAGGATGCTATTTGTCATCAGTTTTATGCTATTGTCCCTTTTTAACCCATGCAGAGAAACAGCAAGCATATAGATCTTCAAAACTTGGAAAGTGTATTTAGAATGGTATGATTTAAAATGTACAAAATATACCATCTTTTATTATAAGAGGTATATATAGGTTTGGGGGACAGAAATATTTCAAGGAGGTGGGACTACCATTCACAAATAAATTAAAAAAGGTTAAGAGCCTTTTTATAGGTATAATTCATAAAGAAAAAATTAAAGCAAATCTATGGCTTCAAACATGGAACACAAATTCAATATTCCTAGGCAGACACTAGGAATTTTAGCTTTGTATTATTGGGTACTTATATCACATGGTTCATAGTTACAACTGAGATTTATTCATTTTATTAGTGATATGCCCAAAATGGGCAAAATGTCACCACGTGCTAAATAATCTCAGTGGAAGGTGATAAGAAAGGTAAAGGGGGAAGTTAGTAGAAATGCCAAAGAGCAAACTTCATGAACAACCATGAGCAAAAACATGTTGCTTGGAGAGTGTACATTAATGCAAAAAAACTTAGCTGGTACCAATGGACTGAATATGTATGTCCTCCCTGCCTAATTCATATGTTGAAATCTAATCCCTAATTTGATAATATTTGATGACAAAACGTTTGGAAGGTATTTAGGTCATGAAGCCTTTGCCTGAATGATGCACACACTCTGAAGTGTGCTTCAAGGAAGGGACACAAGTGAACTCTTTTTTCCCTGTTTTCCTCTGGATGATGATACAGTGAGGATTTGGGTATTAGCAAACCAGAAAGTAACCCTCACCAATCACTGGGTATTCTAGAACCTTGATCCTAATCTTCCTAATCTTCAGAACATGGTGTTTAAGTCACTCAGTTTATGGTATTTTAATATAGCAGTCTAAACTGACCAAGACAACTGGTTTTACATTTTTATATGCAAAATAAATAATATTTCATATCAGCCTAACTACATCACTCACTAGCCTAATGACCTTAGCCAACCCTTTTAATCTTTTTATATTTCAGTGTCCTGATTTATTAAATGAAGACATTGATATTTAGATTCTAATTAAGAATAAATTAATAAGATTAAAGATATAAAGCTTACAAAACACTTAACTGTTGGCCTAATAAATAGTGTTCGCTCAGTAAATCTTAGTTATCAGCAATATTGGTAATTATATACACTAGCTAAATTTTGAACATCTTTAAGTTTCAAACCCTTCTCTTCAAGTAAAGTAGCTAAAAGCCTGATAGGTAAAACTAATACAGATATTCTTGTTGAATGGGGTAGGTTAGGTTGGGAGCTGGACATCCTACTGGCCTCTTGCTACTACCTTAGGTGTCCCACAGTGCTCGAAGGAGCACAAAGAGAACACTATTGACCTGAGAAAGCAGACAGTTAACAAGCTATCTTTTAAATGCAAGACGACTGTTAAGCACAAGCCCTTATCAGTGACTCAAATCATGTTGCTAAAATTGAGATAATTATTGCTAATCTTATTATTTTAGTCTCTTTCCTCCATTTTTCTTAAGACTTTAGCACTACATTCTCTCCAAAATTATATTTAACATGAAAACAAACATATCAAAATGACCTCTGGCTTTTTTAAAGTAACAAGTTATAATCTCTTTAGATTCAGATCCATGGAGTAGTTATGAGCCATCTGAATGTTCACTTAAAGGTCTGGGTATTTGCCTGAGCTGTTTTCTTTGGACACCACGACCTGACTTAGATATGTCCCTAATGATATGGCCCAGAGCCTTTAGAGACAGCATTTTCTATTAAATGCAGCATATCCAGCAATAAAGTTTCTTAGGTGAATTCTTACTAGGCTCTTTACTTTGGTTGTCTTTTCTTCTAAGGAGAATGAAGAGATTGTAGAAAGCTATTTTTGCATGTGCTTTGTCCCACTCCATGGTATTTCTGGTCCAATGAGAGATTAGTTGCCTACCCAAGTGATTAAGTTACTAATTTGGCAAGTCATATGCCTCTTTTTTTATCCCAGTGCTTTTTTCTCTGTTACATTCCCTAGGCCTTTCTTAGGAATGGCTTCATTAACATTGAATTGGTTTTCTTTATGGAGGCTGGAGCTCCCAGCAGCTTTTTAAAAATATTTTATAAGCTGTGCAGCCCTCTGCTAATTGATGCTTTGCCCTTTTTCGAAGCAGCTTTAAATAGGCGAATCAAGCAAAAGCCAGAATATCTTGAATTTAATATTGAATGATTAACTATGTAAACCTGCTTAATATTTTCATGTTTATTAAAATAAAACATTTTTGTAATGTTCAAAATATACAAATTAAAGCTTATAAGATGCAAAATGTAATTTTGACAAAGCATATTTGGAGTAATCTAGTTTCTCAAATGTTTAGTTAATTGATCAATTAATGCTTATTAAACAATTCAGTATTACTCATGGATATTATACTAGACTGTTAGAAGAGTTAAGTTATAAACCCTGATTTTGAGAAATAGATTTCATCTGTGGAGGTTGTACTGATGCTTATTGAACAATATTAATTGAGATGATTTGTAAATATATAGTAAATTCTGTTTTCTGTAGGGTAGCTTCACAAAAGGTTCAGAGCACATATAAATTAAAAGAATATATCTTGTTAGAATATGTTCTTAGAGTAAAGATTCATGGAGAAGGTGAAAGTTGGTTAGACAAATATGAGAGTAAAAATTTAGAGTCTGGGGTTTAAGGGAAAATCCTGGATTAAGAGGGAAAGAACAGAACTCAAGTGGAGAATGAGTAATGAGCAATGATCAGACTTGCTCTTGGAACATTACCAATATTCTAGTTCTATAGAGTGAATCTTAAGAAGGTGGCGTATACCTGAAATCCCAGCAACTTGGGAGACTGAGGAAGGAGGATCAAAAGTTCAAGGCCAACCTTAACAACTAGATGAAACCCTATATCAAAATAAAAATTTAAAAAGGTCCGGTGTATCTCAGTGGTAAAGTAGACCTGGATTGAATCCCCAATATTAGAGGGAAAAAGATAAGTAGATATTTTTATAATTCCAGGAATTCAAAGATACCTAGAATTCCTCTCTGGGCCACTGGATTCTGTTCCTGGTTGCATAGTAAAATACAATTTTCTTGAATGACTCAATTTCAAGACTGGATAATGGTAAGGTCTGGACAGAACAAGACTATAGCTAAGACACTGTAGAGCTTGGGGATCTAGTGTGCAGGCTGTGATGCGAAGGGGAGCTATATGATGGAGGAGAGCAAATAAATATTTGAAATGCTTTTTTGTATTATGTTTTTAGTTCTCTTACCATTTATAATTTATTTTTGGAAAAATATGAAAAAAAATTTAAATTCTATTTTCAATTTTCTTTTTTTTTTTTTTTAACTGCATAGGACTCAAATATTATGTTGAATTTACTGTCTAAGTTGGAAAGATTTTAGCACCAAAAAAATTGCCTAGTATCAGCTAGGCAACAGCAAATGTGCATTGAAGGATGAAGGAGAGATTTATGGCTAATAGGTTTTTTTAAATTTAAGCCAAAGATGTAGACTGCTTATCCAAATCATATAATATTCTGGATAAACTTTTCAAAGAAATGTATATATAGCTACAGTTTCTATAATACTGTTTTAATTTCCTTTCTTTTGGTTTAAATGTATTGATTCATATAATGGCAAACCTATAAGTACATTTTATTAGTAGCCATGTGTGTTAGCTTTTCATCACTCTGACCAGAATACCTGAAAAGAACAACTTTCAGGAAAAAAAGTTTACTTTGGCTCACAGTTTCAGAGGTTCAATTCATGGTCCTGGCAGTCTTGCTTTAAGGCAAAAATACCATCACAGAAGGACATGTTGGAAGAAGGCTATTTACCTCCTGGCAGCAGGAAGCAGAAGGGAGCAGAAGCCCAAGGAGGAAGTAAAGAAACCAGAAACAATATATAGTCCCCAGGGACATGTCTATGACCTAATTATTCCTGCCACACCCCACCTGCCTACCTTTTCCACCCAGTAGACCATTCAGATTATGAATCTATAAAAAGTATTTATCTACTGATAAGGTTACAGTCCTCACAATTCAGTCATTTCCAAGTGCCCTTTCTCTGAACCTTGTTGCATTGGGAACCAGGTTTAAAATACATGAAACGTTGGTGGGAAAATCAAGACCCAAACATAACACCATGGCAGCCCATTCAGGCTGCCCTAACGAAAATAGCTCACTGCAATTTATAAACAACAAAAATGTAGTTCTTGCAGTTCTGGAGACTGGGGAGTCCAGGGTCATGTCACTAACATGTCTCATGAGGCTTCTTTGCTTCAAAGATGGCACTTTGGTCACTGCATCCTCACAGGATGCAAAGGAAGATCAGAAGCACATGGAAGCTTCCTTTGACTTTTTAATCTGGGCACTAATCACATTCTTGAGGGTAGAAACTTTTCATTATTTAATCAGCTCATAAAGGCTCTACTTCTTATGCTATTTTGTTGGAGGTTAGGTTTTCATGCATGAATTGAAGGGAAACATCAGCATTTAGATCATAGCAACAGTCATGTAACCACATATTAGAAATAACAAATATGCAATTCCCAACTCACTGAGAACATATTCATTACAAAATTTATAGGAGCCATCCCCTTAAACTAACAAAGAGGTTGGTACTTGTGTTGATAGTATTATTAGTGGATCTGTTTATCATTTTGAATGCTTTGTAAAAATAATTTCTATTCATATAAATCTAAAGTGATAGTATATAAAAACTTCATTAAATTTAGATCAAGGAAGCCAGGCACTGTGGTGCATGCCTGTAATCCCAGAAGCTTGGGAGGCTGAGGCAGGAGGATTGGGAGTTCAAAGCCAGCCTCAGGAACTTAGCAAGGTCCCAAGCAACCCAGCAGGACTCTGTCTCTAAATGAAAAAAAATAAAAAGGCTGGGGGTGTGGCTCAGTGGTTAAGCACTCTGGGTTCTATCCCTGGTACTGAAAAAAAAAAATTGGATCAAGGATTATACTTTTGAAATGTAGTAAAGTAATATGTACCAAATACATATCACTAACATTATTATTAATTAAAATGAATATATTTTTAATATTTGCTAAAATAAAAGTATAAAATATTTATGAATATAATATTTCTTAACAATCTGAGTAATAGATTTTTGACTTCTATCCCATGTGTATTCTACAGCTGAAATGAAACTTAAAAATCATTTTAATAAATACATATTTCCTGGAGCTTTAAACAGAGGTTTATACTCAAGCTAAAGCCAACAAATGCTCATTGAAAGCTGCGACTATTACTATTTCCATGACTCTGAAACTTGTATGACTCATTGAGTATCATAGTAGTACTGGCTGTTACTTCTGATTATAAATCCTTCAGAAAAAAACCACTACACAAAGCACCATTGAGTTGAACCCTTAATTCCATCTTATTCTGAAATAAAATATATTTTCTTTATAAAATATCTTTCCTTATGGAGTTCTTTAAAATATAAATTTCAGTAACAAAATATAGTTTCTTGTATTGTTTTCTTCTAAAGAAGAGAAGTAATGTTAATCTTACATTATTTTATTCATAGGAGCCTGTACTAATTACCAATTTTCTCCTAAATTAAAATTTAAGGCATTGATCTTTTCATTCAAATTCACAGGCTTTACCATAATCTTAATTTGTCACAAAAATAAAGATCAACCACTCAAACAGAATGGAAATTATGTGTTTTATAAAGCCTTAAAGAACTATCATTTCATATTTGCTATGGTTTCATCCTTTTTTTAATAAAAATGTGTCATATTTTATAACAAAAAAATGAATTAGGACTTTCATTAATATTAAAATTTTGAACTCTATTAACAAGTATGCAAGTAACCCATGTCATATACAAACAATTTTTTTCAAATCAGTTAATTGATATCCGTTGATTAGTATATAGGACAAAGACAACCAATTGAAAGAGGAAAACACATTTCATCATAAAAGGACAAATAAAACATTTGACTGATTTAGGCAGCTATCATTCTGCCATTTGACCAGTTCATCAAATTAGAAGTTTATATGGGAATCTTCAATTGTTTCTGTACAGAAGAGACAGGGCAGACAAAGGAGAGTCATGCCAAAGCCCTAAAATGGCAAATGACTAGTTCAGCACAGTTGTTTTCGGTGGAAAATAAATTTTTTAAAAAAAATCAGGTAAATGTAATGAACAACCTTGCAGTTACATTCAAGGCCAGTTACATGAATAAGAAAAGCTGTGTTTATTATTTATATGCCTCTTACATGGTTGTGTGAATTAAGTTGACTCTGGGTTTTTCATAGTTTTCTCTATTCTTTTGAATTCATGGACCTCACTGAAAAAAATTGTTATTTTTTCAACCTAGAACAACTTGATTTTTTTCTAAAGACAGCCCCAATGTTATTTATACAATAAATATGGTGATACTAATTAATAAGTGTACATAGTTACATTAAAAATCAAAGAATAAATGGGGAGATTTCATTTGGTTTGAAAGATATGTTCATGTTTCAGATAATTCTAAATCTTTTTAAGGACTCTCATTGATTTTTCAAAGTTTTAGTCTGAAGTGTATAGCTTGTTGTATACTGGAAAAAATTTGTAAAGTCTACAAGGGATCTCAGGCTAATAATAATCAGTGGCTTAAACAGACTTTTAATTTAGCTGAAATATTAGCATTTACAATAATAATACTTAGTGAATTCCTAAAAAGGCTCTGCCCCTATATTCTTCCATAGCTGATATCTATCAGATTCACTCCACAAATTTCTACTCTGGAGGTGAAAACACTTTGCTTGTTCTTCCGTTTCTTCCTGAGTCCTGTTTGCCCCATCTCCCTTAACATTCTTTTGAAACTATGCCTTTATTTCGAACCAGCCACTAAATCTTTTGACTACTATACTCTTTGTGGTTCCCTTAAATTCCTCTATTTTAACTTCTGCCTAACTATACTTCTCTGCACCCAATTCCACCAAATTTCTAATTCTTTTTAGGAGTAGGTTCACTATCACTAGGGATAACTCACCTAGTATAGCGCCTACTTGGTTCTCTCTGTGTTTTACTCTAAGATCTTGTCTTCCACACAGCCTTCCCCATCCACTTCTATAATGATACTCTCAAATTTTTCACTACTGACAATTATTAAACCTTCAGTTTCTAACCAATGCTTGCTAAGTTCTAACCCATTTGTGCTTAATAGTATGCAGTCTGTTAAAGCACTGGGACAATGATTTGACTTCATGTTCTTTTTCTTGTCCAGCATTACCCTTAAACTCTCCTTATATATATGACTGCGAGCTTAGGATCCTTCACTTTACTGGTTTGCAGAACCCCCACTTCTTTGCAAATGTTTTTCACCTTGAATTTATGACTTCAAAGAGACCTTTGCAATTTCCTGGGCATCCTGTCATATTTTCATAATCTAATTTGTCAAACCTTGGTAGTTGTTTTGAAGCTTTGTGTTCTCCTATTACAAAAAGCCCCTACTCTCTTCATCCTTACTAATAATCTCTCTTAAGTAAACTGTCTTATCTTCCTACCTCTAAATAGGACATTATCTTATCTGGAGTATTGTATTCTCTTTTCTTTACTTCCATGAATGAACTATCTCTGTTCATATCTAAGGTTAAACCTTTCAACTGTGCCATAGATTTCACTTCTTCTTACCTGTTCAAGTTTACTTCTGAAGTGATCTCATCTCCCTCCATTTAAAAATTATGACTCTCAGCTAAAACACCTTTCCCCCATTCTCTCTCTCTCTCTCTCTCTCTCTCTCTCATTCTCTCTCTCTCTCACTCTCTCACTTACTTAGGCTATAATATCTCCCATGTTAAAAATATTTCTACATCCTTCCCAGAATTCCTGTTAAATGAGGGGTGACAAGTCAATGGTTCACACAAATAGTCCTTGCAGTGTTTCCAGTGCTAAAGGTGATCATGTCTGTTCTACCCCCTATCATTTCTACTCTTCACCAACTAATTTTTGGAAAGGAAAAGAGCCTTTTTTAAAAAAACATTTGGATCCCTATTTTTTTTTTTCTTTTTATTGTAAACAAATGGGATACATGTTGTTTCTCTGCCTGTACATGGCGTAAAGGCATACCATTTGTGTAATCATAAATTTACATAGGGTAATGTTGTTTGATTCATTCTGCCATTTTTTCCCTTCCCCCCCTCCCCTCCCACCCTTCCCCTCCATCTATACAGTCCTTCCTTCCTCCATTCCTGCCCCCCTCCCTAAACCCAACTCCAACCCCAACACTAACCCTTCCCACCCCCCATTATTTTTTAGCAATCCTCCTAATATAGCATTAAGCATGATATAAAGAGGAATTGTGTTGGCTATGAGAACTTTGCATTTCTGACAACATTTGTAACTGTGAACACATGTCTACTGATAAAGTACTCATGAAATAGTGCAGCACAATAAAATGCAAACAAACTATGAAGTGATCATAATAATCAATGGGAAGATTTATTTTTTAATGAATTTAAACAATGTCTTCACAACATGGTGCATAGGTTTGGATAAATGAAATATAGTACAGTTAAAACTCCTTTTGCTTTCTGTAACTGAAAACCTTAGGTGTGTTTAGAATTGTATTTTTTGTGAAAACTTACCAAGAATAGTTTGAAACAATGCTTGTCTTTACATTTTATAGCTTACAATTCAATATGAATTTATTTTCCATAATCTGGTGAATTGTTACATTGACTTCTAAGTTTAGATCAGCTATCACAATTTTATACTTGGAACTTAAATTCCAGGAAATATCTTCAAGAGTTTCTTTAATATGAATTTTTCTGCTGCCTTAACAATCTGTAAGAAATCTCCATCATTTTGTCACAGACATCTTCCTCATTTACATTAATAAGTTCATCTTTACTATGTTTCTTGCAGAAGAGCAGGTTCTTTGTAATAGTGAGATTGTAGACATTCCTACCATCCACTGTTTCCTCTCTATGTCAATTTATATTCTATTCAAATTTCTTCATTTCCACGATTATCACTTCTTGTGTTTTAATGAAGTATTATCATTGTTGGCCTAACATTTTCATAAAATGTCATGTGGGTTTATTATTGGGAGATAGGCAGGCAATATAACTATGCCTTTGACTATTATTAAGTGAGTTGAATAATTGATGTTCAATAACCAGTTATTGATAGACTTCAGAAGAAGTGATATAATTGGTCACTGACCATGATGCACACCCATTTTATGCATAATGATTTGTAGACAGAAGAGTTTTAGCAAAATTTGTCTATGTTATTATTCACGATTATTAGCATCCAGCAACCGAAAATTGAACAAGATTGCTGGGGATCAGTGTTAATTAACTGAACTACAATAGCATGCAAAGTCAAAACTGCCTTATTCAGGTTTACTTCAGAAAGTGTTTTGCTCTAGGGACAATATTGAAAATGTTGCTGTTATTTGTTCTCATGATATACCTGAGGCTTTTTGTACTCTTCCAAAATCTCAACAAATCACAAGGGATAATATTGTTTTTATGGTAAAAATATCTGAATTTCTTTTCTGAATTGCAAGAACATGCTGTTCTACCACGGTAAACAAGTCTCCTTTTCCTACTGTGCTGTATAGAATTAATAGACTTGTCAAGTACAGTATAATATATAGTCTCCATGATTTTGCAGTCTTTCAACCATTGTGTTGCATTAAAAAAATGGTCAATAGGGTGGCCACAATGTAGGACTTAGAGTTTAAACTTTAGGCCTACATGGAGAACTAGAGAAAAAACTATATAGTGTACTCACATAATGTTAGATTATTCTACATAGGCATTTGAAAGATAACCATGACTTTCTCAGAGCATGCAGTTATCTCTCATTGTTATTTTTAATTGAAATATTTTAGTAATCATAGGTTTAAAATGTGTAGGAGAAAGTCATAATATATAGCCTAATTTTACAAAATCAGTAGTATTTGGAATATTGGGTTATTTGCATTATCCTATAAATTTATTTCCTTATGATTTTTTGGTAATACATTATTAGATGGATTTGGATAGTTTGTTGTTTTTCCTCTTTATGTTTAGTATTCAATTTGACATTGTTCTTGTTCAGGTCTGAGATATACCATCATTGTGATAAGAAATGCTCATCATTGTGAGTTTATGTAAAATTATGGTCTTTATGTACATAAATACTTTGTATTAGAGGTCATTTTTCACAGATTAATTTCTTTTTTGGTCCTGAACCTCAACCAAAAAAATAAATCTTACAACTCCCTAGTCTAGAAAAAATCAGTTTACCTGCATTATCAGTATATCATTTTAATCTCTTGCCTTGAATTATACATATTTTATTCTTCAGATGTAGGAATAACTACTTTTTTATTCTTTGTCATTATATCACTAAATTCTTTCACACAACCAATAAAATATAAATCTATACATACCCTAATTTAATTGCATAAACTTATCACTAAGTTGTTTTCAGAAATTCCTTTGGAGAAATAGGAGAAATAGAAAGGGAAGTGAGAAGACAAACAGAAAGAGAAACAGGAAAACAAAACAACCTACCAACAAGAGATATTTAGACTCCTTCCTTTGCAGTCTACTACATCCTGAACTGGAAGTTTGGGCCACAATAATGTAAACTATGGGGCATTTGAGAAGGAACAAATAGATAATGAAATATATTTGAAATATAACCATTCTTGACTTATGACTGTTACAGTGGGCAATAAAAGAAAAAAAAGTATTTTCACAACCTGGTCCTGGGTGAATTCACTGACATAGGAAAAATGAAGTGAAATTTGATCCCCTTTCACAGCAACTACAAATATAATGTGGTAGATTATAAGTATGAAATATTTAACACTATAATTTACAGAGAAGATGCAGAGAAAAATTGGAGTATGCAACTATTTCTTGATCAGGACAGGTATAAATTTAAAAAGTTTTATTTGAAGATACCACTAACTTACTAAACTATCAAGTGACAGATGGGCCAGATATTTTTTTACAATAAATTGCTACCTAAAATACAAAAATAACCTTGCTGAGCAATAAGAAAAAGATAATTTTTGAAATGAGGAAGAGACTTAAACAGAAGGTACTTCTGAGAAGGCCAACAATCATATGAAAAGTTGATTAACCTCCTTGGTCATCAATGCAGCATAGCCAATCTATAATCAGATGCTACTATATACCCATGAGAACAGTTAAACAGACTGACAATTCTAAGAGCTAGGACTAATAGGAACTGGGGTTCTATCATTAACAACATATGGTGGGTGAGTTGGGAAATGAGCATAGGAAAATATTCTAAGCACCATTAGTCATTAGAAAAATAACCTATGAAAACCATAATGATAGTTTTAATCACTGTAATTAAAAAGATTGACAACAACAAGTATTGGCAAAGAGATAAAATAAATAGAACTTATATTGGTGACAGGAATGCCAAATGATAGACTCACATTTGAAAACTGTGATAGAATCTCATAATTTTATAAACATATACTTACCATGTAGCTCAACAGATTTACACCTCATTATCAACCTAGGAGAAAGGAAGGTATATGTCCCATGAAGGCTGTCAGTTAATTTCTATCACAGTTTTATTCATAATAGCCCTAAACTAGAAATTACCCAAATACCCACTAAGTATAAGCTTAAAAATATTATGATATATCCATACAACACAATATTATTTGGCAGGAGGAATTGGTACTTGTAACAACATGTATCAATTTTTGAAATCATGGTAAGTAAAAAGGATTTGGTGTTATTACTATATGATTTTCATTTTTACAATGTTCTAGAAAGTACAAACTATCATAAGAAAAGGACATAACAAACATACCACGTAGAAGGAATAATTGATTCTCCTAAAATCCCTGAGATACATTTTAATAAATTTATTGATCTTTAAATTAAAATAAGAATCATTTGAGCAGTCAGGAAAAAATGATTAACTTTTTTCATAGAGAAGAAAATAATTCTGCAAAGATTTTTCTACATTAGTATTCAGTATGTGGAAAGAGTGGCAAAAATTTCAGGGTAAGACTTTCAGCTTAAAAAAGAATCTGCTAAATATTTTATATCTAACCAAGATCCTCCTCATATTAAGTGGCTACCAAAAACAGCAAAATCAGGGAATGCTTTTCCCTGCAGATCTTCTTAGATAACAACTAAAAGGTACTATTAACTCAACCAACAAATGACTGCGAAAGCTAAAGTAGACGGGCTAGGAATGAGCATCAACTCTGGGGATCCGGGTGGCAGGAAATGCTATGGACAGTTCCTGCTAGAAGTTTGTGGAAATGATCCATCAAAATAGAAGACAAGATAGAAGTCCTGAGATACTTGTTAATACATCCTATGTGGGAACCTTCCAATCAGTGGTTGGTGTTAAATACTGGGAAAACAGGAAGTTGCGCAATAATAAAAAAGATCTCCGAAGTGTGTACTAAGAGATTCCAATGCGTGTTTTGATCTCAAACTTAATGGAACTGTTTTTACCACCTTCTGCCACCCTAATTCCCGTATTCTCAGTCTTATTCCTTCTTCAGTAGTTTTCTCAGTCCTCTGTTGACAGGTTTAGCTATTACCTAAGAAGGTCTGTAGGGAATTTAATATTACTGAATTTCCTTTTCTTTTCTTTCTCTCTTTTTTTAAAAATTTTTTGGTATCAGAGATTGAACCCAGGGGCACTTAACCACTGAGCCACATCCCCAGCCCTTTGATTTTCTGTTTTGTGACAGGCTATCCCTAAGTTGCTTAGGGTCTCCCTAGGTTGCCTCAGCCTCCCAAGCTTCTGGTATTACAGATGTGTGCCACCACACCAGGCTTGAACTGTGAATTGCTGAAGACTGAACATACTTCACTTAACACTCATTTATATACTTCATATTTTCTAATGTATAATGGTCTTCTTTTATATTTTCATAGCAGTTGACAATTTAAAATGTAATAAAGTTATTTTCTATGATTTTATTTTCTTGTGTTTTGTTTTTGTTTTGTTTTGTTTTGTATTTTTGGTACCGGAGTTTGAATTCAGGCTCACTTGACCACTGAACCACATCCCCAGACCTATTTTGTATTTTATTTAGAGACAGGGTCTCACTGAGTTGCTTAGTGCCTTGCTTTTGCTGAGGCTGACTTTGAACTTGTGATCCTCCTGCCTCAGCCTCTTGAACCACTGCAATTACAGGTGTACACCGCTGTGCCTGGCTAGTTTTCTTATTTTAAGAAAGAAAAATTTGGAGGAATCTCCACACTGCTTTCCAGAGTGACTGCACCAATTTGCAACCCCACCAGCAATGTAAGAGTATGTCTTTTTCCCCACATCCATGCCAACACCTATTATTGTTTGGTTTCTTAATAATAGTCATTCTAATTGGAGTTAGATGAAATCTTAGAGTTGTTTTAATTTGCATTTCTCTGATTACTAGAGATGTTGAACACTTTTTCATATATTTGTTAATCACCTGTATATTTTCTGTAAATTGTCTGTCCAGTTCCTTGGCCCATTTATTGATTGGGTTCTTTGTATTTTTGGTGTAAAGTTTTGTAAGTTCTTTATAAATTTTGGGGATAAGTGCTTTATCTGAAGTGCATGTGGAAAAGATTTTCTCCCACTCTGTAGGCTCTCTTTTCACATTATTGATTGTATCCTTTGCTGAGAAAAAGCCGTATGGAGATTCCTCAGAAAATTTGGAATGGACCCACCTTTTGACCCAGTTATCCCACTCCTCAGTCCATACCCAAAGGACTTAAAATCAGAATACTACAGTAACACAGTCACATCAATGTTTGTAGCAGCTTAATTCACAATAGCTAGATTGTGGAACTAACCTGGAAGCCCTTCGGCAGATGAATAGATAAAGAAACTGTGATATATATATATACATACATATATATATATATATATATATATATACACACACACACACACAAGGGAATATTATTCAGCCATAAAGAAGAATAAAATTATAGCATTTGCAGGTAAATGGATGGAATTAGAGATATCATGCTAAGTGAAATAAGCCAATGCCAAAAAATCAAAGGTTTAATGTTTTCCCTGATAAGTGATTGATGTTTTCCCTCATACATAATGGGGGTTGCAGGGTATGGGGTAAGAGAAGAATGGAGGAATTTTAGATTACTTAGAGGGAAATGAGAGGAGGGGGTGGGGTATGAAAGATGGTGTACTGAGACAGACATCATTACCCTATGTACATGTATGATTACATGAATGGTGTGAATCTACATCATGTACAACCATAAAAATGAAAAACTGTACCCTATTTGTGTACAATGAATCAAAATGCAGTCTGTAAAAATAAAAAAAAAGAATTAAAAAAAAAGAAAACATTTAAATCAGTGATTATAAAAATTTTATTTTTAAAAGAGAATATTACAATTTAAGTGTATATATATATCTAATTCCATTATAAAATAAAATAAATGTACAAATTTAATATAAGTAGTATTATCAAGCAAAATTGCAATTTAAGGCTTTTAGTAGGATATATTACAATGGATATATTACATTGAAAATGTTTACCAACTAATTTATTTTAAACTTTGACCCATTTTTTAATGGACTAAAGAAATAATAATACCAAATAAATTATATAAAAGTACCCACTGGTAACTCTTCTACTACAAAATAACATAACTTTTTGGGTGTGAAACTGAACTTTTTTTTAACGTTTCATCTTGTAATTAAGCACGATAAAATGAAGGTTCTTTTGCACTTGATATCATTTTATAGTGGGTAGTTATAACTGTATTAAAAGTCCAAGTATTGCATGAGGTTATTGCTGTTACATTGGTATGAATATATAAAATTTTTATGATGTCAGCATGAGCAGGTGACTTCATAAAAACCAACAGTTCTAATGATGGACAATTGTTTCATCTCTACATTAACACAAACCAAAATTAGCAGTCAGATGTACTTACTAAACATATGTACACCAAGTAAGTCACTTTAATCACTTAACATTGGTTCAATTCTAAGACACATACTTTAGTCCTGAGACTGGATACACTTCAAGACTGTGAAGTTGCCATCTGGGGAAGGGTAGCCTACTTATATTAATTTGTTCAATCATTCCATCAAAATTTTTAAAAATTAAAAATTATTGTCATATTCAGTTTTTAAAAAAGGTAAAGATCCATGAAAATATATCCTATATTGAAAGATAATGAGCAAGGTCTTAAATAAGGTTGATCCTAAATGCAATAATTAGTCATTATTTTCACCATGATTTTGAATTTACATAGCAGTACTTAAGTAATCTATTATTCAACCAATTTGGCTCCATTCACACCATCTAAATATTTTTAAAATATTTAATTATATCTATTTTCTAAGTGACATATTTAAAATGCTGTCTTCTCAGTGTTCTCCACTCTCAGAAAAACACAATAAGCTGTGCTTATCCCTGGGTCTTTGGTGTCATTATTGTCTGACTTGTGAAAAAATCCAACCTTGGAAGTAGCCTTACATTTTGCACCCTCGGACTCAGTCTGTGAGTACGAGTCCATGATTGTATGCCGAGATATTTGCAAATTTTTACTGTGCTCTCTTAGACCGAGTCTATATGATAATGAACATGTAAAACTGTATTAAAATACATCTCCAGGTTTTCTACATGGAGAAGCGTACTAGAAATAAGTCAGAACCTGATAATTTTACCATTCATTTAATCATACAGTTCATTCTCTTGATATTTGTATAGATGTTGTTAAATATTTAAAGGTAATAAACTTATTCAACTTTACACAGAGAATAAAGAAACAATATCTTCAGGTTTTGTCCTATAAATGCATAACAAATTTAAGAAGCAGAGTGGTTTAACAATAAACAGTCCTTAAAGTACATGATTGTTGGCGAAACCAGGCCAGTTCCAGCAGATTATTGCTGGCCATGCTGCCAGGGTCTCAGGGCAAAGCCTGTGTCCCAGGGGACTCAAAGTTGCTTCATAAAAATATATTTCAAAAAGCTAAAAATTAATTTGAATTCAGTGTTCATTAGTGGGATCTTCACTCTTTTGAGTTGAAGTGATGCTCTATGAAGTGGAACAAAATGACAGAATTAAAGAAAATAGGTAATGTACCAAGAAAAGAAGAGTTTTATGAAATATACCGCTGTTTAACGTCTTGGCCATTGTTCAGATTCACTTTTCTTCTCCCTACAATCTGAGGATATCTAGAACAGTTGGTAATAATTCAAGGGAGTTCTTCTCTGTTTCCTTTTCCCAGTTTTTCAAGGACGATATCATGTTACAACTTCAATTCTTAAGTTCAAAAGATTTTTTGACTTTCCAGGAAGCTTGTGAATGGCAGGCTTAGAAGGATTAGGACACAAGGTTAAACAGTTGAAGTCAAAATAATGACTTTGATATTTCTCTCTCCTCTCCTATTAAAGCAAGAATAGAACTCCTTGGTGAAGAAGAATAAAGGTCAACAGACGGGAGGTGTTTGGTGGCCTCTATTTAACTAATATGCAAATGCTTAAAAACATTCTTTTTATAGCGCTTGGGTCAATTACTAAATCTGACATGAAAGGTCTAACTTTCAGGAAAACTAAGCTTAGGATTCAGTGTGCAGCATAATGGAACCAAAGGACTAGCCAGGACTCAGCATGGAACGTGATGTTGCATAAGTAAGAAAATTGAATTACTCTCCTGAACTATGGATTTATTGTCTGTGAGGAAATGACTTTCAATGTGGAAATTATCAAAGTGAAGTTCACTGCAAGGAATAGAAAAATGATAAGAAAAAGAAACCTTCCAAGAGAGTTATGTTCTACAATACAAAAGTATTATAATATTTTGTAATTTTAGATGATTTTTTTTCTTCATTTTGAAGACAGCCTTAGATGAATTTAAGGATCATTTACTTATAGGAAAGCAAACGATTGACTCTTTTAATTTTACGAAATACTATCATCCATTAAATCCTAAATCATTATTAACTAAAAAAAAGAAAAAAAATCAGGTGTTTGGAGGAGTTGTAAGATGCCATAAAATGAGAGGGGATTTTGTGATACAGCCTAGAGATTAAATCTGTCTTTGCTTCTGAGGGAGAATTTTAGGCAGGTGACAGGCTCTCCATATCTCAGGTTTCTTATTTTTGAAATGGTGTAATGACACTTACTTCACAGGAGTGCTCTCATGATTTATTGAAATAATATAGTAGTTACCCCTTATCCACAGGAAATATGTTGTACGCACTCCGCTAGATACCTGAAACCACTGATGGTACACAGGCCTATATGTGCTGTCATTTTTTCTCTATGTAGGTTCCTAGCATAAGGTTTGCATTATAAATTAGGCATAAGGAAAGATTGACAATAGTAATAAACTAGAACAATTATAATAACAAAAAACTTATTAATAGCTTATGAATTATTTAGTTCCAAAATTTTCCATTCACTATCTACAGTGTTGTTTGATCACAGAAAACTGAAACCATGAAAAGCATAATCATGATCAATTGGAGGCTACTATGCGTAGATATCCTGGTGATTTGTGGATATTTCCTAGATATTTATCTCCTTCCCCTTTTCAAATAAGCAGCTCTGTGTATTGAAATGTGCCTTCAACTTGATAACTGAAGGCTTTGTTGGACACTGTCATTTTTGGAACTGTTTATCTAAAAAATGAGGACTAAAAGCAGAATGCATCTGAGTGACCTATCATGTAAAAATGTTAATGACGGTCAAACAGACAATTTTCCAATTTTTAAAACCTGTGAGGGATACAGGTAAGGCAAATTATTCTCCTAAAATTTAGAAATCACAGACACACAAAACTATATGGAGCATAGTACGTGCCAGTAACTTAGGATGAGGAGTAAAAATAATATTTAACATAATGGAAATTATATGTGTATCTTTCTCTGTCCCCGTTCCTGTCACACAACCCCTCACCCTTATCCACATAGCTATGAGCTTGATTTGATATTCATCATCATAACTTTCTCTATGCTTGTAAGGTATATGAATTTTTTCACAAAGATCTTTTAAATTTTATTAAATTGAATATATTATACCTATATTCATCTATAACTTACTATTTCATTGGACATGAAATCTATTTCATTGATAGAATTCAAAATCATTCATTTTTTAAATTTTCTTGGAGTACAAAGATGTATTTTCAAGATACAGATATATATTATATACAAAAGCTTATATAAATTATATACAAACATGATTATATATAATATAGAGCATATAATATATATGTAATTTTTTAAAAATATAGCATAAGAATTTTGACATAGTGAACTACCTTTGAAATTAATGCTTTGAAGTTTATGTTTCTTCTTCAAGAAACAAGAATCCAGAATTCTTGTTCTAATACTTCTAGATGATGTCTACCATATGGCCCCTCCCAGAGTCCTGACCACTACAACTGCTCCCCTCCTTCCATTATCCCTCTCCTTCCTCCTCTTATAACTGAGGTAAAATTTGTGTAACATTTAATTAGCTTATAAACCATTTGAAAGTGCCCAAGTCAGTGACACTTGGTGCCTTCATGATGCCATTCAACCGCGAGCTCTCTCTAGGTTCAAAGATTTTCATCATTCCCGAGGAAAACGCAGTCTCTTCAAGTGATATTTTTTTTTAGAACTGTCTAGAATTTCAGTCTATAATTCTTTCACTTTGATAGTTAAATTTATTCTTGAATGTTTTATATTATCTTAAAAATGCTATTGTAATTGGATTTTTTTTCCTTGTATTGTTCACTGCTGCTGTATTAAAACATGACCTATATTTTTGTCTCTACATTTCTTTTTTTACTTTTTTAATGTAATTCTACACACTATGGGCTACAATGTGAGGTTTCAATTCTTGTAGGTATTGTGTATACTCAAATCAAAATAATTTGCAAATATATTACCATAAACCTTTATCATTTCTTTAAGGTGAGAACATACATAATCTTCTTGTAGAATCTAAAAATGTTGCTTTCATAGAAGTCGAGAGTTCAGTAGCAGTTACAGAGGCTGTAACACAGACAGAAGAGATGAGTGTAGGTTGGTCAACACTGCAATGTTACGGCTTAGAGGGATAAGGTCCGGTGTGTTATTGCACAACAGAATAGCTAGTTTACAGCAGTGTATTGTATGTCTAAAATTATCTGGAAGAGAGGATTTTGAGTGTAATTAGAGCTGATTTTTGAATTTTAAACTTGTACCAAGTCATGTCATCTGCCAGCAGAAATAGTTTTTCTTCTTCTTTTCCATTTTGAATGTCATTTATATGCTCCCTCTTGCCTAATTGCTCTGGCTAAGGCTTAAAGTGTAATGTTGAATGGTGGAAGTGCCTGTCTCACATCTGATCCTAGGGGAAACATTTCAGTCTTCCATCAATAAAAATAATATTAACTGTAGATTTTTTCATAAATTCTGTCATTTTAAGGAAGTTCCCTTCTATGCTTCATTTCTTCATTCTTGCCACTCTCTAGAACACATCCAAAGAAAATAATTTCTAAGTGAAGTCCAGTTTTTAATGTTTCTTCGTCTTCATTTATTTCCTTGTCCTGTATCACAAACTTTCACATAACATAGGATGATGCAGATAGGATCCTGTTTATTTCCTAAAAATAAAGAGTCATTATTTTTCACATTTCAGTCAACAGTTACATAGAAAAACTATGTACTCATTATCACATTCAATTGAGATTCTTATTTCCTCATGCTGTCCAACTGACTCAAGGTGATTATTGAATAGCCATATCTTTTCTCACTTCACTACAGTTTCTCTCTGACATACCGCTGGTGAATATATGTGTTTATCTGTTTATAAAATTTTATATTTTGCTTGGTTGAACTTTTTGAGAACCAGTACAGCAACTGTTAGACTGTAAGTTATCATAATTTTGTTCTTTTTGAAAAGTTCTTTGGCTTTTATTTATCTTCTGCATTTTCACATGAATTTTATGTCCAGTTTGTAAATTGAACAAAGTATAAATGTGCTGGGATTTTGATTTGAGTTATATTCATTAAGTTAAAAAATACATTAGAGGATAATACAAGTTTTATAATTAAAATAATTTATAAATAAGATCTATTGCTCCACTTAGTAGGTTGAATAGTATGAAATCACTATTTCTCTTGGTCAAAAATGATAAAGTATCAGAAATTTCAGGAGGTTTACATTATTTTTTTCTATATATAGTGTTTTATAAATTTTGGCACTTGGGTTTTGCTACTATTGTTGGTGCTGTATTTTGTAATGTTTTATTTTTTAAAAATGTCATTGCTGGGCTGGGGATATGGCTCAGTTGGTAGAGTGCCTGCCTTGCAAGCTTAAGGTCCTAGGTTCAATCCCCAGCACCAAAAAAAAAAAAAAAAAAAAAAAAAAAAAAGATGTCATTGCTGCTTATTACTTCATTGAATTTTATCAACTACCCTGAAATTCCACTTGCCTGTTCTAGGAGTTTGTTTACATCAGCTTCTGCATTACCTACATAGACAGTGTCGTTTGTGTCTTTCCTCATTGACCCCCTCCCTAAACACCTGAACTTCTTGCAATGGCCAGTCAGTAAAAACGTTGATTATAAATGATTGAATAATCTTTTTCTTTTCTTATTTTGGGTCTCAAGTAAAAAGCCCTAAAAATTTCAAAATCATTTATGATATTTGCCATGAATTATTAAAGTATTTTATAAAATGGAAAAAGTTCCCATTTATTCCTCATATTCCATTAGGAGGATGATAATCATTATCACTAATATTGTCATCATGATCAATGTCTATGTTTTTTTTCCCACGTACATTTTTTATACCACCAATATGATCCTTTGTTTTTTTAACTATATTGTGTATTATATTCATTGATTTTCTTGTTAAATTCCTTTATATTCTTTGAATAAACCCAATGTGGCAAGATAGATTTTATTTTTAAATGTCACTGCATTTAATTTCTAATACTTTGGTAAGATTTTACAACTAAATTTCTGAAAGAAACTCATCTATAACTTTTATTTTTTGAATTTTCTTGTCAGTATTTGCCGGGGTCCAGCCCTAGCAGGGGTGGTAGTGGTTATAGGTGATGTAGTAGGCATCGGCGCGGTGGAGAACAAAGCAACACAAACTCAAGGAATGGATGCTAAGTTCTAAATTTTATTTTTCCCAGCCAGCTTTTTATACATTAAAAGGTTGACAGTTACACATGTTTTTCCAGAAGAGAAAAAGATCACAAGGAAAAAATAACAAAAATATCTTGTATAATCATTACTAGACCAGGCAATGAAGTATTCTAATTATTTTTAGTAATTGCTTATTCGTGATAACCTATAACTAAACCATATTAATATTGCTTAACTACTCATAAAGGTTAAAGCAAGTTCAGCAGGGTTCAGTAAATGTCAGTTGTGTGGTTACTGCTGTGGTTAATAAGTGCTAGACAGTTTAAGCTAATAATAATATGACATCATCTTCTACTGTGTGAACTTAACATTGAGGAACTTTTTCTCCGGGGGATAGGTGGCCAATAATATTTAGAGCATTTAGTAAATCCTAATCTTTAAGAAATGGAATATCTTGCACTCTTGTATGTATACTTCCAAACCAGATTATAACATGTCCTGATTTTACATCTAAATATCCCGTGGGAGATAAATGGGGGTCTAAATCCAGGGGCTTAGGAGGCATCCCTCTGTAAGGATGTCATGGCTATACATTAATTAAATAAGCATTGTCATAAGGTATTTATTTATTTATTTATTTATTTTTATTTTTTTATTGTAAACAAATGGGATACATGTTGTTTCTCTGTTTGTACATGGAGTAAAGGCGTACCATTTGTGTAATCATAAATTTACATAGGGTAATGTTGTTTGATTCATTGTTACTTTTTCCCTTCCCCCCACCCCTCCCACCCCTCTTTTCCCTCTATATAGTCCTTCCTCCATTCTTGCCCCCCTCCCTAACCCTAACTCTAACTCTAACACTAACCCCTCCCACCCCCCATTATGTGTCATCATCCACTTATCAGCGAGATCATTCGTCCTTTGGTTTTTTGAGATTGGCTTATCTCACTTAAGCATGATATTCTCCAATTTCATCCATTTGCCTGCAAATGCCATAATTTTATCATTCTTTATGGCTGAGTAATATTCCATTGTATATATATATATATACCACAGTTTCTTTATCCATTCATCAATTGAAGGGCATCTAGGTTGGCTCCACAGTCTGGCTATTGTGAATTGAGCAGCTATGAACATTGATGTGGCTATATCTCTAGTATGCTGATTTTAAGTCCTTTGGGTATAGGCCAAGGAGTGGGATAGCTGGGTCAAATGATGGTTCCATTCCAAGATTTCTGAGGAATCTCCACACTGCTTTCCAGAGTGACTGCACTAATTCGCATCCCCACAAGCAATGTATGAGTGTACCTTTCTCCCCACATCCTCGCCAACACCTGTTGTTGCTTGTATTCTTGATAATCACCATTCTAATTGGGGTGGGATGGAATCTTAGGGTGGTTTTGATTTGCATTTCTCTTATTACTAGAGATGTTGAACATTTTTCCATATGTTTGTTGATTGCTTGTAGATCTTCTTCTGTGAAGTGTCTGTTCATTTCCTTAGCCCATTTGTTGATTGGGTTATTTGAATTCTTGGTGTAGTTTTTTGAGTTCTTTATAGATTCTGGAGATTAGTGCTCTATCTGAAGTATGATTGGCAAAGATATTCTTCCACTCTGTAGGCTCTTTCTTCGCATTGCTGATAGTTTCCTTTGCTGAGAGAAAGCTTTTTAGTTTGAATCTATTCCAGTTATTGATTCTTGCTTTTATTTCTTGTGCTATGGGAGTCCTGTTGAGGAAGTCTGGTCCTAAACAGGACCTGATCTGCATGGTCTCTGGTCTGATTCCAAGGTCCTTAATCCATTTTGAGTTGAGTTTTGTGCAGGGTGAGAGATAAGGTTTTAATTTCATTCTGTTGCATATGGTTTTCCAGTTTTCCCAGCACCATTTGTTGAAGAGGCTATCTTTTCTCCATTGCATATTTTTGGTCCCTTTGTCTAGTATGAGAAAATCGTATTTATTTGGGTTTGTGTCCATGTCCTCTATTCTGTACCATTGATCTACCTTTCTATTTTGGTACCATACCGTTTTTGTTACTATTGCTTTATAGTAGAGTTGAAGATTTGGTATTGTGATACCCCCTGCTTTGCTCTTTTTGCTAAGGATTGCTTTAGCTATTCTGGGTTTCTTATTCTTCCAGATGAATTTCATAATTGCTTGCTCTATTTCTGTAAGGTACATCATTGGGATTTTAATTGGAATTGCATTGAATCCATATAGCACTTTTGGTAGTATGGCCATTTTGACAATATTAATTCTGCCTATCAAAGAACATGGGAGATCTTTCCATCTTCTAAGGTTTTCTTTAATTTCTTTCTTTAGTGTTCTGTAGTTCTCACTGTAGAGGTCTTTCACCTCTTTTATGAGATTGATTCCTAAGTATTTTATTTTTTTCAAGGCTATTGTGAATGGGGTAGTTTTCCTAATTTCTCTTTCTGAAGATTCATTACTTATGTATAAAAATGCATTGAATTTATGAGCATTGATCTTGTAACCTACTACCTTACTGAATTCGCTTATGAGTTCTAAAAGTTTTCTGGTGGAATTTCCTGGTTCCTCTAAGTTTATAATCATATCATCAGCAAATAGGGATAGTTTGAGTTCTCTTTTCCTATTTGTATCCCTTTAATTTCTTCGGTCTGTCTAATTGCTCTGGCTAGAGTTTCAAGGACGATATTGAATAGAAGTGGTGAAAGAGAGCATCCCTGCCTTGTTCCATTTTTTAGGGGGAATGCTTTCAGTTTTTCACCATTTAGAATGTTATTAGTCATGGGCTTAGCATAGATGGCCTTTACAATGTTAAGGAATGTTCCCACTATCCTTATTTTTTCTAGTGTTTTGAGCATGAAGGGGTGTTGTATTTTAACAAATGCTTTTTCTGCATCTATTGAAATAATCATGTGAATCTTAACTTTAAGTCAATTGATATGGTGAATGACATTTACTGATTTCCTGATGTTGAACCAACCTTGCATCCCTGGGATGAAACCCACTTGATCATGGTGCACTATCTTTTTAATATGTTTTTGTATGCGATTTACTAAAATTTTGTTTTAGTAATGTACTAAATTTTTGCGTCGATGTACATTAAGGATATTGGTCTGAAATTTTCTTTCCTAGATGTGCCTGTGTCTGGTTTAGGTATCAGGGTAATATTGGCTTCATAGAATGAGTTTGGGAGGGTTCCCTCCTCTTCTATATCATGGAATACTTTGAGAAGTATTGGAATAAGCTCTTCTTTAAAGGTTTTGTAGAACTCGGCTGAGAACCCATCTCGTCCTGGACTTTTCTTTGTTGGTAGTCTTTTGATGACCATTTCTATTTCATTCCTTGAAATTGGTCTATTTAAATTGTGTATGTCATCCTCGTTCAGTTTAGGCAATTCATATGTCTCTAGAAACTTGTTGATGTCTTCGAAATTTTCTATTTTGTTGGAGTATAGATTTTCAAAATAGCTTCTAATTATGTTTTGTCTTTTAATCATGTCTGTTGTGATATTTCATTGTTCATTCTGAATTTTAGTGATTTGGGTTTTCTCTCGTCTTCTCTTTGTTAGTGTGGCTAAAGGTTTATCAATTTTGTTTATTTTTTGAAGAACCAACTATTTATTTTGTCAATTTTTTGTAGTTTCCTTTGTTTCAATATCATTGATTTCAGCTCTGAGTTTAACTATTTCCTGTCTTCTACTACTTTTGGTGTTGGTCTGTTCTTCTTTTTCTAGGGCTTTGAGCTGTAGTGTTAGGCCGTTTAATTGTTGAGTTTTACTTCTTTTATTAAATGTGCTCCATGAAATAAATTTTCCTCTAAGTAATGCTTTCATAGTGTCCCAGAGATTTTGATATGATGTTTCTTTGTTCTCATTTATCTATAAGAAATTTAATTTCCTTCCTAATATCTTCTATTTTCCATTCATTATATAATAGCATATTGTTTAATCTCCAGGTGTTGGAGTAGTTTCTGTTTTTTACTTTTTCATTTATTTCTAATTTCAATCCATTATGATCTGATAGAATACAATGTAGAGTCTCCCTCTTCTTGTGTTTGCTAACATTAGCTTTGTGGCATTATATATGGTCTATTTTAGAGAAGGATCCATGTGCTGCTGAGAAGAAAGCATATTCCGTTGGATGGTATATTCTATAAATGTCCATTAAGTCTAAATTATTGATTGTGTTATTGAGATCTATGGTTTCTTTGTTCAAATTTTGTTTGGAAGATCTGTCCAGTGGTGAGAGAGGCGTGTTAAAATCACCTAGTATTATTGTGTTATGGTCTATTTGGTTTCTGAAATTGAGAAAGATTTGTTTGACATACATGGATGAGCCACTGTTTGGGGCATAGATGTTTATGATTGTTATGTCTTGCTGATTTATGCTTCCCTTAAGCAGTATGAAATGTCCTTCTTTATTCCTTCTGACTAACTTTGGCTTGAAGTCCACATTATCTGAAATGAGGACCCCAGCTTTTTTGCTGAGTCCATGAGCATGGTATGTTTTTCCCCATCCTTTCACCTTTAGTCTATGGGTATCTCTTTCTATGAGGTGAGTCTCTTGCAGGCAACATACTGTTGGATCCATCTTTTTAATCCAATCTGCCAGTCTATGTCTTTTGATTGATGAGTTCAGGCCATTATCATTCAGGGTTATTATTGAGATATGATTTCTATTCCCGGTCATTTGGTTCATTTTTTAAATTTTATTTATTTATTTTTTTGACACGACTTGGTTCCTCCTTTATTTGCTGATTTGCTTCTTTGTTTTTCATCTCTTCCTCATGGAATATTTTGCTGAGAATGTTCTGTAATGCTGGCTTTCTTTTTGTAAATTCCTTTAGCTTTTGTTTATCAGGGAAGGAATTTATTTCATCGTCAAATTTGAAGGTAAGTTTTGCTGGGTATAAGATTCTTGGTTGGTATCCATTCTCTTTCAGGGCTTGAAAAATGTTGTTCCAGGCCCTTCTAGCTTTTAGTGTCTGGATTGAAAAATCTGCTGATATTCTTATTGGTTTCCCCCTGAATGTAATTTGGTTCTTTTCTCTCATAGCCTTTAAAATTCTGACTTAATTTTGTAGTTAGGTATTTTCATTATAATGTGTCATGGTGTGGGTCTGTTGTAATTTTGTATATTTGGAGTCCTATAAGCCTCTTGAACTTGATTTTCCATTTCATTCTTCAGATATGAGAAATTTTCTGAAATTATTTCATTGAATAGATTTTTCATTCCTTTGGTTTGTTTCTCTAAGCCTTCCTCAATCCCAGTAATTCTTAAATTTGGCCTTTTCATGATATCCCATAGTTCTTGGAGATTCTGTTCAGGATTTCTTACCATCTTCTCTGTTTGTTCAACTTTGTTTTCAAGGTTAAATATTTTGTCTTCAATATCTGAGGTTCTGTCTTCCAGGTGTTCTATCCTATTGGTTGTGCTTTCTATGGAGTTCTTAATTTGGTTTATTGTTTCCTTCATTTCAAGGATTTCTGTTTGTTTGTTTTTCAATATCTCTAACTTTTTATTGAAATGATCTTTTGCTTCCTGTATTTGTACTTTTAACTGTCGATTGGTGCGTTCATTCAATGCCTACATTTGCTCTTTCATCTCATCATTCAATGCCTGCATTTGCTCTTTCATCTCATCGTTTGCTTCCCTGATCATTTTTAATTATGTGCATTCTGAACTCCATTTCTGTCATTTTTCTGCCTTGCTGTCATTGGATTTTATTGATGTAACATCTAGATTTGTTTGGGGCATTTTCTTCCCTTGTTTTCTCATATTGTTCAGGTATCAGTGGACTGCTGAGATATTGCAGATTTCCTCTATTGACTTACAAGGTCCCTGAAGATTTCTAATAAATCCCCTCTTAGCCTTCAGTAGCCTGAAGTCTTGGAGGAAATTGATAATGTGGTGCTCCACAAGGAAGCTGCCTCTCTAGGGGTGGTGGCCTTCAGGTGGGATATATTCCCTGCTAGTGGGCAGAGGTGCCTCCACTTGTTGACCAATCATCATCCAAAGGGGAACTAGGCTGCGGACTGAGGCAAGGCCTGTTTGGGCCTGTGTCTCTAGTTTATCGTCCTTGTGGGAAACCTCACCCGGCAGGGAAGACTCACCCGGTGGGGAAGTCTCGCTGGTCATTTTCCATCCTAGAGGTTCCCCTCGATCCACAACTACCACCTGGGCTGGACTGCCTTCCTCTGCAACGTTCCCAGGGGCCCAGACCTACCTCCTGGGTCTGGGAGCCTCACCCTTCGCAGACGAGTCTCCTTAGGCTGCCTCTCCTCAGAAAATCTGCCCGCAATCCTGGAAACTTCACTCCGCCCCTCAGCTTGTCTCTGTTTGGCTCTTCTACCAAGAAGCCACGTAAGTCCTGGGACCCTGCTCTGCACCTAATTGCCTGGCTATGAGGCCCCTCCTCTGAGCAGCCACCTGGAGCCCTGTACAGTCACTCCAAATCCCAGCGACCCGCTGCACTCCTCTTCCTCCGGACAGCCACCCAGTGTTCCAGTGCGGTCTCTAGGAATCCAAGCAACTCACTGCGCACCTCCTCCTCCCGACAACCGCCCATAGCCCTGGTACAATCACTTCGAGTCTAAGTGACCTGCTGCGCTCCTCCTCCTCCTCTGGGCAGCCCCCCAGGTGTTCAGGAGCGGTTGCTCTGATTCCAAGTGACCGGCCAAACACCTCCTCCTCCGGGCAGCTCTCTGGAGCTCTGGTGTAGCCGCTCAGCGACCAAGCGACCTGCCGGCTCCTCCTCCTCTGGGCAGCTCCCCCCCCAGTGTTCAGGAGGGGTCGCTCTGCGTCCAAACAACTCACCGTGCGCCTCCTCCTCTGGGCAGCCGCCCATAACCCTGGTGCATCACTCTGAGTCCAAGTGACCTGCCACACTCCTCCTCCTGCGGGCAGCCACCCCATGTTCAGGAGCAGTCACTCTGAGTCCAAACAGCTCGCCGCACAGCTCCTCATCTGGTAGCCACCCAGAGCCCCGGTGGGTTGCTCCAAGTCCAAGCTTTGTGCTGGGTGGCCTCCTCTACAATGCTCCCAGTTGTCCGTGTTCACTGCTCCAGCGGGGGGAGGGGTGTCTCATTGGGCAACTCTACTTCACAAAGTTCTCTGTGTTCTGGGACTGCCACCCCATCTGGGATGCCTCCCCAACGGGAGAGACTCACCCGGTGGCTTTGAGTTGGTCCCAAGTCTCTCAATGTCTCCTCTTCTTGAATCCTGAGTCCTGGAGCAACATGAAATGCAGCCACCCTCTAGTCCGCCATGTTGAAACCTCCCTCATAAGGTGTTTTAACTGTAGGAACTCTATTTTCTTTATTTCTTCTGTTCCTGTTAATCATTCCTGATGGGGTTGGAGTTATTTGCCTACATACTTCAGGTCATCTGAGAGTAGTCAACAAGGGATTGGCAGCTAGAATCTATTTTTGTATTTTTTCATAACATTCTTGGTTACTGAAAGTTTCATTACAAATGACTAAATCTGAAATCATTGTTCCATTAGAAGTCTGGTTTTTATGTTTTAACCCTGGTTCTGTTAAGACCCCTGTTTTCAGGGAAACCACATAAAATATTAATAGTAAACCTACACATATTAAGCAAGCAAGGAAGGAAAGTCCGCAACCAAATTCCCAACATGATGAGACTTTGCAAACACCTTTATTACTCAGTGGAATCCTTGTCAAGCACTGAGGGGAATTGTAGGTGGCGTAACAAGAATTGATATCAACATTTTATTGGTCACATTGAAATAGAATGATTTCTGTTCTCTGGATGTCTTTCTTAAGTTTCGTGTTATAAAAGCTTTAAAGATTGGCATAAATCATTACTGAGCCAATTTTTGCCTTTTTTTGTTTCTTTTATTTATGGAAAGATTTTTTTCTCTTTTTTAATTATTTTATTTGTGGTTACTGGGATTGAACTCAGGGTCATTTAACTTATTGAGCCACATCCCCTGTCCTTTTTTGTATTTTATTTAGAGACAGAGTCTTGTCAAGCTGGTAAGGGCCTTGCTAATTTGCTGAGGCTGACTTTGAACTCACAGTTCTCCTTAGGCTCCTGAGCAGTTGGAATTACAGGCGTGCACTACTGCACCCAGGTCATATGGAAAAGTTTTCAATTGCATAATAATTATCAGTAGATATAGACACATGCATATATTCTATGCTATTTTATATTTTATATTTTTTTTAACAAGGGGTAAAACAACTTCAAGGCATTAATTTAAAAATCTCTCTGTTATTAATATTGTATATTTTCTATATAAGCATCATATAAGCATTTTAAAAATCCTCTTGGCAGTCTTTTATATATGTCCTATAACTTTTTTGCCTCTTTAACATGTAATATTATTGGAATAGTATTTGGAATTATACATACAAGCTTCTTATTTTTTTCTGTTTGACTCACCTTTCTGTTTTGGTCTTTTTCTCTCTTATTTTGTATTAAAATATCTGTTGTTTCATTTTTACTCTTCCTGATGACTATATATTTTTACTGTGTAGTCAGCTTTTACTCTAGAAATTAATCATTTATGTTTGACTTATTATAGTTCAATCCAGTTTATATCACTTCTGCATAATATATAACAAATTTAATTTTCTTCTTTCAGCCATATTGTTTCTCTACATTTCTATTATGTCTACATTTAAAACTCCAAAGACATTACTATTGTTTTGCTCAGTCACTAGCCACTCAATATTCATTTATAATTCATGCTTTGCAAAAAAAAAAAAATTGCTAAAAATTTCCTTCTTCTACAGTCATTTGCTGTGCTTGTAGTAGGAATTTTTTCATCATTTACTTCACTACAGATGTAAGTGAAAATTTCTTGGTGTCTGAAATCAACTTATTATTTATTTATTTTTATTTTTTATTTTTTATTTTTTTTGGGGGGTCCTGGGGATTGAACCCAGGGTCTTGTGTTTGCATGAAATCAACTTTAGTTTACGTTGAAAAGGACATTAAACTTTTGAAAAGTACATTAAAAAGCACCCAGATTTTGGAGTTGGCAGCGTATTTCATTTAGAATTTTGAAGTTTTTATGCTATTGTTTTACTTTATTTCTTTTGAGAAGTCAGCTCCTTTGAGGAGTATATGTCCTTTAGTTTTCTTCTAAGCTAATTTAAAATATTTTCTTGATCTTTGATTTTCATAATAATATCTCTTATTGTGGTTTTCATTGCTCACATTTTGAGTAGGTTTTAATAGAGCTTTTTGAATACATGGGTCTTTATCTTTCAGAAGTGTTGGATAACTCTCATTCAGTGTATATTTAAGCATTGTTTCTCCCCATTCTTTCTCTCCTTTCATCCTAAGTTCTAAGAGTATGTGTACCAAGTGTTTCCAATATCATGCTAGTTAGACCTCTTTACTGATTCCCACATTTCTCTAATTTTTTGAAAACTATGTTTATGATTAGTTGTCTCTGTATTCTATTTGAATATTTTCTTTTGGAGACATCTTCCAGTGTACTAATTCTACCTTCTGCTGTATCTATTCTGCTGTTAAAAATATAACAGAAATCTTTAATTTGGTTTACTGTATTTTTCTCTTTTAGACTATCCACTAAGTCTTTTCTTACAAATTCAACTAACTGTAAAAGAAAACTGCATTTTCTGTTATTTTGAACTTCTTTTCTTTCTGTATTCCAGAACATATACACCATAAGCACTTAAGGTCCTCATCACCTAGTTCCAATATCTGAACCACTTATAAATTTGATTCAAGTTTTTTTTTTCCTTTTGATATTCAGTGTAAAACCTTATTTCTAGGTTTACCTTGTAATTTTTATTTAATGACAGAAATTATATATAAAATATATAGAAATCTCTAAGTTATCTCCCTTTTAAGACTATGCCTACTTTACTAGCCAGAAATAGAGCTTATTGGTTAATTTGTCTTAATCAAGATCTGTTCTTGATTATAACTCTGGAAAATCTCCATTAACTTCTGGTTCATCTGTCTTTCCAGGTTTACACATGATGAGCTTGTTGTATTCTGCAAGTTCTTTTTCATTAGGACTACACCAATATATATCTGCTTACTAGGCTTTGCACAAGATTCATAGCCTTCTGCTGATAATTTTTAATAAGTACCTGTTTTAATAATTCTGAATTTTCAGGATTTTCAATAAGTAATATTTTAATAATTTCTATTTTAATAATTTAATAATTTCTGTTAATAACTTATCTATTACAGGATTTGGTAAGGTACTATCTGTAGGTCAAATCCACAATATTTCACTTCCCCATGGGATTTTGGTGGCGTAAAGATTAAGAACACTCTTATGTATTATAATATGGAAAAAAATCAAAGTAAGAATATTTCAGGGTACATGAAAATTAAGTTAAAATGTCAGTGTCCATAAATATAATTTTATTGGAAACTACCACTTTAAGTCTTGTCTAAGGCTTCTTTCCTGCTATACAGAAATCTTAGATAGTTAAGATACAGAACACATATGTTCTTGGCACTTTATACTCTGCTCATGGCACTACATACAGTGGGGAAGATCTTGAGTGCCTAATGCATATCCATGTGGAAACACATTTTTACAGATGGTATCTGTAAAAATCTCTTTAAAGATCACCCGTAGCAGATGAGCATTTACAATCAATTTTAAAACAGGAGAGACACAAATTTTTGAATCCCAATTAAAAGAAATGTTACTTGTCTTAAAAACAATTTACATTATGATCTAGATTTGTATTACAAAAATACTCTATAATTTTTACAGTGATATTTTGAATTCCATCAAATTATTTTGATATATGTTGCTCCTTGTAAGATATGTCTGTATGGAATATCCTATTTTGTTTCTTTGTCCTCAAAAATTAAAATATTTACTATGTGATTCTTCAGAGAAAAGTTTGCTAAAGGCTGCTATAATGGATCCCAAATATTAATTTTTTCCCATGATATCAACAATTTCTCCATTTCTATTCAAGTGATTTACATTTAGGCTTTAAACAACTGTTTGTTCAACAAATATCCTAAGTCTGTGAATGCAAAAAATAAAAAATAAAAAAGTACCCAGAATATTTGAGAACAAAATGATGATCCTTTAAAAGGGAAGAAACTCCATGTAGTAAAATTGCTACCAAATGGCCATATTATAGTTCAGCATTCTTCCCAGCATTGTTGACAGGTGGAAAATCCAGTGGTAGGTAGACTGATCTTGAAGTGTGAGTCTGTGCTGCTGGGCCCAGGTTCACTACCATCTCTGACCTTGGCTGACGCATCACACTTGTCTTATATGTTCTGAGATGATAAGTAACAAGCTAGCTGATAGCATTTGGTCTAAGTTTTTTGGTCTGGTTGGTTGTTAAATTCCTTTTCTAAAGGAGATAATTTTTGTTATGAATTAACATACAGTAAAAAATCATCATGCTTTATATATATAAATATAAATATATTTATGTATACATATATATGCACATACTTGTATATCTCTATTTAAAATTGGTTAAGAATTAGATCATCCCCTTGTGGTCACCTTTGTATGAACCTCCTTCATCTCTTCCCTGTATTATTGCACTAGTTCTATTGGTTCTCTATAGTTCTTCCCTTTCCACTATGCATTCTTATGCTCATTCAATATTTTCTCAATTACTAGTTATATTTCCAGACATTGTCTTGTCCTTTACATCTCCTGCAAAGGAAAATAAAAGCAAGTAAGTTGTGATTCCCAAAACCTGCCAAAACAATTTAATGGGCAAAAATTCTTGGCTAATTCTCTAGACTAATATAATGTTAAGAATATTTAAGTTATCACATTACATTAAAAATATAATTTGTCTAGAATCTATTTTGGATTAAGGTATAAATGGATGTAACCATGCATTTTACTCATTGACCCTTAATTATGAGATCATGTATTGAATAATCAGTAGTCTTATCAGTGGCCATTTTACTGTTGCTGATGTAATTGATTACCATCTTTTTCTAGCAATAGTACATTCTGTAGGCTTCTCAGAGACAGCACAAGTGTCTTCTTCACTGTGGCATTGCCTATTCCTCTTTAGGCTCATGTTGACCCTTCCCTAGCACTCAATTGCTCAAGTACTATGGGATTCAGCAGTATGGCCTTTTCTGCTATATTCTTTCCCTAAATGATTACATCCAACCTCTTTCTTCACATATCAATTATACACAGACTGCTCTTAAATTTTCATTTCCAACCCAGATACCCACCCCTATATTTTAACTTGAACATCTAGTTGCCTACCTATCATTGTTGTGTGAATGCCTAAGGATTATCTCAAACTTAACTAAGCCAAAATAGAACTACAGATTTTTATTTTCACTACCTCCTCTGTCCATGGCATACATGTTGCCCCAAATCCTTTCCCATCTCTGTAAATAGTACCACTGTCCATCCAGTTTCCCAGCCCCAAAATATTGGCATCACCACTAAGTCATTCTCTTATTCCTAGGCCCCAAATTCAATCTATCACCTAGACCCGAAAGTCCATCCTTCTGAGTGTAAATCAAGCTAAACCACTTTGGTTCCATCTCAACTGCTACAGCCCTAGTCCAAATTATCAATCCTTGCTATACTATCTCAATATTGTTCAGAGAAGAGTCACTAAAACCAAAATCAGGTCATAGTATTCTGTACCATTTAGGAATAAATCCAACTATAATTTGAAGAAAATCATAATAGTGACTTAAGGTGAAGTCTTGTTTCTGTTTTGCATAACTCTAGGCAGACCAGAAATGAGGCAGTTCCAAGAACTTGAGGAACTCAAACTCTCTTAATTCTGTTGCTCTGTGATCCTAGGCATATAGAGTCTACTTCAGGATCTGAGATGGTTGTCCAAAGGCCTAACATCATTGACCAGAACTTAATCATAGATTATATCTAGTTACAAAGATAACTTGGAAGAGTAATCTATATTCCAGGCATGTGCCCTAATAGAAATTGATAGTTCAATTTATAAGGAAAAATAAAAAATTTATCAGAAGATAGCCTCTCTGCCATACTGTTGCCTAAAATCCTCTAGTGGCTTTTTACTACACTTGCACAAAATTCAAACTTTTTTCTATGTCCTATAAAGAACTTTATGGATTGACTCCTGGTTACCTCCATGGTCTTATTCCCATATACCCTACTTCTAATCTCATTTATTTTATTAGAACTAGCCAGCAGTATTTCTGTTCTTCAAACAGATTACTTCATTCATATTTGAAATACTGAACTCATTTTATTTATGTTAAAATTTTTCTGTTTCACCCCAGCTCATTCCTTCCCCCAAATAAGAGGTCAATCCAGAAATAACCAATAAATATTATCCCTTCACATTACAATAAAGCATCCTCTGATATATCACATTTTATCCTCTTTGTAACTCCAGGAATATCTAAAATAAACTCATATATCTCTTAGATTTTGTTTTTTGCTCTTTATTACTCCAATGAAATGTGAATTGTGTCTTAAAAGCCTAAAATGTTGCCCAGTTTTTTTAATCACTTTATCTTCTACCTAGTATGCGCTGGTATATTTAAAAATACTAATAACAATTGGTTTATGTTTCTACTTTAATTATATATCCTTACATTTAACTTGAGGGGTCTATTGTCTATGCCTATTTCTTGTTGTACCTGTTTCTAGTAAACTATTATTCTATTTCATTTATTATGGTTTTAAAATACTTGCTAATATCTGATAAAATGAATTTTGCAAATTACCTTTTTATGTTCAGAATCCTATAGCTCAGTCCAAATGTTTTTTTAAGATTAATTTCATAATCTGCTAACCAAATTTCAAGGAAGCAATAATTTTTGCTGCAATCATGATGGTGTTTTAGTGTTTAAATTGGAGATAATTTAAATGATTATATTATTGAGACTTTTCTCTGAGCAATATGGCATAATACCTAACTTATTTTTATTTTATATTGTGTCATAAATTTTATAGTTTCCCTCTCACAAATTTAAACACATTTCTCAGTTTATTATATATTTGCTGGTTTTGAGAATCAAGTTGTTTATATCATAATATTTTAATTGGAAAATTGAAAATTACTAAAATGAACTTCTCAATGTACTGCCTAGGAAATCTGATTATCATTCCACTCACCAGTTCTTTGTATTTTCCAGGTAGACAAGCACAAATCTTCAAATAAACATACATTTCTTCCTTTGGTAAATAAAATGCTGGTTTTCATTTTGGAAAAAAATTATATTTAAAAAAATTTTTTAAATTATATTTTAAAAAATCAAAAAATGCATTAATGCATTCTAGATCTCAAATCATTTGATCAGAAATCACCATTCTTTATTAATTTGACATCTGTTAATACCTCATATATTTTAAGGCTACAATACAAAATATATAATTATGTCCTTTAATATTGAAGTAGCTATTTTTATCTACTAAAATAAAAACATCTGCTGCTAGACTTAAATGACAACATTCTCAAACCTCATATAATATTGAATATGTCTAGGATATCATTAAAATATTCAGCTTATGAATATCCAGGTTAAATATAATAATAGATTCCTTCAACTAAAATGGAAAAGTGAGGCCTGCTGCATTGACACATGATTGTAATCCCCGTGACTCGGGAGGCTGAGACAGGAGAATTGCTAGTTCAAAGCCAGATTCAGCAACTCAGCAAGACCCTTTCTCTAAATAAAATACAAAAAAGAGCTGAGGATGTGGCTCCATGGTTAAGTGCCTCTGGATTCAATCCCTGGTACCAAAAAAAAAAAAAAAAAAAAAAGACAGATATTGAAATTATGTGACAAAGACTTTAAATGTTCTAACCTGCAATTATGAACACTCTTGAAATAAAGTGACAGAGTTTCTACAAAGAAACAAAAAATAAAAATGTGAATAAATATATGGAAATTTAGAACTAGAAATTAGTAACCATAATCAAATCTGTTTAAGAGAATGGATGTAATTATGGCTCTAAATTCATACTCTGTTCTGATAAGATCAAGAAATTGAAGTGGCTTAGGACTTTTCTCCCCTCTTTTACCATAACATATTAATATTAATATTCCAGAATTAGTACATAAGAACCTCTTCAGTTTCATTCTTAAAAAAAAAAAAATCAGATCTGAGGGGATGGAGTTGGTCAGAAAAATGTGCTACATGAAATTACCCAGGATGTATCTGATATGGATTAAGGATCATATTGCCCTCAATAAGACTCATATAAAGGTGATTCATGTATAAATTCTACTATATTGAATTATAATCTACATATCTACACTTATAATTCTACTATACTGATTTATATCTACAAAAGTCCAGGTACCTTGCTCCTCTTTATATAATATTTTCATTCCATCTGATATCTGTTTTCATGCCTACGTTATTTGTAAATAGAAAGTTGAGGTAAGTCACTCAGAAGATGTTTTTAAGTAAATATAAAATAACACCCATAAATGAATTGCATTCCTATACACCAATGATGAATCAGCTGAAAGAGAAAACAGAAAAACTATCCCATTCACAATAGCCAAAAAAGAAAAAAAAAAAAAATCTTGGGAATCAATCTAACAAAAGAGGTGAAAAACCTCTTCTATGAAAACTACAGAACACTAAGAAAGAAATTGAAGAAGACCTTAGAAGATGGAAAGATCTCCCATGTTCTTGGATAGGCAGAATTAATATTGTCAAATGGTCAGACTACCAAAAGTTCTATACAGATTTAATGCAATTGCTATTAAATTTCCAATGACATTCTTCACAGAAATAGAAAAAGCGGTCATGAAATTCATTTGCAAAAATAAGAGGCCCAAAATAGACAAAGGATATTTAGTGAGAAAAGTGAAACTAGAGTCCTCACAATATCAGACCTTAAATTATACTACAGAGATACACTAAAAAAAAAAAAAAAAAAATCATGATACTGACACCAAAACAGATATGAACCAATGGAACAGAATAGAAGACACAGAGACAAACCCACAAATGTACAGTTATCTCATCCTGAATAAAGACACACTGGAGAAAAGATAGCCTCTTCAACAAATGGTGCTGAGAAAACTGGAAATCCATATGTAGTAGAATGAAATTGAACCCCTATCTCTTGCCCTGCAAAAAACTCAAAGTGGATTAAGGATGTAGGCATCAGACCAAAAAAACTGTGCCTACTAGAAGAAAAAGTAGACCCAACTCTCCATCATGTCAGCTTAAGAATTGACTTCCTCAATAAGATTTCTTAAAGTACAAAAAGTAAAATCAAGAATCAATAAATGGGATGGTATCAAACTACAAAGCATCTTCATAGCTAATGAAACCATGTGAGGAGAGAGCTTACAGGATGGGAGAAAATCTTTGCCACCTGCAACTCGGAGATTAATCTCCAGAATATACAAAGAACCCAAAAAACTTAACAAAAAAAATACAAATAACCCAATCAATAAATGGGCAAAGGAACTGAGCAGGCATTTCACAGAAGAGATATGAATGGTCAACAATATATGAAAAAATGTTCAACATCTCTAGCAATTAGAGAAATGCAAATTAAAATTACATTAAGATTCCATCTCACTCTAGTCAAAATGGCAATTATCAAGAATTCAAGTAACAGTAAAAGTTGGCAAGACTATCATGCTAAATTAAATGAGCCTGTCCCCAAAAACCAAAGGCCAAATGTTCTCTTTGATGTATAGATGCTAACACACAGTAAGGGGAGAGGGGAAGAATAGAAGCTCCTTGGATTATATAAAGGAAGGGAGGGGAGATTGTAATAGGAAAGTTAGTAAAATGAATCAGAAATAACATTCCTATGTCATATATGAATATATGACCAGTGAAACTCCACACCATGTACAACCACAAGAATGTGGTTAAATGTCCCTTTAATAACAAGCTATGTAGAAACAAATACTCCATATCCGTTATGCCCTGGATTGCAATTATATTACTAGGGTTTCAGATTTATTGTGGGATAAAATTAATCAAAAAATATGTAGTGCCTATATAAATATATCATTATTATTTATCAAAAATAGTCATAGTGGTATGGGTACAAAAAGTCACTCAGAGCCCTAACTGCATCCTTGAGACAGAAAGATACAATGTGGTCAGATTCAGAATATCATCTTACCTTTAACATCTCTGAACTTAATTGAGAATTCTAGACTCCCATTGGGAAGGTGCATCAGTGAAAATAATAAAATCTCTTGTAGTCTTTTTATCTTTCCTGTGACCCACACACACCTTAGAGATGAGATTCTTTTACCAATATTGATGCATCTTTTTGTTACAGAAAACATGAGATGGAAGGGATTACTCTCAAACCAGTTCCATCTTCCTATCAGTCCTCTAGAATTATTTATTTGGCATGGGTCTTAGTGAACAGGGTTACGTTTCAACTGATAATTCCTAAAGTAAGATGTCATCCATGGTCTCTCACTGATCCAACAATTATAATAGAGAAGAGGGTCTTTTCAGGGCAAAATGACCAATTATGTTACAAATGCATGAACTGTATGTTTTATTTTGTTTTCTTACCCTTCCTACTTTTCCAATAAAATCCATTTCTTTCATTCCCATTTGTTCACTGACACCTTCAGATTCTGCTTTGAAATTTTTCATTGTCCTTACCTAAATAAGATTCTGTCATCTTCATTTTGTTTGTGAGATAGCAAAAATAGTGTTAAGTGTCCAGCTTTGGTGTAGTGCTCCTTTACTTGATTCTCAGATCTGCCAGTGACAGCAACTTAATTTTGAATACGTTATACAATCTGTATAAGCCCCATATTATCACTCTGAAAAAGGGAAAAGCTATATCCTGGATCAGAGTCTTAATAATTATATGGCATTGTATATAATATTATTATGGTAACTTACATATAAAAAGTCTCAATAATTTTAGAAATAAATTTTATTGAAAATTTGTTTATTTTAGCAAATAGGAAATTGAGTTTTTATAAGTGTGGAAATTTTTAAATTATAAGTATATAATGGTTTCTATCTTATTGACTTAATGAAGCCTAATAAATTCTTGCATTAAAAATATATATATTCTAACTAATAGCATAGATCAATAGAGAACAAAACTATATTAGCAGTCACAGAATTACGAGTGTTTAAGATCATGTTAACCTCATTACATTCTAAGATTTATTAAATGTTTTGTGAAAGTATTTTATAGTACCCTGAGGCCTTATAAACAATATATCCAGAGATTCTTAGAATTGCCATTAAATACAATCATCTATTCAGTCTTTCTGTAAGAAGATGAATTCTGCCTTGTGTTTCTAACAATGGCAGTTAAAACCTTAAATTCAATGCTGTATGGAGATCGTCTTCCTTCAAATATGTTCTTTCTCTTGGGGAAGTTCAATGGCAAATTTTCTGGTAGTTGGAAAGACTAAAATTATTATTTTCTTTTTCATTTTTTTAATTTTAAAATGCTGGAGTACATTAGTGTTTAAAGCTTTACCTTAATAAGTCACTAATAATGTTAAGTTAGGAAATTTTTTCTCAAATTATCCTTGGTCAGAGATCAGCAAATCTTTTTTCAGTAAAAAACCAGACAGTAAAATATTTGAGTTTTGAAGACATTGCGGATATTTCTTTTTTGCTTTGTGTCCCTTTAAATTAAGATACTAATTGTTTGCTTTTTCCCGGAAAATCAACAATATCTCTGGGCTTTTGTCTCTCCAGGGGTTACTAAGGCAGTATGTCCTTTAGAACCTTAATATTTTCTGGTGGTTCTACTTTTCCCCAGTCTCTGAATGGCCCTGTGTTGCTTTCTAAAGAAAAGGGACATCTAAGATGGATCTATCTACTTATATTTTTAGTCAAAAAGGGCACAAGTTTGCCAAGAAAAGTAACAGCTTTTTTCAAAGTAAGGCGTATTTCATGGGATGTGATTTATCCAAAGAACTTTGATCCTTTACTCCTAACATACCATAAACACTTTCAAAACTTTTCAGGACTGAAATGAAGGAGTAATTATGAGGATTTCAGGACATTCTTGGCCACTGTCATCAATAGAGCCTCATCTTTTCTGAAATCACCATACTGCTATGTGACTTAACCTAAATTGTCTATAATCTAAGTCCTTCTGTGGAAGCCAATACATTAATGCAGTCCTTTGTGATTTAGAATTAGCTCACCAATGACCTCCTACTCAGTCATAAACCTTTCCACCATTTTATGCTCGATAGGTTTGGACAAGCCCTTAAATTCTCAGTTACATGACTTATACCAAGAGCATATTATCGTGGCTATTTGATAAAGCAGCAAAAGACTTCCCACTTTATCTTGAGGAGAAATAGACACAGCAGCTAACTCTGTCATTGTGGTTTAGAATCTCCTTTAAACATGAGAATTTTCATTGTGTAAAATCTTTTTCACTCATTGAAGAAACATAAATATCTGTGTAGGCAGCCTTACCTCCTGTCAAATCCTATTACTTTCTCCTCCCTGCACTTTAATTCATTGTAGTAATATTTTACTTCCTGCTATTCTTTTTTTCCATTACCTGAAGAAGCAGGAATGGTGATTTACTATCTTCTATTCACAAGCTATTTTATCTGAGTTAGATTTATTATAATCGTTAGAAAAACTTGATTATTTTTGGTTGATGGCTTGTATCTTCAGATCAAAATTGGAAAATATCAGAAAGGAGGCATGATAGTCAACTCACCCCTGGAGTATTGTCCCTTGCTGGAAGCAAACTCTACCCAGGTGATAGAAGTCATTGCTCTCACCAGAACTTGTTAGAGACAAGAAGGCTAATGAACAAACATGAGAGTGGGCAGCTGATAACAATTTCCTAGCTGACTATTAAACAGACATACCTACCTTCTTTAAGGTCTTACTTCTTAAGAAGAGTTTTTTTGAGACTTAACAGGCAAGTTTCAATGAGTCTATATTATATAATCCCAGCAATTGAGTAAGAAAATGAATCCTGCGAGAAACACAGGCATGTATTTCATAAGAATAATTTCTTGTGTTCTCAGGAAGACTGCATAATGTTATCACAGGAGTACATGAAAAACTGAAATGATTTTACATGGAATTAGTCACTCAAAGAAGGACAAATTGAGTTCTAACACTTTGTGGGTAAAATTCACTAAAATTGATTAGTGAAATTTCATAGTATATCACAACTCTCATCAGTACAATTCTAGTTAAACTACAAAGTGCCACATGGGCAAGATTTCAAACCCAAGGACACTCCAAATGGACATTATATCCTATAGTTCTGCAGTGGGATTTAGAAATCTTCTCATTGCCTTTCTTTGGGGTGGATTAAAAGCTTGCTTTGATGGAGAGCTGTGGCTCTAATAGTAATAAAAGCAATAGCTTGATTTCGCATTCTCACTTTGAGTAGTATCAATCTTTAATGACAGCAGTACCCAATTAATTGGAGTAATTACTGAAGAGTTTTGTAAATACTTTGGAGTTCATTGTTTACATCTGATTCACTACAGAATGCTCATATAATCCCAATCTACATGAAAATTGGAAAGAATAAATGAAAGCTCAAATTAAAACTTTAGAGAACCTGATACTTTTGTGCTTTGATGTATTGTCATTGACTTGAATGACAATGAATTTAACAATTTATGGGTTTTTGTCAACTTTTTGGGTATGTATAATCAAAATTATGTAAATATCATTTCTGTCTTATTACTCCTAATTATAGCATCACAAATGACCAAATATTTAAAAACGCACGAAATTTATCCCTTTTTTCTTTAATAGCTTCCAAAATAACCATTGTATGATCTAAAATCCAGAAACATGGTTTCAGGATGTGACATCAAAGAAATGGGTCCTTGATTTCCAGTGGAATTTGTACCTATCAGACACTGAACTTTAGAACAGTAGTAAAACCTCAAAATGTTGGGAGTGTTGACTGAACCATAGGTTCCAAACTGTCCTGTGGCAGAGGTGATGCCCTTCTAGAGAATTCTCTGTACAGTGGTATCGAAGGCATGTCTCAGTTGCTATGGTGATGCCCTGTTCAATAGGTGATTTTGTGCTACAGAGCTATTCAGTTCTTGACCTTGAGTTCCAGACACAAGCTGCTTGGGAGTAGAAAGTTATGGATGCAAGCTGATAATCATAATTGGGCTGCTCATACTCATGACCTTGGCTTTGCTTGCTTTGAATAAACTTTCCCACAATAACCCTTTTAATTAATAAACATATAATAAATGTGCTGAGCTTGCTCGTAGTCATTTTTCCTCCACCAGAGGTTGACTGAACCACCAAGCCCCAACTTTTTCTCTATTCATGTGTCACTTTGTTCTTTCTCCATCCCTTCATCGCCTGGTCCAGTTATCTCCCTGGAATAAATTGTCCTGCAGATCATGACACCAAGAGTTTGTTTCACAGATTCATGTCTCTACGTTTAAAAAAAAAAAAAAAAAGTAAGTCAATTCTTTCTAACAGCATCCTGACTAAAAACATCAATATTATTAAGAATTTTAGGAAGAGACTTCTAAATGAGAAAGCTTCAACCTAAGACTTCAGTGCCAAATATAAGACTATGTAAGAGACTTCTGTTTCTATCTGTGGAAGAGATCATAGATATTCGTGTGTCAACTTACATTCTTTTGCTTTTTATTTTCTGAGATATCTTTCCTATTTTGCACGTTAAGTTCTCTTTCATAGTCTCTCTATAAAAGCCCATTTCTTCATGTAGGTTTTTGCATGTTTAGTCACACTTTATCTAATAGTAGTCTAATACATGAGTGCATCTTGTATCTAAACTAGCTAAAGCATAGAATCAAAAGGAATGTTTTCTGGGCTTGTACCTATTTCTATTTGGAAGATATCTAATTTCAGATAACTAATTGATTTCCTAGTAATGAGGCTCAACCATTAAATAGTATTTTAGATAACAAATATCATAGAAAGCCAGACAACTAACTGCCTAAAACTTCCTACCTGTCATACTTAGGAGTTATATCTGACTGCAATCATGTCTAAGTCTTGCCTTCATTCACAGCTTGTGTGACCAAATATTGCAGAGAGTGGCTGGAAGAGAACCAGTGGCATATATTTGAAAGCAATGTCATTTTCTCAGATTACAAGATATATTAATTCTCTTTTGTTTTATATCTACCCCAAGATCTAAGTTCTACATTTTTTTATTACCTGAGTGTTGGACTGCTTTTAATCTTTGGTGTGTCAATTATTGGAGACTTATTTTGTTCTTTTCCATCTATATATAATTTGTCATTTTTATCACTTAAACATCAAGTGAAACTCAAAATTATTCTACCAAGTGAAGCAAAGATTCTGTGAGAGACTATTATGAAAGATTTCACTTATGTTTTAATTAAGCTTTTTTCCCACTTGAAATACCATCTACATATAGAAAGAATACTTAAGTTTTAAGTAAAGATAATTTGGCTTATATTTTTCTCTGACTCCTGGGTACTGGTATCACATTCTCCACTTCTGTTATTCTGAAAATGATTGCATTTTTCCCTTAATTTGTGGATTCTATTTTTACTGGGTTCAAAATTGTAGGTTGGCAATTAGTTCGTTTCAGAACTTGAAAGTTGCGATCCCATTGTCAGTCTTATTGTTCTTCTTTAATGTAATGTGTCATTTTGTTCCTCTAACCTCTTTTAAAATCACATCCAACTTGATTTTCAACAATTATTATGTGTGTGCAAGGCTTTAAATATTTTTCTTTTGACCTTCCTGAAACTTCTTTAAAATGAAGCTTGAGTAGCTAAAAAAATCACTGTCCTGCCCTATACCATCATTCTCTCTTCAACTTCAATTTCACATATGCTGAGACTTTTCATCCTTTCTCATATTTTTCTTATGGATTCTTCTGACTTTTCCATGATTTTCCTTTTTATTTTTTTTTTGCCATGTTATGTTCTAGTACAGTAATTCCCACTTAATCAAACCTCTTCTCTATATCTCAAATCTGCTGTTAAACTTTCAATGAGTTGTTTTATTTTAGTTATTGTATTTTGTGGCTTAAAAAGTTTCACTTGATACTTTTTCATGGATTCTAAAGTCCTGATATAATTTTCCATCTATTATCCATTTTCTTGTTATCTTGTTTGGATAATTTAAAGTTTTTTTTTTTTTTTTTTCTCTATTCTTATAAGGTCATCTTGGTTCTGTTTCTAATTGTTTCTCTATCAACTTTATTTCTGTTAGAATTAATTTAATTCCTTTTCAAAAAATTTATTCTACTTTCTCATACATGAGAGTAGAATGCATTTATACATTTTGATAGATCATACATAGATGGAGTATAATCTCTCATTTTTCTGATTATACATATTGTAGGACCACATCAGTCATGCAGTCATATATGTATGTGAGGTAATAATGTCAGTTTCACTCTACTATCCTTTTTACCCCAATACTGCTTCCCCTTCCTTCACTCCCCTATGCTTAATATAAAGTAACTCTATTCTTCCCTATCCCCCACCCCGCTTATTGCAAATCAGCAAACTTGTAATGGAACCACCATTTGATCAGTTATCCCACTCCTGGGTTTATACCTAAAGGACTTAAAATCAACATACTACAGGGACACAACCACATCAATGTTTATAGCAGCTCAATTCAACATAGCTAAAATGTGGAACCAACCTAGATGCCCTTCAACAAATGAATGGATAAAGAAAGTGTGATATACGTGTGTGTGTGTGTGTGTGTGTCTGTGTGTGTGTATGTGTGTGTGTGTATGATGAAATACTACTCAGTTTTGAAGAAGACTGAACTTATGGCATTTGTTGGTAAGTGGATGGAATTAGGGTATATTATAAGAGGCTGGACAGCTCTTGTCAGGGCTATTGGCTGGAGACCTGCTTTGAGTAGGTTTCTTGCAGGAACTTCTTAAAAGCTGTGGGGTTTTTCCAGAGCTCAATAGCATGTGGGTGTTCAAAGGGCTGTCAATGTTGGATTCTGTGAGTAGAGAGAGAGAATGGTCAAGGAGGTAGAAGAGGTTGACCCACAGGAATCCTGACAGGCTCCTATGTTTTACAGGAAGGGGTGGTCTCAGAAGTCACCTCCTAGCAGGCTCTGGATGGAGAGTAGGATGGTCCTGATGTCCCTGAGGATGTCCAGGCAGATGTTACCCTGAGTGTCCACCTTAGGGTGGTAGCAGGATGTGAGGAACTTCACTGTTGTAAGGGTAACCACTGGGGAATTCTAAGGACAGCTTATACCTCAGGTCTTCAAATACTGTACCAGCTGCTCCATGGATGTTCCCTACCCATTTGAAAAGGTCATCTGATTCTGGGAAGGTAGAAATTCCTTTGTCACCAGACATCATAAGGGTCATCAGTTCCTGCTGTAGCCTTTTGCCCATAGGGCCCTGGACAGTGCCCCAGCTGGGCTCCACTCCTTTATGCCCCTGCAGCAATGCTAGTGGCGACTGGGTTATGTTTTGCAGTTTTGAGACCATGGCAGCAGGGCTGTCAGGGAGACAGGAACTCAGAGAACAGGACTGTAACTAGCTTCTAGCGTCTTCCTCAGTGCAGTTAAAGAAACAGAAACAAAAACCGCCAGGAAACCATAAAGTGGTGACTCTCTTCTCTCTCAATATCCTTGGGAAATCAAATTCCACTATATTTTCTTACCAGTCCCCTGAGCTTCCCCAAAGCAGTGCTAGATTTTCTGTGTTTAGCTCTGCTCATTTCTCTTGATTCTTGGCTTTTGGCCCTGTGTGAAGAATCAGCAAAAGTCCTACAGGGAAAGGTGGTTTGATTGAGGTTTCCCAGATGTTGGTCTCTGAATCCTGCTTTCCTTGGGCACTCTCAAATCTTTGAAGCCAGATCTCTAATGCTTCCCTTAGCCAGCACCATCTTAGCTGGAAGAAGAAACTGAGGCTTGCAATGACTATGTGCCCTGCCACAACCAAAAAAAAGAAAAAAAAAGTATTTCTTAGATTGTTTCAAGTTCTCATTTTATTTTGGAGTTCTGAAAATTAACTGCAAAATTTAAAAAGGCATTGATTCTCACTATAGCAATTATATATATGCAATAAATTATACACACACACACACATATGAATGTAATTATAGAAAGAACTTCTAAAATTATCATTAAACTAACAATTATACCTCTAAATTATAGTATAGTGCAAATGTTTTATATGTTTTGTAATGTTTTTGTTTTTTGGGTCTTTTTTAGAGGGTTACCAGAGATTGGACCCAGGGCCACTTAACCACCGTGCTACATCTCCAGCCCTTTTTTATACATATATTTAAATTTTGAGACAGGGTTTCATTAAGTTGATCAAGCCTTTGCCAATTTGCTGAGGCTGACTTTGAACTTGTGTTCCTCCTGCCTCTGCCTCCTTAGTCTCTGGGATTATAGGATTGCTCCCCCACACTGGTTCCTCCAGGTTCTTATGCTAATGAAGTTGACTAAACAAGTGATCCAGGTTTTGCTATTTTGTTTTTGTTGTGCTGGAGATTGAACTCAGGGCTTCCTGCATTCTAGAAAAGCCGTTTACCACTGATCTGCATTCCCAGCCCAGGTGCTCTTGGCTTTCCCAAATAAGGTTGCTTATTAAACTATAAGGAAAAGTTACATAAATTTTGCCATTAAGGTATCAAATTTTGAAATATGTTGCTTTTCTTATCAAATATTAAAATCAGTAGCATTTTAAAAATAAATTACCATCTTCTAAAAATTAAATGGTGATAGACAAACAATTATAAAAATAAAATTAAAGCCACTGTGGTAGAGACAGGAAGAGAAATTGAATTTCATGGTAATTTAGCCATCCCTACCATGGACAAAAGAAGTAGTGGAACTAACTGTGATGGAAAGAGCTGGGCATCCCAGGGCTTCTTCCTTGTCCTCATGTTGCTCTCTTCAAAATGTAACAAATAATCAAGATAATATTATAGGAACCAGTCCTTAATGTGAGCTGTATTTGTCTGACATAGGAAATCTGGCAATGTTTGATGTAGGTAATGCTTCTCTAATAAGGCATCTAAATTGTGAAGAATAAGAAACACTTTTTCTCAGCATAAAACAGAAAAAAATTCTCTTGTACATTATGATCAGGACCTATAGCAGGCCCTTGAAGCAAAAATTGCAATTAATTGGAAGGTAAAACATACAAGAAATGCAAGTTTTATTTACATTCAAGATTTGTTGAATTATGCAAATTTAGTGACTGATCTATGAACACACATACAGAAGCATGGAAATAACAGCTTAGTTTTGTGATATATACATGCTCTCACAAGTTGTGTGAATACTTCTCGAGATACTTGTTTTCAAGTGTCTCAAGAGATACTTGTTTTTATTTCTGAAGTTCATATTGTACATTCTGTTTGATATTATACTCATATTTTAACAAAATGTTAAATAAACAATACATGAAAAAGAATCAAATAAGACTTCTTAAACTATAAAATACAATGCAAGTAGCTGTGTCATCTTTCTAGAAAAATCCACACCTTTATTATCTATAATTTTCTATTAAAATTTCTTTGAAGTAGAAGGAACATATAAGGCATTTTCAAAACATTCTTTGCAGAATCCTTTCAAATACATACATTTTTTTCTCTGTTTAATAGAGCTCAGTTTTTTTTAACTAAATTGATAACACTTTCAATGATTTAAATGTTATGGTTTTAAAAAGGCGTTCAATTAGTTTTCCTTTATAAATAACATTTTTTCATACTGAGTTCTATTTATAATATAACAGTTTGTTAAAATGTGTGATTATAATATAAAATATAATGTATAAAATGAACTTCAGAACTAGTAATGCACAAAGTGATCTTCAGAAATAAAAACCAGTATCTCTTATGAAGTACTCAAACAACTTGTTTGTGTGTGTGTGTACACCATCATAAAAGTTGGTTATTTCCATGCTGCTGCATGTGTGCTCACATCAGTATATCTGTGTAATTCAACTAATCCTAAAGTGTTTCTTGAGATAGCAACATGAAGGATGGCTCCCTCTATTCAGAGGAGCAGTTTTCTGAGGAAGGGGTATCGACATTAGATTCTGGGACTGAACAGTGGTATGAAGATCAAGGAGAAGAGAAAGTTTAGAACAACAAAGAACATTGATATGTGTACTGTCTTTTCAAAGACCTAGTCATAACCTCCCCTTTGTTCCATGCTATGAAAACTTTATTATAATAGAATTTCTTCTTGTTTTTTTCCATGATGTATAAATGGGTTAAACATGGTGCCTGTATACTGGTCTTACAAAAATGTCATTTATTTCTTCATAGTAAGCTTGAACTCATTAATAATCAAATTCAATTTTTATATGTGTAGTCATTTTAAAGAAGCTTAAATAATCTGTTGGTTAAAATTTAGAACCTGCTCTCTTTGCATACCCTGAAATAATGTAACAAACATCTTCTAACCAGAGGTAAGATAAACCTCTGAACTACAAAAAATTCCCAGATTATGCTACACTTTGGAGTTGTCTGGTGTAGTCTCCCCCTCACACTGCTGAGTGACATCATGTAGACACATTTGCCTCCTCTTAGATTTCCTCTCTCTTGAGAATTCTTTTATCTTCTTCCCTTTCTGGTAAGTCACATACTGGCTGGTCATTCCCTCTGGAAGTTGTCATGCTGTGAGGGACTTGTAGCATGCAAACCTATCCAAGAACTGCCCCGGTGAAAGCTTCTTGTGCTCTACTGTCACCTTGTGGTCATGTATTTTTCCTTGATAAGTCTCAGAGTATGTCACTGCATTTCACTATATAAATACCATTTATAAGGTTTAAATTATTTTTCACATTGGTAAGTAGTGTTTGATGAAGAATTAAGCAAGTGGCATATTTATAAGAAAGAAGAGCTTCTTTTCATATGTTGTGAGTTTCTCCTTGAATCATCTGGACAAATTATGGCACAGACATCATTAATTATTGGCAACAACCAAGAGTGCTAGAAAACTGGAAACCCAAAGCAGTAAATAAGAGCCAACTGAATTATTACACATAGAGAAACATCTCGAATGAGGGTTACTGCTATCGAACCAATGGACTTGTCCTTCAGAATAGAACTAGAAACTGAGCTGGTTTCAATGAAGACAATACAGATTATGTCAAACTAACTCTCAAAGGAAATAATTATAAACCCTAGAATCAAAAAGAAAAAAAATAAGAACAAGACCCACCAATAATAAAGCAAAACAATACATATGTGTTTTAAGGAAGGAAATGCAGGTGATTTGATCCTTGAAATAGGGCGTCACTAGATGGAATCCACATTTATAACCCATTTTTCTCTTGACTCAAAGAGGAATTAAAACTCATATTAAAAGTTCAGTCACAGTAATTGGAAAAGTCATACAAGACATTAGGAATGTCAGAGCATCTGGATGTTGAGGGAGAAAAAATTTCTGGAAAAGAAAGTTTCAGAGGGAGAGGCCAAAATGTAAATGCTTAGCAAACTTCAAATTCCAAATACTGAACAATAAAAATTAACAGAATCTAACAAGCAAATAAAGTATATAAGACCTTATTACAAACAAAGAGAAAACAATAAAGATAACAGCAGACTTTGTGGAAATAGTAGAGGCCAGAATTTAGCAAAATGTAATAAAAAGTAAAAAAAAAAGTGTTAACTCAGAATTATATATCTGGTGAAGATGTTCAAAAATGAAAGTGAAATAAAAAATTTTTGATTAAAGGAAGCTATAAGAATTTGTCTCCAGTAGATGTGCACAAATGAAATACTAAAGAAATAGCCTTAGAATGAAATAAAATGACCATACATGGAAATTCAGATCTCCAGTTAGGAATAAGAAACCCAAGAATTAAATAAACATAAAATATTTTTCCTACAGTCTTTGAAAGTCAGTTTATTGTTGGACTGAGGGTGTAGATCAGAGGTAAACTACATGTTAGTTAAAAATGAAAATAGGGTATAATCTGGGGTGTATAGGATACATAGAAAAATACACTTCACAAAGCATGGCAAGGATGCTATTGGTACAACATTATTTATATATGAATATGTATACATATTCACATTGTTATATACAGAAGTATAATACTAATTCAAGGTAAATGGTGATGTTATACAGGGATATTTTAATTCCTAGAGGAAACACTAAAAATATGTAAAGCAGTAAGTTTAAAAATCCAAAACAGAGATATCAAAGCATATTTAAAATATGTGTTAGGTCAAAAGAATAAAGGATAAAATGGAGTAAATATATAGCAAACAAAAAGGACAAAGCAAAAATTAATATCACAATGGTAGATATAAAACTATATTAATAATTATAGCAATTGAAGATGAATTGAACATTAAAATTAAATTTCCAATGCATTTGAATAGAATTAAATCATAACCTGAACCAAAATTTTATACCTGGACTATATGCACTGAAAGGATAATGAATGTATGTTACAGCATACCATACAAATAATAATCACATGAAAACTATATGCTGAAAAGTGAGGAATAATACCAGAAATAAAAAGAGACATTACATGTCTAAATAAATTAGCATATTAACAGTTTTAAAATTGTATACATCAAAAACTGACAGAAGAAAAGGGAGAATTAGGCAATCTTACAATTTTATGGAAAAATTTTTAAAACATAAATCAGAAAAAAATTATTCCATGCCATAGCTGACATGTACAAGTACCACCTCAGAAGTCATGTTGAAACCTAACCCCCTAAGTGATGGTAAGAGGTACAGCCTTTGGAATATGATTAAGCAAGTTAATCAGTGGTCCTTGTAAGAGAGACTCTGAAGAACTTTCTGCCTCTTCCTCCATGTGAGGAGGGAGAAGACATCTTCTATGAAGATATGAAGAATGAGCTTCTTTTTTTTTAAGGTCTCAGTTGGTGTTTATTCATGTTTCTAGAACCCAGCAGTCCTCAGAACTTGAACAGGCTCAAAAAACGTGCAACACGATCAGGCAGTATTTATGGACAGAAAACAGAAGTGATGTATAGAGACAGAGGTGACGTACAGAGCTTCATTGGTTTGACATACTTGAATTAGTTGTCAGTCTATCACTGACTAAAACTTAGCTGCTGTAACAGAAATTTGGTCATTTGTTACTTGAGTAAACTCCTAAATTAATTAATTTTACTTCACACAAATGATTCCATATTGGTTTGGTCTGTTGTGTAAAATAGATAATCTTCGTCCAAATCAATGGCCTTCTACAAATGTTTTAAAAATTTGTTCTAATTTGTTGTACGTGACAATAGAATGCATTTTGATAGATCATACATAAATGGAGTGTAATCTCTCATTTTTCTGATTATACATATTGTAGGATCACATCAGTCATGCGGTCTTACATGTACATGAAGTAATCATATCTGTTTCATTCTACTATCCTTCCTACCCCCATAAGAATGAGCTTTTGTCAGACACTAAATCTGCTGACACCTTGATCTCAGACTTCGCAGGTGTGCACCTTACTTAGTTCTTTATTCATGTTCCAGATACTTAGTGAAACTTCCTTTGGCCATCAAATTTAAAACAACCACTTTCTTTATCACTCTCCATTCTCCTTTTATACCCAACTTTACTTACCATCATCACATACCCTTCCTATGTAGTTGAATTATCTGATTATTATTTGTTTACATGCACTGGTATGTAAATAAATACCATGGTAAGTTTATACAATTTGTTCCTAACCATATCTGCAGTGCTTAAAAACAGTGGTTATTTAAATCATTGCAAGAAATATTAATGTTTAATAACACAATATTTCTCTAATTCAATGGAGAATGTAGCATCTATGAATTATGAGAAAATATAACATGTTAAAGGAATTTATGGAAAAAATGCAAATAATTAAAGTTTGGAAAGAAACACTTTGGCCTACAATAATCATTTCATTTTACCATTGAGAAAACAGATCTGAAAGATTTGCCAATAACACACAGCAAGAGTGAGTGGCAGAATACATTGGCCTATACATTTTTTACCTCAATGTTGTGACCATCCCAGAATGTGGAATCATTACAGTTTTCAGTTTCTCTGATATACATTTTTTTTTAAATACAAAATTAACTGCCAATGTTTAAATATTAGCATATTTATTAGAAGAGTTTAAATACAAGGTTATTTTGAAAAAGTGGAACATTTAGCAAACAGAATCCATACTTCCATTTGGCAATATTTTGTACTCCTTAAGACCAAGCATGTGCCCTTAAGTTGTCTTCCACTTTTACCATGTCCTCTGGGTTATGAACAAGACACTGCAACTTCATGTTTATCATTGATTTTAATATTTTATGTGTTTCCATAAAATGTATGATTTTGATAATTATAGCATCATAGACTGAGGAGAAAGTGAAATGGTATTTGTGAAAGAAATTGTATTTATTTATTTATTTATTTATTTTTATTCATTTATTTTTTCGCAGTGCTGGGGATTGAACCCAGGGCCTTGTGCTTGCAAGGCAGGCACTCTACCAACTGAGCTGTCTCCCCAGCCCACTTGAAAGAAAATTTAAATGACACTGTCTCAAAACTTCTGCCCTCAATATTTTATTTATGAAATATCCATATACCCCTGTTTAAATGCTCTTTTCATGTTTCTATCTCCAAATCAATAGATTCTACTCAAAAAGTTACCTAGGGAAATATCACATATGTCATTTGTACTTTCTTATAAATGACCTTAGTAAAGGCCATAAATTTTTATCATCTAGTAGATATGGGTTTCTTTGATTAAATATGTCTTGACTGAGAGATGGGAAAGATTATTGCTTGGTTTGTGTATAGTCTGAGATGCTAGGAAGAAAGCCAAATCCAGACTAATTTCATGAGGTTAGTTTTTGATAGTCATAGATGAATATCCCTATTCAAAAAAGTTTCAGGACAGTTGAAAGACAGGATGTTGGGAGAGAAATATGAGGATGTAGGGAGAGAGAGTTATGTTAAATTGTACCAAACTGGTTTTGTTGCTTGTCCTTGGTGTGCGTGGCTTATGCCAGATTACTGAATTTGTTTTTTAGAACACAAGTTTGTATTTCTATTTCAAGTGTTATAGAATTCTAGAAAAGACAAGTCTTATATTTTATATGAATCAAATTTTCTTTTATCAGTTTTACCCACTGCTTAATTGTTGGAGGCATCAAAAATGTATCCAGCCTGTTGGTTCTTGGTTTGAAGGCAGCTTATTATATGCACTTTTCGGGAAAAATGGGAATTAAGAGAAAGCCAAATCATTAACATTTTTTTCTGTTTTAATGATACCATAAATAATTTTATGTGGTTGTTTACTTTTTCTTTATTGCCCACACAGCCTCCTACGTGGCCAAATTCATTTCTTGATGGCATGCTGGTGATCGAATTTGTAGGTGCTTACTAAAATAATTGTGCTGATGAGACATATGGGTATAGTTTTCTTCCAGCTAATTTAATATTTGTCCTTCAATGTCTACATAATATTTTGGTTTCCTAAACAGTATAGCCGGCATTGATAATTACCAATTTTGCAGGATTATCTTCTCTGTTCTCAATACTGCTGTTGTCATCTGTCATCTAGGATGTTGTTTTCCCTTCTTGCATTAGAAAGATGTAATATGACATTCAAACTCAGGCGATTGCAGGTTAAAGTCTGAAATATTCTCTCTGTACCTTTATTTCTCAAGAAGAAATAACTTAGGGCACAGAAAAACTTTTCTTCCAGAGGAAAGAGTTCTGTCACTATCACTGGTAGGTACAGACAATTTGATGGCATAATACACTTCAATTTAATACAGAATAATTTCAACTTTTTAAAAAAAGTGTGCATCAAAAAAAATATTGTCACTACATAACTAAAAATATCATTGCTTATGATAGCTCTAAAACTGGGGTGACAAGATTTTGGAAAAGATAAATAGGTATTAGTTATGAGGATTCTGTCATTTGTTTTTTTCTCATGACATATATTTAGAGTAAAAATGTGACTAATCACTCAGGGATTCCTCTAAACTAACACTGGAGAAAATAAACTATTCTGTAACTTAAGAGAGAATATGTTTATGCACAGTGCATGAAATACTGATCCCTCTAGCCTATTTTAAATTTTTTAATATTCTATTTTTTCCAAAATTTTGTATTTTTAGCTTTTATATTTGGTTTATAAATTCACCTCAGAGGGATAAAAAAGAAGTCTGAAAATACCAGGAATGCATTCTTACACCTTGTAGACTTATTGCTGAGCTCCAGAAAGTGTACTGAAATATAGAATGTATTGACCAGACTTAAACACAGCTTATGGCCTATCTTCCTAAGTCCCTTATCTCCTGTCTTCTCTAACTGCATCTTCTGTTTACTGCTCTTAGTTGATAATTGCACAAGAGTATTCTAATTTTAGATAGATATTTCTTAGTTAATTGTAAAATTATCCTTATTCAAACTACAGGGAATCACATGCACATACTAGATCAAGACTCATTGGAAAAACCCTTGGTGAGATATTTAAAATTCTTAAAAACCTAAAACAATTGTGTAAAATGTATGTTACAAATCAACTCATTTGTTTATTACACAAGTATATATTTGGTATTAAGAGGCTGTAATACCAGATTGTCTGGTTCAATCCTATATCAGGCACTTAAACCTGGCAAGTTAAATTCTTTTATGTGGGTGGTGTTCTCCATTACAAGACTTCTGTAAGAACTATCAATAATGTGAGAAAGCATGCATATTATGTGAAAATAATCAGTAAATATTTGTCACCATTAGCAGTTCAATATCAATCATAAAGATCCTAATGATTTTATGTTATATCTAAATATATGTCTCCATAATCACTTTAAGGAAGTTGGTAAAGAAAAACACAAATTCACTACATCATGAGGATCTGGGAAGGTTTCTAATGAAACTTGAATATTTGGAAGTCACTAAGTTAACAAGAAGAGAATGTGTTACAGGCAGAATGTTCAGGAAATTTAAAGCCTCCTGAGGCAACAGACAGAATCAAGAGCAAGTAATAGATAGATTTTACTGGAAAGATGTCGGGGTTTCGGCCGGACCCCTGGCCCTAGGTGGAGCCTGGCCAAGATGGGGCCTGGAAAGCTGCCAGTGCGGTTGAAAAACTGCTATTCTGCACGTATACAACTAATTTCACCTTGAGGAAGTCTCAGTAATTGGTCAGGGCCTCTGCATGATTCTTGCGTGATTCTTAGGTGCTTCAAGTTATACCCATATACGTCTATCTTCTCCCCACATATCATGAATATTCTAATTAGTTGATATAACCTATATAAGTGACAATAACTTCCCAAAAAGAGGAAGAAAAAGAAGAATCAGCTGTTAATAAGGAAGTTTGCCACCCATCACGTCTCCGGGTCGTTCTTGCTGGCGAGAGCGACAAGTGGTGCTGAAGCCCCGGGAATCTTACGTGCCGCGGAGAGGTGAGTGAGGTGAGCAACGGATCGGTGAAAGTGTGCACCCAGATCTGTCAGTGGACAGGGAGGTTTCCTAGAGACGAGAATATTGTGATTGCGATAAAGTTCCTAGGAACGAGAGGTGAAAGTTTCCTCAAAAAATGGGGAACGAGGTTGCTAGATATCGAATGGAAGGTCCCTTGAAAGAAATTCTTAAAGCTAACGGCACTTCCTTAAAGACAAAAACCGCTCGGGCATTTTTAAAGCAGGTAGAGGAGATTTCACCTTGGTTTCTGGAGGAAGGATTGCTAACTATCCCACAGTGGGAACACCCGGGGGAAGATTTAAAGCGCTGTCCGGTAACGCTCCCAGGGACGTTAGCAGTTTGGTCATTAGTCAGAACTTGTTTGCGTTCCCCTCGGGAGGCTTTACAAAAGGCAGTTGCGCAGGGAGAGGAAGTGTTAGAAAAGGTAAAAGAAGAGTCACAAAAGGGCTCTGTTAGCGCTCAGTCAGATTCTGATGAGAGCGAAGAGGGACTCTCAGAGATGGAGTTAAATAAAATTAGTGAAGAAACAAAGTGTTCTCAAGCTGGTTCAATTAGTCAACAGGCATTAAGGGAATTGGAGGGCATAGGGCAGCAGCTAGAAGACAAAAAAAGGCGTTACAAAAGGCTTTACAAGAGTTGAGCTTACAAAAATATGCAGTGGCGCAGTGGAAAAAAAAAAAAAAAAGGAGAAAGTACAAATAAAACCACAAACAGAGCACAAAGAGAAAAATCAGTTTAGGGGAGGGTCCCCCTAGGCAGAGAGCTCAGCAGCTCCATTCCTTAAAAGTAATAAAAAATAATGTTTTGTGATTTTCTGCATTCATACCTAACCTGATTTCTCAACCAGGTAAAAAAGGGGTTAAAAAGTCCTGGGTGATCCTCCCTCCCCTCTGCCTGGCCTTGTCAAGGCCTGCAATGGAATGTAACTGCAGCGTCTCAAGGAGAAAAGGGGGGTAACCTAAAGATAAGAAGAAAAGAAAAAAAAAAAGTGTCCGTTTTAAACTCCTGGGCCGCTACACAAAACTAACTTATTCTTCAGGATTCTTGTTTTGTTTTGTTTTTTCTTTAATGCTGTATTTTTGAGCTCATAATTTTGATCCTGCATACCTAGGTTAATGATTTTTTTTTCTTTTTGATCAGTTCTATTTTTTATTCAACTGAAGTTTTTGAACAGCTGTTTCATTGCAATGAACATTTACCTATAAAGTTACAAGGCCTTTGATTTTGTGTTATGTGTTATGTTGTGCTGTCTAATGTCATGTTTTGTCTACGTCAATACTGAGCGCTCTTAAAATTAAAATTTAAAAATGGATCCAAATACTTTTATTCACGTGATTTAAAAAGGTTCAATTTAAATTGGGTAAACTAATAAAAGTAAAATATCTTTAAAAATAACTTGCAAGTCTCCAGGTGGTCAAACTAATGAAATGTTAATGTTAAACAATGTCTAATATCAATTGCTTCTAGGACTTTTCTTCAGCAGGAAAGAGGCAACGGATCCTGTTCAGGACACTTGTCTGATATCTTGGTTTTTATAAAATAAATAAATTGGAGTTAACATGTATGGGATTACTCAAATGTGTTTGTAGAGACGTCTGGTTAATTTACAAAGTTAAAATGCTAATTGTTAAATAACATCAAGTACTTTTAACTTCTTAAATTACATGGGGTATCATACTTAAACATTATTGGTGTTTTCATAGGTTGGTAAATAAAAAGGGTTTAAACTTGCTTTGTGTCATCACTAAACTAAAAACAAGGTTACTAAAAGTTATGTCCTAACAAGTGGAATTCTATATATAAAGGGTCCCAAAAGTTTCAACTGTGTTTCAATTAAGAGTACTATAAACAACAAAATATTTAATCTTATTAAAATAGGGTGATTTATCTAAATTCAGAAATTTCATAAGAGTTGTTTCAAAATGTGAACAAAAAGGTGTCAACAGATAAAAAAAAATAATAAATAAATAAATAAATAAATAAATAAATAAATAAATAAATAAATAAAAGGTTCTGGGTATAGAAATATATTTAGTAAAAGGTAAAAGGAAATGTTTCTGGATAAAAAAAAAAAAAAAAGTCTGTGTATAACAAAGGATAAGTTTCAACAAGTCTGTGTGTAACTAAGTCGGTTGTATGTATGTAAAACAGCTAAAGCTATTTAAGATTTTTCCTAAGGTGAAATACTAATGTTCTGATATAAACCAAAGTTTAATCTATATGGTAAAATGACATGGTTAAATGGCAAGGATTTCTTAGAAACACTAATTTACAAGACTTTTAATAGACTTTGTGTCTATTAAGTTTTATTCTTTAAAACAATTGTCTTAAAAATAGGGGTTTATACAATTATGGTTAAGCAATTGTTAAAGATTGTACTGCATTATAAAGTCTAAATTTTTCTTTAAAAACTAAAATTGGTAAGAACCAATTCCTCACTAAAATTAAAATAACTCTAACCACAGATGTACCTTATAACCCACAAAAACAAAGTATTGTCGAACATACACATCTCACCCTCAAAAATGCTCTTTATAAACAAAAATGGGGAATAGAGGAGACCTTCAGGTCCCCTAAAGATAAACTTTCTCTTTGTCTCTTTGTTTGGGGTTTTTTAACTCTGGGTAATAAGGGTAACCCGGTGCTTTACTGGAGCTGTGGCTCAGTTTGTGTGTTTCCACGGAATAAACTAACTTACAACCTCTTTTTAGTCTCTTAGGAGGAACAGTTCAACTATGTAACAAAACAAGTGCTTCTCTCAATTGTACTTCAGATTTGTGCTATCTCTCAATGTTAAAATGTTTCTAGGTTCCTGCTGGCAGACTTAATGTGTGTTCCTACCTTCTTGCCTATGCCAGTCTCTGTTACAGATGATGAATTGCCAGTATTGCTTTCTAGAAACAAGAGAGACTTTGGAATCACCGCAGCAGTCATTACCACCATAGTTGCATCAGCAGCAGCAGCCGCCGCAGCAGCTGTAGCCTTGACGACATCAGTACAGTCAGCAACTAAGCTTAATGAAGTGGTCCAGCAGACAGCTACTGCTCTGTCTACTCAACAAACAGTAGATCAACACATGAAAGCGGGAATTCTCTTGGTGAACCAGAGGGTGGACTTACTCCAGGAACAAATGGACATTTTGCAGGAACTGTTAAGCGTAGGATGCATTTATCACCTAAGAGGACTTTGTGTTACACCCATAGCTTATCATAACTTCAGCTATGCAGCAAATTTGTCTAGGATCTTGTCTGTTCAGCTACGTTCCAACTGGTCTTATGAATTTGATAATCTTACTGCTATTCTTAGATCTCAAATTGTTAGCCTTAATGCAACTAGAGTTGATGTAGCTCCAATGTCTGAAGTGCTAAATTGGTTATCCTCCTCTTTCAGTTTTATTAAGCAGTGGACTGGTATGGGAGCATTATGCATGCTTATGATCATTGCTGTTATCTTCCTCTCACGCACTATCATGCGTGTGCGCCAGAGTCAAGCGAGAGATCGTATCATCTTCCATCAGGCCATGGCTGCCCTAGAGGCCGGCAGGTCCCCACAAGTGTGGCTCGCGAGGCTGGACCATTGACCAGACGGGTAAGGAAGGCGGTGACTCCGTACCGACCTAAGACAGGAGCTGTAGCATGCTCTGCAGTTATCCGATGACGGGTAAGGACGGTGGTTGACCACTCCGCCTAAGACAGGCTTGGTCCCGAGCTTTTCTTTTAAAAGAAAAAAGGGGGAACTGTCAGGGTTTCGGCCGGACCCCTGGCCCTAGGTGGAGCCTGGCCAAGATGGCGCCTGGAAAGCTGCCAGTGCGGTTGAAAAACTGCTATTCTGCACGTATACAACTAATTTCACCTTGAGGAAGTCTCAGTAATTGGTCAGGGCCTCTGCATGATTCTTGCGTGATTCTTAGGTGCTTCAAGTTATACCCATATACGTCTATCTTCTCCCCACATATCATGAATATTCTAATTAGTTGATATAACCTATATAAGTGACAATAACTTCCCAAAAAGAGGAAGAAAAAGAAGAATCAGCTGTTAATAAGGAAGTTTGCCACCCATCACGTCTCCGGGTCGTTCTTGCTGGCGAGAGCGACAGAAAGAAATCTACCAAAATAGGAAGAAAGAAAGAATATTGAACACACAATGTGAAGAGTGTTATGGACTCTGAAAAATAATTGACTCCTTGAATGATCTCTCTGATAAGCAGATGATGATACATAATGGGGGTTGGGAGGGAGGCAAGAATGGAGGAAGGGTGGATTGTATAGAGGAAAAAGAGGGGTGGGAGGAAGGAAAAATAACAGAATGAGACAAACATCATTACCTATGTACATGTATGATTACACAAATGGTATGACTCTACTTCATGTACAACCAGAGAAACAAGTTGTACCCCATTTGTTTACAATGAATCAAAATAAATAAATTATTTAAAACATGATTGAATCCTTTAAAAATTTCAAGCAGGACTATGATATGGCTTAATTTCTTTCAGGGCATGGTGTAGGAACTGCGAATGAATGCAGGTGTGAAAAAGATAAGAGGTAAGTCCTATTACCTGGGAGGGTTTTGCAATGGTAAATGTGAGATTGAGCCTAACTTGTACTAAACAAAAGGAGAAGAGGAAATAAATGCATGCTTTTGAAATGGAATCAACCTGACCCAAGGACCCTGCAGTGAGTTGGGAGTAAATTGAATTAGAAGTCACACCCCCGGGTGTGACTGGACCCTCTCAGGAAAGCCTTCTTATGAGTAAAAATGATAAGTTGGTTTTTGTTATCTGTTGCTGGATCTATGGGACATTTAGAAGGTTTACACACACACACACACACACACACACACACACACACATACACAGATGGTGATCCAGGATCAGATAGCCACCCCAGAATTATTCATTTCAAAACAGTGATAGTAGTTACCATTTTTATTTTCATTATTCCATGAGTGGGTAGAATTGTCTAGGGAGGGCTCACCAGTAACAGAAAGATATAAAGAATTTGTAAGAGAGAGAAGGAATATAGGAAAAAGGAAAGTCTGGAAAGTGAGTGATAAAAGTAGGTACTGCTAGAAATTCTGAAATGTGTCCTTTTTACTGGGAATTTAGAAAAGTGGTGACACTGCAAAATAGTTTCAATGCATGTTGCTGACAGAACCCGTTGTAGTGATAGGGCAGAAATATTCTGTTGTCAAAAAATATGTAGTGCTAGAGCTGGGGAGATAGCTCAGTTCTCAGAGTTCTTTCCTTGCATGCACAAGGCCCTGGGTTCAATGCTAGCACCACAAGAAAAAAAATATTTGTGCTATACATTGATTGTATTAAATAGTTTGTGTAGTGTGACCTCATTTCTACTAAAATATTTGTTAATGCATTCATGTAGGCAGGAATACATGACTTTTAAATATAACTGTTAGCAGTGGTTCTTTTTAGTGGAACTACTGGTATTCATAATTTCTTCATTGAACTTCGCTGAGATATTCATTTCTATAATACCAATGAATTCCTGTAGAAATTAGGAAATATTATTTTAAGATTAATTGCTAAGAAAAAAACATAGGAACTGAAAAAAATATCTAGAGTCTGTACTAAACAAAAGGAGGAGAAGAGGAAATAAATGCATGCTTTTGAAATGGAATCAACCTGAACCAAGGACCCTGCAGTGAGTTGGGAGTAAATTGAATTAGAAGTCACACCCTGTGACTTCTCTGAGATGGAAGACATATGCTTATCTCTTTATGTTACGAAAAAGAAATCAGTGGAGAGAGGAGGCCAAATATTGGAGAAGAAAGGACAAACATGGAAAGAACAAACCCAGGAGAACGAGCTTCAAGAATGACAGCATAGGAAAAACCATTAGTCTTGGATAGGCAGACAGTGTCCTCATGAGCACTAGGGAGTGATGTGAGCTGAAGAGGTGTATGTGGTCTTTTTACTATTGTGAACATTAATTTAAATATCACCTAAAATGAATGGTAAAATAAAATAAAGCATGAATTTATTCCCATATTAGGTGTTGGTAAAGTTTGTTTTAAATCAGTTTGGTTCATTTATGTAAGATATGTTCAGACTGGGAGTAAAACAATAAGGAAAAGTAAAGATTAGTATTAAGTTACTAAAAAGTAAAGAAAATGACTGTAGGGACACAGACAAATCCAACCCACATAAATATGAGGTTGCCATCTTCATTTACTGAAAGTACCTACTAAATTCAGCAAATATATTCAGATATTTTTTAAATCATTCACGTATACTGAATACTTAAACTCCATTTGATAGAAATCAGGTTACTCAAAATTTCTTCATTTTGCACCCATGTAGATTATGTCCCCTCTTTGGAGAAAAACAAACAAACTTCTGTTTCCTTAAATGCTTACACTTTTGATAGCTTTCTGAATAAAAAAATCATGAATATAAATATGATTTTTTTTGAAATTTCATGTATATTTTACAGTAATTTTTTGCTAGCTTTTAACTAAACAAGATTTTAAATAATAAGAAACCAATACATATTATAACAGAATTCATTTTGAACAAAATAAAGTGGATCATAAAATATAAAACTAATATCTGATAATGGCACTTTTGGAAATGCATGGAATTTTACATTGTTCTCATCATTTTTTAAATAATAGAATAAATTGTTCCATACCTTTTGTATTTGGAGGCAAAGTTGTGGGTTATATATATTTCATATGGAATCTGATGTAAGTTCACAGATACCAGAACACTGGAAAAAATTGATTTTTGCCAATGTATTTGTATTATCATCATCTAGGAGGAAAAATTTGGCCAAGTGTTTGCTCAGTTTTTCCATAATATAACAGTTACACTTTTGTGTTTGCTATCCAGTTCAAAGGCTTACGGAATAACCTACAAGCATTCTTATCTAGGTAGGGAAGACTAGAACAATCATTAACAGGGTTAGATCAATTTTATACACGTTGACAGTTTTGCTTTAGAAATTAGAAAAACAGTTCTGTGAATATTCTGTTTTTCATGTCTTAGAGTTGATTGATAATGTTTGCACATTTATATTTCACTAATGAATTTTTAATTAGCTATTTTTTCAGTATTTTGCCTGAAAAGAGCAGGTTTCCTGAGATTTATCCTCTGAAATGAGGTAGTCACAAATTTCCAGGTAGTTTATGGTGATAACATGGCCATTTTCTCTACCTTATATCATAAACAAACTCTAAAATTAGGGAAAATGTTTTATTTTATAAATTTCTTAATGAAATTGCATGCTATTGACAATATAGTACTTCCTTTTATATTTCTCATTAATGAGAAGAAGCTCTGAAGTAGCAAATATTTTCTTCAATTCAATTTGCAGGCGATTGCGTATCTTATCTGTAAATTGAACATTTATAATAATAGTAATTGATATAACAAGATGTTTATTTTGTTTTTATGAATACTACTATTATATATGCATCTGAATTTGGTAAAGTACTTGGAAAAATATTTTTATTAAAGGATTTATCAAAAGATAATAAGCTCTAATAACATTAAACCTGGGTAGTTTTATTAATTTTAATTAATTTTAGCTATTATAAGTACTACCTGTATTACCTCTACTGCTACTATTGCTATTTGTACATTTTTCTCATTGTTTCCTAGTTCTTAAAATACATTGTGCTACAAACTACTAATTCAGTGTTTCAATTATTAATTAAGCAAGTCAATTTATGACAGTTCTTTGGAACAACTCACTTCAGGAACAAGAGACTGTGATTGTATATCACGTTTTAAAGTTTTTGTATGCCAACATTTTACTAGGTGGAAAATTTATTTAACACATTTTTTGTATTATAAGAAAATCTCTTAGAAATTTATTGATATGTGGAATTTTAAAGAAATAATATCAATTTGCCTTCATATATATATATATACCATAAATCAATATAATCTCAAAGTAACATCCTAAAGAGGGGAATCATTCATGTAGGAAGCAGTAGTTATCAAAGTATAATGCCTTAAATTATTTTTGCTACATTTGAAGCACTGAACCAAGTAAACAATTACAATTGCTCCTTGACATCAAATAGGGTTATGTGCAAATAAACTCAAAGTAATCTGAAAATATTTAAAGCTCCAAAGGCATTTAATATACCTACTTGCAGCATATCATAATTGAGCACTACAGTACACCATAGAGTATTGGTTGTATACCCTCATGATCATGGGGTTCAAGGGGAGCTGCAGCTCACTGCTATTGCCTAACAGCATACAGCAATCATTATCCCCATTAAGATGAAATTCCAGATTCAAAGAACCATATCAACTAAATGATACACTTATGTATCATTGTAAATTCAAAAAATCATAAGGTGAACCATTGTAAGTTGTTTACCCACTGTATTCTACCATCAAAGAACTACCCTTTATACCTACATGGCAAATTCTGCATCTACTGAGCAAAAGCAAAATTCCACTTTTGTTTGTTTCTTTGAGATTTTTCATTAAATTGCATTTGTTTCTGCTATTCTTTTAGCAAATATTTCTTTTCAGATATTAAATGTATTTTATGTATCTCCAGTTCTGTTCCTCATCTTTTAAAATTGTGCTTGTCTGTCAGCAGGTAAATTTGAAGTGTACACATACATAATTTATTACACATATTTCCCATTAGCTATGTGCATGTGCATATATACATATGCAACTTTGGCTTTTTTGTTGTTCTTGAATTGTTATTGTGTTTGCCAATATCTCAATTTCTTTTAAGCTTCCCTCAAGGCAGGTTAAGGAACAACATCTAACATTTATCCAAACCAAATATGAAATTGTGAACTTTGGAATTTATATGTTTTTATAAACCATAACTTTTTCTCATTGTTCAATAAATGCTAAGCAGTGTCTGTAGGTTATGAAAATAATAGGAAATGAATTAAGAAAATCTTTATTTGCATAACTAATTTTATTTTTCCATCATTTTTCAAATTAAAATCTTGCCAAATTAAAATATTAAAAAGTCAATAGAAGAAGCAATTACAGTTTATTTTAAGAGGCTATTGACCTAAAACTCAACTTGAGGCATGGGACATGGAACTTTAAAGACTAGTACGAGAAAATCAATAAGATGTCTGTTTTAAGATTTGAGACATTATAGGACCAGACCACAGAATACAAGATCTTGTTAACAGAAGAAGTAGCCCAAGTGTGCAAGTGAGATCCTGATAATGAAGTTAAAAGTGGCAAATGAAATTTAGTTTCAGGCAAAATGTGCTGACTTAAGGGGCTAAAAGTGACAGACAAAATAATCAGGACAATACAACTTTTGCTGAACAGCATACATTTGTTTTGGTGAGTCATTTCACAGGCTGGATGAGCACTGGCTAGGAGGTATCTTAAAGGCTGTAAGTTACGCTTGTCAGTTGGAACCTTGTTAAAGGAACAGTACATTATGGATAGTTACATAAAATTATTGTTAAATACATTTAAACAATGACAGTAGACTAGGTATTGTCAGTTGCAAATTAGAAAATTAGTAAAATAACTATTGGAGTTTGTTTTAAATTCAAAACTTGTATTTAAAAAAATCATTAATTTTAACCAGAGAAGGATGTTACATTTAAGTTTGTAGGTTATATGGGGGTTATAATCTAATTTACTTATTGATACAATATATTACATGTTTAATACACTTAAAACAGAATTACAATATGGAAATATCACACTGAACCCATTAATATATGCAACTAACTAGTTAAAGGAAATGTTCTTATGTCTATAGTAATAAAAGTCCTTGAGTTTGTTAAGAATCTGATAAAATTTTTCATATCTTTATTTTTGGAGATTCCCTGTTAGAAAACAAACTAATAAACTAATACTTAATTTTTGGTATGTGTGTAATTGCAGGTGTGTAAGATACACACATACACAATTCACACACAAATAATTCCTTACTTTATAAATATATGTATTATATTATATATATATTATATATATATTATATATATATATAATTATATATATATCCTTATATATATAATTCCTTATATTGTAGGTATGTTTTCAAAAATACACTAAATTCCACAATTTCCTAATTTGGAATAAATGGAGAGTAAGCAGAAAATGGCTTTACAGTTCTTGTAGTCAAATTTCAATAATAAAGTTGAAGAAAATGGGTTCCCAAAATGTGAAGTCAGTTGCTCTGAACTCTAAAGCAATGATTTTGTGAACGAATTCTTATTTTTGCTACAAAACATTGAATAGCCTTAATGTGAATGTCTCTATCCAAGCTTATCAACTGCTGTGGTTAAGAAGAACATAAAATTCTGCCCAGCAACTCAGGAGACTGAGGCAGGAGGATCTCAAGTTCAAAGTCACCCTCAGCTATTTAGTGAGGCCCTAAGCAACTTAGTGAGACCATATCTCAAACTAAAAAGGGCTGGGGTGATATGACTCAGTGGTTAAATGCCCTAGGTACAATCTCTGGTACCAAAAATTAAAACAAAACAAATCAAACCCCCCCCCCAAAAAAAACCCATAAATTCTGGATGAAGAATTCCATTCAAGTACCACTGTTATGTAGACAACCCTCCTAGTCATTCTTTTCCATCAGAAAGATGTAAATAGTAAAAATTACTTGGACTATTATTTTACACTCACCTGGTCTGAGACCCTGTAAACAATCGATTATATTCCTTTTCCTCAACAACATTTTCCCTTTTACAACTGCTTCTTTACATATGGTCCTTTCTCTTCTACAGATGTGCTCTGTGACACAGATAAAAGCTTTAGAGAATTAATAATGATGCTGGTAATGACAGAACCTATCTTTTCAGTAGGATTTCAATCTCTAAGGGACAGTATAGACTCAACTTTGCTGAGGGGAGTTTGAAAGATGTGGAGAGAGTTTTCATGAGAATGAACAAGAGACAGAGTAAAACAAAGAGTTTTTGACAATTTTGAAGTCCCTGATCCACAATGCCTAAATCTAATTGTGCTTTTTAGATCATGTAGTCTATTAATAATCCATCAAACATTTGTGAACACCTATTATGTGGCAGATATATTTAAAGCACTGGTTAAAAAGCAAGGGATAAATAATTCCCAGCACCACATATTCTGGAGGGAGGGAGCCCTGAAAACTATCATATAAGATTACAACAAAACTGTGCTGAAAAATATAAAGCAGGAAAAGTGAGTGGGAAGTACTGATAGTCAGGATGGGGCGGAATTTTGAATAGCATCATTAGGGAAGGCCTATTTGAATTGGGTGTTATCTGAGAAATGACCAGTAGGTTTTTACGAATCCACACAGGTGGAGGGTAACAAGGATATTAATGTGTCTTCTACAGGGAGAAACAGGTGGGCACCACTTTTATTTATTGTCTATCAATCTTTATAAGGGCATAACCCCATGAAGAGATGGGCTTTTATTCTTTAGTTTACTCCTGTATTCTCAAACACCACCAAGTTGATAGAAGCACTGAATTGGCAATATATATTTTCCTTTAATATAAAAAGATAGACCGTTATGGTGAGATAGCCAGGGGCTATGTTGCCATTGTGCACAAGTGTGTGCATGCGCGCGTGTACATATACACACACACACACACATATTTTATCTGACAATAAAGACAGGTGAATTAAAGGCAAGTAGAACCAACTAAGAAGCCAGAGGAGAGTTCTATATGTAGCTAACTATATATAAAACTTGCTTAATCTCTCTTATCTCCTTGCTGAAGCCATGAATTATTTCCAGTTTTTCTGCTTCAATGGATTTGGTTGGGTTTCTGTAGCATGATAATGAACAAGTCCTGAATAATAAACTGGGTATATTTAGTCCTGAATAATATACTAGGTATATTCAGCCTTAAAACTAACACCATCTTTTGAATTGGTCATTATCAGTTTATAGGGTATTTTAGAGGTCTGATAAATGCTAAAATTTATAATTTCCCCATAGCACTTTTTTTTCCAGCAAAGCATTTCTTAAACTATAACTAGGGATGGAGCTCCTTTGTCTTAGCTGATAGAAACTATCATCACAATACATTTAAAAACCTAAAAAGAAATATGTTTTGACTTCTGGAACTGTCATAAAAACATTTTTCTTAAGAGACAGATTTATAAATCTTTCTTACTCTTTTTCTTCTTAGAAGCCGTGTATATAACCTGACTACAAGACTTTGATGACAGAAGTTCTTCTGCTATTTATTTATAACTGTAATGAGTTTTTATGGGGCCATTATAAGTTTTAAATGTTTGGCAGGAAAAAGGGGAAAATTTTTAGCAAGGAAAAAACTTACAGTTCTTTCAGTTATACCAAATGCTTTTAGTCATATCATATCAAGTATACAAAATTTATTGTTTTTTTTAAGCAGTATAATAAATCTCAATTTTTAAAACTTAGGGTAGTAATTACATCTTTTATTTTGCAATAAATTCAAGGTGCATAATAATTGAAGAAATCCTGTCTTAAAAATAGAAATTAAATATATCTTAGTCAACTAATAAAAACAGTTTTGAATTATGTGTGTATGTGTGTGTGTGTGTATGTGTGTGTGTGTGTACAGGGATATATGTGGACATATACATATATGTATACATGTATGTGTATATATGTATGTGTATACATGTATACATACATATATAAGTAATTTTTCTGATGACCTTGCTTTATTTAGGAAAAGAAAAGTAATGTTATGCAGGCAAATTATTTACCAGTTTTTGTATCTTAGTTAAAGTAAGGCAGCTCCATATATTAGAACTGGAGAGTTGTCACAAATATACATCTTACCACCAATACAATAAGAATGTAAATAAATAAAGACCCAAGTGTAAATATAGTGATTCAAACCTGAGAGTTATGTAGAATTGTAGCAAAAGCTTTAGAGAGTTTGTGGACATAATATAATAATAATCAGAGAAGGGCAGTGATCTAAAATAAAACACAAGGCAATATATAGAGAGTATACAAATTAAAATATAGATGACCAGTAGGCTGTAGGTGTTAAAAAATCAAGACAGCCAATCATCTCACTAACTGCAATTATTTATAATTTGTACTCCCAAGTAAAATACAATCTTTCTCCAATGTTACATTTACAATTACAGCATTCAACTGTCCTCCTACCCAAAGGCTAGTTTTTCTCCCAGAGCTATTGTAGTTATAAGTCTTTAAAGATTAGTTTCCTACTTCAAAATCTAGGGTCTCTAATTATCTCAGAATAGGGAGGGTCTGCCAATGTCCACTTTTCTTGATTTAAATTCCAGGAAAGTCTGACTGATTAAATATTTTCTCTCTCCTTTTATTTACTTTATTACTTTGTGCCCTTCTAAAGCATCTGGTATGTGATATATACCCTGTTTTATGCTCTATTGTATATTTTATTAATTTGCCTGGAGGGCCAAATGTTGATTAACAGGAAAGAGTAACCTCTAAATACTAGTAACTTGAATTTATAATTTAAAAACAAAGATAGGGGAGAAAGTTGCTCTGTTTTCGGGGCAGAGAGTAACAGATGAAACAGGTAATTTCTGTATCTTTATTTCTTTTTCTTAAAATATAATAAATGATGAGAGCATCTGCTGCATTTCTAACAAGTAGCAAGTATGTGCTTGCTTTGAACTACTGGTTTTGAGGTAAATGAAGGGAAGGTACCAATTAATAGAACCTAGAAGCAATGCTCCAGGGAAAGCAGAAGGGAAGAGTTTCAGGCTGGAGAAACATTATAGTTACATGAATCATAGGATTGTTTAAGCATTGTCTCAGATTCTGGAAGCTACTATTCTGTATTGACAAATACATACACATGTAAGCAAGATACCTGCAAAGCAATATGTAAAAGAGGTGATAAAGGATTTATAAATCTTAACGTTTTCAAATGCAAAACTCAGTTTGTGATATATTTTTATTAATGGTCTGAATGAAATATTTTGAACTCTAGACCCCCAAAATTATTTGATGTGACATCAACTATTGCATGGCAAGTAAATGCACACTTTCTGCTCAGATATTAGTTTATGAACATTTTAAGTCTAAAGACTTTAACTTATTCATATCTATATGTAAGAATTTAACTCATGTATTTGCCTACATTGGGCACTCAATAAAAGACAACTAATGAATCAACAACAACCAATCCTTTTAAGACCAACTTACAGAGGAATATGGCATAACTGATATTGGGTACTTTTTTCAATCTATAAAAGGATCAAAGAAAGAAACCTTAGTAAATTGTTGCTTTTATTATCCATGTTAGGATGAAGCAGAACTGTAAAGAAGTAGTAATAAAAAAGTCTAAGATCAATTTTATAATTTATTAAAGTTCACAGTTACCGTTTACTTGATGGAAAATTATTTCATGCACTAATATTAAAATATGGTTTCTGGTCTAGTCTCACACTGAGATTTTAATAAAAGATGGTTCACAATACCTTTGAATTATTGGGAAATAGTAGTTTGAAGAGACATTTTAATTTGTTGTACATAAAAGAGAGATGGTTACCATTTAAACAGTTTTCTTAGGCACCAGTCAGCAACATACACATACACACAGCTGTACATACACATATATAACCATGTATATGTACAAAACAAAGTTTGGAAGAAGATAAACAGCAATCTTAAATATAGGACCTAAAATAACAAAACTATAGTTGAAAACAAGAAATACAGTCTCATCATTCATGTGGCATTCAACACATGCATTAAATTTAATTCTTTCAGTTTTTTCAAAAACTGAAATATTTGGTAACATGAACATTGAGAAGATATTTTTCTTTTCCAGCATGAATACTGTAATCTTTTTGTCTAGAAATTTGTAATCATAGCACTCATATGGACATTTTGTAAAGTAATAACTCAAGTTTTAGAACTATTAAATGGTGATACTAGAGCCTAATAATTCAGGAGAGAACACTGTTAATTCTAATCCTATGATTAATTCTAATCCTGATATTCCTGGAAATTAGTAATTTTTCAACATCATGGGTTAAACATTTGGAACAGTATAAACATGAGATATTTATGTGGTATCTGTATTTTAAATCTCTCTTTATATAATCTGTGTATATGAATCTGTAGGGATGTATTTTTTATTAACATGAATTTTAATATTCTGTGTGATATTTTTATTTTTCTCTTTCAAAACTGAAAATTAAGTTTAGTCCAGCAGAATATACCTTTTATATAATCATCATAAAGGTCAGAGTTTGAATCCCAATTCAAACATTTGTTATCAGATTTTGTAATTCATTAGATTAAACCTGTTAAATATTGTTTTCAAGTAAATAATATTTCTGCATCTTACAAAAGAAGGGCAAACATTCTTCTAAAGTATACATAAAATATAAAGATTCAATAAAAATAAGAAACAATAACAGATTAATTTGACTGATTCAGTGTGTGACAAAGGTGTAGATGATAAGTATATGGTATTCATGTCATTGAATAGTAATTAATGAAAAATATTAAAATATATAAATTATAGATGATCTTGAACAGACCAATAATGACAGTTGTTCAATAATCAGAGTACTGAACTCTTTTTTTTTAAACTATGGTTCAGGTAGAATAAAGAGAAATTTATTGTGATAGAATGGCATATTAAGATATGTCTAAATGAAGACATAGAGATAAAGATGTTACCATTGTTTCTGAATATATGTGATGTATGAAATAAATGGTCAATTTGTGTGGTATCATATTATTACAATGTTATCTTTGTTTCATATTATCACCATGCATGTCTAAGTAAGTGTATATAAATGTATGTACTTAAAAGATTTGATGGAATGTTCAATACTATCCTACTTATGTCTCACATTTGTCAGAAGGAGTAACTGTAGAATTAATATTTGAAATTCTGTAGCTGAGAATTTTCTGAAATTGAGGAAGGAAGGATATATTATTACATCAAAATTACATTGTTAATCTGAACATAAAAACATAAAAGTCTGCTTATCTAAATTAAGTGATGATTGGATTAATGGTATGTAATTTGCATCAATGGAAGGTAGAAAATAGCAGAATTGTGTATTTGCAATGTTAAGAACTGCTAACTTCTTGGAATTTTGTAAACAAGTAAAAGATCTTTTAAGACTAAGGCAAAAGAAACAAATTTTCATAGAGAAAGGCTATGAACATTGACCAGGCAAACTCCCTATGAACAATTATTACACAAAATGTACTTAAAGGGACTAACACAACAAGAACAAACATGGAACACAAAAATCTGGGGTAATTTATTTTTAAATTTCATTAATTTTTGTAAATAACCTCCCTGAAGGGATAAGCAAATAGCTCAAGATTGGTATTTGTCAAGAAAGAAAAAAACAAAAGGCAGACTGCTCTCATGGCCAGTAGTCAAATATGAAAAGCTCCAGTTAGAGCATGCTTCTCTATTTCCTAATCCATCAAATTTAGACCCTAAAGTTTGATAGAATTGCTTCATCCCCTCCTCTTCCTAATTTCATTTGCTAATATAATAATATAATTACACTGAACTTGAGGCCTTGCACATACTAGGCAAACACTCATTCTTAACCTTAAATTAATAGCAATTTTGAATACATGAAGCTGTTACTTTAAGTTTAAAAAAATGAAAACATGATCCCATTGAATACTATTATTTTTAAATTTCTTAAATATGATGATTCACTAATTTTCCCATTGCATTGGGAAGATACTTGGTATACTTCTATAAACAGATATTTACAACTGCTAATAGCATTAGATGTTCACATTTTCTTTGTTGATTGAGCCATGAGACTGCCATTCCTCCTCCTGCTGTTACATTAGATTCTCCCCAAGTTGAATGAAATAGCTCTTTGATCCTTTCCTATGACACTTTTCTGTATTAAGATTACCAATTCTTCTTTCATGGATTTTTTTCCTCTTTATTTTCTGGAAAACATCTTGTAGTAGTTTCACAAGAAAGAAAAGATATATGGGAGGCAAAATATTGACCACCTGTATTCTTTAGAACACCTGTATTCCTCCCTGTGCACTTAAGTGACCTATTTCTCTAACTTGTAAGGGTTTTATTCTGTCAGGTGTTGCTATTGAAAAATCCAAGAGTGTTTTTAGTCTCAGTTCTTTGCGAATGCTCTATTGTGGATGTTTCTTTTTCTTTGTGGAAGATTTAAGATCCTATTTTTACCTGGCATTCTAAAATTCTTCACTGAGTAGCATTGTTTTTATACTTATTCCTTTAAAAGTAGTTGGCGCACAATAGGTCCTTTCACTTAGAACACCCAAGTCTTTATATAATGGTGATTGTTCATATCAGTTTCACTTTCATGTTAGAAATGAGTTGAGGTTTGGTGATCTATGTGTAACCATTAATTATTAATAGTGAAAAATTGTTTAAAACTGATAATATGCCTGGCTAGCATAGAGTAGGCTAATCAACCAGTAGACACTTATCTAAAAGTGGCCTGACATGTATTTTTGATGGGTAACAAAATGACAGTGTTTGTAGCTTTTTCTCTTCTAGGTCTATTCAGTTGTTTCCAATGAAAATATTTGAATCTTCTATGGATATGAGTAGTTTTAGGGAGAGAAGTATGATATCTGAAATCTGCAAACAACCAGGCTGTAAGTTCCCAGAGATACTGTTCTATAGTTACCTATATTATAAATTGATGTTCTAATTAGTACTAATATTTGATTCACTTTCTTCCAAAGAATGGAAATTTTTAAATTCATGATCATTACCCTTTCTGTTCTCTTTGTCCCTTTGAGTTTGCCACTTGCCGCATGTCTTTCTGTCATTGCAACAGGTTTGGGTTGGTGAATAAGGATAACCGGCAGCGGTCACTTGATGCTTCATCATCTGATTGGCATCAGGTGAAACTGGGTCCTTATTCTTTTTCCAGTGACTATCTAAGGAGTGTAAGTTTAGGCAATTGACATGTAAAATGTCTTTGGAAGTCACTAAATTGTTTCACCAAAGATGTAATATTGTTTCTTTTTAGATACATCTGTATATATTAAATTAATCATTGTGCAATTAGGATTTACACTGATAAAATGAGGACTGACAGACTGATTCCAACCTAGGGTGCTGGTGTTAAGGAAAAGTTCTGATTATCTTTGTCTTTACCTCTTTCCTTGTCCCATCTTATATAGTAGTTGGTGAGGATAAAAAGGCACGATAATAAAAATTTAGTTTGACCTGAAACTTGTAATGAAAATTCATATATCAACTGAATAAGTCAGATTTTAAAAAGGCACAGCACAATGTGGAATTTTTTCAAACCATAAATATGAAACTTAATGAGTCTAAAGGATTTTTGAATTTGAGATAAATAATTGAAGAAGCAAAACACCAAATACTCATAGGTTGATGACAGTTTATTTAAGAGGATCTAAGCATTTTATTTAATCTCCTTAGGGTATTTTTATGTAAAAATAATGATAGAGGCAAATTATTATTTCCCACTCTGATGAAGCAACTTATACCAGATTTCCCATTCCACACAAAACAACTGTAAAGCTAGATAAGATACATCTGGTATCTGTTCTCAGGAACCTAAAAATTGACATTGTGAGACTGTATTATTGAGAAAAAATAAACACACAAGGTAAGTCTCATACTCAATTTAGATTTCTTCCTGAGACCTTTATTTGGACCATGGTGGAGGAATAAGGAACTGAGAGCATAGCATTCTTTTTTATTAGTAGTAGTAAATTTTATTTTTATCAATATAATATTTTTAATTGAAAAAATACATCTAAAATACATTTTATAACTATATTATGAATAAAACAAATTTACTTTGGAAAAAATATTATATTTTGTTGAAGATATAAGATATTACAAAATATTACACATATTTTAAATATATATATTACATAGAGTAAATATATTACATATATAAATAGATATATTACAATCACAGTTATCTGTCTGTGTATAGTTTTGTTAAGATATAATTTCTTTCTAAATTGTTCTAGAATTCCACTACAATATCAATAAAAAGTATAGAACATAGTTTTAAAGTAAAAATTGAAACACTGATTCTAAAACATATAGGAATGCATGGGGCTTATGAGAGCAAACAATCTTGAAACTGGAAAACAAAATATGATTTACAAGTTACCTGATTTCAATGTTTAAGATAAAAATCACAGAAATCAGTAATATATGGCATTATATTTGGATATATAAATCAGTAATAGAAAATTTGAATCACAACGTTGATCTCTTCACTGAGGAAACTAGAAAAATTGAATAAATATGTGAAAAAAATAACACTAAGTTCTGACACCCTCCTGTGAACTATCATTAATTTGAGATGGGTCATCAAACATAAATGTAAAAACTAAAGTTGAAAAGCATTTGGAATGAGAAAAATGACCACACAAATGATTTCCCAAAACCACTGACTATGATAGAAAAATAGAGAAAATTGGCCTTTATCAAAATCAAAACATTTTATAAAATATGGTGTTATATAAATAAGATGATACATCTAAACTGCTATCACTAATTAACAAGGTAGTACATACAAAAATTATAAGGAAATTCTCCTTTGCATGTACTTGCATGACCAAACTAAAGACACTTACAATGGAAGTTTTTGGCAATGGAAGTATAAAACGATGCAATCAATTTGGAAATCTGCAGGGCAGTTTCTCATAGAGTTATACATACTATATTATCTTATGACCTTCGATTTCCATGCTTAGTTATCCATCCAGGAGAAATGAAAACTTAATACCATGAAAAATCTTGTACAATAATGTTTCTGACTTTATGAGGATCCAAACTCTAAATGACTCAAATGTCCTAATAGGAATGTAATTTAATTTTATTATATTTATATAATGGAATAGTAATTTTAAAGTGTAATCTACTGGCAACACATGAAAACATCAAAGAATTTTCAAGATATGATGTAGAACAAAATAAATCAAATGCAAAGAATATATAATGTCTGATTTTTAAGTAAATTTCTGGAGAAAAATGTAATCCATGGTGGCAGAAAAGATGTAGAAAAAAATAGTTTTCTCTCAGTGGGAAGAATTGACGAGAAAGTAGCAAGAGGTAACTTTCTGAGGTAATGAATTAATGAAGTTTAGATGTATGAAGTTTTTCTATTTCTTGATTTATAGTTCAATTCCATGTGCTTCTGCACTTTTAAAACATTGAAGTATACACTTGACATGTGTATTTTATATAAAGTTTACCTTGGTGTGAAAAGTCATATAAGAATACAAACGATATAAGCTGAAAGATTCTAAGCCAAAAGTTTCATTAAAAATATTGTCTCCTGAAATGCACACATACACACATATACAACTTTGCATCTATAAATATAAACATATAATAAAGTATATAGAATGATCTTGATGTTTTTATATAGACAAAGTCACCTTCTAGGAGTCAGAATTTCTATATTCTTCAGTTCATGTCTCCATACACTTGTGTTTCTCCAGCTGTAGGACAATAATAGAGATTAGGGTTAAGTACACACCATGAGGCAATTGCTACTGTGTTGCTACGTCGACCCAGGCTCACTGTACTCTGACTTGCACCTCCTATTATGTTTATGTATTAGATTCTGAAAACCCACTTTTCAATGAAACCCAGTGATTTCATGGTGCCTCTACTGTATGATACCAAGTACTTTCTAGGTATCAGAACCATGTAAAATGCTTTACATTCATCAGTTTACCCACTCTTCACAACAACCCATTAATTTAAAGAGTATAATTACTCTTATTTAAGTGAGAACTGGTTTTACTTTAAGGAAGTTTGTCAATGAATATAGGCCTCATTTTTGTTGGAGACACTTCTAATTCAGATAGTCTAATGTGAGATTTTTGCTCCTATTTTTCTCACATTCTAACTCACAATAAAGCAAAGAGATGATTTTCATGAGCTTAAAACTATAGTTTACATTTTTAAACCATAAAATGTCTATTTTGCTATAATCACTTTAGTAATTAACTTTAGCTCTTGTAATGGACAAGTATTTTAAAGATTGTTCAAGTTTTTCAAGTTTAAAGATCCTGCAGCTTATATTCACTGACAATGGGAAAGGTCACTATTACTTGACTTGAGGATTAGAACAACCAGAAATAATATTGTAATTTATTTTGAATTTATAGTGAAAATGAATTTCTCTGACATATCGTTTGCTAGAAAATTCATCCTAAGAACAGCAATTTTTAAAATCCAGGATTTAAAATATTAATAGCAGTGACAAGTAATGTCTAATTGTTTCCCATAGTGTATTTGTTGTATATAATCTCAATTTTGCAATAAAATTCTCATCTGTGTGTACTTGGAACAATGGAAGATAATTTGCAATGTGTCAAATTTTAAAAACTGAGAACACAGCCTGAAATTAATTGTTGGAAATTAATTTCTAAATTTTCTATTGCTAAATATAAAAAGTGAAAAAATATTTCTTAGTTATGATAAGCATTATTATTAGTTTCTTTTTCTTTCACTGTCTTTTTTCATCTTAGATGAAAGAACAGAAAACAACGTTGAGGGTTATAGTTTGATTACTAATGTAATGAATGAAACTAAGTAATGCATAACTTTATTCTGTGAGCTACTGAGTTTAAAGTCATAAAAGAGACCAAAACACTTTTTCATGATTTCATAGCAAGTCACATTTTTTCAAACTAATTTTTGTATAGACTTCGTAGTACCATGGAACTACACATTAGGTTTAGGAATATTAATTTGTTCCCCATTTCTGCTTGTAGCATGAGATTTATGGAAGTTGATAAGTTGATGACAGGATATGCCTCTGGGCTAGCATTAGTTGCTTTTAGGTCAAAATGTCTGGTCTCTGAAACCCAATTCTAGTTTTGAGAATTTATATTTGTATGCTTCTTGGAGAGGAAAAATATTTTTCTTCAAAATGTTGTGGAGGGAACATATTCCTCCTTATCCTTTGGGAGCAATGGCAAGAGAATGTTATCTAATTTTGGCCAGTGAGATGCACCCACTAAGGATATTGTATTTTCAACACATGACTCAAGATAAAGGGGAGGTGAAATGAGAATCTTGGTATTGATGTGTGGTGAGGTCATTGCTATCCTTATCAGTAGTGCACATGTCTAGATAAAGACAGGAGTATTTATTAGAAACAGTACTTTCTTTTTTCATAAGTTTAGTTCTCTATCTTGTAAAAGCTGTAAGTTGAATCTATTTTCCTGCTAGGGTTAGAGTCATTTTTTGAATGCATCCAAAACCTTGGCTGGAGCACCAATTGCACAAATACTTTGGATCCAACTTTAACTGATTGAGATAGACATATAAAACCAGCAAATGTTAATGGCTATGCTCATGAAGTATGAAGAAAAAGAAGACATGGTTCTTTTGGCCAAAACAAAACAAAACCAACAGTAAGCAATGAATTGAGAAAACACAAAGAGAAAACTAACAATTAGACAAAGGCAAAAATGAAATTAGAAAATGGACCTGAAGCAAGACACTCAATACTTTTTACTAGTAAATTCATTGTCTAGTGATATGTTATTTCTGTTGCCTACAGAAATAAAGAAATAGGTAAAGTCAGCCTATTCTTGGGAGGGAAAAAGTGGAAAAAGGAATCCAGATTATGGTATTTCTTAAACAGCATGAGTAAAGAACAGAGGGTCGTGGTAAACTGATATTTTTAATTGCAAGTCCACTCTGGGAGATATTTAATAAGATTAATCATGATGGAATTTCTAAATAGTGTATGTATCTTATCTTTTAAATGAACCAATATTTTATACAACGTTTTTCTTCACATTCAGGATCAACTAACTTCCGAAGTTTCATACGTGTTTGTGTATAAAGTCTGGTTGGAGGAGGAGGGGCTTGCATATGAAGCCCAGTTTTTCTTCTACTTCAGACATCTATAAATGTTTATTAATTTAGACTAAAAGTGTGTTCTTTTTGCATCTTTCCTTAGAAAGACAAATATGTAAGTATAATATCAGGAAATAATAATGTGCTTATATAGAAGTTGAAATTTTGAAAGATAAATCATAATGATGTATTGAAGAAAACCACAATGCAGTCAATAATTTAAAGAAAACAATTGCAGCTGAAAGTATTTATATAAAACATATAAAGTGATTCTGTTAAATACACAGAAGGAGTAAGGAAATCACATCCATTTTATATCTGTTTGAGTATAAGAGAGGTTAGCATATACGTCTTTGTGTAACTCCCAAGACTTCTAAATAATTTTGATAGCATAGTCCCATAAAATCAAACACTGAATTAAGATGTTGCTCATCAATTCTGATAATAACTTGAGTTTACCAAGTAATATTTTATTGGAAGTGACACCAGCAAATCTTAGGAACAATATTAAAAGATGTCAATAAGTTTCAGAGATAATGAAAATCCCATGACTATCAAATGTCTCTCTTGGCAATTTTTAAGCTTTTTGTACCATGATGAAATACCCTAGCTAGGTGTGCGTGCTTGTTAGCCACCAATAAGGAATCTTGATATTCCTTCTTTAGTTCAACTTTACGAAGATATATTTGCCTTTATTTGAGGTCTATAAACATGAACAAATTTTTATGATAAAACATTTCAATGTTGAACTGTATAACAATATTATCAACACTTTTCTGGGAGATTTTATATTGATTATAATATTTTTACTAGAAGAGTCATTTGATATATAAAGAGGCATACTGATTTTATTACATTTTGAAAAGCAGAGAATAATTTTCCTAGATTTTGAAATTTATATGAATAAATGTATTAGCAAATACTATTTACATAACTTTTAATCTACAAAAGTCAGTTAAAAACTGTACAGATATTAGACTTTGAAATCGTCACTGCTTGTAATTCTTCTAGTGTTTAGTGGAACATAATTTTAGTTTTGTACCTGGGTCAATTTGCTTTGCCTGGAGAAAATAAGTGCCTACAGATATTTTCATTCTTTCTGTGAGGGGAGGGCATGGGAACTGGGGAGTGGTATCTACCAAGGTATGCTGTGTCCGTGTATGGATATACCATGGTGAAACCTGTGTTTATATGTATGTGTGTATACACACACACACACACACACAATGTACTAATAAAAATAATAGCAGGGAGGTCAGTAGAAGAGTGTAAGCAAATCAGAGGGAGGAGGAGAGGGAATGGGAAGGTACTGAGTTATGAGATTGATCAAATTCAGTGCATGTACAAATATGACAAAAAATTCCACTATCATGTGTAATTATAATGTACCAGTAAAAGTAATTTAAACTTATAAAATAAAAATCTATAACAATAATTAAGAATAATTATTTCTGTAACCATTTTGCTAAATATTCAAAGAATTTTTAAAACTTGATATTTTAATGACTTTAATATACATCAGGGAAGTAAACAACTAAAATCCTCTGTGAAGAGGAAGATTCTATGCTCTATATGAACTTATTGGCTCATTGAGAAAAGAGACCTGTAATATAAGGAAAAAAGTGAATGACAACAAGAACTCTATGTAAGACAGGTTGTATTACAAAGGAAAGAGTTATTCATTATGCTCTATGGATTAAGACAGATTCACAAGGGAGGTGCATTTCAAGCATGGCCTTGGAGGGTGAATAGAATCTAACCAAACAGAAAAAGGAAGAGTACCCTTGGGAAGTCATAGGGAAGAAGTTCACGTATTGAAGCAGGAGTGCCTGGAGTGCATGATCCTGGATCCGGAGCATTCACACAGCTAGATTTTGGTTTAAAGAACTTCAGGGATTTGTACAGCCCTTTAATATAGACAATTGGTTCTGAAAGATTGACGTTTCTCCTGAGACATGTTTGAGGGAAAATAATTTATAAATCTGGGCGAGCAATAGTAACACACACTTGTCTCCTAGTGACTCTGGAGGATGAAGGGTTGCAAGTTCAAGGTCAGTCTGGGAAACTTAGCAAGACCCTGTCTCAAAAAATAAAGACAGGGGATGTTGTTTAGTGGCAAAGGGCCTCTGGGTTCACTGTCCAGTAATGCTTAATAAATGAATACAAATATTAAATTAAAAAAAAATAATCCTCAGAAAATTAGAGTTGTTTATGGAAATATTACAAAAATAATACTAGTTTGATATGAATGTAGCCCAGACAATGTCACAAATAGTGACTTAAAGACACTGGGCTCAAATTTGATGGCCTCTTAGTAAGCTCCAGTAGTAAGCTTAGTAAGCTGTTTTCCCAGATAGCAAAATTGGAGGAGATGGGGATGGGGAAGAGGAAGGAGGAGGGGGAGAAAGAAAAAAAAGGAAAAGAACAAACAAAATTTTTAGAGAGGTAATTTCTAGGTCAATAGACTACCTAAGTTTCTACCAACTACAGTCACAAAGTGTCTTCAATTCAATTGTGTGACTGAATTAAAGCTGTTGAATGAGAATCATTTGTGGGAAAAAGTTGGACAGGATAACCTTATACATTCTAGTATTTTCTAATTTGTGTTGTTCCAGAAGGCCAGTTTCAAAACCATAGAACATGTAGTACACAGATGGATGACACTTTTGGTGATTGTATTTCTAAATTTTAGTGATCTTTTCCATGAAAGTTTGAGAAAATGTCTCTAAAATAAAGGAAAAACTCGTTGGTGCATTTTTTGTCACCTTTAAAGATCTTGTTCTTTTGGAACCTTAATTCCCAACTAAGGAATTAATTACAAGAGCTAACTGAACTTGAGAGGCAGGAAAGGAGTGTGGCTGTTCTCCCCACCCTGTTTTGTCACTAGCAACCAGAGGAAAATGTGTACTATGTCGTCGCGTTCCCTTCTGCCCACAGAGAGAGACACGACACACTGGTTGTTCGTTAGAGCTCTTTATTGTTCCTCTTCTTCCTCTTTCTCCTTTCTCCTCTCCTTTCTCCTCTCTCCTTTACAAGGAAGTCATGGCCATTATATATGAATCATGAGCCAATCAGGTTACAGAGCATGTGGGGAGAGCATGATAACAATGTAATACAATAAGGGCAACAAGAGGGCACGCAGCGAGCATGAGTCACCTTGTCCAATCAGAGCAGTCCATTCTGGCACTGGCTTAGTGCCGGGCCAACTTCCTTAAGCAATGTTAGCTGTTTGTTGCAAACCAGGGGCCCCGGCTCAGTGCCAGACTAGGGTGGGGTCCGCGGTACCCCGACACTATGTATTGATGGATCAGTTTTGAAAAGTTGAAAACTCACATTTCTCATCTCAACAACACAACATCAGTGACTTTTACCACCTAAGAGTGAGGATGATATGGTAATGCTGCACAAGTTAAATTCTGGTGGATGCTTCCCATTTAGGACTCAATAATACCAGGAAACACTGTCTTGACTACAGTATTCTAATGATGCAACTTGCCTTAATGTACATACATTGTAATCAAAAGACACACACATGTATATACGTGTGTGTGTGTATTCAAAATAAAACACATGGTCATCTGTAATGAAGATGGTTGAAGGAAGACAGGGAATTGGTGGGGAGCAGAAAGTGCAAAGAAAGGTATTCCAACCTGACATCTACTTAACATGATGGAATTAGAACAAGTGACCAAAAAAAAATCAACCAGGGACACAGGTACAAGAGCAAAATACCATTGAAACCAATAAAAGTTATGTGCTATTTTAGTGGCATAATGCTCTACTTACCCATAATTATACTAATTCAAAAGGATATTTATGACTTCTGTCACATTTCATAATCAACCTCAAGGTTTTTTTTAATTCATTTTACTTATTTCTAGCCACAAAATCCATTTATTTTCTCCTTTCTTTATGATAATGCTGTGAGATAATCATCATTATTATGGATTTTCAAAACACTTCTTCACAGAATCATATTTCTAAAAGCCCTGTGAGAAAGGTGAGTAGAATAATTTTTCAGACAAATGAAGTAAAGACATTGAAGCATTAAATAACAATGAAGCTTCACAGCTGTGACTTTTGATATATTTTGTAGATTCAGGATGACTTTGTAAATCCCATCTAAGGATTGCTATATTGATAATTTTCTATGCAGTACTGAGTCTTCTGGGTACTGTGATACTCTTGTTTCCCTTCTTTAACCACTTGTAAAAACTTGGCTAACTGCACTGTTTGTAAATTACATTCAACACACAGAGGGATATACAATTAACTCCTGTTTTATTTGTCTGTATTAAAACCAACACCTGCACCTTGTTTAGCAAGCAACCTGCAGAGTAGGATAAATTAAAGTGATTAAAAAGATATGTGATTTTCACTCCACATTTTCTTCACATTTTCATCTTCCTAATATCTCAAAACAATTGATTTTTTTTTTTTTTTTAGTATTGTTGATATTTGGGCGTCATGGATGTAAGAAACTTTTCTGTTTTGGTGATCTGTGTGTTCTTACTCTGTTAAAAAATATCAATTTAGTATCCACTGTATGTTCAATGTTCTCTATGTTTCCTTGGGAGATAAGCAACTGGGTTCTACTTTACTGATGAATAAGCTGAAGTTGACACAAGTGCTTTGACTGAGTTCATGTCTGCACAAAAGTGGTGAAATTCTTTTCTGTTTGTATTCTAATCAGATGCTCTTTCCATTAGAGCTAAATTTGGTGATTGGGATAGCATACTATATTTCCATTTGCAAAAAGTGCTTGAAGAGGACACTCATCACAAATCCATTAATATTTCTATTGCCTAGAATAACTTTTTGTCTCCTAAAGTATGAAAAGTGGAATGTGACTAAAGACATTTGGGCGTGTACCTGCTAGCCACTTGTTATCAAGTATCCTAAACAAGTCAAAATGACTTACTTGTAAATACAGAATCAACTACAGTTCGTTAATCATTTTGATGTTCTAGGGAAATACTGTCTAATAATGTATATAGATTTAGTAATGCATATTATATAAATATTGTATGTATACAAATGCACAAAATGAGGGTAAACTGATTTATAGTTTAAGGGTATTTGTGCACTATTCACTTTATTTGTTTTTCCAACAGTAGTTTGGAACAGAATTCTAAAAAGAGAGTCAACAGAAATAAACACACAAATAAATAATAAGTGAATTGCATTATACTTACCAACTAATTACTCTTCACTAGAGATGGTATTTTTCTTGCTCCCACCACATAAGAGAGTATAGTTTTAAAGAATATGAATATTGTTAGACTTCCCACACATTGGCTTTTTTAACCGTCCCAATTCTTTCAAGAATGTGGTATGTTCTCCTAGTGCTTCTAACTTTCATTACTGGCATTCCTTTCCCAGATAATATCAAGCCAGTGTCTGTCTGCAACCAACTGCCACTGAAACTCCTTTCTTTAAGGTTGTTGGTTCTTCCTAGTTGCTGGTGTCTATTTTCGTTTTAGATTTGTATTGTGATTGCCATTTTCAGCTTTTGGAAATTACCTCCTTGTTGGTTTTCTTATTACTCTTTCTTGTTTCTCTATCTCTTACCATTCCTGTTTTTATTTTATATCCCTCTCCCTAAAGGCATGGGTCCCTAGGTGCTCATCACGAGTTCTCTCTGTGATTTCACTCTGCCTGCTCTTTCTTCAGCGATTACATTTGTCTTTGCAACAGAGCATCCACCCAGCTTCTTAGATGTCATCATAGCTTCTCCCTCTCCTACTGTCATCAGGATGAGTCGTTCCCTCCTCTTTTGATACACCAGATTAGCCAAAAGTGTATACTCATCAAAGTTGGGACAACATGACACTTTCTCTCTCTCTTTCCAAACAGAATTCAAACTAAGAGCTGGGAGGCAGCCAGTTCGTTTTTATTTTTGCCAGAGCAGTAGCAGGCAAGTTCAGGTCATCCTGATTGGAGGAGGGAGAGAAAGAAAAACCTGATGAGCAGTAATGGAACCAGTATATCAGATACCAATAAATGAAGATGAGATATAGAAATTGTGCTTCTTGCGTTTCTGATGTCAATTCAAGTTCCTTGAGTTTTTGCGATAAACATTCTTTGTTATAATGTTTTCACTTTGTTTTCTTAAGACAACAGACCATTTCTATGACTTGCAATTTAGCCAGTCTTAATCTGAATTTTCTTTGTTCCTTCTGGTCATCTTTAATCCCCAAGTACATGAACTACAATTACACTTTGTAAATTATAAACCTGCCTTTTCTGTCCTGATAAACTGGGATCTTCTTGAGTTGTTTTCTTCACTAAGTATTTGTTGAATAATAATTTAATAGGGGAAAACAGTACAGTTATGGAGAGAGAAAGATATTTGTAGGACTTGCTTTGCAGAATCTGACTTAAAACATTTCATGTAACAAATTAGAGTTTGTAGAAAACTTGGGAGCACTTCAAAATTTGGCATTTTATCTTCTAAAGCAGCAAAAAGTGCCTGAGAGGTTCTTATGATAAACTTACCAGTGATTGTGTTTCTTTATTTCAGATCCTGATGTTTAGTGGTTGCTCTAGAAATGGATAATTTTAACACACTATAGAAAGAACAGTAATAAAAATGTACTCATTCAATGATAGCTGAGAAGCTCCCAAAATTACTAATTAGAAGCAAATACCTTGAGCTAAAAACTAATGTTCTAGGTCCAGATCAGAATACAGGGGTTGTGTGTATCGTTCAGTCTTTATAGTTACATATCAATTTATTTTATTGTGTTGTTTCATTCCAAAAATATTTTAAGACAACTCTGACTAAAATGGGATAAGACAAGCATTTCATAGATTTATTGTAATGACAAACCTACTATATATCATTCAGTATTGGTTATATGTATTTTGTGTGGATGCCTGTTTACTACTCATGTTACCCTGCTATATAAAATGCTCTCCTCAACGACTCTTTATTGCTTCGATGCACATCCATATTATGATGATAAACAGATATTAACATTTATTACAACTAAAAAGATGAATTGAGTGGAACATGCTGAAATGGCCATCCTGTATGAGACCATTCTGTTCACACAATTAGGTTACATGGGTTTGCTCATACTATCCATTTTGATATAAGATAATATATTAAGGGAATGAAAGCTCATAGAACTTGCATGGACTTTAGAAATCAGCAAAAAAATACTGTAAGGCAGAGATTAAAGCCAATTTAAGAAATGATTGTAGCCATTTTAGAAAATGTAAATATTTTGAAATGTTTTCAGTAAAATGCCTGATTCTGTTTTTCATTAATATTTCTCAAATACTACATAGATTTTAAAATAAATGTTCTTATTAAATATAGATTCTTAGCTTTCCATTATAAATGTTTGTTCCTTAGTCATCTAACCAGTACCATAAGCGATAAAGAAGAGGTACACATATCTAAGTCTCTATTTCTGCATTTTTTTTCTTCTAAATAAACTTTTAATTGAAGTATAACATACTTTTAAAAGGCTTAGCTCATAAGTATATTTCTCAAGGAATTTTCACAAAATGAACACATCAATGTAACTACTATGATTAAGAAAGAAATAGAACAGCACCCCTGGAACTTCCTTGTCCCTTTCTGAACACTATTCTCTCCCTCTTCCCCAGAGATAATATTATTGTGACTTCTATCACCAATGATTAGTCTATTTTCAACTATATTTCAATGGAATCATATAGTATATATATATATTCCTCTGTGTATTTATGACATTCATTCACATAGTGCAAGTTTGTTCATTTTTGTTCTGCGGTATGTGGATGTGGGAATATACTACATTGAATAATTTCTTTTTTTATTGTAAACAAATGGGATACATGTTGTTTCTGTTTGTACCTGGAGTAACAGCATACAATTTGCGTAATCATACATTTACATAGGGTAATGATGTTTGATTCATTCTGTTATTTTTTCCTTCCCCCCACCCCTCCCACCCCTCTTTTCCCTCTATACAGTCCCTCCTTCCTCCATTCTTGCCCTCGTCCCACCCCACATTATGTGTCATCATCCACTTATCAGTGAGATCATTTGTCTTTTGGATTTTTGAGATTGGCTTATCTCACTTAGCATGATATTCTCCAATTTCATCCATTTGCCTGCAAATGCCATAATTTTATTATTCTTTATAGCTGAGTAATATTCCATTGTATATATATATACCACAGTTTCTTTATCCATTCATCAATTGAAGGGCATCTAGGTTGGTTCCATAGTCTGGCTATTGTGAATTGAGCAGCTATGAACATTGATGTGGCTGTATCTCTGTAGTATGCTGATTTTAAGTCCTTTGGGTATAGGCCAAGGAGTGGGATAGCTGGGTCAAATGGTGGGTCCATTCCAAGTTTTCTAAGGAATCTCCACACTGCTTTCCAGAGTGGCTGCACTAATTTGCATCCCCACCAGCAATGTATGAGTGTACCTTTTTCCCCACATCCTCTCCAACACCTATTTTTGCTTATATCTTGATAATTGCCATTCTAATTGGGGTGAGATGGAATCTTAGTGTAGTTTTGATTTGCATTTCTCTTATTACTAAAGATGGTGAACATTTTATCATGTTTGTTGATTGCTTGTAGATCTTCTGTGAAATGTCTGTTCATATCCTTAGCCCATTTGTTAATTGGGTTATTTGTATTCTTGGTGTAGAGTTTTTTGAGTTCTTTATAGATTCTGGAAATTAGTGCTCTATCTGAAGTATGAGTGGCAAAGATTTTCTCCCACTCTGTAGGCTCTCTCTTCGCATTGCTGATAGTTTCCTTTGCTGAGAGAAAGCTATTTAGTTTGAATCTATCCCAGTTATTGATTCTTGCTTTTATTTCTGCATTTTAAAACTTTTCATACTAGTTCATCATTTCTTTCTTTCTCTATTATATCAGTGACTAGCTGTGGTAAAATATATGGTATCCATAACACATTTCTAGAAAATTTTAACTTTTGGAACATATCTTCATGTTTTAAAAAATAATATTCTTGGGTTGTATTGGTAGTATTTGATGCATATACATTGCTGTTATTAGCTAAGAGATGCTAAGCATCATTATAGTTTGTAAATATTGTCCTTTTACCGTCACTTTGTTGTCACAGGTAAGGATTTAACTGTGTGATGTCATATTAACTACATCATGCAGTTATTGGCAACAGATGAAATTACAGTTCATTTTTCCTTAATGAGTGATAGGAGCAATAATAATCCTCTGGGAAGAAAGATAAAACTTACTCAAAATACAAAGTGGCATTTGCGATTTATCTTTGGGTTAAGTAGTGGCATGAGATTTCTTGTTTAATTTCCAATTATACCAACTAGAATTTTCCTCCAAAGATGAAATTCTTTGAGAGCCTTAGCCTCCATCATAGTCAACCTCTGCCTTTATTCTTGTTTCAGAGTTGGTTCTTTATATAGCAAATGGTACCTGTCTTGGTACTTGAAGGACACAATGTGGTGAAGCAAAAATCACACAGGGTTTAGAATTTCAGTGTTAGAAATTCAACTCAGTTTCGTGATTTTTCTAACATATTTCCAAAACCAGATCATATTTCCAAATCCAGACTCCTTGCTGGGGATGATAGTGTTTACATTACCTTTTTGAGTCTCAAATAAGATCTAACAAGTTAATAAAAACATGAATTCACTTTGAATTATTTTAATGAATTCATAGTTATTGAATACCTACATTATGCTAAGCACCATATTAAATGCTAGGGAATAGGCATCTCCTATAGAAAAACCTAGTATTACTGAATACTATAATTTTAAATAATATTCATAGTAAAAGGCCCAAATCCTTCACACTTAGGGTGGTGGGAAACAAATCATCTGTCATTAGATAGGCATATTTTACATGTAACATGACCTATAAATTTGACCTAATTATATTCTCTTACTCTAAAAAAATAGCAAATAAAATCACCTGAGTAGTCAATGCAATATCTCATGGATTTTACAATGTGCCAAAGAGCTTAATGAAAGATGTGTAATCCACTTAAGATTTTCTTAAGCAAATTTCTAACAATTGGGCAGTCATCCCACAAAAAGAAATTAGTATTAATATATAAAAATGGTATTCATTCTTTTTTATGGTTTTGTAGATGGATTTGAATATAAATCTTATTAAAAATTTGATGCCTGCTCATTCCATAGCCAATATTCTAAAAGGCTTTGCTATATATTACAAATAATGAGAATGGTATATTATAGAAATATAATGATGGAGATAGAAAATGTCTTATTTATTATGGTAATAAGTCAAGTAATAAAATATAACCTATGTTGGAGCTAGAGGATTAAAATATATTTTAAATCAATTTAAAACAGTAAAACCCAGACATTTAAAGTTTATGGTAAACTGGGATAGAGAATTAACCTGACTGAAATAAAATGAAAGTCTTGTCAGGAGCTCAGCTGAGCTTCCAGGTCGTAGTCTCACACTTAAGCCTTTAATCACTTAGTATAAGTGATCGATAAAAGAGGACAAACCAAAGAAAGTACAGCTCCTCTCCCCAAATCCATTCCACTTTCTCCCCTGGAAGAACATGAGGTTAGGTCAAGGTCAGGTGAATAAACATGGAGTTAAAGTACTGAGTCTACTTGATAGTGGAGAACAGTGTCTTCAAGGTATCCTCTTTCTCCTTGTAAGGACGTCTCCTTGTAAGGCTCCTGAGCTTCAGCTGGTGGAAGGTTCCATGTAAACAGGCCTCTGAATGAAGGCTTCTAGTTTAGGAATGCAGATATGAATAAAATCACAAGTAGCCAGGGGAGCCTGAGGCCTTGACTGTAGCTCCTTTCAGAGATGTGGGTGCTTTAACCTTGCATGAGATATGATATGGGGAAGGCATAGAGCCTTCCAGGTAGTTTCTGTAAATTAGCCTGTGGTTAGGCCTAATATTTAGTTTTTTTTTTTTTTTTTTTTTTTTTTTTTTTTAAGCAAGAGTCATACTCCTCAATTCTATTCCAATCACTGGAATTCTAGAGAGACATTTGATTTGTGCCATTAAAACTCCTTACTTCCATGCACATATACCTTGCAATGGTTTGAATATTTGTGTCCCCTCCAAAATTCATGTTGCAGTTTAAATTTCTGATGAAACAATATGGATGACTGCTGCTTTCTTATGTTTACAAAAATAGGCAGTGATTAAACTATGAGAGATCTGCCTACATAAATGGAATTACTTTCTTATAAAAAAGGCTGGCAAGAACTAACTCTCCTCTTTTGTCCTTCTGATTTGTAACTTCATTTTTGGAACCAGAAACCTCACCGGACACCAGACCTGCCATCATCTTGATCTTGGACTTGCCAGTCTCCAGAACAGTGAGCAATGAGAAAATTTCTATTATTCATAAATTAATACCAGTGTCAGGCATTTGGTATAGTAGCATAAACAGACTGAGACACATCTAATTTTCCTAAGCCATTTTTCTTGCAGCACACATTTTTTTTGGTTCCAAAAGGAAATTTCTGCATATCTTATGACTATGAGCCCTCTTCCTTGCATACCCATGAGAAAAGGTCAGTTCTATGAAGTAAATCACATCACAGTTGCAATTCCCTTCTCACATTTATCCCACAGACTATGAACAATTTATCTATTCCTATTCTAAATGACCAATTCATTGTATTTAGTCTAATGACTTTAGGGAAGTAAACTGGCCCTAGGATTGACATTTGGGTTATGATGTGACAATTGAAAAAATATAAATTAGACTTGATTTAATTTAGGCTTCTATATTTATCATAAATTTCTCTATTTCATGAAAACTGTTAGATATTTGAATAGTCTCTCTTATATAGAACTTAAAAGTCTTTTGCTTGTACTGGGGCTCTAGTTCAGTGGTGAAATGCTTGCCTAGCATATTCAAGGCCCTGGTTCACTCTCTAGAATTGGGGGGGAAAAATCCAGCTTATGATCTATCATTGACATTCCATTGTATTTAAAATGGAACCAAAAATCTATAACATGCCTTACAAATAATAGATAACCTATTATTTTATACCCCACTTCTAGCCTACCTTTCTACATAGCAATTCTGCACTAGGATCCAGTTAGCATTTAGAAAATGTCTACTGAAAGAATAAATAAGTAACAGTAACATTCATTAGATGAAGAATAGTAAGTATTCTGTATGATAAATGGAATATGACTATATTAAATCTCATTTACTTTTCAAACATACTTTATCTTCAGACCTCAATTTACTGTAAAATTCAGTAACTGAAATTTGATTATAGATAAAATATAAACTGAAGATTCTTTATAATTAAATCTTTCTTTGAGAAAACTGTTTATTAAAACATAGTTTTAAGTAATAATGCTGTGAAATCATCTATATATTTTTCTCAGCTTCACCAAGGTAGTTTTAAAAAACAGTATGATATACAACCAAAATACTGACTTTGGTACAGTAAAATTTTTAAAATAAACATTTCTATGACTGTAAGAATTCATCCCATTATCCTTTTGTAGATATTTCCATCTACCTCTCATCTCCAGCCCCTTATTAATCCATGGCAACCATTAATATGGTTTCCAGTTCTATAATTTTAATCATATCAAGAAGGTTATATAAAGGAACTATGCAGTATGAAACCATTTGATGTCATTTTTCCACTCTGCAAAATTCCATGAGACTCACTCATGTAGTTGTCTACATCAATAGCGTGCTCCTTTTTATTGCTGAATAGTGTTCCTAGAATTGATGTTTTCGTTTTGTTTTGTTTTTGTTTGTTTTGTTTTTGCCATTCAGTCACTGAAGAGCATCTGTGTTATTTCGGGTTTGGGCTACTAAAAATAAAGCTGCGAGGCACATTTGTCAACAGGTTTCTCTGCCTGATGTAATTATGTCTTTGTGGTAAAAGAATAGGACTGTAATTACTGGGTTGTATAGAAATGTATACTTTGTATTTTTAATTCCTTTGTTTTTTTGTTGTTTGTTTTTAAGAGACTGTCAAACTGCTTTCCAAGAGGACCTATATCATTTTACATTCCTCCCAGCAGTGCACAATTGATCCATTACTCCCTATCCTCTCTAGCATTTGGTGTTCCACTGTTTTTCACTTTAAAAACTCTGATAAGTGTTTAATCTTATGCATGTTTTCAGTTTGCATTTTCCTGATGGCCACCAAAGTCAAAAATCTTCATTCTTTCTTTTACCTGTTTTCAATTTACCTTGTGGTCCTTACACTTAAGTCTTGAGAGTTCTTCATTAATTCTAGACATTAATTTTTGTTGGATATGTGGTTTATAATTTTTTTTCTATCAGTAGTTTGTCTTTTTATCCTCTGTAGGATCTTTCATTGAACACTTTTTTAAAAAAATTAATGAAATCCAACTTTTTATAAATTATAATTTTAGTTTGACATATAATAACTTGTTGCTTAGACCTACATCTGATTATTTTATTCTGATTTTTTTCCTAAAACTTTTATAGGTTTACATTTTACATTTAATTCTGTGATCCATTTTGGGTTATATTCTGCATAAGACTGAGGTTGAGTTTTCTTTACTATTATTTACTTGACATATAAAATTGTATGTATTTATCACATACATGATGTTTTAAAATATATTTACATATGCAGAATGTTTAATCTAACTAATTAGCAAATGTATTATCATTTGTTCCAGGCTCCATAAAACAAGGTCTTTCCTGCATTAAAATAATTGCTTTTTATTTTTTCCAAAAAGCATCTGGACATCTTTGCATGAGTATATTTCTGTGTTCTTCTACAATGTTCAGTTGTTCTATGTGGGGTCGTCCCTCTAAAATACCACATATTCATTATTAATTTAGGTATTTAATATTGAAATTGGAATAATTACATCTTATTCTTTTAATAAAACTTCTTCTTTTCAAAATTATTTAGTTGTTTTAATCTTTTGCTTTCCGTATGCATTTTACATTATTATTGATCATATCGAAAAAACTCTTTCTTATATCTGATTAAAATTGAGCTCAAGATAAAAACCAATATGTTAATTTTGGAAGAATTATCATCTTTACTATGTTGATATTTTTAATCCATGAAAATGTTATGTATCTCCATTATTTAGATCTTTGATTTATTTCATTAGTATATAGTATTTAGTATATAAGTCTTATAGCTTTGTAGGTGTTTTATACCCAAGTATTTCCTACATCTTTTCTTTTTCTTTCTTTCTCCCCTTCTCTCCACCCTATTTTTTTGTGATTATAAATGTTATTGCATTTCTACTTTTGTTTTTTATGTGCTTAGTGCTAATATGTAGAAATGTTTATTTCCATTATTATTTTATATCTGATTACTCATTTATTAGTCTTAGAGTTTATTTTTGCTTTTGCTCTTTGTTGGTTCTGTTCCTTGGGATCCCCTGCATATAAAATCTTATCATCTGTAAGTAAGGTAAGTTACATTTCTTCCTTCTAATATATTCAACTACCTAGAACTTGCAGCCCTGAGGGATGAGAGGGGACATCTTTGTCTTGTTGAACTTTAGGGTAAACTTTAGACTACAACATTAAACATGATGTTAGATATAGTTTGTAATCAAGTTGATGAAGTCCCCTCTATTCAATTTTATGAGATATTTTGTTTCTGATTTTCAATTATGAATTAAAAGTTTTATGTAAAACTTTTTGTAAATCAATTATATGATTGTGTGACTTTTCTCTCTTAACCTTGTAATAGGATGGATTATGCTGTTTGATTTTTGAATATTGACCCAGTCTTACATCTGTGGAACAAATCCCACTTGGTCAGATTATGGTTATGGTACATTGATGAATTCTAATTGTTTATATTTTGTTAAGGATTTCTCCATCCATTTTTCATGAGGAATATTAGTCTATAGTTTCTTATTTATACTATCTTGGTCTTTACAGGTTATAGGGGTAATACTATTCATGAATTGGAAAGTGTTCTCCACTCTTCTATTTTCTGGAAAAAATTCTATAGAATAAGTACTATTTCTTTCTTAGTTGTCTAGAATTCTCCTGTGAAATCACCTGGGCTTGCAGAGATCTTTCACAGATCATTATAAATTATGAAATCAAGTTCCTTAATGGTTGTTATAGTGCCGTTTAAATCATTTCATATTGGGTGAATTGTAGCACTTGGTGTTTTGTTTTTTTTTTGAGAAAGTAATTCATTTTGTCTAAATTATCAAATTTACAAGTTTAGACTTGTTATATTCCCTTATTATCTGATTATCTATTTGGTGTTTGTCAGGGTCCATGGTGATAACTCCTTCTAAACTTATATATTCTCTTTTTTGAAATTACTTTGCTAGAGGTTTCTCAATTGCAATGATCTTTATGATTGCCTTTTCTTTGTTTCAGTGGTATTTTCCATTTGTTTTTCTCTTTGTAATTTTATTGACTTTTTCTTTTATCTTTCTCTGAATGATTTTTTTTTATTCTTGATTTTAGTTTGCCCTTTTGTATTAAAATTTTCAAAATGTTATACAGCTAAATAATGTATTCTTGCCTGATCCCTTCATGAGAGTGAGATGGCTGATTTTACCTGGGATTTTATTTTCTTTTCTGTGTGAATTTCTGGTTTTCAAACATTGTTAGCTCCTAGTCTGGTATACTAGGAACTCAGGAAACTCCTACTGTGTTGTTATTAGATTCTTGAGTTCCATGGCTAGTCTGTCTGTCTTATGTTTCTTGGATATAATGCCCACATCTATATTTGTACTTAGTAAAAGTTAAGGTAAAGTAAGCCTTCTTGAAAAAGGAATTGTTTTTTGAAGTATCTTAGACATTCTTTATTGAAAGAAGACACTGTGTTGTTTAATCATGGAAATTTTTTTGTCTTTTATCAATTTCATAGAGAAACTAAAACCAATAAGTGTCTTTCCTATAGGTGTAATGTTAATTTACCATACAGATTAAGAAGCAAATAGGACTCAATTATCATTTACAAGACACAAAGTCAGAATGAATTACATTTTTACAGTACCTATACTTTATGTATTGAAATAAATAGGTAAGCAAATTTGTCAAAGAAAAAAATAAAGAAAGTTATTGCCCAGGCAAGTAACTTATAATTAAGCCTACTAAAGCATTTTAAGAGAAATAAATGTAAGATTATATTTAAATTCACAGCGTGGTAGTTGGACTGATATACCTTTTTGTGCATAGTATGAGTTTAGAAAATTGATATCACAATCTTATTTTATTAAAGGCTTTAGATTTTTCTTACTACTCAAATGATAAAATCTGACTATTCATTTGAGCTCCCATTCTATCTCAGTTGGTTTGGTTTAAGTTTTGAAAGTAATACAAATATGTTAGTATCCTTGGTGTGCATCCAAAAATGACTTATTTTACATATATTTAAATGTATTTATGTATCTTTGTCTTGGTAGAAGTTTTAGTTATCAGTAAAATTTCCATGAGATCTTTGTTTTTAAAATCATTTGCCTTCATACTTGTGTTACTATTTTTTAAAACAAGTTAGAAGGCACATATCTATATCTATAATTGAAAAGTAACATAAAGAACACTTATAAAACTAAAGCATCTATGCCAACCAAATTAAAACTCTGTATATAAGTGTATATATGTATATATATCAATATTTTATTTGAATCAGAGTAAATTTTAAGAGCTAATCTGATTCAAGATTCTCTGAAGGAGCTCTTCATTCTTCTTGTTCATTGTAATGCAACTTGAGAATGATATTAAAATAGCAAAAACAAGACTCAACCACCCAACAAAAACAATAGCAACAAAAATCCAGCATTGATATAGGACTGAAGATAAAGGGAAAATTTTCTTTTTTTTAAAACTTTGCCTCATATTTGATGAGAATATTACATAAATTTGTACATAGAAGTGTTTTTGATAATGTAAATTCAAACTGGAAACATTTTGAAAGATCTTACAATTGAAATATTTTTCCTTGTTTTGGATTTATGGTCCTATGTAAAATGTGTAGATGAAATACAGTAGAAGGATCCTAAATACTTATTATTGTATGTAGGGGAGACAATAGGTAAGGTAAATTCAAGAATGCAAAGGACTGCCTGTCATAAAGATGATTATGAGTGACCATGGAATTTATACACCTTGTAGGCCATAGTGGTTTGTCCATGCAAATGTAGTATTGCAACTGAATTCATATATCTTCTCAGAGTTAAGCTTATTTATTCCCTCTGTCACTCAATATACACTAAATGGCTGTGTATACATGATGTAGTTTCAGATGCTTCAGGTGCAAGGAAAAACAGGTATTTTTTTCCATTGATATTTTAAAATTTATTTTTATTTGACATGACAGTAGAATGCACTTTGATATATCATATATAATGGAGTAGAATTTCTCATTCTTCTGGTTATATGTGATGCAGAATCCCACTGGTCATATAGTTATATATGTACATGGGGTAATAATGTCTGATTGATTCTACTATCCTTCCTAACCCCATGCCTCTCCCCTCCCTTCACTCCCCTCTACCTAATCTAAAGTAACTCTTCCCTAATTTCCCCCTGCACATGGTGAATTAGCATCCGCATGTCAGAGAAAACTTTCAGATTTGACCTTTTGGGATTGACTTATTTCTTAGCATGATATTCTCCAGTTCCATCCACTTACTGACAAATGCCATAATTTCATTTTTCTGAGTAATATTCCATTATACACACACACACACACACACACACACACACACACACACCCTTCAACCATAGGGTTTGCTCTGCTCTTGAAAACAGGAAATTTTGGTACTTTGATTATATGCCATTTAGAAGTACACATGGGAAGATCTCTAAGATTAAAAGAAAATACATGAAAAATGTTAGCATAAAAAAATCTGAAAGAAAATGAAAGTTCACTGGAGTTGGTGATATTTAAGATCAATGGCAGAGGGCAAAGTGTAGATATTGGGTGTATAAAAAGAAGCAGAAAATCTGTCCAAGTACTTTCTTACTCTTGGTGGTATTGACCTTGTGGAAAATTATTATTTTTATTTTTTTGTGGGTACTGCCTCATATCTCTAGAACTACAGTAGTATGTTTTATAGTAAACTCTTGTAGTAAAAAGCATTTTACTGTAAGTATGTCCCAGGTTTATTGTTGTTTGTCTAAAATTAAATTTTAGATGGGCTGCCTGTATTTCATGATATAACCCTAACCAGAGGATTGAATCTCTTGAAGTTGAAAACCACGAAGTTAGAGGACATACACAACCAAATTTCACATTTGGGAGTACACCATTTGTGTTTGAGGGATGATTTCACTTGACCACAGTATAAATTTTTAAACTTATTTGTTGCCTATATGCCTAGGATTGTTTTAGATAGAGGACATATAGTAGGGAATAGAAAATGCAAAATTCCCTGCCTCCTGGAACTTACAGTGTGATGGAATTGATGCAGAAAGTAAATGGAGAGCTGAGTAAATCATAAGCTTCATTGATTTGTTCTGTTTTAATACTAATGGTAATACCCCATCCCCTCCCCTGACAAATCTATATAACTAAGAACAGTGATTTTCCTTCCTTCTCTGTTATCTGTCCGATATGATGGTTGACTGCAACCACATTTCATGTCAACTTCCCTGAGCGTCCTGGATGACACAATAGTCTCTGTTTGCAACATTTCTATTTGTCCTTGGTGAGGAAAATGAGAGTGTAACAAAACATATGCTGACCCGGAAAGCTTTCATTCAGGTTCCATTAGCCAAAGCAACTGCATTGCTCTACCTACGTGGGCATGTGTACCTCTCCCACCCCAGGTGTAGAGTTACAGAACATTAAAGGAGTTAATAGAAAATTAAAGATCATAATATCTTAGATTTGTTTCCCACACAAACAGAATCTCCTATAAGAACCTGATTTCAGATTTTATATAATATTACTTCAGAAGGATAAGGCAGTGAGAGAGATAGTAAATGAGGAAAAAGGTAACTTATTAGTATCATAGAGAGGTTGCTGGATTGCTCTGGGAAATGTGGGTTTGTATTGTCCTGAGAAGCAACTATTCTGTCTACTGGAATTGTGTACTAAGAAAGAATGCTGAAGAAGTTATCCTCTAGTTCCATTCCTGGTTAAGCGACACAAAATAGGTGAACAATAATACAATCTACCATATGTGGAAGGTCACACATGTTGATGAGGACTACCAAGAAAAAGCAAACACCAACCCCCAAAACAAACAAAAAACATAAAGGGTACATGGATAAGGAATCCCAGGGAGGGTTGAATTTTATGTTTATAAGATAGTTAGAAATGATGACATTTGAGCAAAATTCTGAAGGCAGTGTGGGAGACTCTCAAGGACATAGGAAGGAAGGAATTTTAGGCTGAATAATAGAACTACAACTATAGACTTGGAATGAAGAGAAATTCAAGCAGGAAATATATGAAAATCATCAGTGTTAATATTCAAATCATGAGATTCAATTAAATAATAAAGGGTATAATGTATCCAAGGCTTAAATAATTGTCTTTTATTTTGATTCCTCTGGAAAATAAAATGTAAAAATCTAAATAAAAAAATGTAAAAATCTAAAACAACAAACCTGTCACAGCCTACCTGACTTTTTCAGGGAACTGGAAGTGGAATTTTGCCAGGGAGATTGGCAGTGGTTAAACATAAAGTCAGGAAGATAGTGCCGATCTATGCAGGTGTCTGTAAAGATTCAGGATTTATTCCACATAAGATTGGGAGTTATTGGGGAATTTAAAGTAGAAAAATGGCATTATCCAACAATATTTTTTAAATATTACTCTTGCCACTGTGCTGAATTAGATTGCAAGAGGGCAAATTAAAAATCAGATCAGTTCCAAATTTATGGCAATAACAGAATTTAGAAACACACATCCAAACAAGGGGGTAGCAACAGAGGTAGTGAAAAATACTCAGAAAGTAGATAAAGTGCAAATGCATAAGGTTTCGTTTTGCTGATGAATCAATGAGAGATATTGAAAAAAAAAAAGAAAGAAAGAAAGGAAGGGAATAACCCAAGGTATCCACAAGACAGGGTTTCCAGGACCTAAACTTAAGAATACTGCAGAAAGTTTAGGGATTGAGAAGAAAAGACATGTGCCTTGGTCATCCTCATTTTGAGATGCATCTAAAAAGAGATGTTCTATAAGTCATTGGAAACAGAGAAATTCAAGCAGGAAATACAGAACAAAAATCTTCAGAGTGTTAATTGGGTTTTAAATCATAAGAGTCACTGAAAGGATAAAAGGGGTATAGGACATCCAAGGCTTATTATTCTCCTGAAGAAAAAAAATATAATAATCTAGAACAAGTAATAAACCCATAGACGACTTTATGCTGACCATAACATGCATTAATAAGAACTGAAAAAGATTGTTTCTAGAAACACACAAAAGATTTGATTCATCCCTATTCTTGTGTAATTGTATTTCTAACATTTACTTCAGAAAATAAGGATAGATATTCTGTGAGGATTATAGCAAAGATGAAAAAGTTTCATCACAAAAATATCAGTGATTGATATTTTAAAGTTGTATTTATTTAGTCCTAATCCAGGATACCCACGTGGACAGTGGGTAGACAATTTTACATATAAATAATTTTTGCACATCATTTAAATGGGTTACCTTTTTTGTAGGATTATATTTTGGGTATGATTATATAGCAAATAATGTTGAAATTTAGATATAGCATCTCCCTCCACAGCAAAAGGCAGATGTTCTTTACTGCCATTTAAAAAATTCAGGTTCCCTAAATTCTTAGTACTCTTCCTGCCTTGTAACCTACTTTGGATCCTGATTACTCTTGGCTCCTTTTACATTGCTTTGCATCATTTGGTGTTCATGCAACTGGTGCAAGAAAATCCTAATGCACTTACTATTGCCATTGCTAACTCCAAGAAGTCCTTTGTCTCTGATCCAGTGTATTGTGTACTATACCAATATCCATGAAATTGTAGCAGGCTACACTGGTAGGTTGCTCGAAATCAATACCTCCTTCCTTTTGCAATTCTTGGCAGTTATCCATCTTGTTGCTTGGTTCTCTAATGTACCTCTGAGAAGCTGCATTTGAATGTCATATTTAGCTTCTTCTAGTATCAGGGATTCAGATGCTTTGGAAAGAGATGCCAAAACTATATACCTTTTCTTGTTACAGGAGGTGGATTTTTGAGCCAGCACTGCTGATGCAGTCCACAATATGCCCAGCCTTTATTGAACACAGAATATCCAGAAAGAAGGAATTTTTTTTGTGATCACTTTCCTAATCTGTTGATGTTCTTATATATTTGAGGTCTGATGCAAGGTATCAGTAGTAACCACTGCAGTCCCAGAGCCAAAGCTATAAAAAAGGCTACAATTCTTCAGATCTTCCCAATCACAGCCCTGTATCCGTCACCCAAGGATGAGGTCCTTTGACCCGGAGCTCTGCTGTTACACTTTAAGATTATACTGAAAACCATTAGTGTCTTCCTTTTTCTTCTGTGGAATATTTTCTACCTATATCCTAGGATAAAAGAAAATCTGAGATGCAAACTAGTATCCACAACCCAGTCTCTGAGTGGACTTTTACAACAGAATGCTTTTAGTCAGCTCATACTTGATAATATCTGAATCAAGATAGAAACTTCCTAAGGTCCCTGAAATGCTACATTTCTGAATAGCCTAGGTATTAACTTTTTTTCTATCTCTTCTGGTATCAGTTGCTTCTTTCATGCTTAAGGACTGAGTTGGGGAGACAGTGAATGTTTCCAGGATGGAAGCTATTAGAAAGATACTGACAGTGGAACTTTCTCTAAAATAGAATGACTTATTCTAATGGGGTAGTTAAGTAGCCCCCTTCTTGCAGTGTGCAGGTCAAATGACCATCTCCATGATATTGTACAGAAGAATTCTGCTGTACTAGGAGATTGGACTAGAGGACCTCTGAAGCTTCTGGCAATGTTTTGGGTTCTTGAAGGCCTTCATGTGCACTCCTTCCCACATAGAGTGCACATACATGAACATATACATTCACAAAATCCAAACTTTGATTGTTCTTACAACTGATGTACGTATGTGTGGGTTGCTTAGACTTTATAAATAATTCAAAATTTAGATCTTTGAATATTCTAGCAATTTTTGAATTTTTTGAAACTTATTCTGGTATCAGTTATTAGTAGCCATGAAGTTGATAAATGCCTCACTTTACTGAATAGTTCACCAAAACTTGCGTATAAATAATATTTATAGAGGTAGACACAGAAAATGCCGCTTTTATTGTAAGAATCTTAAAAGTTATAGACTATATCTAATTTATGTTGTGTTTTGAAGACTCCAGAAATGTGAATGTAACTTAGTGGACTTGTTAATGTCTGATGAATGAATAGGATTTGATTATAACAGAGAAAAATAATTTGCATACAAAATGAAAATAATAATAATAATAATAATAAAATGACTAAAGTAATAGAAAGGGAAAAATGATAAAATTAAAATACACTGACATAAAACAAGAAATCAAAATGAATACCATTTCAGCTTTTTCATATATTAAAATTAAGATATAAATATCACAAGTTAAAACACTGAATTATAATTAATTATTCTTAATTTTAAGTAATCATTAATAAATAGGTTACTTTCCAAAGATAAGATTTTTAAAAAATCTAAGGCTCTGATACGTAACTTTTTACTAGGTTAAATAGTATCTCTCCAAAATTCATGTCTACTAGGAATCTCACAATATGACCTCATTTATAAATTGGGTCTTTTCGAGTATAATCAGTTAAAATGAGATCACACCGGATTAGAGTGGGCAATAAATTCAGGGACTGTGATCTTTAAAAGAAGACTAAAGACACAGACATGGTGAGAGGAATGCCTGTGGCAATCAATGCATAAGCTTAAGGAAAGTCAAGGATTTTCTGTAATTACCCGAAGCTGGAAGAGAGACAGAAAATGTTTTCCTTCAGAGACTCCAGAAAGAACCAAGTCTGTCAACATCTTGATTTCAGATTATGACCTCTCCATGGCCCATTTGTGTCAGATCAAAATTTGCACATCAAAGTCCTAACTCCCCAAGATTGTGGTGTCAGAGGTTGGGGCATTTGGGAAGTAATTAGGTCATAGAGTTAAAGCCCCCATGAATAGGATTAGTGTCCTTATAAGAGGGTCACCATAGAATTTTATTGTTTTTCTGTGTTTTTGAGGATAAAAAGAGAAGATGGCAATCTGTTACTCAGAAGAGAGCCCTCAACAGAAACTGACTATCCTGGCATGCTAAACTAAGATGTACAACCTCCAAAATTACCTGTTGTTAGGGAGCCACCCAGTCTATAATACTTTGTTGCAGTAGTCAGAACTATGAGAGAATAAATGTCTGTTACTTTAAGCCACCCAGGAGGCATACTTCGTTCAAGAAGTCTTAGGTAACTAATATACAATTTAAAATTGAGACCTGGCATTTTGGAAAAAATGGACATTAAAATAGACAAAACAACACAAACTCTAGTAAGCACTCTACACACCAGAATTTAGGTTTTAAAGTCAGACAGAACTACATATTTTATTGCTTTCTGTTACCTAAAAACTGATTATTGAGGAAAAGTAAGTTCTCCCTCCTGTGTTTTGAGTTTGCCAATTGTTTTTCTTTATTGACATCATCACTATCATCATTTGTCATTATCATTAGCATTGTAGCCATTATCATCTTCAACAAAATTATAAACAAATATCACACATTTAAGCACTTTATTTAGCTCAGCATAGTTTTTGATGTATGATCTCTGTCTTAAAGAACATAAAGAGCAACCAAATATTGAACAAGTGTATAAATAATTAAGAGTGCTCTTTCCTCCCTTAAACCCATTTTAGCAAACATCATTACAAAGAAATGTTCTTTTTAACCAAGTTATTTCTACCATCGGCAGATGGCCAAAACTGAGTGAACTCCAATAATATGATTGTATTGAGCCCTCTCAATGAATCAAATTATATTGTGAATGATTCCTGTGGTCTTCATCCCAGCAACAGCCATTTTCAAAACCAACTATTAAGTGCAATTTGCATTAACAGATTGACTCAAGTGGTTCCAAGCCCAGAACCATTGAGACAAAAGAAGCTGAAACAGAGCTTCCATTAATTTTTTTTCTTAATTCCTCATTACTCATTTTCATTTTACATGTTCCCAAATATGAAATACTTTTTCCAGTCCCCAAAGACCTCCTATAACCTTAAAGCACTTAGTCGAACTAAATGGCCGCAGTTATGCCAAAAGACAGAGGGAGAGGAGGAAGTAAGAAAAGAGGGAGACAAGGGGAATAGAAAAATGTGGAAGGGGTATAATAAGAAGGAAAGTGTAGGCAATAAGAAAATTGAAAAAAGAATTATTTCTGTCGTTTATTTCATAGGGACATAGAGATGACAGTAAAATTTCCCCTTTTTTCTCTGCTTAGTTCAAAGCTTTTTTTTCCTAATGAATCAGAGAAACTGGGCATCAACTCAAATTTTACTTTAATTCTGCTGACTGGAAATTTGATATCAAATAAAAGATTCATTATAAGATAAGCCTATCACAACAAAACAGGATAGAAGTATAGCATTTGATCATAATAGAATTTTACCTCTATGAGCCTTCTCCTCATATTAATGAATTGTAGAATAAAGGTACAAGTATTTGAAATACAAAGCAGTTTTTTAAAAAAAATTATGTGATCATTGCAAATTTGTACAAAACAGCACTCATTTTATTCATAAAGAAACTGCATTACCATTTTATATAATATAATCACTGCGTTATTTTGTTCTGTGATATATGCCCTCAGTAGTATAATATAAAGTAATTAGTGTATATTAGTGCATTAGTTTAAGAAGCAATAGGTATACTTTAGTTTTTATAGATAAGAAATAGGACGTTTTTCAGAATACACACACACACACCTTAAAGGGTAACATTGTGTTTTGTACAGAACAACATTTTTACATGGAATTTGTATTTTACAACACAGCTTTCAAAATTCTTATTTTGAGAATATTTTTGTTCTTTCTAGGTGTCTGATTAGATTCCGATTACTCACATTTTTATTTTTTTATTTTTTGGTAGCAGGAATTGAACCCAGGGTCACTTAACCACTGAACCACATTCTCAGCCCTCTTTTGTATTATTTAGAGACATGGTCTCATTAAGTTATTTAGGGTCTTGCTAAATTACTGAGGCTGGCTTTGAACTCATGATCCTCCTGTCTCAGCTTCCCCAGCTACTAGGATTATAGGCATGTGCCATGCACCCTCTGCGATTATTCACATTTTTAAATGATAGACCCAAAAGATCATTCTAGTACCTTGAGACCATTAAGAGAAGGAGATTGTATTCTAGATTTCCTAGGAGATCTCCTAAGGCAGAGATGATTAGAATTAAGGTACAAGAATAGTTCCATCTAATGTGACATAAATTCAGTAGGCATAGTGAGAACAAAAACTTGAAAAGTTTTACATATTCTACTTCCTGTGGAAAACGTGATTTTCATTTTTTTCTGAAATAGATGCAGGAGGATCTTGATGTGACTTCATGCAAATAATTTTCAGAATTCATAATTTCTTTTTTCAGTGATTATCTAAAGTAGAAGGAGGTGGCATAAAATAGAGTGTGAAAGAGTTTTAGGCCTAACATGGAGAACTTCGTCAGGGTCTTCAACAAGAGATAGAAACATTTATGTTAGCCATGACCTAAAATGACAGTAACCTAATGTGATTATATAATCTTTGAGTTCACAATGAATTTGCAAAGGTAGTTTATTAAATCAGTATAGTACCACAATTGAAATTGGCATCTTATTTATTCATTGGAACCAGGAATTGAACTCAGAGTCACTTAACCATTGACCCACATCCCCACCCATTTTTGTATTTTATTAGCAACAGTGTGTTGCATGTACCTCATCATTCTTAAATTTCCCTGTGGGGAAACTGGCTTAAGATCTCCTGTTTAAATAAATAGAACTCATTACTTAGAGTTAGGTATTTTGGGCCTTTTGTTGCACCTAAACAAACAAAAAACAAAACAAAAACCCACAGTACTAATATGAACTTCCTATTCCACTGTAAACTCTGGATTTGAAACATTCAGAAAAATTACCTGCCAATTTTGAAATATACAATACATGATTAATAATTATCACAACACTACATAATGGATCACTAAAACTTGTCCCTCTAGTATAACAAAAACTTTGTCTCTTCTGATCTTCATCTTCTCTTTTCCCATTCCTCTCCTTTGTACATTTAAAAACATGTCCTGCTATTATACTGGAATGTCAGAAAAAAACACTTTTGTGGTTCTTCTTTCCTTCCTTTATACTTAAAATGACTCTCTAGGAATGATTTGTCATTGTCCATACGTTTAAAAGCAAGATCATTAGCGTGAAACTTTACATTTATGCAAAGTTTTGGAGACACATCTATCTCAAAATCTATTTCCTTTACATTCATGCCCTGGTATTACTTTTGTACTTTTCTCCTTTTCTAATCAGACAACTGCCCTGAAAGCAGAGTGTATTTTATTACTTTCATATCCTTGTGTCAAAGACCAGATTGATACAATAATGTTTTAGGAAGTATTCTAAGAAGTGTAAGAGGACTTCTATTATGGGGTTTCTCCATCTTGACCTTAAGCGTCTGCATTTTGGGTGGGTAAACAAATGGACAGTAAATACTATTTTTGTGCATGAGATTTTGGTGGTAATTCCTTGGACAATAATTACAGATTCCTTCCTTCCTTCCTTCCTTCCTTCCTAGGGATTGAGCCCAGGGACACTTAACCATTGAGACACATCTTCAGTCCTTTTTTATTTTTTAATTTCAGACAGTGTCTTGTTAATTTGCTTAAGTCCTTACTAAGCTGCTGAGACTGGCTTTGAACTTGTGATTCTCCTGCCTCAGCCTCCTGAGTCACTGGGATAATCAGGGATTTCTTGAAATTGGAGAAGTTTCTGATAATGAAAGAAGTTATATATTGACAGTGCACTTCCAGCAGAATATGATGGACAATTTAATCCTCATAGCAATCCTGTAAAATGTATTTTTTATATCCCTTTTGATATGAAGATGTTAGGATTTATAACTCAATGATTTACCTTTTAGGTAGCAAAGACTAGAATAGAAATCAATAAATTATTTCCTAAGCTTTTTGTTTTTATTCACAGTATAAAATGTATAGGATACAAAGTGGTCCTCAACCTAGGGGTTTCTGGCTTCCATTAATTATGGTTGTTTTCAGCTCGTTTCAATCTCCTGAAAGCAGCCATGTTTTGCAGCAATAGGAATTTGTACAAGGTACAGTGTACAAGGTACTATGGGAAAGTTACCAGAGAAGACTTTTAGGAAAAAGCTGATCGTGAAATGGAATTTAAGGCTAAAGGGCTGTACTCCAGGTGGAGGTAATGCCATGTGCAAAACTTTAAAGGTGCCTTACTTTTAAATGTGCATTGAGACAAAACCAAGGAAACAAGCAACAAATTTCCCATAGTGGTAGTAATGTTGAAAGAGGAAATTTTCAGAAAATTACCAAGGTCAGTGGGCAAACTTACGTTACAAAAGGGGATTATATATTTGTCAAATAAAATAAGAAGAAGAAGAGAAAGAGAGAAAACCAAGCCTGACGTGCTATGATATTTGTGTTCAGTTAGAAAATTAGCAACAGTAGCACAGGAAGAAATAATAATCACAAAAATAGTGTCTCATATTTTTTAATAAAGTAAGATGAATAATATATTAACATATAAGATAACAATACTAAGAGTGAATAAATATTTAAAATTAGTGAACTTAAATGCATGGTACAAGTTTAACAACCATATAAAATTAGGCTTTGAAGGGTATAGTACAGAAGGTCATAGGAACTAAGTAACACAACAGCTATCATCCAAAATAAACACATATTTATTTGGTCCTTTTATTTCAATCTTAATTTTTTAATAACAAATATTTTAATAGATAAGTTCTTTGTTCCTTTTTTCCATTCTCATACCATTTTCCTTAGTTTGTAGGGGCAGCTCTTAAACTAGAATCATTATCCCTGAATACACATAGATTTTTCTGTCCTTTTTAACCTCACAGTCTTAAAATATATGCATTAATAAAACATATTATTGATTTTCTAATTTTCAAATCCTACATAGATTATAAACACAGTATATGTACTTCTATTCATTCCACCTCCTTTCTTTTCTACCAAAGCCCTAAGACTAATGCCTTTCCTTTGACTCTTGTTGGAAGATGAAGGAAATAAAAGACAAGGAGATTTCTGATTTGAAAAAAGACCTGCTCTAATGATAGAATAAGAGCAAAAATATCTCAAGAAAGGACATGATAGGTAGGCAAATGTCTGTATTTATAATGACATGGGTCAAAAAATATTCAGATGCCCAACGAATCATAGGTAAGTTAGATTAAAACCAAATCATGGCACTCCTGTGCTGAGATTGAGTCAGAGTCCCTCTGAAAGATAACATGTAGATCAACACCAAATGAGATTACTCTTTTAGAAATCTCTTCAGGGATTTAATTTATTAAAATATATCAACAGGAGCTTTATACACACACAGACCACATTCTTTTGAATTAAAAAAAAATCACATGTATTTTTCTCTTTTTTACTGAAATGCCTGTGTGGAATGGGCATATGCTGTAGTTAACAAGAAGCTATAAAATTGAGAAATGTTTTTCTAACCCGGCAGTGACCTGCTCAAATTGATATTCCCTTGTTCAGAACAAGGTACTTAATTTCTTCATAATTCCTTCAAAAGAGTTCTATATTGTTGTTTAAACCCTGCAATAAATACAGGCTGAGGAGAATTTAGAGAGCACATGAAATTCCCAGAGCTCTAGATATCTGAAGCTTCACAACTTGGGGGTGCAATTCAACAAACCCTGTGTGGACACCCATGTGTTCTGACATATTGAACAGCATTTTCAGTTAATTAAGAAATTATAAATTAACACTCATTATGCAGCTTCTGGGCTATGTCTTTCAGGACTAATTGTGGAATTAATTCATTCCACAAATATTTATTGGCTGCTCCCTAAATTTTGGAAACCATTCAAGGTTTTGGTGAGAACATGAAAAATAATGATGGCTGTAACAATAGTGCTAATAAGCACATTTATTCCTTTCTGGAATTCTAAAAAGATGGAGAAAATGAAATAGAACAAAGCTTTCTTAATGAAGTGCAGAATTTATTATTGATTAGAAGGTATGAACTCTCCCAGTCCCTGCTTCATTCTCTGGTTTCTATTATTTCAAGCATAATAAGTATTTTCAACTTTAGACTTTTTTCAACTTTTCAATTTTAGTTTTCTTCATTTTCCCCTGGTATTTTAAGCTTATACATTTCTGTGTAAACAAACATTTTCATACTTTCATAAAGATGAATGCATTTACTCAAATTCTGAGTAACCAAAATGTGATGTTAAATTATTGGAATGGGAATACATCTGCCATGTGTCAAGTCATATGAATACTAAGGTAAACAAGTCCTTAACATTCAGACATTATTACAACAGAATAAACTATATTGCCATTTTTCTAACTTTTCTTTTTGTTCAGAACATGATTTTTATTAAATCCTTCTCCCAAATTTTTTTTCTCCAGAGAATGCTGCTTATGGCATTGTTTTCTATAAATGCAGAAATGTACATGGTAGATTAATCTTTGAAATCATTCAGAAAAGGACATGCAATTTTTTCTTTACACTAGCATTTTCAAAATATCTTACTTTAGGATCTTCTACCTGTGTATCAGCAATTAACTTCTTAGTAAATCACTACTCAAACATTTTGCTGTTTTACCAAAATAAAACATACTTCAGAATAGCTTTAGTGACACATGTCATTTCCATGAACATTAATTACCCATAAAAATCTATTCTTGCCATTAATAAAAAATAAAACTCATGGGAAACATCAATACCCCCACAGGGACTTAATTTCTAAGGGCCTTTAGGCATTATGTGGCCATATCACTACATTTGTGCTATGTGACTGGGATTGAACCCATCTGATTTAAAGCAAAGTAATAGGTAAAGTTCTATGTTGTGTGTTTCAAGATGCATTTGCATGTCCAAGGCATTTTTCTTTGCTTCTTGTGTTTTAAAAGTGGTAGAAAGAATAATCAGGTTTGGTCTAGAGAGCATGATAGAGTTGGCTTATTAAACTTGGTCTGTGGATGACACTTTGGAAAACTTGCCTTCGATGAACTATTATGAAAGAGAGAAATAAACATCAATGCTATGACAATTATGTATTCTTGCTATAGAGATTAGCATTCCACGTATTGCAGTAATATTTAGTTCTTTTTTTTTGGTGCTGGGGATCGAAATATTTAGTTCTTAAGCTTCAGTCATTTTATTTTTCATTTTAGCATTAAGTCTAGTCATTAATTCTTACATGGGATAGTTTGTTTAAATTGTTTTCTTCCTCATTCCCAGTGTGTCTTTGTCTTACTGCATCTATTGCTTACTGATTCTGATATTACCTTTATAATATAACATGTATGAATAAAGTACTTTCTTTTTCCATATTATCATAAAACTTCAAAAGAATTGGTACTTAGGATTTAAATAATGAAAGTCATATAAGCTATACACTTCTATGTACTCCATAATCTTAACATGCATTAATCTGATCTTTATTTAGATATGTAATTCCATTAAATTCAAATATTTTAAATTACAGTAAAATTTTTTTTATGATCAAAGGACTATTTACTACGAGTTTTCTGCCTTCACCTACATCTATTTGGTACCAAACCTTATCCTTTTGGTGATAGTTTACAAGAGATGACTATTAAAAATTATTAGCAGCCTTCTTCAGAATGTATGGAAGTACTAGTCTTTCTAATCAATTTCTATCATCACATCCTCTGTATTTCCATTCATCCCTATTTGAATTTTATTTTATTTCCTGGAAAAGTGATAATGAAATCCTCCTCAAACAAAATCCATCTAATTTTCTGTGGCACTCAAGTTGGTCTTATTTAGTAACAGGCTAACTATTCTGCAAAATGGTGTATGACATTAAGTTGTTTCAATGACTAAACCAGAAGAACATATCAGGTTTTTGCAAATATGAAGTATGAAATTAAGTATCCATAGAAATTTTAGCAAAGGCTGTCATTATTGTCATTGTCATGGTTGTCACTGTGGCCATCATCTTCATTGTTGCCCTTGTTGCCATGGTCATAATCATCATCTATCACTGACTGTAGGGATCATGGTGCTCACTGTTGACTCCACCTGCAGTTTCTGCCAGAACCCTTTACATCTTCCTGTCACAACTTTCTTCTTTTTCCTTTGTGTAGTTTATGTTTTCAAGGATGGCTTTTTCCATGAACATCCCTGATGATTTTTCTTTTTTCTTTTTGCTGAGCTAATTTAGCAGACATTGAGACTATCAGTAGTTCTTGCTTTTCTATCCACTGTTCATACATCTGATTTCAGTTAAATCACTCGAATTAGATTAACGGTTGGGATAACATGCACATAAACTTAGTGAGGAATACTAATCTTTAGAGTGCATCTCAATGACTTTTTACCCAATATACATCAATACAAACACCACCCATGCCAAGATGGTAAACATTTCCAGAAGACCATAAGTCTCACTCATATGCCTTCTAAGCGTATGTCACCCTCATTTTATCTATCCCTAGGACATCAACATTTTTGACTCATATTACATTAGTTTTTATTCTTATGACTGTATTTTTAAGTTTTATTTTGAAATAATTATAGAATCAGTTCACAAGAGAAAGTTGAACAGAAATGAACAAGTTCTTTTACACTGCTTTTTTTAGCTTTCTCCAAATTTAACATCTTGTATAACTACAATAGAACATCCAGATCAGAACACTGGTATTAGATCCTGCAGATTTCACCAGTTAATTATACATGCACACATTCATGTTGTTTGGTTTGTTGTTTCTATACAGTAAAATGTTGTACAGATTCTACTAGCTAAATCACACCAAGACACGAATCTGGGCAATAAGTCTCTCCAGAGCTATTCCTCTATATCCACATCAATTTACTCTCAATCCTTAAATTCTGGCAAATAAAATTCTGCCCATAATTTCCTTAATTTTGTTATTTAAAGAATGTTCCATAAGTGGAATTATATTTTGTGTATTCTTTCGATGTTGACTTTTTCTTGAAGCATAATTCTCTTGACATCCATCCAAGTTGCTATGTGTACCATTAGGTTGTTCTTTTTAACTGATGAATAGTATTCCATGTTACGGGTACAATAAAATCTGTTTTACAATTCACCATTGAAAGATATTTGGGTAGATTCTAGTTATAGAATATAATAACTAAAGCTGCTATTAGCATTCATGTAAATATCTATGTAAATATAAGTTGTCATTTCTTTGGAGTGAAGGTCAGGTGTTCAAATACTGGTTTGTATTGAAGGTAATATTTTTTTTTATTTTTAAGGTAGAAAGTCGAACTATTTTGTACAGTGACTATACTATTTTATATCCCCATTAGTGAAATATAAGTAATCAAGTTTTTCTGTGTCTTTGTCATCATTAGCATTATCCATATATTTTCTAATTTTAGTGTTCTGATAATGTATCGTCTTAATTTGCACAAGATTGTGGTTTTATTTTTATGTTTAAATTCTACTTTTTTTGATACTAGGGATTGAACCCAGGGGTGCTTACCCATGGAGCCAGATCCCCTGCACTTTTTATTTTACACATTGATACAGGGTTTCACTAAGTTGTTTAGGGCCTTGCTAAGTTGCTAAGGCTGGCTTTGATTTTACAATACTCCTATCTTAGCCTTCCAAGTTGTTTGGATTACGGTATGTGCCACTGTGCCCAGCTTGGACTGTGGTTTTAGACAGTATTTCCATAATTACTAATGGTTGTATGTCTTTTTATGTATTTTCTGTCATGTGTGTATTCTTTTCAGTAAACTACATTTTCATGTATTTGTCATTTTCTGATTGAATAATTGTTGCTTTTAATTTTGGGTTTGGAAAGTTTTTTAAATACTCTAGGTATAAGACAATGTGATATTTAGAGAATAATGGAGACATAGATCAGGAGAACTGAGTGGAAAACTCAGAAATAGATTCACACAAAAATGTTTCATTTGCAAAAGCTCAAAAAGTAATTCAATTGAAAAGAGATTTTTCAATAAATGGTGATGAAACAATTGGTTCTCTGTAGTTTTGTTAAGAAGAACCTTGACCCAACCACATACATTACATAAAAATCAACTCAAAATGGTTTCTGAACTTAAATGTAATAGTTAAACTACCTAAGAAATAAGAGAAGCACTATAGAACGTAGAAGAGAAAAACATTCTTATACTTGATAATAAAAGCATGGTTCATGCAAGTAAATGTTGATAAACTAGACCTTATGAAAATTGCAGAATTTTGTTCTGTGAAATGCCTTGTTAGGTTGATGAACAGAAAAATAAGAGAGAAGGACAAAATATTTGCAAATGATTCTAACATTTTTTAAGGGCAGGAATTGTTTCTATGTCTCTTCCTCACACCTGGTCTATAAAAGTTCCTGAATATATACTAAACACAAAAAAATTGAGAATACCTAGTGAGAGAAAACTTGGAAGAGAATTTGCCAAGATATTATCTTTCTACTTCAGTGTCAAGAAGGGCAAATTGTTTTGCAATGAAGGAAGGAATGTGAAATTTGTTATTATGCAATCCATAAAAGAGAACACACAATTTTTTGAGAGTTCAGATTTCCTGTGACATTGTTCAACACAACTTTTCTGTGAAAATGATGAGCATTGTTTACAGTGACTGGGAGATAAACTAATGTCCTTGTTGACAAGTGTAATTGATTACAATGGGACTCTTTTTGACAGGGTTCAGTCAGCTTGCTTTGCAGAATACAAGTGTCCCATCACAGTGTTGCTTCAAGTCAATAGGACAAAGGAACCAGTCTCCCTGAAAAGTCCTTTTAGGTACAGCTGGGCTATCAAATGTCAATACAGCTGACAAAGTGGCCAGCAAACTGCAAGTACTAGATATCACATGGTGATTATAAAAATTTACAGCTGTCAGCTAAAATGAGAATGTCTCCCATGGGTGTGAAACTAAAATGTGAGGATTAGCTGATAAGGCATTCTGCTCTGGCTTTTTCTTTCATGAACCAAGATCACAGAGATGTGAGAATGTCATCCACAAGGTTTAACAAAATGTTCACCAAGATTTAGAGCATAATATTGAATCTTTTGAAAACATCTTTCTTATACAAGACAAAAACCTTAAACTACTTTGAAAGACAGGATGAAGTTGTTAGGTACCAGTATAAACCCAGAAAAGACTAAAATGCACCTATATTGGTATTGGACATGTTAAACTAAATCATCTCAAAGTGATCAGTAATTGTTGCTTAGGTATTACTGTGATATTAAGGAAACTCCTAATTTAAAGATAAGAATGGGAATATTAGGTTATAAATTATGTCTTAAAAAGTCCTAGGGCTTTTGAATAAATATTGACTTCATACTTGTACTTCTCTAAAAGGAAATTTTCATATGGATCAACGTATCTATTGTTTGTGAATATCCTTTTATCAAAAAATCTGGATGATTCATAACTTTGTTGCTAAAATTTTATCTGAATACAGATGGGGTGGTGTTAATAAATGAAAGTGGCTATTCAGTAAGCTATTGGGATCAACAGAAAATACAGAAGCTTCCTAGAGGTGAAGTAGACAAAAAAACAGACCAATGACTCATGTTTGTGTAATTAACATATTACTTTCTCAACCATCTTATCAATGCATATGTGAAATCATTCTTCTTGGTTTACAACTGTTTGTTCCAATCATTATTTCTCTAATTTAATACTTTATTATCTCTCTTGGATGTGTTACCTGGTTTTCTCTACCCATACTTTCTTTACCTAGCTTCTGCATTACCAGGTTAACTTTCTACACAGTATGGTTCTAAACACAATATTTATGGACTCACAAAAGTCTCTTATTCCCTTATGACTACCAAAAAAGACATACCAATTGAGTTTAACATTCAAAGTTTTTGACTCTTTGGTCTCAATTTATCATTGTAGGATTACTTCCTACTCCTTCCCATCAGTTAGTTATCCAATTTAATTAGATAGACCACGTATGCTGCCCCTCTTACAGGAGCCTCTTTTCCATGAAATGTTCCCTCTGGCATGCACCATTTTAATTTTAAATATAGCACATTAAATTGGAATTGTCATTAAACACTGGAAGAAGCTACTTTCTACAATAAATATGCTAGGGAAATGCACAATATACTAGGACATTTGCAATAACTTGCTGGGAAAGAAAATAGAATAATAAATTTTGTTAAAATTTGAATAGAAACATATCAATTGAATAAATTAATAGGAATTAATGCTAAAACATGCATATGTCAGTGCCTTGACTCTGATCTTGAGGCCATGAGTGATAAAGGTTAACTAAAGTTATAAAGTGATAGAATATATAAATAATTGGAAACTATGAAAGTGTACCACTGTATGATGGTGATGTGGAAATATCATCAATAAGTTTGATGTCAGCTGGCATGATCAGAAGATACTAATTCTTGTACTGGAGAGGTAAACTATGTAACAATTCAGCAAAAGGAAGGTGGCTCTTCAAAGCAGGCATCAAGATAGCATTGTCAGTCAGAGGGAATCTTCCTTGACTCCAATCCCCATCTCTACCTAACTGCTCATGGTACCACTTAATTTGAATGAGGATTTCAATTTTATTATTTTTGCTGAGAAAGTATCTTCTCTATTACCATAGAATTGTTCCTCTTGTCCTGTCAATGTGGTCCTGAAGATTCTGGTTAAATGCCAGCAACTTTTGTACCTGTTAATGAAGTCAGAGTAAGCCTAAGTATTTGGTAGAAGACCGGTCCATTTCTGAAGTCACTTTAACGCTAATTGTCCCAGAAGTTGGACCAGTCAAAGTTTATTCATAAAATGAGTGCTAGAATTATTGTAATAGTTTCCACTAGAGTAGGTTCTATTAAGTAGATTTAGATACTTTATGTTGTTAAAAAAAAAATTCCCAGGCTCAGTGGTGTGTTCCATAATCCCACCTACACAGAAGTTTGAGATGGGAGGATTACAAATTCGAGGTCAGCTAGCAACCTAGCAAGATCCTGTTGCAAAATAAAAAAAGGAATGAGGCTGTAGCTCTGTGGTAGAACACCCCTGAGTTCAATCTCCAGTTCTGCAAAAACAAGTAAACAAACAAGTAAATACTAACTTTTGCCAATGTCATTACTGCTCAAATTACTTCCCAAATTATTCTATCTGGAAAATGTGGTATATCAAGTAAGGCAAACTGTCTATATTAATTTTCTTTTCTCACATTGCTTCAAGAATTATGGGATGACTCAAAATTGTACAGAACTTAATGATACCCCTTAGGCATATTTGAATCTATACTCTCAACTGGAAAAACAAAGTTCTCCATAAAGAAATGATAAAGACCAGCAGGTATATGATTAAGAGAAAGTAGCAATGAAAGAGACAAAACATACAAATGTAAACATTAGATCATTGCCTAAATTCTCTTCTTACTTCTGTGAATCTTTCTCTTATTTTTAAATACTGGCCACAAAATATTTTTAATTACAGTCTTTAAAAGCCTTTGGAACAATAAAATAATAATCAGTGTTACACTATTCTAAATTTCTAAAAACTATTTAGAAAACATTTAAAAATTAATATCATGAGTCATCATATGTTTTAAAGGCATAATTCATAAATCTCCATATAGCAGAGAACTCCTTTTGTTTTGGAATGTACTTAGGCCACAAGCAGAATAATTCTAAAGGTAAAAAGAAGTGGGCAATGTTGGTTTAAAATAGAGTACCTTTTGTATTAAATGGGGAAAACATTCATTATTGCTCATCTTGATCACAGTGCCTGGCATAAGATGATGAGAAATATTTACTGAATATATTTATTGAATAAAATCCACTTGAAGCTGCATGTCAAAATAGTTTAAATCCAATATTGTGCAATATTTTTCAACATTGCAATTGGGGAATGAAAACTAAATAAACACTCATAACTCTAAAAGCAATAATACTGTTGGTTTGAAAATATTTTAAAGTATGAGATGAAAAGGAGAATTTTTGTTTCAGATGTTGAAATAAGCAAGTTCCATGACTAAAGCATTAAATTTGATAGAAAATATCTCTAAAAATCTCATGGTAAATTAGGAAATGCTGCAATCATCCACCATCTGGTGGTTGTTTCAAAGATGAATTGTACAGGGATCTAGGCATTTCTATTGGGACTTAATGAGCTAGAGGAATAAGAATGTACAAAATATTTTTCACAAGTGTTATAGTTAGGTAATGTTCTAATTGTATGCAATAAATGTTACTGTTGTACAGATAAAATAATACCATAGAATTCAACTTTCTTCAACTTTGTAAGATGTGTGACCACTACATAATTGATGTCAGATCTAATGACTTTTTTCTTTCCTTTTTTTTTTTTGGTATGTGTTTGTGTGTGTGTGTGTGTGTGTGTGTGTGTGAAAGAGAGAGACAGAGTGTTGACTGAGTAGGTGGAATATCCTGGTAAATATTTAAGGACTGTGAGATGCTGCTTTTAAAAATCCTAGTAAACATTAAGCAATTATTCTTTAAATATAAGTAAATTTGTTGTGGGGAAAAAAAGATAACGATGAATTTTCTACATTGGAAATTCCTCTATTTTAGCACAGTGACCGTTTAAGCAAGTTTTCACTTATGGAGATTTATATTTTATTCATTTTCCCTTTCTGTGCTCGAAAACAATTCCCCATTTTCCCTTTTTAAATAATTAACAAGATAGCAATAAATTTGACTGAGTAACATGAGTCTCTTTAATTTTATGTTTTTTTCAATTGTTAGAATCAGACACTACATTTATCCAGAGAATAACTGGCAAAATTAGCACTGCTTTCTTTCATTGCCTTTGTGAGTTTAATGATTAGATTGCAAAAAAAAAAAAATTCATGAAATTTTTGAGAAATATCTTGAGACATCTTATGATAACTGGCATAAAATATATTGAGCTTTTACTCCAATCTTGAGTCAAACCATGCCACTTTTCATATCTTTTTACATTTTTCTGAGAAATCAAAAGAAACTAGAAATGCAGTTATAGCCAAAATGAAACAAAGATTCCATTTTGCAAAGCACTGCTTTAAACAAATTCAGCTTATTTTTAATAAATAGATATTTAGTTTTAAAGGAAAACAAGAAAACACATAAGGCACAAGGAAAACAGTTTTATAAAAATAATAGATATAATTGTATTAATATATCTATGGAAAGAATAAATACTATTTTTAACTATATAACAATGTGAAAATATTACCTATCAATATGTGTTTTTTGTTTTTTTGTTTTTGTTTTTTTTTTACTTTCTACCTCATGAATATTTACTCATTAAATTTTAACGAAAGGCATAGGGAACATTGTCACTCAGCGTGTTCTTCCACTTAAATAAGTAGGAATGAAACGCACTGTGTTAGTATCATTGAGGCAAAATATTGCAGTGAGGGTCTAGAATGAAGGTCTAAATCTGGACCAAAAGAGTGAAAATGCTAGGACAATTTATCTCATAATGGAAAATATTATTACGTTGATTTTATTACCTTAGATGAGTAATTGGTCAATAAAAATTATTTGGAGCCAGGCCCAGTGGCACATGCCTGTTATCCCAGCAGCTCAGGAGGATGAGGCAGGAGGATCTCGAGTTCAAAGTCAGTCTCAGCAACTTAGCAAAGCCCTAAGCAACTTAGCGAGACCCTGTCTCTAAAATACAAAAAAGGGCTGGGGGACATGGCTCAGTGGTTAAGCACACCTGGGTTCAATCCATGGTACCAAGAAAAAAAAAATATTTGGGAGAGAATTTCCCTATTCACTTATAATACATTGTTGTTTCCTTATTTTATGATCAAGGGTGTTGATGCCATAGATGTTTAGTTATGATCCAAGTTCATATTTTATATTTAAATAAGGAAAAAACTATTTCAATTTGTTCATCTTGGGAATTACATTGAGAAGGAATAATAACATTTTATTTTGGATAAATCTTACAATTTGCTGAGCATCAATATTTCTACTAATCCACAAACATGCAAGATGAATCTCTGTACAATTGCATTTGTCTGATTTTAGAAGTAAAGATGAACAGAGTCAGCTCAAGGCAATTTTGTGAGAAGAGAGAAAAAAGTGGGCATCAACTCATATATTTTCTTGTGTTTGATTCCAGAACATTACATCATCTCTTATAAGCTTTAAAAACCTTCTTATTCCTTTCCATGTTCCCCATCAGGAGACAGGCTACAATATTTACTTCAAATCTGGTAGTTTAATATTTGAAGTTAAAAAAACTCAATAGAATAATTAATAGAGGAACCCTGTCATTTTCTCTGTAACCTAAGTTGCAAATTGTTTTATTAATCAATGTAATTGATAAGACTGTCAAAATTTACCTTGGGAATGAAAGGTCATGAGAAGGAGCTCTAAATTGTCATTTAGTTTGTATGTATGTGAGAAATATTTACACAGGTTTCCTAGATGTGAATATTTCCTTCAATCCTCTTACAGATTGTTCTGTGACATAAAGTATGTTAACACTAGAACTTTATGACCATTACCATCTAAATTAAGTCCCTATTTTAACACCTTTCTTTACCAAATGAATTCTCAGTGTGGTATACTGATGACCACTGTCAAGGTGTCTGCAATCTTAAAATTATTTTTATACTAATACTAGGGATTATTTGCATTTTCTACTGTGTTGACATTGGCACTGATGGCACAAACAATGGTGGATAAAACTGCTGGTGACTTCATACAAAGCACAGTGACCCCAAACTGTACTTGTCATGGTGTTATTCACTACCAAGCAATTGTTATTTCAAAAATTTATGGAAACAAAAAAGTTGCATATAAGATAGTACTTAATGAAATTGAAAAATAATAATTGATCTCTCCCATTAAATGAATATTTTTTCAGTATTCTGTGTGGAAGAACAAATAAACCTGGAAACACTTCTGATGCACCTGTGAAGACTATGGCTATTTAAAAGAAAATTACTTAAAGAGTTATGAGAGTTCTGAGCTGAATTAGCCATTTTTAAGTGAAATACTATTTTTATTTGAGGAAATAACTGGCAGACAAACTGTTTATATGGGTATTTGACTGATATTTTAATTTAAGATATTAATTGATCCCATTGAGGAAAACAAATGATAATATTTATTATCAAAAATAAGATTCGTGGGCTGAGGTTGTATCTCAGTGGTGGAGCGCTTGCCTCACATGTGGGAGGCACTGGGTTTGATTCTCAGTACCACATATAAACAAATGAATAAAATAGAGGTTCATTAATAGCTAGAAATAATTTTATAAAACAAGATTCAAATTTTCAAGAGAATATAGATTTAGGGGAAACTTAATTCACTTTAAGATTATAAGTACCTAAAGTCTCTTTGGATGAGATCAATGGTAACATTAATTGTTAATATTTTATATCCAATAATGATTTTTGTCAAAATATGGAAAACACGCATAGTTCAATTGGTTAACATTTACCAAATGACCAATTCATGATTTTGCATTGAATGTGGATTTATGTGTCCTGTAACATCAGAATGCATACCTTAAATAAGCACAATAATATTCCTTTAAAAAAAAGCAAAATATGTGAGAGTTAATGACCTATTCAAAGTTTAAGAATGTAAGAGAATATAGAATGTACCATGATATGATTTGAGATTTTACACTGCAAATAACTTTTAAGAAATTCCTATTTGATAAGTATTGGTATAGTATCAAAGAGGACTTTTGGATACCTATCCTTAAAATGTTTTAAATACACCTACTTTTCCTCACTATGTTTTTTGTGAAGGTGCATTATCTTCCTGTATTTCAACAAAAACAATCACATGACCACAAAGTCAAATACAGAGATATGAGAAACTAGCTACCTTCTATTAGGTCAGAGAATTAAACAATTTGAAAGAATTAATGCTTTTCTGTTCAGTATTCTTTTGTCTTAGAAAATAGTTATTTTCCTGAAAATTGATTATGCTCACCTGTAATAATTTTATTGTCATATGAAGTTACAAATCAATACATAAAATCATTTTATGATATTATAAACATTGATAGATTAAGCCTATGGACATAAACATTCTCTGAGGTCCTCAAAATTCAGTAGTATATGAAGGATTCACAGAAAGAAAAATTACAAGGACTGCTGCTTTATTATATCTTTCCCATCATACACTTAATGAAATGTCTCCATATTTGATCTTTAGCTATGCTAGTTTTCACATAAAACTATCAAATCAGATATTACTTCCTTGTTGTCCTTTATGTTTTAATTTTACACTATTAATAGCATTTTAAAAGCAGGGAGAATGCTTTTGATGATCTTATCTTCTGACATCAGTTGTTACTAAAACTTGATGTGAAGGTGTTTACCAGTGTTTGACCCAGTTTTGTCAAGGATATTTTTAAACCCTGGATAAATCACTTAATTGTGTTACATTTCAGTTTTTTATTATGAAAACTGCCTCTACTATTATTATTAAATTATGTCAGGAAAATTAATTTACAAATAATTATCAAACTATTTTTCATCTATAGTTTCAAGGTAATACTAAAGGATAATCCTATACCAGTGACACATTAAAAATGGATAATGAAAATACATGGGGACACAAAAACAAAAAAAGAAAGCATTTAAAATACTTACCATTCCTTAGTTCATTTAAGGATAATAGAGAAATATAACTTTTCAAAAAGAAGATCAGTAATTCAAATCGGTTATGGAAATATAATTGTGCTGGGGAGGTAAACTCATAGAATAAAATTAAATAATTAATACTGCATGTAAAATTTTCCAAATTTGAAGGACTGAAGTGCAAAAGTAACTTTCTAACACATAACAGGATGTCTCATAATGTAGAAAATAAAATTAAACCATCCACAAAATACCAGGTAGATTTAGAAAGAAACTCATAAAACATATTACAAACCCTATAAAATTTTCATGTCTAAAAACTACATTGCAATTCAATATATTGTAGTTTATCTTGAGTGTTCTAAATACAATTGTCTATCTTTGTTGAGACTTATTTAAAAAATTTTTATGTTTAGTTATATTGTGTCAACTCTAAGTCTAATACTCTTTCAAGGACAGATTATTTTGTAATGCAAGTGTATTTATATAGTATATTCTGATATACCTGCCTAAAATGAGTTCATAGAATTCTCAGAGCAAAGATGATAAAAATGAATGCCACCTGATATTTGCTGAGGGTCTCCTGTACATGGACACGGTAGTGTCAAATATGTTATCTAATATCTCCAAATTTACAACAGTTCTCTGTTCATAGATTGAAATAATTAACCAAGGTATATCCTTTTCTGCAATTGTGGTGCCTGGAAGAAAATCTTCAAGTGACCGATTATTAACTGCATGGTGTTCAAGTCTACACCCATGCCAAGACAGATAGAGGCAATTTTGTAACATTTGTACTATCTTGAAATTTATAATAACTTGACAAGCTTTCTCCCAACAGCTGTATCCCTATCTGAAAACAGTCTTTTAACCACCCACAGGCAGATAAAAGGATGGGAAAAAAACACCTTATCAGGCTCCTCAGCTGGCTGCTGCCTCTTAAAATCCTAATTGGGTTATTCTTGTCTTTTAATATTTGAAATAGGTCACCTTCCTGTGTTTTATTCTAAAGTAAAACAAAAACTCCTAGATAATAAATTTTGCATTACTAATAGGGAAAACATAATTTCTTACCTTTTTAAAATACTTACCTGTGTTTGCCTGAGTGCAGGCTCATAGTTTAGACTCTGGAATCCATTTAGGTGGGAAAAATTAAAACAAAGTCCTTATGTAAATAATGTTCATGAGCACCCTTTGGAAGTTAGAAAAAGAATGAGGAAAGATGGTAAATTTTTGGATTTTGTTTTTCTTTGTTTTCCATCTGGGTTCACTCCCAGTTAGCTGGACAGTTTAGACAGCTAATATATGCCAGAGCAATGATGTTAACAATTTATGTTTGAAAGGGGATCTTTTGGTGTCTACAAAGCCTTATGTACATTGTCTATTTTTTAGGCTAATGCAATTTTCTCAATAGCAGATTCAGTAATATAACTATTTCATGCATGTTTATCCTATGCCACTATATAGTCATAGGAAAAGTAACAGATTAGTAAAGAATGTGGCTTCCAATTAAAATGTAGAATATCTGATGCTCTTTCATTCATAAGAAATAAGAAATAAATCATAACCTTAGTATACATCAAGCACCATGGTATGAATAAAGGATTCAAAAATAAAGGGAGTTTCTTTTTTAATTGTAACCCAAAGGTCAATATGAGGAAGCAACCTTAATCTTTAAATGTTGCTTGACAATTTGTAAACTCAAAAATATTTACTATATCTTCACTTACATTTTATTAAACTTGACCATGTAATGTGATAGGTATTAGTACTATGAGGATAAGAGCCAATAACTTAAGAAAGACACATCTGCCAATAGAAAACTGCATTCAACTAATTGCTTTTCACTGGGGAGTGTCCCACAGGAAAAGGTTTCTTAAAAAATTCAAAATCGTTTGTGTGTGTGTGTGTGTGTGTGTGTGTGTGTGTGTTTGTGTATTTAATCCATTTCCTAAAACAAAACTGGCCTCCCTACCAGATATGTTACCAATTCTGGGGGTTTTGTTCCACTGTATGGCTGTAGCTTCTCAAGTGGATTTCTGAGTTCTTCCAGAATTATTTTTGACTCACAGATAGCTGTCACATTGTTGCTTGTTTGATGGGGAAGAAAGATCAAGATCTCCTGTTCTGCCATCTTGCTGATATCATTCTTCAATTCATTGAATTTTCACTGTAACTAGAATCAGAAAATTCAAACTTTCTCTGTCAATCACCTGGCCCTGGCTGTACCTCTCAGATCATTGCTGCCCTTTTCCATAGGTATTCCACAAGCTTTGACTTGCTCACTTATAGAAAACTCTTCTCCACCTTTGATTGCAGTTACCGGAATACTTTTCCTTCACTACTTGAACCAGCTAGCTTCTTCCTTTTCTTCGTGTCTTATAATAGTTGACTCAGAAGTGAGGGATGCCCAGTCAATCTAGGAGGGTCTTCACTCAAGACTGATTTCATTTTCTTCATATCTCTTACTATCTTCAATTATAATTATTTGTCTTACTGTTTGTATTCACTCATCTGAAAATAAAGGCATTAACAGTATCAACCATTTAGGGCTATTGTTAAAAATAAATGAGTTAATATATGCCTCATGCTTATATTAACAAAAAAAAAAACCCTCAAGATCAGAAATATGTCTCATTTTGAGTCAGACATTTATTTCATAAACTCAGAATCCATACCTCATGGTAGTCAATAAATAAACAATTGTTGGATGATTGAATGTGCTTCTAAGTTACAAGAAGATATTTTTAAATTTAATGACCTTTCACAAGCTGATTCAGAGGTCTAACAAACAAGATGTCTATAAAAAAAAGAAGTTAATGGAATTTTAATTATTCAATCTAGAACAAAGAAAGCCAAAATTAGTTGTGAACATTCATTTAAGTTGTGAAAAAAGGCAAATGAAATTAAGCATCACAAGGAAAATGATTGCTGTTTCATTTAGTTTTTGCTGCTTAATACTTTGAGTTGATGTAGTTAAAACTAAGTTGATGGAAGTGACCAGCTGTTTTCTATTTCCACTGAGAATGAAAGAAATAAAAACAAACTCAAGCTAAATCATGAAGAATAAAGGGTAGCTAGAAGGAAGACATTCCTTACTGTGAAAGTTATTACAACTATTCCAATGAGTTGTAAGGAAGGATCATAAAAACATTTGAATTTTTTTTTTTTTTATATTTTCATGTCTGGGAAAATAGCTACATACTTTAGTTAGATGGTAGGATCAAGTAGATTCTTTCAGCAACCTTTGATGTTCATAGGTTTGTCAAAATTTTAAAATAGTTAAGATTTTCAAGTATATTAGCAATTAACATAAGGATGAAATGAAATATTTTTAAGAAGTCTGAATTGCTTTGTAGACAAATAGCATCTGCCTTTTCCATAGGTAAATACAATTTAAATACCTCTACAAAAAAATTATTTTTGAGAGCAACAGATCAAACAATGCATGCACTCCTAAAGTTCAGTCCACTTTTGTCCTCATAATTGCCATTAAGTAATTTTTAAAATTGATTTGTTTGTGTGTAATAAAGTAGGTTTTATTAAAATTCATTTTTAAAAAATATTGATGCTTTTTAGTTATACATGACAGTAGAACCCAATTTGGATATAATCATAAAAGCATGGAATATATCTTACTCTAATTAGGTCTCCATTCTTGTGGATGGTGAGATTCACTGTGGTATATTCATATGTGTACATAGGAAAATTATGTCAAATTCATTCCACTGTCTTTTGTTTCCTTATCCCCCCTCCCTTCCCTTCATTCCCCTTTGTATAATCTACTGAACTTCTGTTCTTCCCCTCTCCTCTTATTGTGGGTTAACTTCCACATATCAGAGAAAACATTTGACTTTTGGGGACTGACTTATTTCACTTAGCATAATAGTCTCCAGACCCATCCATTTGCTGGCAAATGGCTGAGTAATACTCCATCGTGTACACATACTACATTTTCTTTATCCATTCATCTGTTTAAGGGTAACCAGGTTGATTCCATAGCTTAGCTGTTGTGAACTGAGCTTCTATAAAGATTGATGACTGTGGTGTCACTGTAGTACAGTAATTTTAAATCCTTTGGATATATACTGAGGAGAGGGATTGCCAGGTCAAATGGTGATTCATTCCTAGATTTTTAAGAAATCTCTATGCTGCTTTCTAGAACTTTTGTACCAGTTTACAGTCCCACTGAAACTGTATGTTTGTATCCTTTTCCCCACATCCTGACCAACATTTATTATTACTTGTATTCTAGATAATTGCCATTCTGACTGGAATGAGATAAAATCTCAGAAATTTGCATTTACTAATTGCTAGAGATGTTGAACATTTTTTCATACATTTGTTGACCATTCATATTTCTTATATTGAGAAATGTCTGTTTAGTTCCTTTGCCCGTATTGACTGGGTTATTTGGGGTTTTTAAAATTAATTTTCTTTAGAACCAAAGTATAATAGTTGTTGATTAGGTTAACTTGGCTAACACAAAGTTAACACCAATGTATTCAAAGTACTAAGACATATCAGCCTTTGGTAGAAACTGAAGTTATTCACAAAACCTGGTTTTAAAACATTAAGGATGAGATATACTGTGATTCTTTGATTTATTTTTCAGTAAGAGCTTTGATTCTACATTCAGAGCTTCTCACACTCTCAGTCTTCCTCTTCATAAAAGGTACAGATACTGAAATGAACAAAAAGATTAATTTTCAACACTTGTTTTTTTGTTGTCAGTTTTGTTTGTGCATCTTTGTTTCCTTCTTGTTCTGGGCTCAAGACAGGCTTTCAAAGTATGAGATATATTATAAAAATATTGCAAATTATGGTAACAGGAGATTTTTATGGCCTGTTAGATCTGTTTCTAGCATATTTAACATGTCCATCAGTTTCATGGCAAATTGATGAGTCACTTCCCATTTGGGTCCCTAAAAGGGATGGAGCCTTAGATCATCCAGATACATGATCTAACAACGTTGTTTCCCTTTTTAATCACACTTTTCTAAAGTACACTTCTTTGTCTTTCTCTAATACAGTGTTTATCACCTGTAGCAATTTTGTTTTAACAATGCTGTGTACTATTTTTGATGTTACCATTGTAGAGCAAATGGTTGTTACCAAATTCTAATGTGTAGAACTCAGGGATGGTGCTTATTATCCTACAATGCACAGGAAAGAACTGCACCATAAAGAATTGTCTGGTCCATGATGCCAGTAGTGCGACTTAAAAAGCTCTCCTAGTGAACTGAGTTCTCTGTAGGAAGGTGAGGTGTTTCCTTCAACACGTATAGAATCTAGCACAGTATTTGTCATATTAAATTCATCTGAAAACACCTGTTAGTTACTGATGTTTTTCTCTTCAGACAGTTTAGAAGGGGACTTTTCTAGCATATATGAAGGTAGAGATTATTCCCATTATACTCTAAAAACTTTAATTGCTTTATTCAAAATCCAAAACCTGATTAAAACTCGTCAATAGTTTCTTTTTGCTTCAGGATAAAGAATATTCTAAGGTATACTTCCTCTCCCACCTCATCTTGTACTCATCTCTGTTAGTCTATCTACTCATCTAGCCTTCTCTCAATCCTCCCAGTGCTCAAATTGAATCTAGAAGTAGTTGGTAAGCATGTAACAATGTGCATTTTAAAATTATTCTTGTATGAGGCAATACTTTAAATTCAGTAGCTCAATTTTGAAAAGTTTCATTTTGTAACTGAAACAATAATATGGTGGTACTACTATTAACTTCATGTACAAAATGAGTAAACCATAACCCAGAAAATTTAAGTCACTTGCTCAAGGACACACACAACACATAAGTGTAGAAGTTCTTGAACAAGGATGGAATTAGTATATTCCAGGTTGAGTAATCACATCAGAAAAGACAAGATTAGTGGCCCATGCCTGTAAACCCAGCAACTTGGAAGGGGGAGGTAGAAAGATCACAAGTTTGAGGCCAACCTAGTAACTAAGCAAGTAAGCAATATCCTGTCTCAGAAAAAAAAAAAAAAAAAAAAAAAAGCTGGGTGTAGCTCAGTGGTTAAGCATCCCTGGATTCAATACCCAGTACCCTTTTCACACACACACACAGACACACACACTAACACAAACACAAAGAAAAACAAACAGAAAAGGTCAAAAAACGACTAGGGAACACAATCAAAATGACATAGCATTTGATTTACTACAGTTGAGTAAGTTAGGGCCCACTGAAGCATGTCTCACTATTAATGCTAAAATCATGTATGTTTTCTTCATTATGAATTCTTTCTTCCAAATATTCATTTTTTTCTTCAAGACACAAATGTCTAAAGCAATGACTATTTTATATGTTCTCTTTCTATATATGTTTTATGTATATTTAATATATACTGTTCAGATACTTTACTTACAAATGCATGTTCTAAAATGTTTAAAGATTGTAGAGAATCCTTTTGCAAAAAATTTCTAGAACCAAGAAAATGGTGAACTAATTCTCAGCTATCACTACTGTCCCTATTTGTAATCTCTTTCAACTTTTAGTAATAATGCCAAATATATGGTCTTGGTGCCATTCTTCTAAAGTGAGATAATATCAATAAATAAAAGCATCACTGATAACTATTTTGAATGTTGAGGATTGAGTTAATTTATACATAAATGAATATAACAGTAAGCGAAATTCAATATACAATTTAACTATGTAGTTATGATAACACATTCTAAGAATTATTCTAAAATAGGCTTAGGTTGTAAAATGATTATCAACAAGAAGTGTTATTAATGAAAACAATAATATAAATGAAGGCAATAAAATGGATAGTTTTCAGTATATGACTACAAGGATACACTGTGAAAAATAATTGTATACATGAAATGAATAATGATTCCTAAATAGTTTATTGTGTTAGAAGTTTATAAATAAAATCTATATACAGAAATTGAAAATTTTCAGGATACGTATAGATACATAGATATCTATCTCTATATATATATATTAAAAATAGAAAATCAAAATACCTCAAGCTATGTAAATGTATGCAATTTTTTTCAATATTTTAATACTCACTTTGTGATGGTTGCTCAGTACAAGGTAAATAAGACATCAAAGACATGGTAAATAGGTAATAGTTAAATTTTCTAGCTAAAACCATATTCTGTCTTCTTGTTAACTACTCACATGAAGTGGGGTATCAATATGATCAGTTGATAAACTATTTTTGACATAAACTTTCCAATTTTTGAAACATAAAGATAGGTAATATTCTGGAAGAAGAATACTTAGAAAAAGTTATTTTAGAAGATACCAGATGACTCTTTGAAAATAATGTATTCTCTCAAATTTGTTATTTTCATCTTTTCTGGGGTGACAATTTGTCAAGTACCTACTTGGTGTCTTCATCTCCTGCCCATGTTTATATAAAAGAATCCTGGTGCTTTCCTTGGTTTTCACTTCTTGCAGTAATGCCCCCTGACCTTATTCCGGGGACATACCTTGATCAGTTTAAGCCAGTTGGTACTTCAGTCTTAGGTGTTTCACTCAGTATGATTTCCGGAGTCTTGCTCATGTGACTTTTCTTCTTTTGTGTTTTCTGTGTATTGATTGTTGAATGAAACTCTTGCCTATATGAAGGAAAGAAGTTCAAAACAATTTAATACAAAGAAGGTAGAGGAGGTAGATGAAAAACACCTGGTCTTTGATTTTACAGCTGAAACAAAATAAATTTCTAAACTTTTTGTTTTAGTTGCTAACCATTCCCTATGAACGTTTTGGTATTTTTGAAGAGCAGTTTCATACATCTTGACAAAACAATGCCTGGGTCTTCAGTATTTCTCTAGTGAATTTGGGAATCCTTTGTCTTGGTTCCCTTACAATCTAGAAAGACAGCACATATGGGTAGAATAATTTTATCCACTAGATGCATGGAAATTATATAGAAATCAAGGTGTGTCATGGACAGTAGGAAATAAAAATACAGGGAGATAAATTCAACTTAAACAATTAAAGAGACTAATATGCAATGTAAAATGAAGCGATTAATTCCTTGTGTAATTGTAGATTTAGTAATTGAATCAGTGGAACATACTCAGTTGTGCACACACAGATAAAGTAAGCTTACATGCCTGGGAGGTGGCTAAATAAATCAGTGCAAATGTTCAGTTAGTAGGTAACTGAGACAGCCAACCCAAATTTAAGTCACTAAGATCAGGATATAGAGTACATGACTTGTAAAAGTCTATCTTATGTGTACAGGTAATTCAAACTTATTCTGATATTATATTAGCCAGAAAGTAGAGAGCAAAAACATGTGCTGTATTTTTCAATCACCATTATTTTATGGCATATGATTTTGATTAAATGATACTAAACAGATTGGAAATAGCATGGTGCTTGAGACGATAATGCTAGAACTCAAACTATCTTTAGGAAGTATGAGAATTCAATGGCAATTTAACAGGTCAAAATACAGAGGTAAAGCATGTGACATTGCTCCCTTAGGGAAGAAATGTATCACCTAACAATAAATCAGATAGTATATATACCAGGGGTTTCTGTGATTTTTCTATTTCTTTTGAGTACTCAAGTTTTATGCTTCTGTGATTTGAACAAAAGCCAGCTTAGTCTTTCTTTTGTTTGTGTTTCTTCTGAATAGAGAGCAATTTCATTAAAAATCCCTCTTACTCCTTTCATTTATTCATTATCAATTACAGGATTAGAGTATAATTAATATGCATGGCTCAATATATTTGAACATAAATATATGTTTCAAGGGAAATTTGATTTTTATATCACAGAATCATAAATTCAATTATAAAACAGGTAGCAGAGACAAGCACATAGGAATTGTATGAATTTTTCCATTGTACATTTCTCTTTGGGGCATCAATTACATGGGAAGCTTCCATGTATATATAATGTATGTATAATATATGTTAATATATACACATACATATGCAACATAGGAAATAAAAAATTATTCTTTTGAATGAATTATCAGGTTCTGATTCTGCAGTTCACTAATAGTATGTTTTGTTACATCATGTAAACTCTGTTAGATGAGATTCAAATGGGATATTAAGTGTGCCGTTCCCTTTTCTGAAGTTATGACCACAAATGATAGGACCAAAACTCTTTTCAAAAGCAGCTCAGAAATGATAAAACTGATTATACTACTCTTAGTTCATTGCCCACTTCCAGAGTTCCTAAGAAAAATCCAGGAAATTGATCTAGAGATGGCAATCTCTAGATTCCACAGGAAGAATCAACAGTCTGAAACTTATTCATTCCCTCTCTTGTGGAAAAAAATGAGCATCATCTCTCATGTCCTAAAGTCAATAAGGTGGATGTGAGGGAACTTTAAGACAGTTTGACATTGGTTTCCCAGAAGTTATGGGAGCCCAAATAAATTAGTTTTTGCTCATACCTGGGAAAGCCTAATGACCAAGGATTGGTTCAAGCTACACTTGATTTCTGAGAAGAGGGAGAAGGCAAGAATGGGAGAGCAGCTACCACCAATGGCATAATAAGTATCAGTGTTTCCTGTTGATGAGATAAGGACCTCAAGGATAAATGTTGACTTAAGTTATTTTTAAAGTGAAAGATGGGTTGGGAAAGAAATTAAAACATTAAATAGAAAGTGTGTTTGGGATGGTAGTTCAGTTGCTAGGACATGAGAAAATAGGAGTGAGCTATGAGGATAATCAGTTACAAGATCAAGTAGTGAATGATGCAAATTTCCCAAAGATTGGGTCTCTTTACAGTCCACAGTTTTTTGAGTGGAGGAAAAACTGTGTTTGGAAAGCTACTATATCAGAGCAACTATACCCAAGAGTTAACCATGAGACATTCCCCAGTGTCAGGTGCATACCTCCTCATTCTTTGGCAGTTTTGAGGAGCCAGAAATAGCACAGGAAACCAAATTAAAATGGCAAAGATGAGAAATAATGAAAAAGTACCACCATTTCCTGCCAATCCCATATAATCTTTGGAGCCTGAGTTAGGCATGAACTTGAAAGGAGAAAAAATTAAAATAGATGAGCAATACATATTAGATTACACAAGACTTTTAGAACCTGAAAAAGTTATTAAGACCTTGAAGTTATGGGGAAATCATGCTTAGATATAAATAGAGATTGTGATAAGAAATGTTACTTTATGCTTAAAACCTAGTAAGTCTCTTTAATTCCACAAGATATGGCAATGCTAGATATAATGAAATAATTCAGTGTTTCTCCCACACATACTCTGATGATGAGAGATACAGTGTCTTGGTTTTGATAAAATAATAATAAAACACTAGTAATCATTTTCTTTTGCCCATTAATGTAAGTGGTATACATGGATTGATCTTTAACAATCATAAGAGATGAATATGATTAAAATCCTATTGATATTTGTATAAATTGAAACTTAGAATGATTAAACAATATCCCTCAAGGCAAATAGCTGATATGAGAAAATGCCTGCATTTTTACCAAGGTCCATCTGACTCCAAAATATTAAGGACTGTTCTCCATGCGGTCATTTCTCAGTCTCATTTAATATACTCTCTCCAAATATACTATTAACCAAACTTTACAACCAGAATAATTTACACTGCTCAGAACCTGACTCAAGGGTAAAATAAAAAGGGGACAGAGTCTTCCCAGCATCATTTTTATGCAGAACTTTCTCTAGGGCTGTTTTATAAGCTATTATATGGAAGAGATCAGGGTGGGACACCATGAATGCCAGCCGAGTCCCTCCATATCAGGGCAGCATAAAAATTCTACTGAGGAACTTATTTTTAAAGCAGAACCAGGAGGACAACTGTGTAAATATTTATGTAAATGAGTCAAGGTTTAGTAAATTTCAACTTGTGGCTGGTTTGTTAAATAGTATTAGAGTCTGTTTCCACTTGATCCAATACTGCTCTGAATAAAAGCTTCAGCTTTTATAACTGAAACTTAGCAAATGACAATTAAGTTGTGAAGCAATTTTCTCTGTTTCCTCTTAAAAGGGAGGTAATTCCCAACTCTGATATAAAGCCTGTGATGCAGTGAGCACTCCACCTTTTAAAGTATTCTTGCCAAATATGTCTTCAGACAGAACTAGGTTTTCATTTCAGTTTTAGAGGGAATATTTTAAATGAAGTAATCAGATACTTCCCCCTAATTGTTATCACTGGTATCCATCAGTGTGTAGTACAATCAAGTCATATTGTTACAACATAAATTGCTGAAAGAAAATCACCAACAATTTAATTTACAAAACCTGTATGATAATTTATATAATTTCCTTTTTAAAGATTTCAGGTGCAGAGAATTGGCTTAATTAAAATATTCTTTGAGAAAGATATCCTCATTTTCCATGAATGGTGTAATTTTATTTTATTGTGTTTTTTAAAACTAATTGTATGAACACCTATGTACACTAAACCAGAACATAACCATTAAGGTAAATACATATATGTACTCAATTTTACCATCTCTTTGCATATCCCCAGAAGTTGTCATTATGATAAACTTTGATGTTTTCAATTTCCAGACTTTTTTTGAAGCTATATCAACACACACATGAATAAATAATAAATATATATATGTATGTATATATAATTTAATTTTGAACTATTCATAATGCCTATAAACCAAAATACCTTCCAGGGAGTTGCATTTTAAAGAAATATTATGTTACAAAAAAGTGCTATTTCATGATGCTTAAGATCATATATTTTTACAGTTGTGCAACAGTTTGTTATGTACATGTGCTTATTTTAAATTAAATCTCCTGCAAGTGAGCAGTTTGCATTTTTTTCTAGGATTTTTTACAATTGTAAAAGTAAATAATAAGGATGTTATAATATATGTCTCCTGATATATATTCACAAGTAGATATATACCAAAAGTGAAATCATGTTAGTCAAATTGTTTTTCAAAGTTTGTAATTTGACCCCACACTAGCAACCTGTAAGAGATTGAATCAGACATTTGCTTCTAAAACACTTAATACTAAGACTTGTGGGTTTTTTTTTCTTTGTACCAATTGACTAGTTATAAAATATTATCTCATTTTAAACTTGATTAGCATATTTCCAATTACTATTAGGATCTAACATCTCTTTATATTTTGACTGGCCACATGTTCTTATATTTGAGTGTGTTTTATTCATGTCATTAGATACTGATATGAATTAGCCCCAAAATGGCAGAACTCTTCTGATTACCTAAATGCATATTGAGCATTACAATTTAGAAAATTCAACAACTAAATATAAAATGATTTTCAGATATGAAAAAAATGTCCTTAATTTTTTGGTTACTTGCTAGGTCAACAAAATTCCCTGATTACCTTCTGCAATCTTATTTGTTATTTAATGGACTGTATGTTATCATTATTAAGATAGATTATAGTAATCTTGGCAGACATATGAATCAATAGAGTTGAATATTAAGTCTAAAAATAAATTATATGGTAAGTTTTAGTTTTAGATAAAGCATTGCAAATACGTAAGTGAAGATTTATTAAGTTATTAAGTTATTATTAAGTTAGGAAGTCTTGTTTGAAATTTAAAAAACAAACTAGAGGATAAATATTCTATTCCTAATGCTAACATTAATTTTGAGATTAAATAAATTTGCCATTTAAAAATTAATACAACTATTAGTAAAAAGAAGGAAATTATTTAAAAATCATTAGATACTGTGTGATCATTAGTTTAAAACCTGAATTTATGAAACATCATAATAAAACTTAATGTAATTTATTGTTATTATTTGTATTTAATAAAAACTCATATTTTAAAAGAAACTAATAAGTGCTTTATTATGAAGGGAAAGGAGGCACACGGGCAATTTATAAAAAGGAAAAAAGTAAAACTATTAGCAAACAAAAAAGACACATGATTATTGTTTAAAGTCATCAAATAAAATTCAAATTAAAATAAGATGTGACTTTTATTTATTTAGAAAAATGAATTATGAAACTCAGTGCAAGCAGGTATTAGTCAAGCAGTTGACTTCTCTGTTGTTACTACTGGTATATGTGTGGCTAACACTAGAGGGAAAACAGATGGCAATGGTAAATTGGGAAATGTAAGTAAGTGTTTCATAAGCCTAACATAGAAACTTTTTCCTGGAAACTCTCTTAAAAATAATTTAAAAAGGGAGACAGATTATAAAACTTATCATGATAGTCATTTAATCTTGAATAACTGGAAATAGCTCAGATATTCAAATATGAATGAGGATTAAATAAATCATCACTTTAGGCAGAAGCTCTTCATTCTCCAACTATGTGATTTCAGTTGTCAGCAGCATCTCCAGTTTGGAAATAGGTGTCTAACACCTTCAACCCTTCCTAAAAATTGTGCCCATTCTAATTTCTGTCTTTCCTGTAGGGTCTTTTGGTGTCCTGTAAATGACTTGTGTTAATTAAGGCCTTCATAATGTTTTCTCAAATTATGCACATTTAAAAGACTTTCTTTGTCTTATTGATTGAGAATGAAATTTCATTGCTTCAGTTATTCTCTCTCTGGATATTTAAAGTCCTTTTCAAGATTTGCAGAAGAATTTAAATTCTCAAACCAGCTCTGAGCTATATTGTTCCATGTTAGTAATTTCTGTTACCCAGACCAAATAATCAAACTAAAATAAAAACAAACAAAAATCTCAGGGAATTCCTACAAATGCCCACTCACTCTGGTATATTTTTCAGAAGGATTGTGAGGTTCCACTGCTGAAAAGAAAAAAAAAATTTCAAATTGTACACAAGAAATTCCTATTTTTGCCTTTCTGTCATTCCATCTTGGGTAAATTCCCAGGAGCTCTTCACTCAACCTAGTTTTCTCACTTTTAATATTTCTTTTCTCTTTGCATATTTATTGTTACCCCTTCCTTAAAAATTATTTCTTTTATACTGATTTTCTGAAATCTCACATTTCTGCCATCTGCTTGTCCATTTCTGTTGTGCCTTAGATTCTCATGTGCTGACATCACTGGTATCATGTCTTTTGCTTAGTTTGGTTTAGAAAGTCATTTTTCTAAGTTGGACAACAGTTTAAAAAGTTACATTGCACACATTTATAAATACATGCTTATTTTTAAATTCTCTCCTTCATTATGAAGTCTATGAATCAGAAAGAACCAGTCTTTAAAGTTGCTATTCATGGATTGAGCATCAGTCCTATGATACATAAGGTTTCCAATAAGCATTCATGAATTATGAAAGAATGAGTACAACAATGAGTTTTTCATTTATTGATCTCCAGGATGATGGCATGTACTCATTGTTATATAAAATAAATGAATATTAATATATGTTGATAAAATATACATGCTGTAGGAAAGACTGTGGAAAATTCATGGAGAAGCAAGTTTTAAAGAAAACAGCCATCTTTTTCTTGTAGGTGACCTAGAGCATTATTAAGTGACTCAATTCTCTGGTTTGAAAAAATATATCAAAAATTAAATGGTAAATGTGGAATTACTTATTCATGTGCATGTGTAAGCTAAACACCATCAAATGACAATGACTATTTTTTGAAAATTTTAACTGAAACCCATCTTTTGAGATTTACTATGACAGACAGGAAAGGACATTATTAACCTGCAACTGGGAAAACTTGAATATTATTTTTGAGTTAAATATATAAAAATTAATATAAGTCAAGACTATCTATGTCAACCTTAATTTCTGTATTGAGAAAACACAGGATCAGCATCACAAACAGAATTAAATGGAAATTGATTCAAGGGGATGACAGAGAAGGTGTGCTTTTGGAATAAAATCAATCTAGATCATGGAAAGCCTCAACTTCTTCCAGAGAAAATTTGTCGTAAGTGTGAAGGGAAAGGTTTAATATAAAGACATGGTACAGCTTTATGAAAAACCACATATTTAATCAAAGAGGCATTCTAAGGACCATGTAAACAAGCTTAAAGGGGTGAGAGGAAGCAGACATGATAACACGGTCTGTTGTAATGCAGACTATGCCCAGCTGCAGGTGAGCCTCCTCTTCCCCTGAAACACAACTCAACTGCAGTGTAAGCAATGGGAGTACTTTCAGGGTTTCAACTTGCTATATGTTACCCTCATGGTTTATTTTACTGAAACTAGGAACTTTGGAAGCCTGATAGTTTGCCTGTTTTGAAAACTTCACTTATTATGGACAGTGGATAAAATGGTGGTACTACTCTTCTAGGTGTGATTCTATCAAAGAAGAATATTTGAGTGAGATTGAAGTGGTTTCAGGAAGTTAAATCTCCAGGCTGGGTTTCAGCACTCAATAATTGACATCAATCTAGGGAACAAGTTTTTTAGGTCTAGTCTCTTTATCTTAAATGTACAGGATTATATTATTTTTGTGTCTTGTTTCCCTCATGATTGCTAGGAAATTATGGTTAATATACCTATTCTTCTTTTTACATTTTTATCTCCTTTTAAGACCTTGAAAAATGATGGTATTTAACACTTATTTGTCTTGTCAATGAAAATTTGTAGGACTGATAATAACAAATAACTAATAATTGATGAAACTACTGATTTATATAAACAGAATATGCACACAAACACACACACACACACACACACACACACATATATATGCAAGGAACATTTTTTGAATTTGAAATTTTATACAACTGCACCATCTAATATTTATTTTTGTATTGAGCTTAATATAATTTCCTCATATGTCATGCACAATGTTTTACATCTATAAATTCTATCTTGACGAATCATCCTATTACATATTCTAGACAAAGGTTTTTTGTTTGCTTGCTATTTCTTTCAGAACTAAATGTTTAAAGACACTTCTCATGTAAAAATTTATACAGGAGACACTGAATGACATACTAGGCAATGTCATCAGTGACAGTTATAAAATAGATGCTGGAAGAGTCCCCATGGAGTTGTTTCTTATACAGTCTTTAAAAAAAAAAGCAAAATGCTGGGCAGGAGTTGTAGCTCAGTGGTAGAGTCTTGCCTAGCATATGTGAAGAACTGGGTTCAATTCTTAGCACCACATATAAATAAATAAAAAATAAAGATCCATTGACAACTAAAAAAATATTAAAAAAAACCCAAAATGCATAATATTAAAATACAGCTCTACAGATGATTCTGATGAGGAAGAAAATAGAAATCTGTTGACTGGTCATTAGGTGACAGGTATTCTACATTTATTATCTGAATTATTTCAACATCATTGAAAGCTAGGATATGTCAAGAAAAATGTGGAGAAAATGTCAAGGGTAACAGAACTATTTGCCAAGTTGGGATGTGAATTCAGGTTATTTGTGAAAAGTGCCTAAATCTACAGTTTTCTACCCTGTACAAGATTATGTACTGACCTGGTCTAAGCTAATTTTTTTTTTTCCTATTTACATCTTGTTTGATTAAAGGGTTTCCTTAGAATTCCTGGAGGGGTGCATGACTTATTCTACTATCTAAAATTTGAGAATCCTTCAGTGTTTATTGAACACTGGATCATTGGAATTTACTGCCAGAGTTCTGATTCAGAAAATATGCAATAGTATCCTTGAATTTTCATTTTAAAATTTCCTAGGTGTTGGTGTCATTGCTGTTAATGTGGACCATGCTTGGAGAATACTGCCCTAAGTTAATGCTCACCAGTGTCTTCGGTGGTTACCAAGAGAGCAACTTAGCATGATAGAAGGAGTTGATAATTACTTAGAAATAGAGAATTCAGATCAGCAATAATAAAAATAAAATAATAATAATAAGGAATGAGGAAATTATTTCCCTTGTTAGAATATGCAGAGCAAGCTACTAATGGGTACAAACTAGGAACAGACATGAGGCTCAGTGTTTTGTACTGAAGATTTAGGCTGCAAAGTCTGTAAGTATATAAAATTGGTAGTTAAAACACAAGTATAATCTTTTTGCCTAGAATATATTCTTATTTTTCTCTTACATCTTATTAAATACTGTTTCATCTTTCTTCTATCTTATCTCTTATTCTCAAAATCTTTTTAACTTCTCTTGCTTTCCTAAATCTTTAATTAGTAAGTGCTATCTAGAATTTTATGTTAAGTCCCTCTTTTTTTCTCAAAAAAGGCTAGCCACCATTAATAGCTGTAAAATATATCTTTCATTACTTTTCATTTATTTATCCTTTTGTACTTTCTGTGTTCCTAAGTTGTCCTTTATCCTTCTATCAAATATATTGTTCTTTAGCCCAATTGTCACTCTTTCAATAATATCCCTTGGAATACCTTTAATTTTTTTCCTATGTAATGCCACATAAATTTATATATATCTTGAATACTGGTTTTCAATGTAAATTAAGCTCATTTATTTCTGCTTCTGTTTCTTTTGTATAATCCTAAAGCATAGCTCTATGCTTTATTAATCTTTATGTCCTTCCCTTTTGGACTTCAGAGAAAGTGTCTACTCTATCTGAATAATGTAATGAATAAATGTGTGATATGATCCACAAATAAAATATACACAGCAATATGTTGAAAAACCTCAAAAGGGAATAAATGGCATATTGGAAGTGGTCACTTATTTCATCATCCCAAAATAGTTAGTGTCAAACTGACTGCTATCTGGAATATTCCCCTATATTACTTTGAATATCTCTAGAATAATTTTGTTTTTGTTTTATTGTCATTTCCTTCCTGTTGGTGAATAAGCCCTAGGAAGTACCATCTTTACAGAAAATGTATGCATTATAAATACAATGTACTTTATTGAGGAAATTCTACTAGAATGTAGATAAAATCCAAAATAAAGGTAGAAGGAGGTTTAGTGAGAATTACTAATGTAAGTTATTGAAGGTGTACTGTGCACCAAGCCTGCACCATATGTACTTGAGTTAGAAGTAGGTACTATCACAGTAAGTAGCAGAGACTCTGACATGACAGTTAGGGATCTTAAACCATATATTCTATGTTGTTGTTAAGAGTATTTATAATTGGTAAATAAAAGTAAAATCAAATATAAGCTTGTCTTGATTTAGTGGCTCATAAGGAAATCTCCCCTATCTAGTGCTACCATTTGGTCTGAATTCATTTTGCAGAGGTGATATTAAGCTTCTGAGTAACAGTCAGAAGAGAAAAATGTCAAACAAGTACAGACATATTTTGGCATTCTATCTTTTACTATTATGTGTGCAGCATATGATTTTAAGAAATAAGGATTCATATCTTCCTAATAATTTTTGTAGCCTAGTGAACAACACTTGGGAGGTTCTCAATAAGTATTGTCTGAGAGAATTAATAAATGAATAAAATACAAATAATAAACTTTTCACCCTCATCTACACACTCTAAAATGAGCACATGCTCAATCCAACATTTTATTTAGTTTTTAACTTTATAGTTTCATGCTGACAGCAATGCTTTAGGAGACTATTGCAGTATTTTCTGGTGAACTATAGGTTTGGGGGCTTTGAGAGTTTTTCTTATCTGAAAGTTTTCCTACAGGCAACACTAACACTAAATAGACTGAAAGAAAATATGGAACAATCTCAGTTGTGAAATAACTTTGTTATTTTACATTCCAAAACAGTATACTTCATATTTTTATTTCTTTGTGGATAGACATTGAAGTCATTTTCAGTCATTTCAATTAATTACATATGTTTAGTAGCCCAAACAATGTCATGGTAAAATGTCTGAATTTATTTTTTCATAAACTCTAAGTAATTATTAAATATTCCATCTTGCAGAAATATAATATTTAGTGAACATCAACATCTAAATCAAACTGCCTTTTCCTGAAAACAGCACAATATCTTTGCTCTCAAGTGTTAATTCATTGTAGTTTTTTCTAATTGACACTGTTCACATTAAACAACCATTTCCTCTGAAATCACATATTTATTAAGTCAGTTTTTCATTTCTGTCACAAAATACCTGAGAAAAACAACTTTAAAAAAAAAAGAAAAGATTTACTTTGGATCATGTGTTCAGAGGTTTTAGTTCATGGTTGACTCAGTCCATGTTTCTGGGTCAGTGTTGAGGCATCATTGTGGAGGATGTGACAGAGAAAACGCTCACCTCATGGCAATGAAAAGCAGAGATAAGAAGGATCCAGGGACAAAATATATCCTTCAATGACATAAGAACTATTTATTTTAAATTACTATATTTGGGGATAATTTTTATGTAGTAACAGTAATGATGCATTATAAAATTCTCATTTCAAATAACACCTCCCCAGGAAGGAGGACTGTTTCATTTAAAATTGGTCCCCATCATTAAATTTCATTAACCATGATATTCATTGTTTATTATTCATTGACTATTATAGCCCAAACCTAGAAATGACCCAAATGATTATCTAAAGTCAAATGAATAAATAAATATTGACATATTTACAGAATGAAATATTATAGTAATTAGAATGAAAGATCTATATATACTTACAGGGGCTGGGGAGATAGCTCAGTCGGTAGAGTGCTTGCCTTGTAAGCACAAGGCCCTGGGTTCGATCCCTAGCACCCAAAAAAAAAAAAAAAAAAAAAAAAAAAGAAAGTTTTAGTTATATATACTTACAAACTTATAAATGAATCATCCAGACAAAATGGCGACTAATAATATGATAAAAGAATATGTTCTGTATAAATCCTTTCATATGAATTTACAAAAAGGTGAACCACTCCTTTGAGTAGTTTTTTATTGAAATATGTCAGAAAGGTAACTGCTGGGGTGCTGGTAATGTGTTCTGAGTGCTAGTTGTAATCTATTCACTATATGTGGAGTTTATAGCAAGTTAAAATTATTGGCCTCCAGTGATTACTCCCTTTAAAATACTTACCTTAGTTTTTACTTACAATTAAAACTTTTAGTAATTATGCATTATCAATACAATCATTCATTTATAAATGTGTTGGTACACTACTGGAATTAAAGAAGAATATAATATAATATTCACTAGTCTTTCCTGTTTATTATGTATGTCCTTTGCCAATTGGATTGAATTAGTATAAAACTGTGTGATAGTAGTATTATACAATCCTTTATAAATTATATTTGAAAAGTTACTCTCTTGTCTGATTTCAATTAAAATAACATTTAGGGAATATTACTATTTGGAGTGAATCATGGTAGATTTTGCAATTGAATATGACAGCATTTAACCTTTAAATTAAGAAAAAACATAGAACTTGAAACCACTGTGAAACTACTGTCATATTCTAATTAAATAAGCTAACTCACTATTTTGTGGCAAAACACCAAGTTTACAGAGAAAGATATTAAACTAAAACATCTTCAGAGGAAAATAACTGGAAAATTAAACAACTCTAACCCCAAAATGTATCCTATGTGAAAAGATTGAAGGTTGTCATCACTCCCTTGAAACTTCTATTTTATTCTTCCATGAATACTAATTGGTTTGAAAAGCAAGGCAGACTTCCTTGATTTCTTCTCACTAAAACCTATAGTGAAATATTTAACAATTTATTAAAGACCAAATCTTCTCCACATGCTCAGCACCTAAAATTTGACACCTGATTTCTCACTTCAGCAAGAATTTTTGCAATATTTTGGTGCTCTGCTTGGTTTCCATCACTCTACTCTATGTTCAGGGAACTGCCCACAGGTAGCAAATAGGGCAAAGTTGGGACTTTGCTGATTTCCCTTCTCATAGGGATCAAAGTTCTGTGACACCTTTCCAATATGTTAAAACAGGTTTCTTGTTGTTTATAAGTGGAAAGAAAGTGGAGTACACAATAGTACATTGTGGGTGGGCACAGAAACATGACCATAGTTTTTCATGTTTTTTGCATTTACCTAATATCAACCTTAATACTTATATTTCAATTTCCTCAACACTGGTGTTCTATGTATCTTCCAAAACAAAAACAAAATAACAAAAACACTGTTTATCCAGTACCCAGCACAATGCCTAAATGGGCAATATATACAAAGTAAATGCATGCTGAATGAATGCATTAGTTGCTAAGACATATGTATGTATGTGTATATGTATATGTACACATATACTCAACAAAGACAATTTATAGACTGTTATTTTTTGGTTACCCCAGGCATGTAAACTTTAAAAAGGATAAGTAAAGTATTTAGATATTGTACATGTATACCTATTATGTGCTAATATTCACCATTCCTACAAAGCAAAATAAATATTTTTTCTCCCACATTTGCTATTTTATTTAATCCTATATATAACCTAATGTAGAAAGTTAGTAAAAGTGTCTCAGAATTTAGTTTTTCCAAATTTATGTGTTTAATGCTTTGTAACTTCTATGTAAACATATTTGTTTCACTATAGCATCTAAGTCTCACTGTGATAGTGTCATTTGGGGTTTTAAATACTCCATTTACTGCTTTGTACTTGTGTTCATCAGATTTTCGTTGCTGTGACTAAAATATGTGAGAAGAACAACTTAGAGAAGGAAATGTTCATTTTGGCTCATGGTTTCAGAGTTTTAGTCTATGGAGTCTATGGTTGACTGACTCCATAGGTGTCAGCCTGAGGTAAAGCAAAACATCATGGCAAAAGGCCATAGTAAAGAAAAGGTGCTTAGTTCATGGCAGAAAGGAGAGGGAGAGAGGGAGAGAGGGAGAGAAGAGTCGGGATAAGATATAGTCCAAGGTCACACCTCCAGTGATTTGTTTCCTATAGCCATGCCCCTCTAGCTTACTGTTACCATTTGGTAGACCATTCAAATTACTAATCTGTCAAATGGATTAATCCACCAATGGGATTATAGCTCTCATAATCTAATCATTTTGCCTCTGAATATCCCCAAGTTGCCTAACAAATGGGCTTTTCAGAGACATTAAAGATGCAAACATAATGTTAAGTACACCCCTGGCCCCCAAATGCTAATGTTCATATCACAATGCAAAATGCATTTAGCCCATATCCAAGTCCCCACAATCTTAACAGTTCCACTATCACCCAAAATTCCAAATCCAAAGTCTTCTTCAAGACGGAGGAAAAACACTTCACTATCAACCCCTGTATAAAATGGCACAGAGTGAATATTGTCATTATAAAATGAAGGAAGTGGGACATAAAAGAAGGCATGGAACAATAGTAAGACAGAAACCTAGCTGGGAACCATGTTGTATAGTTTCATGTCCAGCTTCTGGGGCACAGAGTTTCAAAATGTGATCTTCAAAGGGCTTGTGCAGTACTGCCCTTGTGGCCTTGCTGATTGCAGACCACAAGATCAATTGATATCTCTCTCTCTCTCTCTCTCTCTCTCTCTCTGTCTCTCTCTCTCTCTTTCTCTCTCTTTCGACTTGGATCTGCTCACTTCCTATAGATTTCCATGTCAGATGGTCCACCTCCTGGCATCTCTTAATTACTGGGGTTTCACTAGGTGCTTTGGTTACATTCTCATAGCTGCACATAACACCCTTTCAGGGGCTGCCTGCAAGGCTTCTTACCCTTATTTACTCTGTTGACCTGATCCCTCAACTCCAGCATCCTACAGTTGGTCTCAATATTTCATGTGCTTATTCTCTGGTCAAACTGAAAGTGTTTTGAATCTTTCCCCTCTGGTTTTTGCTTCTGATTCTCACAGTAAAACTGGCTAAAAGAAGCCATCACCACTCATACCATCACATGAATGCTGTACTGCCTGGAAATTTTCTCTTCCAGATTAATTAGTTCATCATCATTATATTTGGATGAGCAGAACGTCTCAGGGATTTAGACAAAACATAGATAAGTTATCTGTGGAATGTAATATGAATGGCCATTTTGCCAGTATATTCCTAGTTTTCATCTGAAATTTCATGAGTAGTATTTAACATACATATTCCTATTGGCATTTTGGTTTTCTGAGCTCCCCACAAGAATTGATCATTAAGCTCTGATTGCATCATTTTAATACTTTACCACCATACATCTCCAAACATTTCAAACTTATCTTGTAATACAATTCAAAATGCTTTTAAGCCATATGATCAGGTACAGTAACAGCAACAACTTCACTTCTTGTTCCAATTTCTGCATTAGTCGCTTTTTTAATGCTGTGATCAAAATATCTCACAAGGACAACTTATAGGAGAAAGTTTATTTTGAGACCACAATTTCAGAGGTCCAGTACATGATCAGCCAACTCCATTCCTTTGGTCCTAAGGTAAGGCAGAACTTCATGGTAGAAGAAAGTTACTCAGCTTAGGACAGCCATGAAGCAAGAGAGAGAGAAAGGAGACAAGATAAAATGTAAGGTCACTCCCCAATGACCTACTTCCTCTAGTCATGCCCCACCTGGCTACTTTCACCACCCACTAGAGTCATACATTCAATTTCTTAATTTCTCAAATAGATTGATCCACCAATGAGGGTATAGCTTTCATTATTGAATCATTTCACCTCTAAATATTCCTGAATTACCTAACATATAAGCTTTTAAGGGATTTTAAATTTCCAAACCATAACAGTACACATGTTATTTATTCCATGTGCTATCATTTCTCAGGAAACATAATATGTGAAAACATATTCATTAAATTTTATAATTTCATTACAAGATGAATGTTTTAATGACCAGAATAATTCATACTTATCATGTAATTATATCATTTTAATATTATGATACCGATGATATGCATGGCATGTATATATCTATGTGTGTATATATATAAAAATATCACATATATGATGAATCTGTTATTTTTATGTATTTAACATGTATTTATTTTTTAACTGACCATTTAACATTAGTGTTTTAGTCACCTTTGGTATCACTGTGACCAAAGAGACCTGACAAGAACAACAAGAGGAGGAAAAGTATATTTTTGTTCAAGATTTCTAAGATTCAATCAATGGTTCACTGACTCTATTGCCCTGTATCTGAGGCACAATATCATGGTAGACAGTTATGGTCAGGGGAAAGCAGCTCAGGACATGGAAATCAGGAAGCACAGAGAGACAGCTCTGCTTACCAGGACCAAAATATAAACCCAAACGCATATTCCCAGGCCGTACTTTCTCTAGCCACATAGCACGTGTCTATGGTACCACTCAGTTGACCACTCAGTTAATCAATGTCAGTAGATTAATCCACAGATTAGGTTATACCTCTCATAATCTAATCAGTTCACCTGTAAAAATGCTTGCATTGTCTCATCACATGTGAACTTTTGCAGGTCACCTAAAATCTGTAGCACAACAATTAGGTTAGAATGCTAATGTCACTCATCCAGTAATGCTGTATATTCTTAGGCAATGCACCATCAACTATATTTGTGGTTCTCACATCCACTCAGAATTTATGAAATTCCTTCTACTCTTCCTTGAAAAAAAAATTGACTATTTGAGATACTTAAATCAAGGAGACTGCTGATACAAAATTCTTTTTAATGCAACCTATACTCTTGTATACCCTGCAGAATGCAATCAATGCAGTAGTTCTAAGGTAAACATCTACTTTTTTTTTTTTTCAGTAGTAGGAAATTGAAACTAGAGGTGCTCTGAAATTGAGATACATCCCCCATCCTATTTTTATAATTTTAAATTTTGAGAGAGGGTATCTCTTAGTCACTTAAGCTGGACTCAAACTTGAGATACTCCTGGTTTAGCCTCCTGCATTTCTGGGATTACAGGTGTGTGCCACCATTCTCTCTTCTCTTGTAATCTAAACTTCTTTTGTATTTAGTGAACTAAGATATCTTCTACTAACATTTTACCCCAGTAATAGCCAAGATAGATTCCTGCCTCCCAATATCCCCAGTACTATCTGATTTGGCTTCTTTGGCACTTACCATTACTGATGCAAAATTCAGACTGAACTAACTTTGTATTCTAGATTTTATTTACCCATTTGATGCTTTGTATTCATGTGTCTATCTAGGATTCTATTATTTGAACACTGACCTTCTCTTCATTGAATTGAATACTTGGGAACAGGCAGTGAACAGTTTGGTTTCCAACTGGGGAATGAAGTGCCTTTAACATGAATATAATGATCATACTAAAGTGCCATCCTGTATTATGCCCATTCCTATACTCATTTTCTTTTACTTGATTTTATCAATCACTAAAGAAAATAGAGTAGAATGATGAAAATAATTAAAAAGTTACAAGGATAGATAAAAGGGGCTTAGTTTAAATTTCTCTTTTTATTTGAAACAGTTCCTTATCTGTAAAGCAGATTAGAAATATCCTCTACAAGATTATTACAAATTTGTTATATGATTTAATTAGTTAAGGTGAACTTCTAAGTGTATACCCTGATATTTTTACAGGATATGTTGATAGAAAAATCTGTGTTTAGATTAACTGAAGTCCTTCATCAATCTCTGCCCAAATGTACACAAGAGAACACTAAAATAAATTGCTTTATGTGATAGTGCCATGAAATCTGGGGAGTATCCATAAATATTCATTGCAATATTAATTGAATCATTTGAAGTGAACACACACAGGACACATCTTTGTTGACACTTGCTTAGACTATTCATTTGTTGCCAGCCTGAGGTGGGAGGGGGATGGGCTTTCTAGACAATTGCAAAGCAGCACAGCACAAGATGTAAATATTCAGTAGCTCTTCTGGGCAAAATAAGAATAGATTTTTGTGGTTACCTAGGCATGCATGAACTGATCTCAAGAAGTCTTAGAAACTCTTTAAAACTATAAACTTTTAGGTTTAGATGGTAATCATGCATATTTTTCTGAAGAGAAATTTTATTGCTTTTAACAAGTTCAAAAAAGTCATGGGTCATTATTCTACTTCCTTAATTCAACCATGATCACATCATAATTTTATTTCACTCATCTCAGTAATTTATATAGATACTTTATACATAATAATGTATCAAAAATGAAAAGCTTGAAAATGTTAACTGGATTTAGAAATGGGAGAATGGAAAAAACCCTTTTCCTATATGAAATTTTGTTTTATAGTTCCATATTTTCTAGTTTTCAGAAAGCCCTGACATACAGATTACTGATTTGGGGTATATATATACAAGCACACACACACACACAAACACACACACACACACATATGATTATATATTAAAGATTATATGTTTAATGCAAACAAAATCATCAGAATCAAGGTATGAAGTATTAAAAAAATTGATTTTTATAAAATAAGATTTATTGAAAACAGAAAATGGATTTATTTAAAATAAAAGACCTCATATAGCTATAATTAGTAATAGCAGAAAACAAGGAAAATTATTTTTCTTCAATCATTATATATTCATTGAAATTACCATTGCATACTTTAAAAATTACAATAATCTCTGTAAATTCTAGCATTACTAGTGAAAAGAAGGAATTTAACTGCATCATCAAACACAAAAATTCATTCAGAGCATTTTAGTATTGAAATTTGAAAAAGGATTATATTATGGGTAAGAAAGAAGAACATTTAGATTCAGCAAAGTTCATTCCTCTCACCTTTCAGCAACCCCACCTTGAGGGTGGAGTAGAAGTCTACTCCAGCCCATCTCAACTAACACTGCTGATAAGGGATGCCATGAATCTTCTGAACTCCAAAAAAAAGAATTCTTTAATTCCTTAACTTTTCATCAAGACTTTTTTCTTTTCTCTGTTGGTTACCTGAATGGATCATGTACACTTATACATATTCATATTTGTTTCTTTTTTCTTATTTCTAGCATTTTTTGAAGGCAGTTTTGTTCATGGATCAGTATTTTGGGACTAGGATGTTTGATTCATATATTGTAATATTGTTTTATACTCTTATTTTTATTTAAATTTTTTTATTTTGTATGTTCTTCTTTCACTTGCCTATTTCCCTTGAATCTCTCTCTCTTTTCTCCTGCTAAATGTCAATCTCCATTGTTCTCTTTTTCATTCTTCCTTTAATTTTTACTTCTATTTTCTTTCCTCCTTCCTCATAATCATCACATCCAACATTACTCCTGTCCTTTCTGTATTCATGATTTGAAATTGTAAACCCTCTTGCAAACTTACTGTCTTTACAGTGGGAAATAGTTGATCACATCATTTCAGTATATTGTGACAATTTACATAGTAGATATCATAGTAGGAACTATTTGATTTAATGCTATGTATTATTTGTATTGGTTATTGTTATTAGTTATCTCTCCCTAAATGGTAAGGTACTGGAAACTTACAGGGACAATATGTCCACAGGGTAAAAAATATGGCCTTGGATCCATACTGTTAGATGAATCAACATGAAAAAGCAGAACAAATAACCACAAACCACCAAAGTACTTCAGTAACAGAATTCATTATCACCACAAAGGAAGACATGCCAGAGAAGGATTTTAGAATATTTGTAGTCAAACTGATCTGCAGGGTAAAGGATAGTGTAAGAACTAAATCAGAGAGAAAACATAAGAAGTGAAATATCACTTCAATAAAGATAGATTCTGAAAAAAAAAATGGCAAGCAGAAAGTCTCAAAATAAAGAAATCCATAAACCAAATTAAAAATTCAATGGAAAGTATCACCCCTAGCAGACTAGACCACTTAGAAAACAGAGTGTAAGGCAAAGATGAAAAAATACATAATCTTGAAGATAAAGTTGACCATGGAGAAAAGCATGAACATAACTTCACAGGAATATGGGATAACATGAAAAGACCAAATATAAGATTGATCAGAAGAGATGAAGGACTGGAGATACAAACCCAAGGAATGCACAGTCTTTTCAAAAAAAAATCAGAAAATTTCCCAAACCTTAAAGATGAAATGGAAAATAAAATACAGAAGGCTTACAGGACCTCAAATATACAAAAGAACAACAGACCCACACCAAGGCACATTATTATGAAAATGCTTAATATACAGAATAAGGCTAGAATTTTAAAGATTGCCAAAATAAAGCAACAAGTAACATTTAGAGGGAAACCAATCCAAATTTCAGCTGATTTCTTAATCCAGATCCCCAAAGCCAGGAGGTCTCGAAATAATATATGCCAAACTCTGAAAGAAAATGGATGTCAGTCAAGAATACCATACCAAGCAAAATTCAGCTTTGGAATTAATGATGAAATAAAACCTTCTACGATAAACAAGTTAAGAGAATTCACAACTAGAAAGACTGCACTAAAAACATACTCAATAAAATATTTCATGAAGAAGAAAAGAAAAAGAAAACTGAAAACCAGCAAAAGGAGGAATTATACTAGAAGAACAGTCAATCAAAGGAGAAGCTAATTCAAATTAAAAACCAGAAATAAAATATCAAGGAATAAAAATCATCTCTATAATAACATTGAATGTAAGTGGCCTAAATTTATCAATCAAAATATTTGACTGGCAGATTGGATTGAAAAACAAGACATAGCAATATGCTGTCTCCAAGAGACTAACTTCTAAACAATGACATCCACAGACTAAAGATAAAAGAATGGGGAAAAAAATATCATTCACATGAATCTTGTAAACAAGCAAAGGTTTCTATTTTCATCCAGATAAAGTGACTTTCAAGCCAGAGTTCATCAGAGGGGACCAAGAAGCTCATTTCATAATGATTAAGAAAATTATTTATGAATAAGACATAACAACCATACAAATTTATGCCCCAACCAATGGAGTATCTACATATATCAAAAGAACCCTTCTCCATTTCAAGAAAAAAAAAAAAAACATCACAACACAATAATACTCAGTGATTTTGAAACACCTCTCTCATCCCTGCATAGATTGTCCAAACAAAACTGAACAAACATTATGATCTATCAGATCATAATGGAGTGAAATTAGAATATAAAAATATAAGCTATTCTAAAACCTTTAGACTAAATAATACACTATTGAATGACCAATTGATAGCAGAAGAAATAAGAGATGAAATTAAAAAATACTTAGAGATAAATTAAACAATGTATAAAATCTCTGGGATACTATGAAGGCAGTTTTAAGAGGGAAGTTCATTACATTGAGCTAATTCATTAAAAGAATAGAAAGTCACCAAATGCATAACTTAACATTACATCTCAAAGCCCTAGTAAAAGAAAAACAAAACAATGCCCAAAAAGTAGAAGATGGGAAATAATTAAAATCAGACCTGAAATCAATGAAATTTAAACCAAAAAAAAAAAAAAAATCCAAAAGATAAATTAAAAAAAAGAAATGATTCTAGCCGGCATGGTGGTACATGCTGGTAATCATAGCAGCTCGGGAGGCTGAGGCAGGAGAATCTTGAGTTCAAAGCCAGCACTAATATACTCAGCAAAACCCTGTCTCAAAATAAAATATAAAAAAGGGCTGAGAATGTGGCTCAGTGGTGAAGCACCTCTGGTACCAAAAAAAAAAAAAAAAAAAAAAAAAAGAGTTGGTTCTTTGACAAAAGAAATAAAATTAATAAACCCTTAGCCATGCTAACCAAGAGAAAGGGGAGAAAAACTGAAATTATTCAATGTCATGATTAAAAAAATGGAATATTACCATGGACTCTACTGAAATACAGATGATAATCAGAAACCCTTTGAAAATTTGTACACTGATTAAATAGAAACTCCTGAAGACATGAGCAAATTTCTAGAGACATATGAATTACCCAAGTTGAACCAGAAGGACATAGAAAAGTTAAACACATCAATTTCAAGGAATGAAATTGAGAACACCACTGAAAACCTACCAACAAAGAAAAACCCAAGACCAAACAGTCTCAGTTGAGTTCTATTAGATCTTCAAATAAGAACTAACACCAATCCTCTTCAAATTATTCCATGAAATAGAAAAGGAGAGAACCCTTCCAAACTCATTCTATGAAGCTAGTATCACCCTGGTACCAAAATCAGACAAAAACACATCAAAGAAAGAAAATTTCAGACCAATATCCCTGATCAACATAGATGCAAAAATTCTTAAGAGAATACTCTCAAACTGTGTACAAAAGCACACTAAAAAGATAGTGCAACATGATCAAGTGGAGTTCATGCCAGGGATGCAAGGTTGGTTCAACAAATGGAAATCAATAAACATAACATATTTCATCAACAGACTTAAAGAAAAGAATCATATGCTTGTCTCAATAGATACAGGAAAAGCATTGTAAAAGCTATATATGCTAAACCCAAGGCAACATGGAGAAACACTGAAAGTCTTCCCTCTAAAAACTGGAACAAGACAGGAATGACCTATTTCATCACTTGTATTCAACATAGAACTTGAAACTCAAGCCAGAGCAATTAAACAAAAGAAGACAGTAAAGTGATACAAATAGGAAAAGAAGAGTTCAAACTATCCTCATTTGCCAATGACTCAATTCCATATTTGGAAGACCCAAAAATACCACCAGAAAATTTCTAGAACTAAAAAATGAATTCACTAAATTCGCAGGATACAAAATTAACAACCATAAATCATTTGCATTCCTATACACCAATGATGAATCAGTTTAAAGAGAAATCATGAAAGCTATCACATTCACAATAGTCTCAAAAAAAAATACTTGGGTATCAATCTAACAAAGAGATGAAAGACTTCCACAATAAAAACTTTAGAACACTAAAGAAAGAATTGGAAGAAAACCTTAGATGATGGAAAAATCTACCATGTTCTTGGATAGGCAGAATTAATATTGTCAAAATGGCCATACTACCAAAAGTGCTATACAGATTTAATGCAATTACTATTAAAATTCGAATGACATTCTTCATAGAAATAGAAAAGCAGCCAAGAAATTCATTTGGAAAAATAAGAGGCCCAGAATAGTCAAAACATTCCTTAGTGAGAGGTGTTCCTCTCACAATGAACAAATTAGTAAGCATTTCCTAAGTGGAAAATATTAAGTCTAAATGATGATTTTATTTAGTCAGGAAAGTTAATTTATGGCAAGGAAAGGCCTTTTACCAATCAGAAAACAAATTTATAAAAATAGAAGAGGGGATGTTGTCTAAATAAAGTCATCACAGACACTCAAAAGGCCTATAGGTTTAACTCTTGTCCATGTCCAATGTATACATTTTTCCAAGGACTGTTGATTAGAAAGTAAGAATGCATGTTCTTACAAACTTATCACTAATATTTTGTGGTAATTCTTAAACTTTTCTTATTGTGACACTAGAAAACATTTTTCTGAAACCCTATTTTATCTTCTCAGGACAGACTGAGAAGTCATCTTGATGTTACCAAAGACCAACAATATGTTTATTTTTCACCCTGATGTTGGAAAATCAGGGGCTTGAAAATGGAGTTGACTTCATACTCAATGACAACAGTCAAGAGTTAATTTTTGGCTTTGATTCTTGAACTTTGTGGATAAAAAAACTAAAAGCTTGCTTAGCATAATGATCACCTAAAGAACTACATGTTAATTCCTGAGTCTGCATTGTGTTATGTAACTCATTAAATATGTTATTGCTATATTTAATAGGGTATCAGCTGCAATAAATTGACTATGTGATTGCAAAGCATACCACAATCACCACCTACTTCAAAAAGGACATGTGATGTCTTTGAGGAAATTCGCTTTCTAAATAGCCATAGCAAAAACCATAATCTGGGAAGCTACTATAGGTTTAGATTATGGAAGAAGGTTGTGTTTGAGCAACTCTGAGTTAGTTTTGATTATAAACCTAGTTTAAAAAACTCCTTGTTCTACTTTCAAATAGAAGCCATACAAAAGTTAATCTAGGTTGTCTAAAGGGATTTCAAAAAGGTTAGAGATAAGGGAAATTCTTGACAGGTGCAAGTAGTACCTTATACTGAAAGAGATAAAATGGTTGGTGAAATGCAGGATCTTATGGCAAAGGATGGATTAATATATGCAGGAAAGAGGAGGAGAATTTGTAGTCTGTCTAGGAGCAGGTAAGTGTCTATATACTATGAAGAAAAAGGAGGTAATGTGGGATCTTATGATTCTGTGCAAAAAGAAGAAGCCTAAGGAGTCTAGACCAGACCTCTACTGGAAACTTCCAAGTCCTTTACATTGACACAGAAAGGAATTTAAGGACAAGTCAAGTTTTAGCAAAGAAAGGAAAAGTTCTGTTGAAAGTGGCTGGTAAAGGTATGCACTCTCAGAGCAAGACACAGGCAATCTTGAGAGTAAGATGTAGCTCCAGAGGTGGAACACATGTGTTCTAAAGAGCTGGACTTTCTTAGGGGTTAAAAATATTAGTAAGATCATATTTCCCCATTAGGAGATCTGGTCTGGTGTGTAGGTATCAGCTTGCCTCGAGGTCTCTGGAGGTCAGGTAGTCAACTGGGTGATCTAACCAGAGGGCCATGATCTAATCAAATGTTAAGCCCTAGTCTCATGAGGTTAGTGGTCTCCTTTTATTGATAACTGTTCCTATTTTGCTACATTCTGAAAAAAAAAAAAAAAACATATATGGAACTGGAAACTTATAAAAAATATTATGACTCTTTATATTTACCTTTTTGTCCTTTACGCTCTTTTGTCCAGTTCATGAGTTGTTTATTAGTTATTTGCTCCTTAACAATGGTATTTTTCACTTGAAGATTCAGTATTCTTTCTGTTATCCCTAAATTTTACTTGACAGACTTCTTCAGTTGTACATGAATCAGACATAGGCTATTGATAAGGGGATAATACATTATGGATCTCTGATTTTCACTGTCCTACTAAGCTAGGACTTCAATTTTGTTTTACAATATTTGATGTTCAAATAGAAAGAAAGGTTCACAGCAGTGAGAAATGTTAAGACTAAGAGGATTTTAAGATTTCTTCGTTGCTAAAGAACAAAATATTCAGTAACTCTGTTCAGGGTAAATTTTTGTGTGACCATTTTTGTCAGGTTACATATAGTGCTAGCCAGTTCAGAAAATTTACAAGGCCAGTATCCTATGAGAGGAAGCAAAATTTCTGAGGCATTTTTTTGGCAATTAGCCTTGATGCATTAAGAACAACTTTCCAATCTTTGAGCTAAAAGAATCTTTTCAATACTTTTAAAAGAGGGAGAAAAAGGACAATAGGTTACCATCCTTCAACTCATCTGGATTTTAAATGAGTATTGACCAGTTATAGCAAAGGAATAGCCGGGTCAGTTGAGATCTTCAAGGGTTCCCCATTCTTTTTATGTTCCATTCTCCTTTCTTTGCCCCAGATTGGATTGTGAGATTAAGATCTGAAATATTGATAAGGGAGGAATCAGGTTGTAAATAATCATAGCAGTCTGGGGTTCTTTTCCTGGGAATTCTGAAAAGACACTTTTCTGTCTGTTTTTAATTATACCATCCTTTTTATAGAAAAGGTCTTTTTTAAAAAGATTCACCAGGCAGTAAAGCACATCAGCTAATGAGGAAGCCCAGAGAAGCAGGAAGCGGCTGTGACAAATGTCCTCTGAGGGCCTTTTGGGATTCCTACCTCTGAAACCTGTTTGCTGCTCCTAGGGCAAATGATGGAAAAGTAATAAGGTTTGTGGAAGAAGGAGTAGATGAGAATCAAATAGAAATAGAACATTTTGTATTTACGATTGCATAGAGATGCCTCCTTTTTTCATTAAGGGAAAGTGTGGGCTTACAAGAACAACTAATTCCTCAAAGGGGTATTATTCTGTCAAATGAAGTTTGTCCTGTGTCTATTTAGAGTGTCTTCAAGTGAAGGTTGGGTAATTGTTCTTTCAGTGAAGATTTTCTTTACAATAACTATAGTTATCTATCTACATATGTTCTTGTACATCGTTTTTTATGTGTTTAATCAGAAGAGCTATTAATTAGAACTACTTTTCCTTTTGTCTCTGAATCAAAGTATCTTTACCATACTCAGCAAATTCTTGTAGTTCAGATAAAAGTTAGACTGCCTCTTTTTTTTTTCTATATACATTTACCATTTCAGCATCAAGGCCATCAGCAAATGAAGTGAACAACCAGGTTCTGGTTTCTCCCTGAATGAGAACTGAATACACTCTTAGCCAATTCCTCAATAATCAGAAGTGTGATGGCCTCTCATATCCAGGAGCTGTTTTCCCCGTTAAAGCATTAGCTATTGCTCAATAAATATTTTTTATAGAATTCACATTCTTAATTTTGTTTTTAAGTGACACATAAAAATTGTCCCTGTTTATATGATACAGTAAAATGTTTTGATATTTGTGTATACTTTATTATACTGAAAATAGGCATATACTTACCATACATGCTTATATATCACATATACTTATCATTTTCGTCTGAGAACATTCAAAATTCATTCTTCTATCTTTGAAATATTCAACAAATATTATGAACCATAGTCCTCCTACTGTGCATGCTTCCTGTTTACCTAATTATGCCCATTGACTTATTTAACTCTGTCTACTCTCTCTTCCTGCCCTATCCAATCCCTGGTAATCAGTTTTCTACTTTCTATTTCAACGAGATCAGTTTTTTAAAATTCCTCATATGAGTGAGATACTATAGCCTTTGTCTTTCTGTACCTGCAGCAAATATCTCCAGATCAGATTCTAGTGATCTTATCCTACTTTTATACTCTTCAAATATCTACCTATGGTAGATATTTTGATACAGAGCTTCTTTCCTATCTCCTTGATATATTCCGTTCAATATTTTTAAATTGTTAGAACAATCATATTCTCCTATGAGCATTTTTCTTCCTCATGAGGATAGAAAAATTATTATCTAAATTATGCAAATCCATTTGAATCAAGATTATATGCTTAAGGACAATGACTGTGGCTCATAATCTGAGTATAGGAGATTGAGAGAAGATGGTGCCAATGAAATGGTCTGGTGGAGGAAGGAGAAGCATGTGTAAAAGTGCTGAAGGAGCAGGAGTTGCCAATCAGTTGTGTGTGGCACAGAATTCTTGATGACCTATATGATCTTTTCCTGCTGGTGTTACTACTGTAATGAGATATTTTACATGGTAATAGGAACAGAAGAGAAATTGGGACATCTGGAGCATGGGCAGGAATGCATGTGCCATGCATTGCTGACTTCGAGAAGGAAAGTGTCTTGGGAAAGGAATGCGGGTGACCTCTAGAATCTAAGAACAGATTTCAGCCAGCATAGAATGTGGACTCCTAAAACTGTAAGGAACTGAATTCTGCCAATAACCTAAATGAGCTTGAGAGTAGATTCCTCCCTAGGGCTTGCAGATAAAGAGTTCAGCTTGGAAGACTTGACCTTGTGAGAATGTAGGCAGAGGGCCCAGTAGAGCCCACCTAGGATTCTGACCTACAAATAAGTGAGATAATAACTAGATAATGTCTGAAGTTGATAAATTTGTAATTCATTGCATAATGATAGAAAATTAAAATGAAGTCAAGGTACAGGAGGTGTGGTAGGAGGTTGTCTGGAGTTGATTCAAAACAGGGAAATGGAAGATTGAGTTTGGATTTTAGATTCTTCAAAATTTTTAACATTTTTTTTAGAAGGAATCCTTTAGGAAATCAGTTTAGAATTTGCGTGTCTCTTAAAAGTCTATTCATATAAAAAGAATTATGCTGTCCGTGGAATGGATAAGAATTATGCTGTCTAAATTCTTTGAATTTCTAATTTTATGATATGACAAAAGTGAATTATTTTATTTCCTTCCAGAGTTGCTCACTTTGTGTGAACACTGCAGTTACACACTTTTTAAAAAAAAAATTTCTAAAATCTCTGAGTGTTTAATATTTAGTACTGTGGTCCCATAATGTTTTTATTGGTAAGGTCATTGTGAACTTCATTGACTGACTGTTGAGTGCATACACTAAAATGAAGGGAGTGAATCAGGAACAAATAAGAAGACCCTATGATCCATGTGACCTTCATCCTATCAGGGGAAGCCCTGTAGAGTTAAAATAATTTAAATCAAAGTACTCAGACTAAAACCTATACAGAAGAAGAGTGAAGGATTATGTGGTGCTAAGTACAAGGGGTAAAGTGATCAGAAACAAGGTCAGAGAAAAGAAAACAACAGAATGCAAATTCTAGACACTCCAACATTGAAGACAGGATGATGATTTAGATGAGACAGATCTAGACTTCACCTCTATGACAATACCACAACTACAACTACGAAGGAATATCAACTAGGGCATCTGTAGGCTTAAGATTTTTCCAGAATGTCATGGCCTGACTCTCACCCAGAAATATCAGTGTAACTTAGGGAAAAAAGAAAGTATTTAACCAAAGAGTTCAGAGAAAGATCAGCCAGTTTCCATAATAGTTCAAAGAGAGTGATCAGAAAAGGGATAATTGTTCTTGCAATTTAGCAATTGTTTGGCCATTTCATGTTGAACAAGAAAAGTAGAAGATGGGGAATAATTAATTGTGGCCTAAGGTTACACCAGAATTATAAGTGATTTTTTTTCAGTCACAGATAAAATATCCCAGGAAGAAAATTATGTGAATGAATTTATATATATATATGTGTGTGTGTGTGTATATGTGTGTGTGTGTGTGTATATAAAGAACAATGACAAATACAAACACATAGATGTGTATATGTATATATATATACATATATATGTGTATATACATATACACACACATATATTATCTCTTTCTAAATACATAAACAAATATGTAGAAAGAAGTTCAGTAAGTATTGAACTTAGTTATTTTGATTTAGATTATTATAAGACCAACTCTCTTTTTTTAAAAACGAATAAATTTTCATGTGATTGGAGATGTTTTAAATTTCTAGGTATGTATAACTATCAAAACACTATTTTAAAAAATTATGTTAATATATTTTACTGACATAATGATCTAATGAAGGAAGATTATCTAACATATTATTCAGATTTTGTGTTTTCTTTTCAATTAGTCACTTTTCTGATTTAAATTTTTATATTTTGCAGCAGATTTTAATAAATTTTATCCATTTATCCTATTTAAAATTAATAGATTTTTAGTTCTATTAAAAAAGGAATTATATGGAAACATGCAAAGCTTATAAACTCATGAACTTCATATATATTAGAATAGCCCACTGTTACAGTTTGGATATGAGGTGTCCTCCCAAAGTTTTGTGTTAATTCAGGAATAATAGGAGGTGATATTATTGTATTTGGAGAACTGTAACCTAATCAATTCAACCAGTTTGGATGAACTGACTGTGAAATCTGTAGGTAGGTAGGGTATGAATGGAGGAGGTGGGTCACTGGGGGTGTGCCTAAAAGGTTGTTCTTCCTGCAACCCCTTCCACTTCACCTTTCTCTCTGCTTCCTACCCCAACATGAGTTGAGCAGCTTTCCTTCTCAAGGCCCTTCCACCATGATGTTCTGCTTTATTTGGGCCCACAGTTAGGGAGATGGCTAATCATGGACTGAACCTCTGAAACTGTGAACCAAAATAATTTTTTCCTCCTCTACATTGTTATTTTCCAGGTCTTTTGGTCACACCAAGTTGTGTGAAATTAGCACAGTTCTATAATCCATATCTGGGAGTAATAGAAATATATTCATAGGGTTTCCTACAATGGTAATTGGAATTCTTCTCTGATGTCCATAGGCATGAGAAATTAAAATATCTAAAAATAAGGCATTTACTGTCATCTACTCAAATACTCAAATAAGATCCATCAAAGACATGAATACTTATTTTCTAATAAGAGAGTAATTCTCTAATAATAAATGAATGGTGCCAATTCTAGCTAAGAATTGCTCTAGAATTCCTCTTTGTTCTATTATAATCTATCCAAACAATTATTTTCTTAATTCTGTTATTTTCTTAAAGTCTACTTCTTTCCACTCTTGAGCCATGCCAAGTCTAAATCCTGAGATTAAAGTAATATCCTTAAAAAGCACATTCTTTAATTTCTATTTTTCAAAATCCTTAAATTTCTTCCTGATATACTTCTCTATAGGTTCACTTATTTGCCTAATTATTTTTGTGTGCAGAAGATTGAACACAAGGCCTTGTATATGATAGCAAGTGCTTTACTGCAGAGGTACATCCCTAGCACTATTTTGGTTTATAATGCCTGGGCTTTATCTTTGTCTTACCCCTTTCCCGCTCATAGTAGTTGTATTTCTAATTGACTGTCCTTTGGTATGCCCCAATATCTAACTGGGTTTTGCCTAACTCATCTCATTCTCTGCTCTGATTTTCTGGCTAACTCCTACTTATTGTGTGGGACTTAGAGAGAGATTAGTTGAATGCCACCACAACCACCACCAAATATACAGAATTATGATAAAGGCTCCTCACACTTTTCCATAGTATGTCATATTTTCCCCTCTATAATGCTTCCCTTTTAGTAGTATTATATTTATATCCCTGAACAACATGTAAGCTCTATTAGAGGAAGGCTTGCATCTCTCTTTTTCACTGTTCTTACCCTTAGTCCTTGAATCATATACATGAAAAAAATTGAGACACAGCCTATGTATTGAATGACTACTTAATGACTTAAAGGATGATGAATGACTGATTATTTATAGAAACATATTTAGAAAGTTGTCAATATTATCAGTGGTTTTTTCTTGAAGAGTAGAATTATTGATTTTTAAATGTCTCAGTTTTATAATTTATACAGAAAATGCATTTTGTTGTAAAGTAACAAAATAAATAAATAATACATAAAACAAATCTTAGGAGGATCTGAATTTCTTATACAGTTTTTAAAAATACTGTTAAAGCCACATACACCTGCTCATCAATTTTTTTTGCTTCAAATAATTTTCTTCTTTGAACACTGATACTTTGCGTTTTTTTAATCAGGATTTTTAGAACTTTAGAATAATGAGGAACGATGAAATACACTTGGCTGAAAATTAATTAAAAGCAAAAGACAAAAAAATTTTGGAGATTTCCAAAATTCTTAGAAATTAGCACATACACTTAAAGATAAATGAAGAGTCATGAACCTGCTCTATTTTACAACACACATACTTTATGAAGTCATTACAATTTTACCATATTTCTTTTTTCTAACTTGTTGCTATAAAAACAAAAAAAAAAGCAAAAAATGTTCAAACTTAATTGAAACAATAGAATTTTTAACATGTATATTGTTTCTAGGAGTGTTAATTTCCTTCTTGTACTTAGTATTTGATTATAATCTGGTGTCAGCAATATGAGTATCCATATGAATTACTTAACACTAAACAAAAAATATATATACTCCAAACTGATTAAGAAATGTGTTAGCAACATTGATATGCATGTTATCACTCTTATAGTAAAATATTAACACATGAAAAAGACAAAAACAATGAGAAGGAAAACATAATTAAAAAATGCTTGAATTTTGCTTTGGTTATATTACCTTTAAATTCCAACAAATAGACTAACCTGTTTCCATATACAGTACAAATTGTGTTAGATTCCCCATTTATTATTCTTAATTTATATAATCAAATGTTTTCAACTTTCTCTATTAATATAACTGAGATTTTAAAGGTTTATAACTCCCCTAGTTTCTTTTTTTATGATATGAAAGTTTCATTTTCATGATTTCAACTAGTTAATGTCAAAATAAGAAAGATTTTAATAAATGATTATATAATATTTTGTTAAAAATGAAAGTGGTGACATCCTGAGTCATTTTTTTTTCTGACATAAAACAGAAAAAAACAAAACAAAACAAAACAAAAAACCCTTATCATCCCCATAAGTGGAACAGAGACCAAAATATTGCTCAATAAGAAATGACTGGGCTGCCTGTTTTCTGGGGAGCTCAAGGTATGTGATGACAATTGGCATCAGGGATACTTCACAGTATATTGTAGTTTAAAGGGGCTCCTGATGTGTTATCAAAACCTACTGTGGAATGTCAGAGGTAGGATATGCCACATATAACCTGTCTTTGCTTATAAATTTCAGGGATGGGAGCAATCTGTACAGATAAATTAGTCCTAGGATCTCTTTCCATCACTAGAAGACTTTTGCATCTATATTGTCTCTAAGGAAGTGTCATATGTTTTTCAAATATATTATAATCCTCCTTACATTTTCTTCTGATATAAACATAGATACCCCCAACTGAAAGCTGGATTGTGACCTGGAGAGACAAAATAGCATTCCACCCTCCCATCCCCAAACTAGATTGATTTTACAAAAGGACTTTTCACATCTAAGTCTAATATATTTGAACACAGCTTGCATGTTTCTCAGTATTCCTCTAATTGTCTGAAAGTGGCCCAAATCTCTTCACTTTTTCAGTCTAACCATGAGTCATACTGTATCTGGCATGCCATTGGTAAGGAGTTTCTCCCCCTTTCTTTTTTATTTTTGAAAGCACTGCTTGTTAGCCACTTATTCCATCTAAAGGATCTTAATCATAGTTATTTATATAAAACAACTTATGTAAGTATATACAACTAAACAAGGCATTCAAAAGCATTCTCATGAGAAAATTGATATGCCATTCACATAAGCCTCTGTGTTATCTTTTGAATAAGTTTCTGTGTTATCTTCTGAATCACTAACATTTTATAGAGGTATTTCTGTTTGCTTTAATGGTTCTTCTAGACAATCCAATTGTAAGCCATGGGTGCTTCATTTACAGCTCAAAATACCCACCACCCACTCATCCTATTTCCCCAGATAAACAGGCTTAATCACTTATTGCCATGCCAAATTTCTAGAAAAGAACTGCTTCTGAAACTGGTCTTTGGTTGTGTAGAGCTATACAGGAGCACCAAGGGGTCTACTGTGGGGTGTGGCAATGAAGAAAGTTCTGGAGACCTTTTTTCTTCAATGTGGAAGCTTCACTTCAATTTATTTAAATCACAGAGATCTGAATGTGATTTTTTGAGGGGGGAGGGAGAGGAACTTCGACTATAATAAAATTTGGAAAATAATGATGTGACACCATTGACTGAATAGGAAGATAAGATGATAAATCGAATATTATGTTAATTTCCTAAAACATATGGATGTTATTTCTACTTCTTTTTAGTTTTTCTTTAGCCATTCTCAGTTTACTTCTCTCACGAATATGGAACCTACACTAAAATTTATTTTATGTTTCTTTTTAAGCAATATATGACAAATAAGCAATGTTCAACTTTTACTTGAGTCCTATAGAAGTAAATTTTTAAATGATATATTAAAACTGAAGAAATGGAAAAGCTGATAAAAACTTCAAAGTCATAGACTTAAAATTCACCAATATAAAATTAATGCTAACAAAACACTTTTTATTATTTTTAATGAAATTAGTCGTTCATGTGCTATGTACAAGAAATTAAATTAAGATCCCTGGTATATACAAAGATCAGTGGTCACAAGCTAGAGTTCTATCTTTTGGGGCAATTTTAATGAGAGAGCATATTTTACTAAACTACAAAAGCAGGTTAAGAGTAATTGAAGAATATAATACAATCTAATCAGCTTTTATTAGTTTCCATGACTGCAAGTATCATGGAATGTTTCTAGTGTGTGATCATCAACCAGTAGGTACTCAAAAACACTGGTAAAATGGGTGTGTTGTCTTTATATAAAAAAATAGTAAAAACTTAGTAGAAAGTCTGAAAAGGTAGCAAATGCAGGCAGAAATGCTAGTTTTAGGAAGTTGTTACAGTTGTCTAAGCAGAAAATAAATATATCTAATGTAGAAAGAGTAAAGAAAAAGAAGGAATCTGAGACTATCTCCAGAAATAAAGTCAATCACATTTAGCAAGCTATTGACTGTGTGCTTGATAAGGATTGACTCTGATTGAGTTTCTAAAGAAAACTAAAGGGATCAATTTTTTTACTTAAACTGTATTATGCTTGTTTGAGCTAGCCTATACACAGAGAAGCAGCAGTCAAGGAGAAAAAAACTAAATATACCATGAGCTGAATGAAGTTACCGAGGACAGGTTAGCCTGATCAAGTTAAGGGAGCAGATAGAGGGATCATCCAAGGAAACAGGCTGAGGAACTCTTTAAGATGTCAGTTTTCTAACCCAAAAGAGAGAATAAACCTGAGAAATCAAGAAATAGAATACTTCAGACCTCTTGTAAGAAGCAAATAGACACTTTTTAAAATTTCAAATTATACTCATAATGTTTTTACAAAGATTGTTATGTGAGAAACAAAGGAAGGTATATTTGCAGTATTCTGTCAGCTTATTTTCTCATTAAATGTTGCTATTGACTAATTCAATATATTGGAAAACTCTATTAAAAAATATAAGTAAACAATTTGCCCAATTATCCTTTCTTCTTCACTCTTTTGTATTGATCTTTAGAATCTAGTCTATTCTTGCATTTTACATAAAAGGAAATTTTTTCCAATACTTGTAAAAAATTGGGTGTGTTACAAAATATATTACTTTTCTATTATCATCCATATCTTCCTCTACTTTAAATTTCTATAATATGATTAAAATGTTTCTATGATATATTGCATTTCCTGATCCATGCCTAATACTGGATACAATACAGCAGAATGGCATGGAAGGGAATGTGAGAATGAATAACAGATTTAAAATTAAAAAAGAAGCATTTTAAGAGATATTTTCATTTTTCTGTCTCTCTTAAGAATTAGTATTGTAAAATTTTGATTGAGAAAATTACATATAAACTCAAACAGTATGAAATAGAGAAAAATTGATAGAATAAGAAATAAATTGCTAAATAATAAATAAGGGGAATTTTAGAGATAAATGTGAAAATAAGGACAAAAACTAATCAATTATGGTATGATTACAAGAGAAAAAAGGAAGTGGAAAATTATGCTTACAAATTACAGGTTGTGTTTATAGAGAATGAAAGGAAAAAAATTAATATTCTTCAAAAGATAAAATAGAAAAACATTTAAAAATAATAACAGCAAAAATGAGCATTTTAAAATTAAAAAACTGATTTCATAGAATTCATTTATTACCTGTCACTTTTCATTGTTGTGCTATTAATATGAATTTTGTTTGAAAATATTACCATTGCATGGGAAAGATCATAGTGTTTATAAATAGTAGAAGTTAATTCTGGCATCTTTGGTTTTCACAAACAGTTCTAATCATTTGATTTAAAATTACCATGTGGACAAGATCTGAATCTTGTGCAAACTGAAGAGAGACTGCTTTATCTTCTGTGCCCATTCTCATCATCTCTTCAGTTTTGCTTACTGGCTCTTTAATTATTTGACTTGCTCAGATTAAAAGAATAAGTAAACTGTTATGCCTTTACTCTTTCCAGTCTATTGGAATTTTTTGTTTCTAATACTATTTTTCCATTATTTCTTAATATCTAGTAGATTTTTCCCCTCATCAATCCAAATATTCCTCATTATATTTTAATTCTTTCCACAAAATGTATATACACATAATGTGATTTTATGGCAAGTGCTTTTCTATATTCCTGTCCATCCGTATAATATAGTGGGACAATATTTTGATCATTTTAAACAGAAGAGATCCACCTGGGAATGAGTGTAACACTTTAGTATAAGGAATGTAAAGGTCTTCTAAGAATACTGCCATCTTGTGGTTCAGGTCTTAAAATAACTGCTGTATTTCTGTGGAGACTGCAAATCTTGGGTGGGTTATTACAGTAAGCACCAACTTTCTACTTAAATGATACAAAGTATTAAAATTTTTGAGTGAACTAGCCCATTACTAATTAGGAATCTAATCACAGTGCTACAAAGGATAACAAAAGTCAACAAAATACATATCTTTTGGGACTTTGCTATTTAAATGTAGTACAAACAAGGATAATAGGCCAGTATACGTACTAAATGTGAACCCTAGTAGATTTGTACCTTGCATGTAATAACAATTATAACTAACATTTATTGGGTTATTACTGCTTACAAGACTATTCTAAATTCTTTGATACGCAAACTCATGTACTCCCTATCTTAGTGACATAAATTCTTTCTTTCTCTCTCTGTCTCTCTCTCTCTCTCCCTCCCTCTCCCTCTCCCCCTCTCTCTCTCACAAACACACATACACACAGAACAAACTCAATTATATATTTTATGGAGATACTAATATTTGAGGATATGATTACAGTTTTTCTTAAAAATACATATATTTATGAAAATAATTGAATATATTTACATTTACCTGATGACAATTTTAACAATGTCAAAATGGATAACATTTCTTCCACCTTTGTTTTAAATTTCTCTTCTCAAAACTTATCTTACAATATCTTGATATGCTTCCAGATATATTAATGTAAATTCAGTTTATATATATGTGTGCTCATACATATGTCTATATGTGTATGTAGTATATTTGCATGTGTATATCTGGGAATAAATATATACGAATTTACTTTTTTAATACTGATCTTTACTTTCTAGCTGTGTAATTATTTCTAATATTAATTCTAATATTAATTCTAATATTTCTTTATTTCATCTTCCTTCTCTGAAAGAAGACACTACTAGCGTTATCTACTCAATAAAATTATTGAAATGATAAAATGTTAAATTATTAAATGGTAAGTCTCGGACCTATTTTCTGCATTTGATTAAGACCTTAAATTAATGAATATATTGTTGATGTCTTCATAAACATTATAATGATTGATATTATTACTATTATCTATTACTAATATTTATGATGATAGAAAAGGAATTTCAAACAATTTTTGACATAAATTTCACCACAGGAAGCACATCATAGATCTATTTTATTAAAAGGACTTTTGCAATTAGAAATAATATGAGTATTTTATGTATGTGCATTTCATATTCAGTACTCTTATTAGCACATTACTTCTAGTAAGTGGGATACATCAATGTTTGAACATTATTAAATATTTTCTGTAGTTATGCAGAGTTAAATATATTTATTTTATTTTATTTTATTTTATTTATTTTTTTTTTAATTTATTTTTTTTTTAATTTTTTTTTTATTTACTTATTTTTTTACGTTTACATAGGGTAATGATGTTTATTATATTTTTCCCCTCCCCCCCACCCCTCCCACCCCTCCCACCCCTCCCACCCCTCTTTTCCCTCTACACAGTCCTTCTTTCCTTCATTCTTACTGCTCTCCTTAGCCTAACTCTAAACCTAACCCTAAACCTAATGCTAGCCCCTCCCACCCCCCATTATATGTCCTCATCCGCTTATCAGCGAGATCATTTGTCCTTTAGTTTTTTGAGATTGGCTTATCTCACTTAGCATGATATTCTCCAATTTCGACCATTTGCCTACAAATGCCATAATTTTATCATTCTTCATTGCGGAGTAATATTCCATTGTATAAATATGCCACAGTTTCTTTATCCATTCATCAACTGAAGGGCATCTAGGTTGGTTCCACAATCTGGCTATGGTGAATTGAGCAGCAATGAACATTGATGTGGCTGTATCTCTGTAGTATGCTGATTTTAAGTCCTTTGGGTATAGGCCAAGGAGTGGGATAGCTGGGTCAAATGGTGTTTCCATTCCAAGCTTTCTGAGGAATCTCCACACTGCTTTCCAGAGTGGTTGCACTAATTTGCAACCCCACCAGCAATGTATGAGTGTTCCTTTTTCACCACATCCTCGCCAACACCTATTGTTGCTTGTATTCTTGATAATCACCATTCTAATTGGGGTGAGATGAAATCTTAGGGTGGTTTTGATTTGCATTTCCCTTATTACTAGGGATGTTGAACATTTTTTCATATATCTGGTGATTACTTGTACATCTTCTTCTGTGAAGTGTCTGTTCATTTCCTTAGCCCATTTGTTGATTGGATTATTTGTATTCTTCGTAGAGTTTTTTGAGTTCTTTATAGATTCTGGAAATTAGCGCTCTATCTGAGGTATGGTTGGCAAAGATATTCTCCCACTCTGTAGGCTCTCTCTTCACATTTCTGATAGTTTCCTTTGCTGAGAGAAAGCTTTTTAGTTTGAATCTATCCCAGTTGTTTATTCTTGCTTTTATTTCTTGTGCTATGGGAGTCCTGTTAAGGAAATCTGATCCTGAGCCAACAAGTTGAAGATTTGGACCTACTTTTTCTTCTATAAGATGCAGGGTCTCTGGTCTGATTCCGAGGTCCTTGATCCATTTTGAGTTGAGTTTTGTGTAGGGTGAGAGATAGGGGTTTAGTTTCATTCTATTGCATATAGTTTTCCAGTTTTCCCAGCACCATTTGTTGAAGAGGCTATCTTTTCTCCATTGCATATTGTTGGAACCTTTGTCTAGTATGAGAAAATTGTATTTATTTGGGTTTGTGTCCATGTCCTCTATTCTGTACCATTGATCTACCTGTCTATTTTGGTACCAATACCATGCCGTTTTTGTTACTATTGCTTTGTAGTAGAGTTGAAGATCTGGTATTGCAATACCCCCTGCTTCGCTCTTGCTACTGAGGATTGCTTTAGCTATTCTAGGTTTTTTATTCTTCCAGATGAATTTCATAATTGCTTGCTCTATTTCTGCGAGGTACATCATTGGGATTTTAATTGGAATTGCATTGAATCTGTATAGAACTTTAGGTAGTATAGCCATTTTGACGATATTAATTCTGCCTATCCAGGAACATGGGAGATCTTTCCATCTTCTAAGGTTTTCTTGAATTTCTTTCTTTAGTGTTCTGTAGTTCTCATTGTAGAGGTCTTTCACCTCTTTTGTGAGATTGATTCCCAAGTATTTTATTTTCTTCGATGCTATTGTGAATGGGGTAGTTTTCCTAATTTCTCTTTCTGAAGATTCATCACTTATGTATAAAAATGCATTGGATTTATGAGCATTGATCTTGTAACCTGCTACTTTACGAATTCACTTATGAGTTCTAAAAGTTTTCTGGTGGAATTTCCAGGTTCCTCTAAATATATAATCATGTCATCAGCGAACAGGGATAGTTTGAGTTCTTCTTTTCCTATTCGTATCCCTTTAATTTCTTTGGTTTGTCTGATTGCTCTGGCTAGAGTCTCAAGGACGATGTTGAATAGAAGCGGTGAAAGAGGGCATCCCTGCCTTGTTCCAGTTTTTAGGGGGAACGCTTTCAGTTTTTCACCATTTAGAATGATATTAGCCATGGGCTTAGCGTAGATGGCCTTTATAATGTTTAGGAATGTTCCCATTACCCCAATTTTTTCTAGTGTTTTGAGCATGAAGGGATGCTGTATTTTATCAAATGCTTTTTCTGCATCTATTGAAATAATCATGTGATTCTTAACTTTAAGTCTGTTGATATGGTGAATGACATTTATTGATTTCCGAATGTTGAACCAACCTTGCATCCCTGGGATAAAACCCACTTGATCGTGGTGCACTGTCTTTTTAATATATATTTGTATGCGATTTGCTAAAATTTTGTTGAGAATTTTTGCATCGATGTTCATTAAGGATATTGGTCTGAAATTTTCTTTCCTTGATGTGTCTCTGTCTGGTTTAGGTATCAGGGTGATATTGGCTTCATAGAACGAGTTTGGTAGGGTTCCCTCCTCTTCTATTTCATGGAATAGTTTGAGGAGTATTGGAATGAGCTCTTCTTTAAAGGTTTTATAGAACTCGGCTGAGAACCCATCTGGTCCTGGACTTTTCTTTGTTGGTAGGCTTTTGATGACCTCTTCTATTTCATTGCTTGAAATTGGTTTCTTTAAGTTGTGTATGTCCTCCTCGTTCAGTTTAGGTAGTTCATATGTCTCTAGAAATTTGTTGATGTCTTCAAGGTTTTCTGTTTTGTTGGAGTATAGATTTTCGAAATAGCTTCTAATTATGTTTTGTATTTCACTCGTGTCTGTTGTGATGTTTCCTTGTTCATTCCGAATTTTAGTAATTTGAGTTTTCTCCCTCTTTCTCTTTGTTAGTGTGGCTAAGGGTTTATCAATTTTATTTATTTTTTCAAAGAACCAACTATTTATTTTGTTAATTTTCCCGATTGTTTCTTTTGTTTCAATTTCGTTGATTTCGGCTCTGATTTTAACTATTTCCTGTCTTCTACTACTTTTGGTATTGGTCTGCTCTTCTTTTTCTAGTGCTTTGAGCTGTAGTGTTAACTCGTTTATTTGTTGATTTCTACTTCTTTTTTTGAATGCACCCCATGAAATAAATCTTCCTCTAAGTACTGCTTTCATAGTGTCCCAGAGATTTTGATATGATGTGTCTTTGTTCTCGTTTACTTCTAAGAATTTTTTTATTTCCCTCCTGATGTCTTCTGTTATCCATTCATCATATAATAGTGTATTATTTAGTCTCCAGGTATTGGAGAAGTTTCTGTTTTTTATTCTGTCATTTATTTCTAATTTCAATCCATTATGATCTGATAGAGTACAAGGTAGTATCTCTATCTTCTTGTATTTACTAACAGTAGCTTTGTGGCATAAAATATGGTCTATTTTAGAGAAGGATCCATGTGCTGCTGAGAAGAAAGTGTATTCATTCTTTGTTGGATGGTATATTCTATATATGTCCGTTAAGTCTAAATTGCTGATTGTGTTGTTGAGATCTATAGTTTCTTTATTCAATTTTTGTTTGGACGATCTATCCAGTGGTGAGAGAGGTGTGTTAAAATCGCCTAGTATTATTGTGTTGTGGTCTATTTGATTTCTGGAATTGAGAAGGATTTGTTTGACGTACGTGGATGAGCCAATGTTCGGGGCATAGATATTTATGATTGTTATGTCTTGCTGATTTATGCTTCCCTTAAGCAGCATGTAATGTCCTTCTTTATCCCTTCTGACTAGTTTTGGTTTGAAGTCCACATTATCTGAGATGAGGATGGATACTCCAGCTTTTTTGCTGTGTCCGTGTGCATGGTATGTTTTTCCCCATCCTTTCACCTTTAGTCTATGGGTGTCTCTTTCTATGAGATGTGTCTCTTGCAGGCAGCATATTGTTGGATTTTTCTTTTTAATCCAATCTGCCAGTCTGTGTCTTTTGATTGATGAATTCAGGCCATTAACATTCAGGGTTATTATTGTGATATGATTTGTATTCCCAGTCAATTGACTCATATTTGTTTTTGACATGATTTGGTTTCTCCTTTATTTGGCTATTCCTTTAGGCTAGCGCCTCCTGTTGCTGATTTGCATCGTTGTTTTTCATCTCTTCCTCATGGAATATTTTGCTGAGAATGTTCTGTAATGCTGGCTTTCTTTTTGTAAATTCCTTTAGCTTTTGTTTATCATGGAAGGATCTTATTTCATCGTCAAATTTGAAGGTAAGTTTTGCTGGGTATAAGATTCTTGGTTGGCATCCATTTTCTTTCAGGGCTTGGTATATGTTGTTCCAGGACCTTCTAGCTTTTAGGGTCTGGATTGAAAAATCTGCTGATATTCTTATTGGTTTCCCTCTGAATGTAATTTGATTCTTTTCTCTCGCGGCCTTTAAAATTCTGTCTTTATTTTGTATGTTAGGTATTTTCATAATAATGTGCCTTGGTGTGGGTCTGTTGTAATTTTGTATGTTTGGAGTTCTATAAGCCTCTTGTACTTGGTTTTCCATTTCGTTCTTCAGATTTGGGAAATTTTCTGTTATTATTTCATTGAATAGATTGTTCATTCCTTTGGTTTGTTTCTCTAAGCCTTCCTCAATCCCAATAATTCTCAAATTTGGCCTTTTCATGATATCCCATAGTTCTTGGAGATTCTGTTCATGATTTCTTACCATCTTCTCTGTTTGTTCCACTTTGTTTTCAAGGTTAAATATTTTGTCTTCAATGTCTGAGGTTCTGTCTTCCAGGTGTTCTATCCTATTGGTTATGCTTTCTATGGAGTTTTTAACTTGGTTTATTGTTTCCTTCATTTCAAGGATTTCAGTTTGGTTTTTTTTCAGTATCTCTAACTCTTTATTGAAATGATCTCTTGCTTCCCGTATTTGGTCTTTTAACTGTTGATTGGTGCGATCATTTAATGCCTGCATTTGCTCTTTCATCTCCTCCTTCAATGCCTGCATTTGCTCTTTCATCTCCTCATTAGCTTCCCTGATCGTTTTAATTACGTACATTCTGAACTCCCTTTCTGACATTTCTTCTGCTGTGCTGTCATTGGGTTTTATTGATGTAGTATCTAGGTTTGTTTGGGACATTTTCTTCCCTTGTTTTCTCATAATGGTCAGTTGTCAGTGGGACCCTGAGATATTGCAGTTTTCCACTATTGGCTTATAGTGTCCCAGTAGATTTCCAGTGTATCACCTCCCAGCCTTCAGTAGCCTGATGTCTTGGAGGAATCTGATAAAGCAGCTCATTCGAAGAATACTGCCCCTAGCCCCCTACTGGTTCCACGTTTTGGAACTGGCTCTGTGCGGAAATGCTCTCACTGTGGGCCTGCACCGTGCAGCTGGCCGTGTGGGAAGAGCCCACTGCCGGAGTGTGGAAGACTACCTTGGGAAGACTCAAGCTGCCCTGCCCGGCTCTGCTAAGCCACCTCTATCTGGGCCTGCCACCCGGGCTGAGCTTTACCCAGTGGGCAGACTCACCCGTGGCTCCACTTCAGTCCGAGTCTCTCAATGCCTCCCCTTCTTAACTCCTGGGTTCTGGAGCGACCGGGGGTGCAGTCTCCCTCTAGGCCACCATCTTGGATCGCCCCGTGAAGAGAGCCCGCAGCCGGAGTGGGCAGAGCCGCCTGAAGAGGTCTCCGGCTGCCCTGTCCTTATCCCTGAGGCTGATTGCAGATCGAGGCTCTCCGCTGGTTCTTTGCAGGAGTACACTGCACTGCAGCAGCTCCGGGACTCGGAGCGTGCTCTGTTCAGACAGGCTCTCACTAGCGGGCCAGTTCCGTTCCGAGAACCTGGAGAAGCTGGCTGTGTGGGCGGGGCCCACCGCCGGAGTGCGCAGGACTGCCTGTGGATGACTCTAGCTGCCCTGCCCGGCTCCGATAAGCCACCTCTATCTGGGCCTGCCACCCGGGCCGAGCTTTACCCAGTGGGCAGACTCACCCGTGGCTCCACTTCAGTCCGAGTCTCTCAATGCCTCCCCTTCTTAACTCCTGGGTTCTGGAGCGACCGGGGGTGCAGTCTCCCTCTAGGCCGCCATCTTGGATCGCCCCCAATATATTTATTTTATATTGATTACATAATGTTTTATTTAAAAATCATTATGTATATCTTAAAGTACAGAAATATTGAGTATAAATCATTATTTAAAATTATAGTCCCTTCAATTCTGATAATGACCATATCTTTCTAAAATTCATTTTAAAGTTATGAAAAGATATAGAAGTTATGATAATGCTCATCTCTTTATGAGTGTATAATAGTTTGAAGGTAAATTCTAATTATACAAAATCATAAACTACATTTCTGACAGTCTACATTACCATCTTCTTAACTATCTCTAATTTTTATGAGGTGTTTTTATTTCTGATGTCAGCAAATGTGTCATTGCACCTTCCCTGAAGTCTCACCAGGGATGCCAGAGCCTGCCAAAAGGACACATTAATTTCCGGGAATCAAATCAAGGTCTTCCTAAGGTTATCAGGAATTGCTAACAACCAGAAAATGAGCAATGTCTGTATGTGTGTCTTGGCTTCAGATTTTAAATCATTATTTCAATCTGATTAAGTCAATCTTATTTAAACACCATGCTGACCCTTTTCTAATTGATCAACCACAAACAAGCTTCCAATTCTATCATCTAGCACATTCCCACTACTCAAATTTCCAATGTGTGTAATTATTTTTCCACTTGGGCATAAAATAGGGATGCGTAAATTATGATATTTCAATGCACATCTAAATAGTTAATATTAAGTATTTAATAGTATACCTTGGAATTGAAATTAGAAGAAATAGGGCTTATTCTTTTCAAAAAATTGAAAGATGATCATGGAATTAATTCACTTCCCTGAGCTTTAGCTTTCCCATCTGTGTCCTGTGCAGTAACTGCACATAAGCCCAGTGTCAAAGCAAAAAATAAAGTATACTCATACCATCTTATTCATACAAGCAAATTGACAGTTTTCAAACATAGTTTATGATATACTATTTTTATCATTCCCAAATAGGAACTTCCTGAGTTATGCTTATTCGTATTCCCGAAGAAAATTGATTTGTAGGTCAACATGATTTGATGCCATTTGTAACCATTGTCAAATTACTATGAAAGATGATCTTGTTGGCATATTTTCCCCACCCAACCCATTTGTGGATATTTTAAATACGAAATTAGCATAAAACATGTTTTTTTGAAATTTGGACTTGCATGTGTATACTCATATTTATTGGAATTCTATCCTAGTAGTCTTACACTAGACAGTGATTATTTCTTGAATGACATACACATGCCTTATGTTCTTTGGGATTTTGATAAATATCATACTTGATTACATCAGATCTTACTGGAATGATTCAACAGCAGTGTCAGAAAATTGTTTAACAAGTGGCTCTTACTGATTATCAGAACTTTCAACCAAATACCTCTGCAGAATATAAGGAATCACATTTGTTCAAGAATAATTCAATGTGCAAAGTAAGGAATGTCTGCTCATACAGTTATGAAGCTTTGGTATATTTTAAAACCATAAGTCAAACCAACACCTGTGAAAGAAATTAAATATTGCAGACACGTTTGGGCTACTGTGTACATAATCTTTATTCCTTTTATTTCTGATTACACTATTTTATGGTGATTTAATTTTCATGTTCCAAGTGATTGAAAGTGATGAATCCTGAAACTACTATAACTTTTCTCAAGCTCTTAGACATTTTTTGGCAATAATTTCTTATACTTCTCTTCTGGGTAAATATTTGAGGAAATTAAAGTTACCTGTAAAGTAATCTATGAATAAAGCGATGTACTTAGTGATAAATATTTTGCATCCTAAGCATATTAGTCATCTAATCTATTAACTCAACAAGTTCCATTCAAGATTATTTCTTTTGCAGGGAATTTAACAGCATAAAATAATAGGCATAAAGTTCAACTCGTTATATATATAAATTTATCTTCACTCATCTGTAGGTTCGGGTTATAAAACATAACTATTTGATATGAACTGTGTTGCATATATATCTTAAAGGGTTTACTTTTTGGTAACATTAGTGAATGAATTATAATATGACCAAAAATGACAAAAGAGGAAAGCAGGATGGTTTATAGGAAATATCTCAAAGTCAAAACCCAATCACAACGAGCACAAAATGTTCCCCAAATGTTTTTTCCCATTTTATTGGTAGTGACTCTCATTGATATACTACCAAAATGTCCCTCATTAATTAATGATCTACAGTGAACCCTGTCCCTCAATCTACTGGGGTGACAGTTAAGCAAATGTGTGCTTTAGCTGAGATTTTCCAGTCAAAATGAGAACACCACATATCTTGGAACAGGTAAAGCTTTATACAACTTTGTAACATAGTAATCTGATTCTCACTTAAGTAAGGAAAAAGTACTCTGAAATACATAATCATTAGAGTATATCTATGCACATGTTTTAAAAATGAGCAAAATCAAGCCTCCAAACCCACTGTTTTTAAAGGAGTTGTAGAAAATTCTAGGAACCTTCCATCTCGGTGGTGTCTCATCCTTGTTTCCTGTACTGTGTGTCTCCTGTATGTACAGACACAATGCGTGAATGCTTGACTTTGTCATGACACAGGGAGATTCACAGACACAACTGCATTCTTAAAATTGAGACCCCACCTTCATTATCATATAGAAAATAATTGGTTGAGAATTAGAAGTCTGGTCACTCTTTGGAATATTTTAACTTTAATTTATTTCAAATAACTACAGCTAGCAGGTTCCTAAAATGCAATGCTAGTTGGGCTATACTGTTATATAATATTGAACAGTTTGTTGGCAGCAGGATTTATTTTAAATATGAAAAGAAGAGGATCCCGTTGACTCACCCCAAAGCAAAATAACTCAGGTAAACACTAGTGCCAAAATTTGAATAACAGATTACAGACTAAACTCTTCAAATGCACACAATTCAATATGATGCAATATTTTGTTAATATTCATCCCATATTATCAACAGAAATATCCACTATTTGGTCTGATAATTTATCCAATATTAATATAGCATTTGATACTTTTAAGAAATAACTTTGTAAAATAACATGAACTATTAACTTTATTTTACTCTTTGTTTAGAATTTATTTTTTCTATTGTTACTGCTACTTAACTATTGACTTCATTAGCAAAAAGACAATATAGTGTATATTTTTGGAAATAAGATATCTATACTTTTGTGTCAAAAGATCAACCACTCATAGTTTAGATACTTTAATATTGTGCATGTTCTATAATTATTTCTTTGATTCAATAGTTTTTCAATTAGTATTTGTGTGTAATAAGAACTCCTAGAAGTTGAATCAGATTATTGTACACACCAGTTTAGAAACAGCATTGATAATAAAATTAAGAGCTGCTGAATTATATACAAATGTTTCATATTTTGTACAGTATTTTTGAAAGCAAAATTGGATTGTTGAAAGGTTTAAACAATTGAATTGGCATATAAATAATTCTAGGTAACACAATGACTTTGTGTACATATGAGGCCACCTGTATTCTTCTAATAAGTAAATTATTGTTTGAGGACGAGGAAGGTGATTTAGATGCTTTTTTATGATTTGGTTCACAATACATTTTGAAGCAAGAAAAATTGATCCAAGAAAACTGTCTGATAGCGTTATTTAACATATTAATAATGTTGGGAATAGAAAAACAATACATTTTCAAAAGTTTAGTAAACTTACAAACCTAAAGTTTTCAAGACAATGGTGGTGTTGAATGAACAAACAGATCAATGAAATAAAATGGAAAGCCCAGAAATAGACCTGGGGGGATACAGTTAGCTGATCTTTGACAACTGAGTAAAAGCAATATAAAGTCAAAAAGATAACTTTTCAACAAATGGTGTTGAGACAACTGAAAAAAAAAACATAAATGTAGATACAGATGCTATACCCTTCACAAAAATCAATTCAAAATGGATCACAGATGAAAAGGGAAATGGAAAAATAAAAAACACTGTTAGTGATGACAGTTTAGATACAACACCAATTTAGATATAATACTTTAAAAAATATTTTTATCTTTTCAATACTGCATATTAAACCTAGGGCCTTGCACATATTAAGCATGTACTCTGTACTGAATCCATCTTTTTAAAAGGTTTATTTTGAGACAAGTTTGCTCAGGCTGTCCTCAAATTTGCTATCCTTTTACTTCAGCCTCCCAAATCACTGGGGTTAGGTATGTGACACCACACTTGGCTACATATACTTTAGATGAAAAAAATTATGCTGGACTTTATTAAAATTTAAAGAATCTTCTTTACAAATGTCAATACCAAGAGAATGAGAATATAAGACACAGGTTAAGGAAAAATTATTTACAAAGATACATATAATAAATAACTCTTATCCAAAATATTCAAAGAATTCTCAGTACTCAAAGGAAAACAATCATATTTAGAAAATGGGCCAAAGACCTTAACGGGCACCTCACCAAAGTAGATATACAGATGGGAAATGTTCATATAAAAAGATACTCTGCATGATACATCATCAGGAATTTCAAGTTGAAAGTAAAAGATGAATGCTACCTCACACATATTAGAATGGCCATATTGCATAGCACTGATAGCAAATGCTGGCCAGGATGTGGAGAAAGAGGAAATCTCAAACATTTCTGGTCTGTATGTGAAGTTGTACAGTTGCTTTGGAAAATTGGTCGTTTCTTAGAAAATTAAAGGTACACTTAATCTATGATTCAGGTTTGTACTTTATTTTGATCTATTCGGACTCCTGTATTTTTATAATGAATAGTTTTTAAATAATAGAAATTTGTCAATCATAGTTTTGGAGGCTGGGAAGTCTAAGATAAAGGGGCCAGTAGACTGGGTTTCTGATGAGAGCCCATTCCTCACAGACAACTTTTCTTGCTGCATCCTCACATGAACTAAGGACAAGAATAGTTCCCTTTAACCTCTTATAAGGGCATTACTCTCATTCATGACAGAAAAGCCATTATGATAACACTTCTTGCTGACTCCTTGTATTAGCCCAAAAAATTTGGACATAACTAAACAAAACCTGAAAACAGATGTTTATAATAACTTTATTCATAATTACCAACACTTCAAAACAACAAATATGTTGATGATCTCCTTTAGTAGGTGAAAGTATAAAGAAATTGTAGTATATCCCGCCAGTAGAATACTTTATGCTAAAAGGAATTGAACTATCAAGTCCTAATAGGACATGTAGGAAACTTAAACACATACCACTAAGTGAAAGGAGCTGATATGGAAAGGCTCTATACTGTATGATTTCAACAACATACTCTTGAAAAGGTAAACTATGGAAATAGTTAAAGCATTAGTGTCTTCCAAGGATTGAGAGAACAGAGGGATGAACATGAAGGGAAAAGAGAATTTTTAAGATAATGAAAATACTCTCTGTTATATTATAATAATGGATATGTCATTATACATTTGTCCATCCCCAGAGAATCTACCAAAACAAGAGGAAAATCTCATGTGAACTATGGGCTTTGTGTGATAATTATGTATAAGTTCATCAATTGTAGCAAATGTGATACTTTGGTGGGGAATATTGATAAAGGGGAAGATTAAGCATGTGAGGGTCAGGAAGTACATGGGATAATTATCTTCCCTTTGATTTTGGAGTGAAACTAAAACTATTCCAAATATTTTAAAAAGTAATTAGCATAACATATTTTAGGTAGTTAAATAATGAATTTCATAAATATACTGTGCTATTTAAATATCACTCAAAATATCTCATCTCAACCCTCTATTTTCATCAGACTATCTGTAGAGATGTATACTTATGTGTGTGTACACATAAGTATTTGTATATGTAATTATATGTGTTTGCATATAATGTAGGCTAATGATCAAAAAATAGAATATATGATTTATACAAAACACAACTGCAAATTTTTAATCATCTTATTCATATCTGATTTCAACTATTCTAGAACTTACATGGGAAATTCTTTTAAAATGAAGAGTGGAAAAATGTACAGATTTAGGTATTCACCAATGTGCATTTGTCAAGTCAAAATTTCCTGTAAAAAAATCAGGAACAAAAATTTCTCTAGTGTTTACTCTATGCCAGGCTCACTTTTCAGTGCTCAAAATCTTAGTTCATTAATTGTTTATAGCAAATGACATGGTAGTATATTTCATCAGAATTTAACTAGTAAAAGAGGAACAGATGATTTAAGCAACTGTCCATTAACTTGGCTAATATATGGAAGTAGTTATAATAATGAAGTCCATCCCTGGTAAGGCACAACTTCATACATAAGTAAAAATTTTTCTTCATCTATATGAATCTTATAAATGACATAAAAGGAGAGTACGCTAAAGTATAACTGTCATTATTATCCAATAACCACAAAATTAAAATGTACAGAATGTTTTAAAAACTCCATAAATGAAAATAAGAAATAAAAATGAAAACAAAAATGAAAAGAGTCATGGTTGAAGTCATAATAATGTCAGCGTAGATGGATTTGGTTTCGTGTTTTGCTATTTGCTTCAGATTAAAGTCATGTCATTATATCACATTACCATAGAAACATCCTTTGATGCAGTAGATGTTAGAAAATGATTCAAATAACTATAATTCAACTATATATTTGACAATTTAAATACCATAGAATTTACAATCCAGAATGATATGGAAACTGAAATTGTTTCCTGCAGGAGTATTATTAACAGAATACTCTGAAAAATACATTGATTTTTTTCAGACTAGTAATAAAAGTTTCAGAAAACATTCAAATAATGTAGGTCATATATTATGAGAATGTACATAATACATATATAAGGAAGCAACTTAATCATATATCTGAGCTTTTCTCATAGGACCAACTGAAAAAAAAGAAACAGCTAGCCTAGGATCCCCCATCTCAGTCATAAAAAATTCAGCCAGTTCTTTCAGTACTTGCAGTTATGCTTTTTACCATCTTATTTTCAAGTTACTCAATTATTTTATAATATGAATGGAGATCAAGCTTCCTCATTCCAATGAAGAGTCATCAGTTTATTGAAATTTTATCATCTCAAACTAAGTATGTAAGAATGTAGTGTTCAGTGAGATAAATTCTATAGGCTCCAAAGCTTACACTTCCCTAAGAGAGAACAGCCAGGCACAACTTAGAAAATATGGGTTTTGTAAAAATTGGAAGGGTGTTATGGAAGCAAGCAGAGTAAGCTGAAGTTCTATAGATAGTAGGAATATGGAAAAATATCTTCACTTGCTCTAAAATAGAAGTATAACAGTGTCTGCATTCAAGAAGGTGGAAGGTTTTGAGTCGGGTCATAGAATTTTCAAAGGTAGTGATGTAATAGCATTGCCCATTTAAGGAAAAGTAAAACATTTTGTGCCATAGGGCACTACATTCCATGATCTGTTTCAAATTGTTTATGTTTTTTCAGTCTTCAACTCATCTCTTCTGTATCAGGACAACTTTTATCGTGTTTTTGTTGAACGTAAGTGAGATTTGTACTTTATAGCATATGACCTGGATTCATAAATATCAGCTATTCTTATTACCTTTATATAAGTTCAGAGTAATACTCTTCTGGAAAGGAAAATCCAAAATGAGATAATCCTTAGGTTGAATAAACATAAATTCCATTATAAATATCTTAATTGTTGACCAAAATGACTTTAAAAGTTCTGCTCAACTTCACCAATCTTCAGGCAGCCTTTTTTCTGACTAGTCCATGACTTCCCTTTTGCTGGATCGTAAGTTTAAAAAGCTTATAATTGTAAACTCTTTCTCTGCACTTGAGATATGAAAATATTTTAAAGTAACTTGTCTATCTCATATCCTAGGGATGGCTATACATTAATTTCATTGAGATAGTAGATATCTACTTTTCCTTATGATAGGACCAATTAACAAACATAGATGACCTAGGATCCCTATCTCAAGTCTTAAAAAAAATTCACATAATTCTTTCAATATAGTTAAATTTAGACTGAGTTCTGATCCTTCTCTACAATTGCGTAGCCTGGAATAGAGTCATTCTTAGCTGTTTAAGTTTTTCCTGTGCCAGTTTGGCGTTGTCAAAATGAATGAAGCATCATCATTTATGGATAAGCAGCATATAAAATTAGAAAATGAAAATAGAAGAGGATGCATGTTATTGATTTTATAGAAATAAATACTGAGTGAAACAACTGGGGTTTGAAAGTGGTTATCAGTGAGAATAGGAATAAAAAAGTGGACAAATTTAGAACAAGAAACTGTAAACTTTTAAGTTTTGTAGTACTATATTTATAGTTGATGTACATATTTTATATTGAAATTTTCTTAAAGATGCCAAAGAAAAAAAATTCAGTTAATTAAGAACTTAGGATATTAGATTAAAATAAGCTCATAAAATTTAGCATATATTAAATCACAGAGAAATTTGCAGTAATGTTTACTTGCTTACTAGTGCCTCCCTAAACATACTTTCTGATTTATGCTGCTTTAAAAATTCTCAATAACACAGACAGTAACTATAATATTGGGCATTTTATATTGCTTTTCGTTTTTCAAAGTGTTTTCATAATAAATGACTGTTATGATTATATTCGTTTTCTTCTCCTCAAAGCTTGAAAAATAGAAACGTTTAGTAGAGAAAGAGAAGCAGACATTTCAACAACATATATTGAAGAGGCCACATTCACATTTTCCTCACTGCATTGCAGAGTCATTTGTGGAAAAAACTCAGACATGTGAATCTGTCCCTGTATTCTTTTCTACTGGTCTGTCTTGGCTTTGGTACCATATCAACTGAATGAATATAGCTTTACAATAATGCTTGACATCTGAATCTCCAACTTGTTTTTTAAGATTTGTAGTGGATTTCCTTTATTGTAATTTTCATAAATTATGAATTAGACTCAGTTCGTCAGATTAAAAAATATGCTGAGATTTTTCTTGAGGCTCCACTTAATTTGTAATTAATTTGGAACAGTTGACATCTTTAAATATTGAACCTACCAATCCCTAAGTGTTACATGCTTATGTTTACTTATGGAATCTTTGTTTGAGTGTTTGAACATTTATCAGAACTGCAAATAAAATCTTGTAAACTTTTGAAGGTTATAAATTTTGTAAATATTTTAAATTTCTGAAGAAAATGTGTTTTCAGTGTTGTCTTAACACTTTTTAAGATTTTTGGCCACTATCTGCTTAACTCTCTAGCGTCTTTCCTTAGCAAAATGTTAAGCGGTGCAAAAGAAAGCCCTCGTCTCAATTTTTCCACTATCATAGAAAGATACTTCAGTGTGTGTGTGTGTGTGTGTGTGTGTGTGTGTGTGTATGTATTAATTTTCTTGTAGAATCTGTTTCTGTGTGTATGTGCATGTGTTCATTCCAAAAGTAGAAAACAAAAGACATTGTATATGTATGGTAACTAAGACTTTTATATGATATGTATGTAAGTTCATATATATACACACATAAGTATATATAAAGTGATATGTGCAAAACCAAAGATGGTTTAGGAAAAAAAATACTTTTCTAGATCTTTGATCAAGAACTTCCAGTTTCTTCAGTAACTCCCAATTCGACAATGCTTTTCTCTTATGGTTCCCCAAAAAACTCTGACAAGGCTTCCTCGGCAAAACTAGCCTTGTACTGGGAATTGCCTACATCCTTTTTGGTCTTTTGCTTCATATGTTTATCTTGATGCTAGGCAAATGTTAGCAAACCTTTCTATGTTTTCATCAATCTTAAATAATCTTTTATCAACACTTTCCAGTAATGAATTCCCAAATTTTTATCAGTCAAAATTAAAACCTTCCTTTTATTATAATGATTATATTTAAAATACCAGTATAAAATTTTAAATAAGAAATGCAGCAATTTTTTAAATTTTAAAACTGGAAAAAAACTTACTCTACTCTGATATCAGCTATCTTAGAGCATGGATATTTTAACATAATTTTACCTAAGTATTTTTGAATTAGTCTAAAATACTATAATTTGTGAATAAAAGTCAAACACTGCAATTTACAAGTAAAATGGACATCAAATGTGTGCAGTAATATGCCTGAAGTCAAATAAATAGTTTAGAACGCTAAAAATGGATTTTATTCTTACATTGCTTTCTCATTTTGATACAACTTGAATATTTAAATGGAGTTTTAGTAGTATAAATAACATAATGATTGTTCTACTTTGTGCATTAATTGAACTTCAGGATCTTGAAAACCCATAAACCATATATGGGCTTCATGCCTACCTTGAAATTCACTCATTATAAGCTATGTGAAAGTCTGTGATAGACAATGTGTTTATAGCTGCCATTCACCCAGCAAGTAGTTACTAGGACTGGAGGCTGTATCTCTATGTATAATACATGAACTCCCAGGCTGTCGAACCCATGCATGTCAGAAACGTAGTCATACAAAATTTTATGCTTTCAGAATGTACTGCATAACTCACCTTCACCTTCAGGCATCCTTTAGATGGAATCACAAAGCTGGAAGAAGAATCTGTTCATTCTAATAGCCTTCCCACAAGTAATGTGCATCAGGAGATGAAGTTAAGTAGAAAGAGCTTATTCTCCTCTAGGCAGATACAGAATTGCTTTCCCCCCTATTTCAACCTCTGTTAAAGAGGCTTAGCGATGTTGGCATAAACTAGGTTGTAAACGGTTCATAGAAATATAATAAACATGTCACTTTGTCACAGTATGAACAACAAATAAAAGCTTCCAAAATAAGACAATTGATGCTTACTTTCTGCCTAATGACAATGTAGACAGTGTAGATTTTAGAGTTTACCAAAGCGTTTGCTGTTTGGCTTAGCAAAATAGTTAAGTACATCACAAAGCCTGGTTCTGAATCTGAGCCACTAACTCAAAACTTTAAGATATTAAAAACTAAGTCATAGCATTTTACACTCAAGGAAGATCTGTCATTTCCTACTTGAATACACAGTCTTCTCAAAAAACAAAACAGTGTCAAATGAAATATAAAAAATAAAACACATTTCTTTGATCAAAATACAGATAACTATATGATTCAGAAATAGTGCAGAAATAAGAACAATTAAGTGGTTCTAAAACTAAAGCCAGAGACCTGCAATGAAGACCAGAAAATAGAGGACTAGAATGTATTCAAGATATGTGATTCTGGAGCCAAACTCACTGACGATATCAAATGATCATAGATTTCAGGAAAGTTGGTGACAACGTGACCACCAATATAGTACTTTGTAGAAATTTTGGATGCAGGATAATTGAGGAAAAGAAAAAACAATCTTGAAAAGTCAACTTATCAAAACTCCTACTAAATTCATGATGATGAGCAATAACTCTAAATATATGATTTCATTCTAGACTGGGGACTTTCCAGATGGACGAGTATGTGGAAGGAAAGTGAGAAAATAAATAATAGCAATAAAAGTAAAACTAAATGAACTTCCTACTCAAAATGAGTCTGAAAACCAAAATTAATAAAACACATGAGGGAATGAAATACTAAAAATGTATCCTGCAAGAATCCACAATGGGATAGGAACTGATTTTAGATTTATTTGTAGGTGAAAGTCTGACAACTATTTAAAATACATATTTAGCAAGCTTAAAACAATATTGAAAATCATTCAGAATAAATTAAGCAGCTAATAGAGTTAGTCATAAAACCAGCAGAAAGGAATGAAAATACAAATAATGAAATCAATACTTAGTAGAAAGGATAATTTTCGGTCTAGTTATCTGTGAGGAGGTAAATATTGAATTGAAATATATTTAGCAATTAACTTCAAATTTATCATAGAGAAATAATGATATAAATTAATATAGTAAAGGCAAGGTAAGAAGTACATGGGAAGGAATGGAGTATGCCTGCATTTTTCAGAGTTCCAGAGAATGTAGGAAATTTTAGTGCTTCAATATTTAAAGAGATAATTACTAAGAGTTTAACAGGATAATATAATTTTTAAAAGTTGGGAAATTAATTCCAAGTTAAATGTGTACCTTGAATATCAAGCTGGATAAATATAAATTCATACCAATATAGCATAGAAACATTGAGAAAAAAAAACAAGAAAATTTTAAAAACTGTTGGAGACAAAATAGATTATTTACAAAGGAATTGCAATTAGACTGCAGCCAACCTTTGAAAAACAAATTTTTATTTATCCAATATTCAAATGTTTACCAGAGCCTTGCTATTTCTCTGACATTGATATGCATACTCTACAGAGGTCTGTGAACAGGATACAGAAATCCTTGCACTCAGGGAATGTAGGTATCACTTACTAGTTTGAGAATAACAAAATAATGGGATACGTTTAAAATGTTAGAACACATAACTGTGAATTTCATATATAAAAAATAAACTATGTCAAAATGATAGAAAAATATTAAAAATATGAAAACAAAGAGGGCTTACATATAAAATTATTACCAAAGTGTAACTACAGTGCAAGATAGGTTTCATTTTTGTGAAATCTACTGAAAAACAAGGAGAGATAAAGGAGAAACAGTTTTTAATTTCAACAAAAACAGAAAAAAATTGCAATAAAATGTATCTTCATTATATTTAAAGTTTATTACATGTAATTAGTTTCACATGATAGGACTGACATGCTAATCGGGACAACTGAGGTAATCTAAAAATTAAGCCAGGAGGCCATCCGGGAGGCTGGATTAAGGAAGCTGAGGGACATTCATTGCCTTGCAAGAGATGAACATCATGGACCTGTCTTGAAGAATCTTACCTTGCAGAAGCATTGTGGCTGTTCTGGAGACATTGTCCAATGAAGAAGGGAAAACATTTGTTCCTTTATTTAATTTTTTTTTTCATGTTTCCACCTGGCCATCAATAGGCTGTCACTAGGTCTCATAAGAATCAGTCCCCCTTTTAAACAGATATACGAATGAAAGAGGTTGAAAAATGTGTCTCAGAAGAGAGCGCTGAAAAGAAACTCAAAAGTTCCTTATCTCATATTACATGCACAGAAAAGCAAGTCTACCTTAGTAGAGATCTAAATGTGAGTAGTACAACTTCAAAAGTATTAGATACAACATTATGATCATTGCTGAGAATGTTTTCTTAAGTGAAACAAAATGACAAAACTGTGAATAAAATGTCCATGCATTTTTTAACATTACAATTAAAGTTTAATTTTCATCATTACTTCTTTGAAGATCTATCAATTAGAAGAAACTTCTTGAACCCATCAAATGTCTAAGGAATTATTCTACAGAATATGTAAAATACTGACATTAATGAGATGATCAAAGTTTATTTTCTGAACATATACAAAGAAAATAAAATCAGATATCTTGGAGAGTTATTTGCATATTCTCATGTTTATTTTAGCATCATTCACAATAGCCAAGATCTAGAGACAACTTAAAAGTGTCTATTTTTTTTTGTATGGACAAAAAAACAAATTGAAACACACACACATATCCATACATATGATAGCGTGTTTTCCAGTCTAAAAGAAGATTCTAAACTTTGCAACAACATGGATGAACCTAGATCTCATTAGTTAAGTGAAATAAACCAGATATGGTAAGAAAAAAATGCTTGATCTCACTTATAAGTGAATTCTAAAAAAGTGGGTTTGATAGAAGCAAACAGTACACTGATGATTACCAGACATACAAGTGACAGAAATGGGTAGATGTTAATCAAAATATAGAGTTCCAGTTTTATAGGAAGAATAAATTTTAGAGATCTAATGTACAGCATAGTGAATACAGTTAATAATCCAATATTGTACACTTGAAATCCACTCAGAGAGTAGATCTTAGGTGTTCATATCCTCCCCAAAAATAAAAGGTTAAAGAAAAAGGAAGTTTAAGTTACCTCAGATATATCTGGACAAAAGGAGGAAAGGAAATCCATTGAAACAAAAACACATAAAACATAGTCATATTAACATACAGAATCATTCCTTACTTATCAGATCAGCTTTTTTAAATTTGAAAACATAAATGTTGGTAAAAGTCCAGAGCAAAACAAATGCTCATAAACTGCCAGGAGGAAAGCTAGAATAATTATTAATGAGAGCAATTTCTGATATGTAGTAAAAGAAATGTTATTTAATTAAGTTTTTACAAGTGTATATACTTTTCTTAAGGTTCACAATCATTCAATAGGGAGCCTGGACTTGAATTCAGCTTGTTATCTTAAATTTCCTCAGCTATACCCTGTAGAACTATGATAATAAATAATTCAGGAATATTCACTATAAAATACAATAAATTACAAAATCATCAGTGATTGAATTATTCAATAATTTTTTGTTTGCCAAACTAAGAGATTATATAAGCACAGGTAGAATTACTTTTAATTGAAGCAGCTCTCAGTTAACCGAAAAATACTCTGATATACCTGAAACTAAAGTTTTCCTCATTTAATAAAATTCTTTTTAATAGTCTCTTCCTGTCATTTGACATTTGACCTCTCATTGGCGTTTTAAATGCTACACATTCTCTGGTCAGATGCTATGACTCTGTCCTCTAATAAAGTTTATTTCTTTTACTCTTTCTTCCCATTTGGGGGATTAGTCTTCCTAGGAGTTATACAATCCCGATGGCTGGCATTTGTGTGTGTGTGTGTGTGTGTGTGTGTGTGTGTATGTATGTGTGTTGTATATATAAAATAAACATTTGGTAAAACTTAAGTGTCCCTTACCTTGTCTTCTGTATTACCAACCACATCCATATTTCTTCCTTTACAGTTACTTATTATCATAGTTCTATAGGATGTAGCTGAGGAAATTTAAGATCTAAAGGTGAATTCAAATCCAGATCCTCCATTTAAATATTATGACCCTTGGGCAAATCTCTGGTAGAAATAACTCTTTCCTAGCTAAAAATGCATACATAGTCTAATAGGCTAAGAAGAAATGTGACCCTTCATGACAGATAGGTTCCTAGAAAGATTTATGAGATTATTCTTTTCAGTGCATTGTTTCTGGTTTCAGCCACATTCTAGATGCTGTGTCATGGTCTTAACAGCAAACTAAGAAGAAATAACTAACAGAGAAAACTCTAAAACTCTTAACGGTCCAACTTTTCTTTTTTTTTTTTTAACAGGCCTACTCTGTTGCAGGAAATTAAGATAGTCTGTGTGTCACAAGGTCCTTTCTTTATCACTAATTCATACTAGGCACAGTTAGGTAAATTTAGCTGGTTCTCCTAAGTTCAGATTGGTGATAAACACCCATAAACAAAAAAAATCTTGTTTTAAATAAGGATAAGAACTTGATTCAACGCAGTTCTTAAGGGTATTTTTCATCACTAATATTTATTATTTTATATTCCAAAGTTAGCCATTTGTTGCTTCTAATTACATTATTCAATGGCTTTAGAAAACCTTTAAGAACCCTGATAACAGACCATGTTCACTGATTGTGCCATAGCATGTTTTCAGGTCATTGAAAACTACAGGCATGACATTAATCCACATGTCCAAGATGCTTTGTACTGTAAGTGCTATAATTAAAACAAACCTTTAAAAACCGTAACATTTAATGTTAGATCATGAAATATATGCATTAACATGTCTCAGAAAATTGACAAAACAAATCTTGTCTATTTGTAAATATTCACACATGCTCTTGATATAGTGGGAGAATATACAAAATTTATAATTATGATCTACTGATTTGTAATTAAGTAATTGAGGAACCAGTAATTCTGCCTTAGAAAATGAGCTAGAAGATAACTCATTTTTAAAGTGAATGCTTTGCCAAAGCAGAAAGTGTAAATTAGATTACTTAAATATTTTCCATGTATTAGCAAAATATTGCTTTAATATGAAATACTACCTTTTTAAGATAATTGCTTTTCATATGGAGGATTACCACATAATATGTCAATTTATACTTGTGTTAGAATATGCTAGTAAGTGTGGAAAGCATCATCATCCTATCTTATCTGCATGTAGTGAATTTGAAAGTAAACTGACCTCTTCTAATATGAGATTACTTCAGTGCCAGCAGGAATGTGCTCCCTGAGGTGAGCATTTGGCTCATGACTTGTTTTCTGTGGATTCTTAGCAGGGAACAGAACCATCCCAGCTGACAAGAAGTACACTTTATATAATTTGATATTCAGTAGAAAGGTAAAACTCTGTTATTTTTTCTAACAGTAAATTAAATTGCATTATACAATTTAGAGAGTCTTCTTCAGTCAATTCTTTGACAATTAATAAAATTTCCGGTCAGTAAGTGAAAGAGGAATAAATAATTGATCTATTTAGTCACATTTTTAAAGGAAAAAATCTGATTTAAATACATATTTCCATTGCAAAGTTTTAGTAGACATTGAAAATGAATATATATTATGATGTGCAGTTTAGTGAAAAACTACTAATCATGGAATTTAAAAATAATAATTATTAATAAGAAAGCAGGATAAATGCTCAAGCTGTGGAATCAAACTGAATTTAGCATAAATCTTAGATCTACTTCCCAAAGCTAGACATCACTCATCTGAAAAGAAAAACAACATTGTTAATATTATCACATTGTGGTTTCGTGAGATTTAAGAGGGAGAATACATTTGTTAACATTTAGTGAAAAACACAAACCATTAATAGTTTTATTCTTAAATTTACTTTCAAAAAGCAGCAGATTCAGAATAAAAAATTCCTGCTGACAATATAGCCCATCTTGTAGGTTGCTTGCCTAGCATGTACAAGGGCCAGGGTTCAAATCCCCAGCACCACGGGGTGGAAAAAAAAAAGCCAGAATAAAAAATTCATGAATTTGTAGTGGATCTTTGACCTCTAGCTGATATTCAAACTATATATTAAATGTATGAATGGACACATGATTCCATTCATATACATGATAAATATACATAATATATATGTTAACAGTTACAATAAAAATTGTGTGCATTAATTTGCTTGATTAACAAGCTAGTTAATTAGAACATATAAAAAAATTTAAAAAGCTAGTAAAACAGTAAAAACTTAAACTTAAAACTTAAAATTTAATTTTAGACCTCCAGATATTTAAAACATAATTTTATCTTTGAGATATATAACATTATCTTTGAGACATAAAACATTTAGAAATGTAAATGTTAGATAAGTAAATGTAATTGTATATGTTGTACTAAATAATAATTTAAATCTGGGATTTTTGTTTGTTTGTTCTGACTTACTAAGGGGTTTTTTAAGAAGATTTATTTGTAGCTTACTTTAAGTTGTATATCCAATCTTGAACTCCTAAGTGTCCCTTCTCTATGTTTGTAGAATTTGGAATACTTTCTCATAGAAATAACATTATAAATATACTTTAAGTCCCATAACTAACTCTCAAAATCCAGATAATTAGTGATATCACTAAATTATAGTAATCATAATATCCATCCGTTTTGGTTACTGAGTAAAAGTGATATAAAGAAAAGAGACCCATTCCTTCCCCCTCCTCTCACTGAGGAGGATCAACAGTGGAAAATAACTTCTCCTTTCTGTTCTTTTTACCTTTGAGTCTATTTTGCTTTCCTCTTTGAACCCTTTCTACCTTCCCTAGTATCTTCTGAGAAGTTGTCAGTGAACTAATACCCAGGCAGTGAACTAATACCTACCATACCAAATCTACCATGTGCCTCAAAGTTCTTGAGTCTCTGAAATTACGTTTCTTATTTCCATCTCAGACCAAAACTCTCATTTTCACTAGGCAGATTTAAAACTAGACAACTGTGTGCCCTAATTAACAGAAGGTAAAAAAAAATTCCAGAACTATTTCCCCCTTAAAGGAGAACTCTTATTCATTTGATTGATTCTCCATTAGTATTTCAGAGGCTATGGTAGAAGTGATGAGACCATGGCCAGGGAGTCCTGGAGTAGTAATTTATTGGCATCAGAGCATCTTAAGGCAGCCCAGGATCTTTGAATGTCTATTCCTATGGGGCTTCCCTAAACTCTTCCTAGATTTTCTGGATTTATCTATTGTGTTTGGCAGAGGGAGTAAAAGAAGTTGATTATTCAGAGGTACAGAGATTCTTTGGGGAGCAAAGAGATATTTAGGGAAATGACTGCAGGACCCAAGAGCAGATGATCATGGAAGAACAAGAAGCAGATGGCATTAATTTTCATCCTGACTGGTGGTTTGAGGAAAAACTATTTACATATAAAATGTGAACTTCTTTAGGGAATTTAGGTTCTTTCACAGTTACTTATTAAATGGTTATTTTACTTACTCATTCGGTAACTCCTTCAACAATTTTTATTCAAGTTCCTCCTTGTATGCTGTACGCTGAGGACCCAGGGGTGATTGAAATAGACACAGGCTGACTTTCACGGACCTTAGAGTCCAAAGTGATGATAGATACCTAAAAAGGTTTTAAAAAATGAAATTCTTCTTAAGTTTATATTTCTAGGAAAATGCAAACATAGAACAAAAAGTTCCCAAATTCTCCACACCTATTTTCTATTATCGACATTGTACACTAATGTGATGCATTTATCACAATTAACAAACCAACATATGTTAATATTAGGTAAGGTCCATACTTGATACGTATTTCCTTAATGTTTACTGATGTTCTGCTACCTGGGTCTGGGGTTGTATTGAGGACAACATAGTACTTTGACTTTTCATGTCTCCTTTTGCTCCACTTGGCTTCGAGAGTTTCTCAGACTTAACTTTTCTTGGTGATCTAGCAGCTTTGAGGATCATGGTCAGCTATTTTGTAGAGTCCCCTCATTGATATTTGTGTGTATGTGTGTGTTTCCTTCATAATTATTCTGTTGTGTTGGATCCTTAGAAACAAGACCATGGAAGTAAAATGCCATTCTTCTGAATTTCTGTGAAGCGAATATACCATCAAAATGTCTTCTTACTGTGGTAATCTTGATCCCTTGTCAACTTTCTCCACTATGGAGTCCTGCTTTTCCCTGTAAACATATTGTTCCCTTTAGAGGAAGCTGACTATAAACATGTGTCCATAAGGTGGAAAGTGTGTTAAGATGGGGAAGGTACTGGATATGGGAAAAACGACGGAAGAATGAAATATGTTCCCATTGGCAATGGGAACTACCCTCTTAAGTAATCATGCTTAATTAATATCTGAAAGATGAAGATTAATCAGTCAAAAATAAGTGTGAAAACAGAGGGGACAAAGTAAGTGTGTAACCACATTTGATGATTTTATTATTTCCGTTGCATTTGTTTATCTTATGGTCTCTGGAATTTTTTGGAAGTTCTATTATCTAAGGTAAACTGTAGCCCAAAATTTATCTGAATTATTTTATATTTAAATAATTTGCATGCTATTTACCTTCCATATCAATGGAATATTGTATCAAATATTTGAGTAAATAAATTGAAAGTTATGTCAAATATTTGGATATAAATGTATGAGATTATTTATATATTTACTTTATACATCTTACTTCATAGCAGTTTTATTAACTTTTATGTACTACAGCTATTGAAAGCTCAATCAAATTAATACACTTTATTATCCCGTGTTTCTACTCTGTTCTATCTATTCTTCACAATTTTTCAAAGGCAGGTATTAAACCCACAGTGGTCTGAAAAAAGACCAATAGCAATTCATGCAATATAAATAGGGTAGGTGGTAAGAGGAAAGAATGAACTCAATTCATTACTCTAAAATATTCTCACCCCCTACATCTAAGTCCTTTCAGAGTACTTTAACAAAATGCCATAAATTATAAACAAGAAAAATTTATTTTTCAGTTTTGGAGCCTTAAAAGTTCAAAATCAAGGCATTAGTATATTTGGTGTCTGGCAAGGTACTCTTTCCTTATCCATAAACGATTCTCACTGTGTCCTGAGATTGCAGAAAGGACAGTCTGTTCTCTGGAGCTTCTTTTTAAGGGCAAGCATCTCATTCCTGAAGGCTCCTCCCAAGGGCTCCATTTTTTAATGTATCACTTGGTGATTAGGTTTCAATGCATGAATATTGGGGGACACATAAGCATTCAGACCACAGAAGTATATAAATCAGACAAATATATACTATAAGGGGAATAAAGCAAGGAGAGGATTAAAAACTGTCAACATACAACAGAGAAAAATTCATAACTGACAACATCTACAACTGTTCAATCACTCAGCTGATACATATTGGGAGCCTATTATAGGATAGGCCTAGACTTGTTTGTTGAAGTTAATCTGATGAGCATAATCAGGCATAAGTTATGGGGCATTAATGATCTAAATACAAACTTACCTCATGATGTGGTTTAGCATTCAACTACTTAAATACCTGTGTGGATGAAAATCAATAAGACTGAACAGGGCCACTTCTCACATACCTTTGAAGCCTATATTATTTGAAACGATAAAGACGAGCTTGCATAGAATAGAAATACTAATGAACTACAGCCCATTTTCTTTTTGTTTTTGCATACTAGTGACAGAATCCATAGGCTGTTTCCTTAAGAAATACATGGTGAAGCAGGTTCACTGTGTACTGGTTACCAACTTGTCCAATTTTAGTGAGGTATAACAGTCATGAAAATGACAAGTCACATGAAGTGAGTTCATTACTCACAAATAGGCATCAAGGGACAAAAAATCCTAAATTCATTGCAAAGTTAACAACCTCAGGAGAGTTGCCTGGATGGAGTCTCATCTGTGCATGCATGCCCTGCTTGCAGCATAGCTGAAGGACCCAGAAAGCAGTCACCCTGGGTCTTATACACCAGTTAACATGATTTGTTGGGCAAAAAACATTAAAGCTTGTCCTGTTTCTTGGTAATTCTGGAACAGAGTTTGGGTTGTTCTGACTAGTTCTTCCGTATCTCACAATATTTCTTTCTAGCATATTCTATACCTATTCTTGAGAACTACAAGCAATAAAAAGAGGATAACTGTGTTGGTCTAAGGCTACATGGAGTACTGTCCTATACTCACTCTCTAAAAATCTTCAGCATTAGTTGGGTGGGCATGGGGTATGGAAAATTAAAGGAGATAGAAACCATCACAGACCTGTAAAATAAGAATTTCTGGGGAGTACAAGTAAAAAATTGGCATTTTGAACAATTTTGATATGTTTTAGACTTGATCCAAAATGTATCAGTAGTAATAAATAAATAAAATTGGAAAGAGAATGGGAAAAGTAGAGGAGAATTTATTATTCATTATTGATAGTTTCACTCAGAGCTTCCAAATATATAAGGAGTAGCCTCAAAATTAATGTAATAGTTAAATGTGTTTATGGCTCCTAAGATGGTATCAGTGCATAATTGCACAGTGTTTTTTATTCATCATTGGAAAAATGGAGATATTAAAGATCAGTGTACAAGGGCAAAGTAGGCTCTTGGGAAAAGGTGGAGAAAAAACTTCAGGATGTATACTAACTTTATTCTCTGAAACTTTTAATGTAATTGCTCAATTGGAAATTTAAGTATATACAATTCATTATTGAAACTTAAAATGCTTTTAAAAGTTGATGAAACCCTTAGTGGGGCAACATTAGTGTGTGATTATCCAAAGAAACTTCCCTCTATGCAATAATTTATTTATTCTTCATACTCAGGTTTCCACCTTTAACAAGGTCTTTTTCCTGAAACTCAGACTTCACTGAGAAAATTGGCTAAAGCTTTTGAAACTCAGCGTGCCATTTATTCCCACAGTTTAGCCCGTGTCATGACTCTTGCTTCGGTCTTCCTCTTTCACTTTATTCTTCCCTTCAGAGGATCTGAACCATGGCACCCTTTCTGTTTTCCAAATGAGAACTCTTGGCCCTTGCCCGGAGGTTTGGTCTCAGCTGTTTATTTAAGAACATTCTTAACTTTTGTCGGCAAGAATTTACTGAATTCTGATTCTGAATCAATTCCAGGCTGCTCTCGACTGATGTTCTTATTCTTTCAACATGCAATTATTATTATTAACTGTGGCAGGTTCTGGGCTTAGTGCTAAAATGAAGATATCTAATTATGAATTGTACCTGGAAGAATAATCTAATTTTGATAAATCTCATATTCCTCATCAGAAAAACAAATTATAATGCCACATTGCAGGATTTAGTGAGAATTATACAAAATAATAAATGTAATGTGAACAATTCTGTGTGTGATGCTAATAGATCAGTAATTAACAAAGGCTATTATTAATAGTACAAAGTAAAATATTGGAGGTGTGTAGTTCCCATGAATGCCACATTACTGAAGCAGCTCTAACCAATCTGTTCTTATATTCTTGTTTCTTTGTCTTAAAAACTCATTCAGAACTCAGGCTAATGCCTTACTTGATAATTTGATCATACATCTGGGAGTTGAGTCAAATCTAAGATTATATCTATATGACAGCACTGTGACATTTTTAATCATTGTAATCCACATGCCACATAATTCAAGGACCATCTATTTAGAATTAGCTGGAGAGAGAAGTGTGTGTTGACAAGGCAGCCTCCTCTACCACACCCTGGAACTACTGAATCAAAATCTCTCAGAGTGGAAACTGTGACTAAGTTTATGAAAGTTTACCAGGACTGAGCTGATGTGCTGTGAGATGCTGTTTTGCATGTTTTTCCGTGTGCAGCAACTGCCTCAAGCAAGTGTGGTTCACAAACCTGAAAAATGATTAGTGGAGACACAAATAGAAGCTGTTTCTGACTTTCAGTGTAGTGCCATTTTCCCCACTCCATGATATCCTTTGAGACAACTTATTCTTGGTAGAGTTGTCACATTTAAACTTTTAACAATATTACCACATAGGTCCTGGAGTGTTGCCTTCTGAATTTCTCTTCATTCTGGACAGAACCAGGAGTAGGAGGTGAGTAGAAGGAAGTGAGGCACTTTTTTTTTATGTGGAAGATACAAAGGAACACCAGAAAAATCTCAAATTCAGATAAATGCATTTTAATATGATATTCTTAAAAAATAATGCAGGAAATCTATGATAAGAAAAATATCAAAACTGTAGATAAAGACATGGCCAGTATTACTTAATTTTCCTTTTGACTTGATTCTAATATAGCTTGGCATTGCACTCATTCTAAAAATAGAGATTAATTAAAATTCTTTTAGTTATTGTAGGGATGCATGAATGAAAAGGCAGTCTCCTTACATGTAGTATTAATGTTTGTTTAAAATTAGTTCAACACAACTTAAGTTTTATGTATCATAACTGAAGTATTTGCAATGATGATTAGGGACTGAATGATGTCTCCCCAAAATTTGTAAATTGAAGACTTACTGCCCAGTACTTAGAATGTGACTATATTTGAAGACATAAAAAACTAAAGAATGAAATAATATGAGGCTCTTAGAAGAGGTTCTAATCTAATCTGACTAGGGTCTTTATAAACAAAGGATAAAGGAACAGATAGAGGTACCAAGGTTGTACACACAGGCAAAGTAAATTACATAGAAATATATGTTTGGTTTTCTGTATTGTTTCATTTTCTTTCTTGCTTGCTTTTTTTTTCTGTTGTCGCTGAGCTGGGATGGAATCTAGAGCCTCACACTTACTATGCAAATTCTTTACCACTGAGCTACATCCCCAGCCCCTACATGTGTGTTTGGATTTCACAATATTACTCTGGTTTTAAAGTAGACTGCACATCATCAATGATTTATAATAAAAATTCAGATATGGCATTTAATATACCAACTTAGATGCAATTTTGTCAAAAAAAGTTTGTAGCCAGGTGTGAAAGCTTTGTGGGGTTTGCTGTATAAGAGAAACCCATAAGTTGAAAGATATATGAAGATTTGGGATGGTTAGTTCACCCTTTAATTAATATATGTACATGGGAAAGAGCAAAAAGGAATGAAACTCTTTCATAATTTGTACTTCTTTCTTAATATATTCTATTATTTTATGTAATATTGCATATCCAGAGGGAGCATACAAATCAAACCTCCAAAACTATTAGAGATGGTACAAAGTTTTGTTACCTTTTATTATACTCTGAGAACCAAGAAAAGGAGATGAGGGACAGTTATCATTATCTCCTCCCAACCACACACACATATATACCCAGGTGCACATATGTGCATACACCCACCCCAGAAAAAGAATACACTTGAAAGTTAAAATAAATCTCTACTTATCTTTATAGAAAACATGTCACCATTTATTTTTTTAAATTCTTTTTTACTTTTACAGACTGCATTTTCATTCATTGTTCGCAAATGGGGTACATCTCTTCGTTTCATTTATTCTTTACAGCTACCAAAGTTTAAAAATATACTTTTATCTTTTAGATAAGAATCATGCCTACCTGCCTCTCTTTAAATGATATACTTGCAGTATGGAGTTTCTTCAAGAAAACTAGGGATGGAACCACCATATGACCCAGCTATTCCACCCCTTGATATTTTCCTAAAAGATGTAAAATTGGCATACTACAGTGATAACTCATCTCAAGGTTATAATAGCACAATTCACAGTAGCTAAATTATGGGATCAACCTAGATGCCTGTCAATAAATGGATTAAGAAATTGTGTGACTATATATATAGGGCTCTACTCAGTCATAAAAGAGAATTATGGCATTTGCTGATACATGGCTGAAAATGGAGATCATCATGCTAAGTGAAATGAGCCAAACTCAGACATCTTTCAAATGCAAAAGATAGAGTAAAATAAAGGAAAGAGGAATTAAAGGCCAAGATTACATAAAGAACCCATCAAACATAAACTAATAGAGGAGTGAAAGGAAGTGTAGTAGCGGAAGGAGAATGGGAGAGGGGAGGGAGGACAGGAAGGAAAAGGGTGAGTGGATCACCAGCGGAATTCAATTTTCATGCATGTGTGAGTTTGTGGTTAAGAACCCAACACTCTGTATAACTATACAGCTCTAAAAAAAAGCATTAGAAACAATAAATATATGAATAAAAATAGTTGTATTTGAAAGATTAAAAACTAAAATGATATACTTGCAACTGAGTAGTAGTACCCAATCTACTTTACATTAGAATTCAGCTTAAAGCAATAGAAAACTTAAACATTTCTATAACTATGACATATATTGAACTAAAAGGTAAAATATTTCACTAGAAGAAACTATCTACTTATAGATAAATTTTCTGTGAATTTGCAACAAATTTGCAAGACACAGAAAAATCCAATATTAAACATTTACAGAAAATAAAGTCTATGATATTGTACTAAGTCCAGTATATTATCACCCTCATTTATTAAGTGGATGCAAACAAAATAAATATTATTAACTGATTTCAACAGTGTGTAAGCTTTATCTGAGGAATGCAAGACTAGTTTATTATTAAAAAAATTAATTTTATAGGTTGTTATAAGGAATTAAAGGAAACAATGTATGATTCAAGAAATACACAAAATGTACCAAAATTTAGCATACATTTATAACATTGATAATGCCTAGTAGAAGCCAGGCATGGTGCCACAAACCTGCAGTTCCAATTGCTAGGGTGGCTGAAACAGGAAGAGCACCAATTGAAGGCCATACTAGGAAAGTAATAAGACCTTGTTTCAGAAAGTAAAATAAAAGAAAAACGTTGGGAGTAAAGCTCAGTGATAGAGTGCTTGCCTTTCATGTGCAAGTGCCTGACTTCAATCCCCCAATGCCAAGACAAAAAAAAAAAAAAAAAAAAAAAAAGCCTGGTAGCAAAAAAGAACAATCTTTTTTTTTTTTTTTTTTTTTTTTTTAAAGAACAATCTTGAACTAATAATGGACATCTGTACAAAATAAAACTGAAAATAAAACATTTTTGACAGGTATACTTTGAAATTTGTTGCTTTAGGTAAAGAAAAAGACAGGATGTTACTTCTTAAAAAGAATTTCAGTATAAGAAAAAAAAGAAAATAGCAGACATTGTAAGTCCAAACCATAAACTCCCCAACAAATAATTCACAATTACATAATGAAAATATAATAAGAATATTTTATGATAATAAAATCATGTCAGTAGAATTTGTAAATACCAGGAATCACCAGCTAATAATATAACAAAAGGGCAAAATAAAGTTAAAAAAGCAAGTAAAGTTCTTTGAAAAGTAAAATTTATGCTTTTACAGAAGAAATTACAAAATTATATTGAAGATGTAACAGGGACTTACAAAAGCAGATATGCTTTATTATGAAATATAAATCAATTATATAGATGCCAATTCTTCACAAATCTACCTTTAGATTAAATGCAATTTTGAAGAATTTTCTAGCAAATCCAATTTTATTTTCATGTAAACATCTGTGTGTCTATGTGTGTCTGTGCGTTTTTGAGACTTCTCAGAGTCATTCTAAAGTATACATGGAAGAACAGAAATCAAGACAAACCAAAACATACTTGAAAAATGAAGATTGAAAGGACCTTTTCTATAAATTATCTAAACCTGTATAAAGCTTTATAACTAGGATAGTATGATATAAACATAGGGACAGAAAAGTAGACCAAAATATGGACCTTACAAATAATTTGTTGAACATACAGAACTTTATGATAGAATGGGTTCTGAATTCAGAGCAAAAATGGTGGTAAACATTATATTTGCAGAAAATATTGTTTATTCAAAGAGATTCTTACATTTGAATAAGAATCATAAATAAAAATGGACTTCACACAGACTAAAGACTTCAGTTAAAAGATAAGTTTAAAAAATAAATGAGTGCTGTAAGGAAGTAACAGATTTTTTTAAAAAAATGAACCAATTGAAGGGAAAAATTAAAAACATGGAAATAAATCTACAAACTACTCAGAAATAGATGAATCTCATAAAATAATTGTTTTTGTACTGGGGCTTGAACTTATGGGCACTAACCCCTGAGCTACATGACAGCCCTTTTTACTTTTTATTTTGAGACAGAGTCTTGCTGAGTTGCTGAGGCTGACCTTGAACTTGCAATCCTCCAGCCTCCGCCTCCCAAGTCCTGGGATTAGAGGCATGTAAGATCACACCTGGATTAATAAAATGATTTTTATTTTTCAAATAGTTTAATAAAGCAGGGGGGAGAAAACAAAGAGAAACATATTTGCAATAAATTCAAGCAACATAATACAGTTTATTCTCATTATTGTTATGATATATTCTTCACCCTGAATGCTGAAATAACAGATTCTGAAATACTACTCCTAGGGAAAAGATTAGTTTATGTAAGCTTTTCACAGTCTTTTCAACAACTGATGAATACAAACCTTGATTTATGTGCATTTCTCTTTATTGACAACTTGTTTAATTCATATGGTTGATTCATTAGCATTAAGTCATTATCAATGCCTCTAGAATTTATGCCTGATCAAAGTTGTTCTAACACATGCACTTTCTCTGTCAGGCACATCACAGTCATCTTGCACTTAGGAATACTAGACAGCCCTTCAGCACTTTGTTTATGGAGCATTCTGAACAGTGAAATCACCAAGAAAAAAACACAAATATGTGAAAAACAGCACTAAAAAGACCATGGAAAGAACATTCGAGTACAAGATTTCCAAACACGAGGCCAGCAAGTTGCCTTGTTTTGCCTCATCTGGGATAGTGCATGTGCCAAGAGCAACTCAAACATTCTGCTGCTTCATTCATGTCTGCAAATGAACACAAAAGCACTGCAATATTGGTTTTAGAGTGACTAATTTAGGCAAGAAGCAAGTTTGAAATTATGAAATCTGCAAATACTTTGCAAATAACAAATAAAGATCAATTGGATTAGTATTTGTAGTATATAAAATACTTTTTAAAAAGTTATACTCCAGTAGAAAGTATGCAACCATGCAAAAATTTGACAAAGGGGAAGCATAGAAAAACAATACCCATGAAATATGACCAAGAAATTTTTAGTCAAAAGCATACTTCAATATTCTCTCAGAATGATCATATTGAAATATTACAAAGCCTAAGAGTAAAAAAATTTTGGAAAGGATATATAGTATAAGAGTGATACAATAATATCTCTATTGGTAATAAGCATTGACATAAACACCACATGCTAAAACTGAACATTTTCTATACTAAGCAACTCCCAACAAAGACCTATGATGATAAGCAAGTTTTTGAGCATGTACACCAAGGGTCAAATATAAGAATATTCAAACCAGTGTTCATATAATAGAAAAATTCTGAAGACACCACAAATGTCCATCAACATTGGAGTGGATAAATAAATCATGCCATCTTCATATTAAGGAATACAAGACAAATCACAGCAGTCATAATGATGAACTGATTCATAAACATGAGGGCATCACCATGAGTAGATATCAAAAATAAAGGAACAAAATAAAAGAATAATACATATAAATGAATCCATTCAAGTATTGTTTATAAAATAGGTGAAAGAAAAATGTGTGGGGATGACTGACACAAAATTTAGATGTGAATGACTGGAGTGAAATATTAGTAGGGTGAGATTTCCATGAGGGTCTATAGTAGGGAGGTAACATCCTATTTCTTAGCTGTTTGTATATAGATTCCATTTTACTACTATCCTAAGCAGTATGTTTCTTACTTTTTTGTTTGTATAATATAGATAAAAAAATTTACTAAAAAATGAAACTATTGGAGAAATAAGAACATGACTCACCTCTTTAATTTGTAGGTTTTATAATTTGTTGATTTCTTTGCCCAATAAAACCAATACTGATATTAAAAGCTATACATGAAAGTACTAGGGAATGAAATAACTCAAATTATGTTCATTTAGGAATATGCTGCAGTGAATTTCACTATTATGTCTAATTATTATACACCAATACAAATATAAAAATATTTAATTTTTAAAAAGTTATATGTATATGATAATAGAATGGATCTGTTTTAGATAAACTCTGTAAAGAAATACAGAAATCAGTTCCCCATGATTAAAGAAACTGCTTTGCCTTATTTTTATAACAACTGGACAACATTCTCAAATTAGTTCCCCTCAAAGTTTAAAACTATAAAAATGTGCTTCCACGTTATTTTTTGTTCAAATATAAACCAGAAGAGTGGGATGTTATGAAGAACAATATGCCAAATAAAGTTTAGCTGTGCAAGCTCAGTTTCAGTTTCTTCTACACTTTAGTCTCAGCTTTCTCTGATTATCCAAGTTCCATTCTTTGAAAAATCTACACACATTAAATTAAAATTCTTAGAGCAGAACACTAAGGAGATAAAATGTTTGTAAGTTCAGAAAAATCAATTCAGTAGCCTCTTTGCTAAATGTCTATAAATTATTATATCCTTTATTAGGTTCATATGGGAAGTCCATATGTACTATAGTCAGATGATTAATGCTATAATAGACATTAATAGACATTATTATCTTTAGTGAAAAGAATCAATAATCAGGAATATTTACCCAATTTTTGGATAAATTATAAATGCTAGACAGTTGGATATTTTTGAGTCTAGAACAGTTCCTTAGAAAAAATTATGTGTTTTACATTACTAGCTTTAATGACTAATGCAAACAATTATTACATGGCATAGTTGGAAATTCAACATTAAACATTTTTAATTTTTAAGTTCATAATTCAACTGGGGGAAAAATAATTTCTTAGGTGAGCAGAAGGTATCCAGAGTTATGGATAAATTGAGTTATGGACTCAGTGATTGACATTTAGGGTATGTTTCGATCCCTGAAGTTCCAAAAGTTTTATTTTAATTGGACATACCAATTATTTCAGTTTTAAGTGCTAAATTATGTTAGAAGGGTATGAACAAAGTGTTTGATAATATTAATTGTTTCTATTGAAAGCAATTTAAGCAATTTTTTAAAAAAATGTGCATACTACATATTCTAAAGAAGAGCAGTTCATTATGTGATTTCTTAGTTTTTATTTGATGAGTAAAGGTGTGTGATGATTTAAAAGGTTATTTAGAAAGTGAAAATTCTATTTATCATTGTATAAAGTATAATCTTTAACTTATAAAGGTTCAATAATTTTATGTTCTATATAGTTTGCATAAGTCCTTGAATTATATAATACTGCAATAAAGGAAATAATGTCAACTTTACCCAGAGTGCCATCTAATGGCACCATTATTTCAAATTAAAGCAATCTAAAAAAATACTGTTTTGCATAACTAATTTCAACTTCAAGGAGATAAAACAAGCATTAGATATTATTTTGGGTTTTTTTTTCCTTATATTCTTTTCAGAGAAAGTTGAAGTGAAATAACTATATTAAAAATAAGTGACAGAAAATTTTAAAATAAAAGCAAAGCACTTTGTATAGTAGGACATTGCTAAGCTGTAGATATTCATGATGGTGTAGAAGTGGGCTCATTTGTGTGTATGAATGTGAACAGAAGTTTCAAGTTGAGAAGCACTGGCAAGTTAAAATAGACAAGCATTTGACATAGTAATTAGGAAACAAGATAGAGAAAACAAATATTCCATCAAAACTGATTGTAATTTAGCCTTTATCATTAATTAACTGAAAAACCTGAGGGAAATATTTGACCTGGCTTATCTATGTCCTTGTGTGCAATTATAATAATGATATTTTCTCTAACCCATTTTAGGGTTATTGTAATGAAATAAAAGGAAAACAGTTTTCAAAACATAGTGTTATATAAACATAAAACATTATTGTCAGATCAAAACAGCTTGTAAGGAAAGTCACAAGGAAAGTGAAGTAATTAACCTATTATATAGGAGATTCAAGACATTTAGTGTGTATTACATGTTACACCAAACCATCTTTTAGTAACAGATCATGCCTTAGGCTACAAATGCGTGTTTGGCATTCCCCCTTTTTTGTTACATTTATTTGTTTATCCAACTTTATCAGTCCTATGGAGTATCCTCTTGGATGCTAATGGTTATCAATATTAATTACTGTGCATTTTTTTTTCTTTTGTTTTCTTTTTTTTATTGTAAACAAATGGGATACATGTTGTTTCTCTGTACATGGAGTAAAGGCATACCATTTGTGTAATCATAAATTTACATAGGGTAATGTTGGTTGATTCATTGTGTTATTTTTTCCCTTCCCCCACCCCTCCCACCCCTCTTTTCCCTCTATACAGTCCTTCCTTCCTCCATTCTTGACCCCCTCCCTAACCCTCACTCTAACCCTAAAACTAACCCCTCCCACGCCCCATTATGTGTCATCATTCATTTATCAACGAGATCATTCTTCCTTTGGTTTTTTGAGATTGGCTTATGTACTGTGCATTTAAATTTAACATTATTTTAGGATAAATTAACTATTCTTGGGCTTTAGCAACATAACCTATGGCAATATGTTATGTAGGCACAAAACTCTTGCCTTTTCTCTCTTTTTTAAATTTTAAATTAAGTTTTATAGGAGAAATGAATAAATTGTGTCATTTAATATATCAATGATTTGTAAATATATTTTAGTATAGTTTGATGTTAATACTTTTAAATGGAAATATTTGTGTATTATATAATGCAAATAAAGTATTCATTTGTGCTGGGCTCTCAGTTATCCATTTAAATCAAGGTACAAAATGTAGGCAGTCATTGCTTAAGACAAATCTAATCAATATACATCTTTATCATCCATGTTTTAAAATTTTCGTATGACTTAAGAGCTATCCCTGATTTTTCCAATGTGTTACTTATGACTTCTTAAACTATCAATTTGTAAGGCTGCTCTTCTATGGCTCTGTGCCTGCAAGGATGTCAGTCTAACTGTCCTGAAGGAAAAAGTAGAGAAGAATCTCTTTATTTGGTTGATATTTACTGAAACTTTGATTGTATTCTTACCTATACTTTAATAAACTTTAAGGAACTACAACTTACGATATTTTGTTCTAGAATTTTAAGTCTTATTTAATCAAGAATGGCAAATAAGAAGCTATCTTCAAGCATAATAACATATTTAACAAATCTATACAAATGTTTATTTTTAAGTTTGAAAATGTGTATTCGAATCTGTATGTCTGATTTCCTGAACCAATAATTAGGACACATACTTTGGGACAGGATTCTTTTTTTTTTAGGTAAAACATGACAATTTAATAATTCTACCTTCATTTTCCAGAGCAAATTGTCTCAATAAATAGATTAATGATCATGAAGATGCTAAGGTGAAATGTAGATTTTTACATATTTTCTAATAGATAACATTTTCAAAAAATAAGTTTATGGGTTTACTCCTAATCAATTATATAATAATTATTTTGTAGTTAATAATACTCTAATATAAAATAGTTCCAATGATATTTAATAGCAAAAGAATTTATACATAGTGTATAAAAGTAATAATGTATCAACCTTATTTACATAATGGTAATAAAAATATTAAATTGATTTTTCATTATGCAAAAAGTTCTTCTCAGTAATACTGGAGTATTTTTCTGAGACTGAGATGCAATACAGATGACAGCTAGCATATAGAAATATATTACCACGTTGAAAAGTATTTAAGAGAGAATGAAAATTACCTGGATAACAAGAATTCATATAGACATATATGTATAAAGAAAATTTACAAAAAGTAAAATATAAGGAAAGCCCAGTAGATAGGAAGAGATGCAGTTCAATAGTAAGGAAATATCTGAAATGCAGGAAATGAATGAAAGGATTGTAGATCAAGTACCATTACATAAGGTAGCTAAGACACAATGTTCAGCATGCATAAATTCTGAGAACTCTGCTTTTATGATGGTAGGTAATGGAAAGGCCACTGTTTTATGATGATTCATAGAGCATTTTACAATGATAGAGTGGAAGAGTAGCTTAGCAATCTACCACTCTTTTCACTAAGGAATTAATAAAAGGAGAAATGACACGGAGAGGTCAACTGTTCCCTCACCACCTAGCAGGCCCACACGTAAACTATGCTAGACAGCATTATTTGGTACTGGAAATGGAAATAAAAATATGCAGTTTGATAAATATGGGCAATCTCATCTGACTTTTGGAGCAGAAACTTTTTCTTTTTTCTTTTTCTTTTTTCCTCTTGCCCTTTTCCAAGTTTGAATGTCATAACAAATTAACATTACAACCAAAAGAGGAATGGAATGTGGGTACTTGAAAATATGATTCATTTTAAAGGTAAAATGGAAAAAGGTAAAAATCATCCAACTAACTTACATCAAATTATTCCTTAAATAAATAAATAAATGCCATATCAATAGGGTGCAGTGAACCAGTTATTACATGCAAAAAGAACAGAACATCATAAAATAATGATAATATAACCCTTACCAACTGTTCCTCAAAATAAGTCTGAAGACTAAGAAATGAACCAAAGAAAAGAATATCATAATAACTGACAAATTAAAATGAATATACAGTTTTTCCCAAATAATAGAACATTATTGAAAAAGTACTTGTCTTGATAGCAGAAAGTCTGAAATATTGTAGTGAATATTCTAGTAAATAGAAGATTGTCATTGGATATGTCAGTTTAGTTGGACAGAATAACCTTGTCTGTAAAATTAGTATAACTTACTGTGTATTCCTTGAGAAAATACTCTCATATGATTTGTAGATATAGCAGTGATTTTAGACAGATTAATATTGCCAAAATTGCACTGAAAAAATGAAGAAAGAGTTCATGTGTTAAATCAGAGTTTTTGATTTATTGAAACCCCTGAAGTGAACTAATGAACATTAAACATGTAAACCAGATTTTCAAACAAGGATATCGTAGCATGTGGGTAATAAAATATCACATTTTATATTTATAGAGTGTAAGTCAAAAGGTGTTTATTAATGTGAAAACAATTTGTGTTTGGACATTTTTCATCCTTTAATAAAACTGGAATACTATATTGACATGAAACTTCACAATATAGTGTGAAAACTCTTGCCAGGTAACTGACTCCTGTTGGTCCTGGTGATGAGGGAGGAAAAAATGTCAGAAGCCTCTCCACTGATCATTAATAAGTGATTTATGTTCAATAGAAAAAATGGGATGAATGCCTGTTGTTGATCACTCAGATAATTAACTTTCTCACTGGCAGAAGTAGGTGGTGAAATAGAGATCAAAAACATAGCCCTATTTATGTAAATAAAAGACGTGGGGATGAAGGAGTCCTTCCAGCTGAACTTCAAGACCATACCAATTCATCCTCTTCTATCAAGTCTAATGAGTGCATCTTGTGAAAATACCCATAAAGACTGATGACTAAAATGAACTTAAATTATCAATATGGTGGCTTTTAAATTTTAGGAAAAGCAGATGATTAAATAATTAGAAGTAAGAACCAAAGGAAAAGTAGGTGTGCGTGGAATAAAACATGTTGAGGAAGAAAAGGTATGATGGATGTGGAAGATGAGGAATAAAGACTCTCAGTTATTTCATAGACTCAGACCCTATTTCATATCTGTGATAAATTTTATACTATAATAATGGTATGAAAATTAAGTGAAATGCTTTTATCCTCTGGTCAAGATGGAGTAAATTAGGATATGATTTATATTTCTGCCTGGAATAACTTTTTTGAAAAACTATTAAATTATGTATATTATTGTTTATAATTCAGTGAATTTTAGAAAATGAACAAATATGCCCTCTGAGAAATGATAAACAATGACATTGCCCAAGCTCACTGCAAAGGAAGAGTGTTTAGGAATTAGGGCAAAAAAAAATCAAAATCACATAGAATGAGCCAGAAACACTTTGAATTAAAAAAAAAAAAAAAACAGAGCTCAATGTACAAAAGACACAAAATGACTCAAATTTGCTATCAGAGTGTCCAAGTGTAAGAACTCTGAACCTCTAAAGGTTCTCCTTGAGTCTCAGACAGGGCAGACGTCTACAAAAACCACCTGAAGCCAAATGAAGAATCACACAAAAAGACTAGAGAGAATAGTACCCACAGATGGTACAAGCCAGATTCTATTTCTTGTTTCCAGGAACTGAAGTGGAAAACCTGTTCATGTACAGAGTTTTGGGTGTGTAGAACTCAAAGTATTTTGCCTTGGTGAAGGGGAATGTAAAATTAGATACAGATTAAATAGTTTTCTTCTTCTATTTAACAAGGACCAGATTGTTTTCAAGTTATTTAGTCATATCCCTGAAATTAAAAAAAAAAAAATCCCAAAAGTACTTATAAGAATATAAATACCTGCATCCCAAAGAAGATAAAATTTATAATATCTGGCATTAAAAATTACTTCCATAAAAAAATTTAAAAGACCCAAATAATAAGCTAAAACAATCAATAAACTCTAACACAGAAATGATACTTGGTAGAATTAATAGGAAATTATAGTAAAAGAGGTGCTATGATTCTATTTCAAATTTTTATGAAAACAGAAAACATTTGCCATTTTAGTCAGGGATATGAAGGATAGAAAAATCCCAAAGTAAATGTAGAGATAAAAATTATAATATCTTGGGTAAAATATAACATTATAATTAAGAACAGATTAGACATTCTAGACAAAAAGACTATTCAGTTGAAGACACAGCAATAGAAACTGTCCAATGATAAACAGGAAAAAAGACTGAAAAAAAAAACACATAAATGGTGACTTTTGTCATAATTTCATATAGTACCATATAAATGGAGTTGGAACACCAAAGGAGAAGGAGGTAAAAAATAAAAGGTACCTTTGAAGAAATAATGGCTGATATTTTTCCATAGTTTATGAGCAAAACTACAAGGCAAATAAGAGCAAAGATCCTTATGAGCAAGATACACATCACAGCCATAGCCAGGTATATGAAAAACTAATGATTAAAACCAGTGTAAAGAGAAAGCAGATAGAGGAAAGAGTTACATAATGTACAGAGGAACAAAAAGTACCAGCAGAATTTTCATTGTAAACAATACAAATAAGAAGTTTATAAATTATATAAAGTTCTGAAGGAAAAAAATTACCTAGAGTTTATACTCAGTGAGAATATTGCAAATGTAAAATTAATATACATCCAGTTTTACAAAAGTTGAAAAAAATTCATCAACAGATGACATGCATTAGAATTAATAAAAAGTATGTAAAGCAGGAAGGAAGTAATTCCCGAGGCATATGACAAATTATACTAAGTACTAGAGAACACAAAAAGTAGCAAATACTACTAAGTTAGAAACTCAGTGAATCACAGGAAGGAATATAAACTGTGATAGAGAATCTAACTTTTAAAAAGAATATATGAAATAACCACAGTAAAAGACTGGATAAAAGATACTCATTTAAGTTACTCTGTGTTGTAGTTTGGATATGAAGTGTCCCCCAAAAGTACTGTGTCAGTGGAGGAGTAGTCAGAGTGAAATGATTGGATTGTGAGGGCTGTAACCTAATCTGTCTATCCTAGTTTGAATGAACTAACAGGGTGGCAAATGTAGGCAGGACAGGTGTCCTTGGAGGAGGTGGGTCTCAGGGATGCTCTGGAAAGATTCAGCTTCCCTGAGTCCCCTTCCCTTTCTCTCTCTGCTTCCTAACTAACCACCATGAGAAGAGCAACACTTCTCCACCATTCTTGTCCACCATGATGTTCTGTCTCACCCTGGGATCAGAGCAGTAGAGTCAGCCCAACGTGGAGTAAACCTCTGAAACTGATCCAAACTGTGTGAAGTATATGAGAACTCTACTAGTTTTGCAATTTTTCTGTATATGTGTAAGTATTCTAAAAGTGAATGTTTTTAAATGCAAAAATAGAATAATATTTACAATTACATATGTTTTAGTCTATGTTTTTGCTGCTATGACTAAAAGGATCTGACCAGAACAATTGTAAAGGAGGAAAGGTTTATTAGAGGGCTAGAGGGCTCCATTCCTCAGGGATTGGGGTGAGACTGGACAACATGTGGGGAGAGGGTGGTGGAGGAAGCAACTCACATCATGGTGATCAGGATGCAAAGGAAGACTCCACTCTGGAGATACAAACTATACACCCCATAGCCACACCCCCAATTAACCACTTCCTCAAGCCACACCCCACCTGCTTCCAATTACCCCTTAATTAATCCCATCAGGGATCAATTCACTGATTAGGTTAAGACTCTCAAAACCAAATCATTTCTCCTCTGAACCTTCTTGCATTGTCTCACACATGAGCTTTTTGGGGACAACTCATATCCAAACCATAACAGCATAAAATATTTTTGCTTAGAAATAATTATAATAGAAAATATAAAAATATCTATAAGTTACTGATGAGAAATACTAAGAAGGATGTAAAGGAATGAAGATATATGCACTTATCATGTATGAAAAGACTCAATATTAAGACAGGAAATACTAAAATTAATCTATTCAATTCTAGGCAAAATTCAGGAAGGTTTTTTTTAAGGAATTTTACAAGCTGATTCGCATGGAAATGTAAAGATTTTAAAAAGGCCAGATAACTGTGGAAAATAACAATTACAGAACTTACTTTACCAGATCTAGAATTATTATTAAGCCAATCTAGAGGAGAGATTGGCCTACTAGAACAATGACAATGGAGTGGAAAAGACAGCCTATAAATTAATCTCTTTATCTAATTTGATAAAGGTACAAAGGTAATTCAGTGGTAAAGATAGTCATTTCAATAGAACATGCTGGAACTATTGGATATTCTAATGTGAAAAATAAAAGTAAACCCATGCTTATCACTAGCTACAAAAATAATGATTATGGAACTAGATGCAAATCCTCAAACTACAGAATATCTAGAAAAATACAGAAGAAAGTTCTTTATCTCCTGAATTAGGCAAAGTTTGCAAACATACCACCAAAAGCATTATTCTGAAAGGAAAAAGGGATAACCAACTGGACTTTATAAAAAGTAAGACCTTCTGCTCATAAAACAGCATTGCTAAGAAAAAAACAAAACCAACCAGAGAATAGAAAGAATATTTACAAATCACTTACATGATGGAGTACATATATTTTAGAATGTAAATTATTCTCAATCCCAAAGATAAGAAACCAAGTCATGGAGAATTTGGAAAAGTAATCAACAATGATTTAATCAAAGAACATGTAGACACAAAATAGGAGCATTTGTATCTCAACGTATTTCTTTTTTAGATAGATGAAAATAAAATTTTATTTTAATAGTATTATATATTAATTTAGATAACTACAATCTGAAAGACCTTTTCATATCAAATGCAGGTGGGTATGTAAAGTGGTACAACTTTGTAAATAAATTTCTTCTTGAAAACAGGAACAAAAGATGAAAACATACTCCAGTTTTCCCATTGCAATTTTTCTAAGCAAATTTAATGTTCAAACCAGGATTTGTACAAAATATTCCTATTAGAATATGGAACAGCCCTAAACTGAAAAATACCTAAATATCTATCAACATGAGTGGATTAAAATCATATATCATAAATTAATTCAATAATAAAGTTGTTGCTATACTCAACAAGAGAGAGGAAGTCAAAATAATTACATTGAGTGAAAGCTGCCAGATAAAAATAATGCATACTATAAGATTTCTTTTTTTTAAATTTATTTTTATTGTAAACAAATGGGTTACATGTTGTTTGTGTTTGTACATGGAGTAACAGCATACCATTTGCATATTCACACATTTACATAGAGTAATGATGTTTGATTCATTCGTTATTTTTTTCTCCTCCCCACCCCTCCCACCTCTCTCTTCCCTCTATACAGTCCCTCCTTCCTCCATTCTTGCCCCCCTCCCACCCCCCATTACGTGTCATCATCCACTTATCAGTGAGATCATTCGCCTTTTGGATTTTTGAGATTGGCTTATCTCACTTAGCATGATATTCTCCAATTTCATCCATTTGCCTGCAAATGCCATAATTTTATTATTCTTTATAGCTGAGTAATATTCCATTGTATATATATACCACAGTTTCTTTATCCATTCATCAATTGAAGGGCATCTAGGTTGGTTCCATAGTCTGGCTATTGTGAATTGAGCAGCTATGAACATTGATGTGGCTGTATCTCTGTAATATGCTGATTTTAAGTCCTTTGGGTATAGGCCAAGGAGTGGGATAGCTGGATCAAATTGTAGGGACCTACAGTTTTCTAAGGAATCTCCACACTACTTTCCAGAGTGGCTGCACTAATTTGCAGTCCCACCAGCAATGTAAGAGTGTACCTTTCTCCCCACATCCTCGCCAACACCTATTGTTGCTTATATTCTTGATAATCGCCATTCTAATTGGGGTGAGATGGAGTCTTAGTGTAGTTTTGATTTGTATTTCTCTTATTACTAAAGATGGTGAACATTTTTTCATATGTTTGTTGATTGCTTGTAGATCTTCTTCTGTGAAGTGTCTGTTCATATCCTTAGCCCATTTGTTGATTGGGTTATTTGTATTCTTGGTGTAGAGTTTTTTTAGTTCTTCATATATTCTGGAAATTAGTGCTTTATCTGAAGTATGAGTGGCAAAGATATCCTCCCACTCTGTAGGCTCTCTCTTCACATTGCTGATAGTTTCACAAGATTTCACTTGTTCTAAAAATAAAAATTAATTTTATTAAAAGAAAGCAGATCAGTGATTTCCTGAGGACTTATTGGGCCAAGTGGAGAAGGGCTAAAGGGAAGGATTACATGGAAATGTAGGATAAATTCCATATCCTTTTTATATTAATAGTATGGCTTCAGAGGTACATACATATGTAAAAACTCATTAAATTATTCACTTGAATAATGTGCTATTTATGTATATCAGGTTAACAACAATAAAACTATGAATACTGAAATGGCACTGTGCTATTTAAGCTTTGCTTCATGTGAAAGGAGTGAATAATTCTATATATTTTAAGAACCACTGTGAACGCAGTTCATCACAATACACTACTTACATTTATGATACGTTTTACATTTTACTAATCATGCTCAGTAAATATATGTTATTAATGCCAACAATATTCCAATATTATTCCAACTTTATAGATGGGAATGAGGCTTAGAGAATTATAATTACTTATGTGAGATGGCAACCTCTAAAATTGGCAGTAATTCCCTACTCTGGGCTGTTAGGTAGGAACTCTGTTTACTAGATCATACTTGCCTTTCTCTGACTTGTATTATATCTAGGTTGTGAGAATTCTCCTTAAGTCTTCATTCCCCCCTTTATGTTAGGCACTTTATATCACGTCCTACTCCATCTTCATTTTTATACATCCACAGCACTGAGCATCATACCTTACATGAAAGACATAATCAATACTGCAATTAAATTAAACTTAGTACATTTTTCTAAATATTATTCTAACTGCATTTTTCTAAACCTTCTGCAATTCCTAGAAATTACTGTATGTTTGCGTCCAGAACTCAAAAATTAAATAAATAAATATGGTTGCATATTTCAAGGAGTTCAAAACAAGCAAGGGGTTAGTTCCCCTTCTTTCAATTTTCTACTCCAAAAAAAAATAGCAACTGTCAACAAGTATTCAAAACCTTCATCCATATGTATCTTACAATTAACATGAAGTTTCTCCATCAGTCTAGATGCAGTGGCTATTCAATCATGTTACTACTGTTACCAACAGTGTATGACTAGCAAATTAGGGTAGTCTAGGACATTTGAAGTACTAACCCTGAGTCATAGACCTTCATCATAGGCAGTTAGACATTCATCTAATCACTAATTAAGGCTTTTCCAAAATCTGTGAACTTATTACTAGGTTTAAAACATGCAGATAGAGTTCATTTACTTAACTGGTTCACAGTTAAACATTAGGAAATAAGTTACCAATAGTTGCCATTTATTTCATTATGCATATAGCACTGTTCCTTAATGCAAAGATATGACCCTTCATGGGGCACTCAGACCTACATGTTAATTTATTCATTATTTAGTGAACCTAATATTCTCTGAGATTTGTACTGACTGAACTAAAAAAAAAAAAAAAAAAAAAAAAAAGAGGACCATGAATCCTTTCAATGAGATCCAGTCATTAAATAAATGTATCAAAAACAAATATAAAAAAGGAAGGTAATATCAATCCGATTTTTATCAGTTTTAGTAAATTAGAACTTAGAATCATGTGAAATATAACAGTATGAAACATAGCATCTACCTGTGTATGAATATAATAATTTTTGTGATTATTATTAGGTTGGTTCTTCTTTGAATCTATAAAGGGATTCATTAATACATATATAACTAATATTTTATACATAAATAGAATACACATGTTAAATATGCATATAATTTTGCAATTACTAAATGTATGCATTATGATTTATGGGTAAATAACAGGTTGAATGTTTACTCCATCTAGTAATGGGTGATTCTAAAAGGAGGATTTGAAATATAAAGTAGAGAAAAGCCTACTGATTATCTTTACCATTTGTCAAAGGGGAGGCAGGGTTCCTATAAACCAGGGATAAACAATGAAAACAAACCTATTCTGTGATGTATTACAGTGATAAAACTGATGTACTGCAGTCCTAGTGAAAGCTTTATGTTTTCTCTTCAATTAAAAGCATATTTGAGCATACACATAATCTACCATATGGATGAATCTGAATTCCATGAACAAAGATAGATTTGCTAAATGATATATTTATAGATTTGTTTTAAACTTTGAATTCACTCATAAAGTCCTGTTTACATTGTAGAGTTTGGAGGAATTAATTAGAATGATTCCACTGACAGAGGACTACAAAGTAGCTTAAATTTCTGATGGAGCTGAACTTTGTCAGCATTACAATCAGATTTAGTGACATTAATTAAAGAGCTGAATTGGCATTCTGGACTTACATAGAATGACACAATCAAATTTATAGATCTAAAGCTATCAGTAGATTTTTATTTCACTTGTCTTTAATTTTTTGAGAACAGATTTTATGCTTCTTTCACATAAGCAATATTATGAATGATACCAACTATTTTTCAGTTGAAATAATAGTGTCAGCTCTTAAATTTACCATTGTAACTAATTATTGCCTTCTGAAATAAAATACAACGTATAAAAGCAGGAGTATAATGGTGTAATCCAAGCACTGACAGATAACCAATAACAGCACTGGAGAAAATGGTTTGCCTCCAAAGCTAGTCCAAAGATTATGTTGGGCTCTAAACTTGAGTTTAAAAACCACCAATTTATTTCTGATTTTGTCTTATTAATGGTAGAATTTGAGAATTTTTCTCTGAAGAACATGGTTGAAAATAGTTGGTCCACTATAGTTGGAGGGATATAGTTTTCATAGTTAGCTTTTACTAATAGTATCCAAACTGTTCCATAGAACCATTTAGTGCAGTTTGCTTTGGTCAGAAGTTAATTTGATAAATGTATGATTTCATTAGAAATACTATTTCAAAGCATAACCTTTCTTTACATGACAAGTGGTTAAGTGAGTTTGTAAAGTCTATTATGGTTGTGCACAAATTTTACTGACTCACAATAAAGTTAATTACATCTTCCAACCTTATGGAACTGATGTTACTTGTTTTATTTTCAACACCTGAATTTTAAAGCATCTCTTTTTTTGTGAAGGGAGTATTATTATAAAATTGGAAGACTTACAATTATAACCTAGCTTGCAATACTGTTAAAAGCACATTTGAAACAGTTTCAGGCTACCAATAGCTGTCATCATTTGGAAGTAATTGCAATATAAAATTAATTATGTTGTCATAGCTGAACAGCGACTCCTCTCCCTTTAAAAGGCAGGTAGGAAGGAGAAATGGAGTGCATTAGTAAATGTGACACTTCTTTAGAATAGATGCGGAACCCAAAATGAGTCAGGTTTCTTTGGAGTGATAATCTGATTTCGTTCTATCATTTCAATAACATGAAAATACCATGCATTTTCTAAATTTTGCCATCTGTTTTCTCTCATAATCATAGAGGGTGGGCATAGAGTTATTAACAATTCAGCAATTTATACTGGTGTGCCTATTAGGCTACCATTATACAATGATAAGCCAAGCAGAATAATAATGGTAATTGGTGATGTTTTAAAGTAGATTTAAACAAAAGTAAAATAACTGTATGTCCCTAGAGTTGGGAAAGCATTTTAATTCTACCCTCTCAGCAGCTCTCACTTCTTCCTGTGAATAACTTTATAATCCTCCATGGTGCTTTGGCTTAGATTTTGAGTGTCTCTCAAAGACCCAGGTGTTGGAGACTTGTTCCCCAAGGTGGCCCTGTTGCGAGGTGGAAACATTATGAGGTAGGGGCTAGTAGGAGATCTTTGGGAAATTAGGAGCACACTTTTGATTGGGATTGGGAAACTCTCATCTATTTCTATTCCTCTCTGTTTTGCTCCCTGGCTCACCATGAGGTGAGAGGCCTCCTCTGCCATGTGGTCACACCATGAGGTGTTGAGACAGGCCCAATAGCAATAGGGCCAACTGACCATGGACTGAAATCTCTGAACCATGAGCCAAAATAAATCTTTTTCTTTCTAAGTTGATTATCTCAGGGATTTGTTATAATAATGAGAAGTTGGCTGAGTTGGTAATTTTCATTACCTTACTCTGGAATACAACAGAAAATTCAGTGCGGAATAAAATATGCTGAACAGTGTTCATAAATATAAGTTTCTTTGGTATGGTGCTAGCTCTGTTATCATGTCTTCCAGAACTTCTAGTCTATAGGGATTACTGTAATGCTAGTAAGTCAATATATGCTAGACTCTTTTATATATATAACATGTGTACATGATTAGCAATGCTGATCCCTTTAATTTTTTTCATAATAATATTCATGACTAAAATGGTAATGATAAGACACTAGTGGTAAAATGGAATTGAGTTTCTGACTTATGCAATGGACTTTACCCAAATCATGAAAATTAACTGACTGAAAGGTGAAATTTTCAATAATATATACATACTTACCTCAGTAAGTATGTCAAAAGTCAAAGTTGCTTCCTGTTTTACAATTAAATTATTTCAAAATAAATGGGAACTTAATTCAGTAAAACTTTCATCCTCATTCTAGCAAGACTCTAAGAATTCTTACTCCTTAGAGGAAATAAAAATTAATAATTAACAGTAATGTGTTATATAATCTAAAATTACAAGAGAAAAATTTTGATGTTCTCACTACAAAGAAATGAAAAAATCTTAAGGTGAAGGATTTGCTAATTACCATAAGTTGATCACTGTGTGATGTATACATGAATCCAAACATCACACTGCATCTCATAAATATGTACAAATATTGTTTGCCAATCAAAAATAATCAAGAAATATCTAAATCATTTTTCAATTAGTCACATTGAAATTTGAAAATAATAAAACTAGTAATCTAATATTCATTCTAGGGTTTCATCATAAATTTTAGTAATCACAATTGTTCATCTTGAGAAGTATTTCAAATAAAAATATTTGAATACAAAAAAGATAAGTGAAGATAATTCCCTTTTACAGAAGTGAAGCCTAGAAAGTATTTAAATTACATGTAGATGAGTATAAAATTATTCCTTCAGAAACAAACTCATAATTTTACATCAAATAGTTATATGTGTATATATATACACAGATATGTAAGTATTATATGTACATCTATATATACATGTGCAATTATGTGTAATGTTTTGATTTAAGAAAAATTCAAGGACAATTTAGTCTATGATATCTTAAGGTCTTTCTCTGTCTTCCTTCAACTTTAAACCTGTTTTAAAAATACTATGTTTTCACAAACTGAGACCAGGTCTTTTAAGTGACTCTTAAAAAATAAGAAGATTACCAAAAATTGTGATTGTGTATAAATTATCATTGTTACTTCTTTCTTTTGTCTTTTGTTATCTGGAATAATTTAGGTTTATTTCCATAAATATTCTGTTCTAGTGTATTTTTTAGGGAATGTATCTTTATCATTAATAGAAATCAAAAGTTGATTTTCAAGATTTCTAATTTTATGACATAGGAAATCTAAACTGGAATGTTGTTATCATTTATTACCACTTATTTGTATTTGAGGTAAATTAATTTCACTTGGACACAACACTTCAATTATTTGGCTATTACTAGAGATAATATGGTATTTACTTCTGATTCTAGTAGAATTTTTAGGATATAAATGATCCCAAGTGATCCATAAAGATTAAATACCTTATTTTAAGATACACATTGATATTCTCAAGAATCATTCTTGAGAGTAGCCCAAGATTAATGGAACATAATGCTTTCATTAGGTGCACATCAAATGTTCATATCTTTGAAATAATTCTATCACAGTAATGTAAAAAATGTTTATTTTTTTATCATCTTGCAAACATTTCTTGGCTGTGCCACATTTTCCTCCCACATTTGAAGTAAACTCTGCTTTTCTCTAAATTACTCTAAAACATGTTCTTTTGAGTATTTTGTTTTTGTTTGTATGAAGTACTCTTCTGAAATTTCAGATAGACACATGTATTTTTTGCAATACAGTTTTCAGAAAATACTCATTGGGGAATTTAAGAAGTGCTTACTCCCACTCACTGTGCAGCTATGTCCTCCAGGCCAAACATAATTAAAATTATTGCAGTCATCTGAATACTAGACTTTTTTTTCTAACAAATTAGCATTGAAATGCCAGAAAAAAATAAGCTGAGCTGACACTGCTGGATTAAAAACCATTGGTAAGCTTTCTTTATTTTTGCCTTAGCAAGACCCTTTCAATTCTGATCTCCCATTAGCTCATCACAGTCTGTATAGAAATGTTGACAAATTAGATTGAATCATAAAATTTGGACATTTTTTATTTCTATAAGCTAATTTATGCGCATATACCACTCTTTCAGAAGCTCAATAACTTGTCCTGCTCATACACCAATAATTTCTTATTTTGCAATGTAATTCTTCTTTTACTTTCATAGATTCCCTTATTTCTTTTCTTATACCATTTACTGGATAGTATTTGACTTGTTTAATAATTCATCATATTTTTTAATAATTTCAGAGTATGTTTCTTGCATAGTATGAAATACTGAGGCTGTGAAAGCACAGAAAACCTAAACCTATATAGCAAAAAGCTCAATGTAGTGGGGCAGAGAAGTAGTCAGTAATTAAAGAGCAAGATGATAACTTAGAAAAAAAAAAGGAACATACTTGTAGTTCCTCTCGTCATTTTTCTCTTTTATACTGCTTAATTTAAGTTTGGCATCTTGAAACTTTCCCTCATCCTGGTGTTCCTTCACCCACACCCAATCTAACCTGTGTTTTTCTTCTCCCCTTGGAATCCTACCAAAAACCCTTTTGAGAAAACCAGCAACATTAAAATCAGATAACCTAGGACTTAGTTCTAGATGAATCATGTTCAATAAGACCTTAGTTGAGGAAAATTATTAAAACTCCTTGAAAACCTGTGTGATCTTTTACTGTAAAAAAGTGGTTCTCCACCAAGAATGGTTTTACACAGCAGAGAATTTAGTAATATCTAAAAATATTTTTGATTGTCACAACTGAGGGATTGCTACTGATATCTAATATTTACAGAACAGGTATTTTGCTAAACATTTGACAATGAACAAGATTGCCTCTCTCACAAAAATGATTCCTGACCCCAAATGTCAGTAGAGACACAGTTGAGAAAACTTTTATATTTCCTAGTGTTGACATAATGAAATAGTATAGAAACGGTGAATAAAACAATTTTTTTTTAAGTTCAGAAGCCTGGAAGTTATATAATGTATAATAATGTAATATAAAGTCATACTTTATTTAATTACATATCAGTTGTATTGTTAATATTTTAAATTATTTAAAATTGTAAATATTATATAATTAATTACATAAAATTATGACTATTATTTATATTAAAATATACTAAAAAGGTGCCTAGTACATTATGAGTACTTTTGATGGGATAGATATTTATCATTGGATGCATCATCTGTGAAGGAAAGAAAATAGAATTATTACTTGATTAAATAGGTATATATGCAAAATGCTTTTCATTATGCCTTTATAACACGTGGAAGACAATAAATATTTGCTTCCTTTCCTCTTTTAACTGATCTTTTATGCAAAAAATCTAAAAGCAACATTAAACAATAAAAAAGAGACTATCAGTTCAGTATGAGAAAAGGCAAAAAAATCTTAGTTGAGGGTCTTTCTGATATTTAAGCTGAGACAACACTATTCTTTAAACACAATATATTGAATTTATCTTGAGGCATTAGTTTTATTTCTTTACATAATTATCTTATCTCTAAATTGTGAGTTTCACGATAAGACTGGTCATATTTCATATCTTTGTATCTCTAATTGCTAGCATGACTTCTTGCACATAATGATAAAATTAATAAAAATCTTTATAGATAAATTTTGACTGAAGTAGGTCACAAACTATGCAAATTGCCTAAGATGAATTAGCTCAATAATATAGTGATTAAACAAGGTGAGTGCAATTTTATTATCTTTATGTTTCTAGATTTTAAGGGGCACAATCTTGAAAAGGAGAGTAAAATTTCAAAGTGAGGTAATTTGACTATGTACTTTGTTTTTAGCTATTATAATATAAAATGAATCTAATGTATGTTGGATAAAAATGAATTAAAATTCAAAAAATTCCACTTAAATCAAGAGATATGCTAGTCATACTGTTACCAAAATGGTTTAGAAAGTATAATGAATATTGTTGTAGTTCTTAAAATTAGAGGGGATAAAAAATAATAGGAAATCACACGTCATTATTTATGAAGATAATTTTGCTACCATTGCTATAATGATATTAAACTTAAAAAAATTATTTTTGTTGCCGGTTAAGTAACCATTGGTATATGTGTGTATGTGTGTGTAGGTAAATTTTGAAAATATAGGTTCAAAATAGACATCTGAAATAAGTATTTGAACCCATCATAGCTACTCAAAACAAGTTTTAATACTAAACAATCTATTTATTCATTTGCCATTTATATATTTTGGTGACAATAAATAATTAATATTAGAAAAGTTGTTTGATGTATTGTTGAAATCTGTTCTTCCTTCCCAATTAAAAAAAAGTAAATTCTATAGTTCTTCAAGTTATTAAATCAAATGTCATTTCCCATTTCTTATCCTACTTGTCCACAGAAAACCTTTGAAATAGCAGATTAATTCTTCTTCTTGATATAATTTCTTTCTTTGGTCTCCATAAAATCAATGCTCATGGTTTTCTTTGTACCACATTGTTTGCTTCTTTGATCATTTCGGGTTTTCTTTCCCTGTCTCAGAACTACTAGAGTCTTTGTTATTCTCTCTACTCTCCATCTTGCAATAAATCCTTTAGTAATGTCACAGAGACTTATGATTTTAACAACACCAACTGTATGCCTATTATTAA